>NC_044303.2:165978715-166728715 GCF_007474595.2 Lynx canadensis
AGAGAGAGAGAGAGAGAGAATCTCAAGAGGGACAGAAGGAGAGGGAGACAGAGGGGGGTGCAGGCTTGTATTTTACCCAAAGCAGGGCTCATGTTCACACACAGAAGGGCCTGTGCTCACCTGATGTGAAACTCTAAATCACAAACCGTGAGATCATGACCTGAGCATTGAGTCAGATGCTTACAGACTGAGCCACCTACGTACCCCATGTGTATCTTTGTTAACTAAATTCCTAAGTATAGATTTCAGAATCATATAAAACCAAACGATGAGTACTTTTACAAGTCTGGATAACTCAAGTCTTTAAGGAATTTAACTGTGTAAACTTTTTTATTTTAAAACAAATATAGAATCCACTGAATGGTAGAAAGTGTACAATTACATTTATCTAATTTAGATAACTGAGCAGCCAAATATGTATATTCCTCGTGTTTAGCATGAAAATTAAACATTTCAATTTTATTAAATTTAAATGTGTGTTTATGCCAGAGTTAAAGAAAGATGTTTAGACACTTAACTAAATAAAAACTCTACAGATATTTTATATAACATACATAGTCATATCGGAAAAACCCTGTAAGAGTTCATAAAATATTTTGCACAGAAATGAAAAAATCAAATATTTTTTTGAAGTTATGTATAATAGCTTTGCTGTGTCCAGTTACTATAAAGATAGAAAGGAGAAAAATATAAACCGGCAGGAAAATAAGTGTGCTAAAAACTCTTATGGTTGAAAATTTAGAGATCAATTTATCATTACCTAACCAATAACATTAATTTTGTTCAATGAGCCCAAAGGTCTAAAAGAATGAGTATAAACTTTTATTTTAAGAAATTGGACATTTAGAAGTATGGTTTTAGAATGTGGTGTATTAAATAATGTAGGCATAATTATAAGTACCTATAGTGGTTTCTGTTAATTTATATCTATTAAAGCCTCTTCTTATGTTGTCATCATTATTAACTCAGATACTACATATTACTTGCTTAGCTATCCCTTTGCATTCCTCTCTAGAGGCTAATATCCTAACTGTAGACGCACCCTCACACAAATCCCTTCTGTCAAAATACTTGAAAGATTGGGTCAAGTTTTACTAATAATGTCAGACTACAGAGTACATCATACTAATTACAATAATGCTTTTTTTTAAAATATGAAATGTATTGTCAAATTGGTTTCCATACACCCAGTGCTCATCCCAACAGGTGACCTCCTCAATACCCATCACCCACTCTCCCCTCCCTCCCACCCCCCATCAACCCTCAGTTTGTTCTGTTTTTAAGTCTCTGATGGTTTGCCTCCCTCCCTCTCTCTTTTTTTTTCTTCCTTCCCCTCCCCCATGGTCTTCTGTTAAGTTTCTCAGGATCCACCTAAGAGTGAAAACATATGGTATCTGTCTTTCTCTGTATGACTTATTTCACTTAACACTCTCCAGTTCCATCCACATTGCTACAAAAGGCCATATTTCATTCTTTCTCATTGCCATATAGTATTCCATTGTGTACATAAACCACAATTTCTTTACCCATTCATCAGTTGATAGAAATTTAGGCTCTTTCCATGTTTTGGCTATTGTTGAAAGCACTGCTATAAGAATACTCTTTCAATATTTTCCTCTTTTCTTAAAAGTTCCATTCCTGGAGCACCTGGGTGACTCACTCGGTTAAGCACCTTGCTCTTGGTTTCAGCTCAGGAGACAATCTCACAGTATGTGGGATCAAGCCCCACATCAGCCTATGCACTGACAGCTCCAGGGCCTGCTTGGAATTCTCTCCCCACTGCCCTCACCACTCTCTCCACCCCATACCCCCAACTCACACATGCTTTCTCTCTCTCAAACATTAAAAAGAAAAAAGTTCCACTCCTTTAAGAATCTCCTACATTTATTTCTCTCTACATCTTTTCTCCAACTCCTAATTTACTGCTCTTTTGCTCACTTTGTGTAACTTTCCTTAGGGCTTGCTTTAATCTAGCTCTATTTGGCCTAAGTCAGCCTCTTCTTGACTTCTCCATTTCCCCTTTAGACCCATTACTTCCCTCAATACAGCCTCAGAGATTAGTCATGTTACTCTTTAGAAGGCAGAATAGAGAGGTGGTTACAAAAACAAAAACCATTGACTTCCATTTTTTTTCCTTGTCACACATAGTAGCTGCTCAATAACCTCATATAATTAATTAGTTTTATTAATTTAAGACAATTCACATAGTTTATTAATTAAAAGTTGGAGAGCAGGCAAAATGAATGATTAAATTAATGTCTAGTGTTTACAGCCATTTAATAATTTCATGTTTAAAACAGGTATTTCCTCCTAGGCATGAATGAGCATTATGTATTGCTACTCTATGCATATCTGGTAATGGTGGGTCTGATTATGGACAATGCAAGTCATGGGGAGAAATAGTCAAAAGCTTGGATAAATACAAAATTAGTCTTAAAATCTATGATTTTAAGTTCATCAAAGGAAAAAGAAATAGAAAAGGCAGTGCTAGTATGAATAAGTTATTTTTAAAAATTAATTAGGTACATGTAATCAATAGCATAGAGTATAAACTTCAAGGTAAATAAAACAAAAACATTAATTAGGTATGTTTCCTTAAGGTTGCAGAATGTTCTGCCTTCAAGGACACCAATGATAGCCATTTACTATATTTCTCCTTTCTAAAAATGAATGAATGACAGACCCACAGAATTTGTTTCCAGGGTCTGAATCTTCCATACAATATCTACCAGATTAAGTAATTAAAAATAAGTTATTAGGTCTTGTCACAAATACTTAAGTAAATATTAATTACCCCAGTTTGCAAACTTAAAACAATGTCTTATTTTGACCAGGACTTAACGAAGTTCAAATAGATAAATAGAAACTAAAATTGCTTGCACCCTCTTCTATAGGGGCTTTTAAAAGTTGGAGTTCTCCTTAAACTCTAACTAGCAACTCATTCTTCCTCCTTTCATCATTTAGAAGAAAATGTGATTTAATGGCTTAGCTTTAAACAATGATAAATTAAGTATCTCCTAAACTTTCTCACTAAGTAATCTAACCCTGCTTTGCACCCCAGGTCACTCAAAGAACATGTGGATTCTTTACTTAATCAGTACAGGATGATGGAAAGCTAATGTGGTTTTAGATCCAATTCTACCATGTAATAAAAGGCTTTAAGCAAATTATCTAAGGATATATTTCCTTATTCAAAATGATGATAGTAATGCTTTTTATCTAATAGATAAAATAGATATGTAATAGATATCTAATATCTAATAGAAAGTTGGGGAGATAAAAAGACATGTATGAAAAGTATGTACATCAGTATTTATTATACAATTGATGTGTCTGTATTTACAATTCCCCCACTATTCCTTTCATTATAAAAACAGTGAAACAAATTTTCAAATAGCTATCGGTATCCATTGCTAACCCGTACCTGCTATTGTCCAGGTCATCCTTTTCCATTAAGAGGAACGAAGTTCTTAGAAATATCAGGGTTTCTGCACCCAGTGATTTTAACACAAAGAGAGGCTAGGATAAAAGCCAACTGACTTGTGCGACACCTTTTATTAAACTCGGATAACCCATCCCTCTCTGCAAGATAGCTATTGCATCTCTCTTATGGGCTAAGTTCTATTTCTTTAAAACTGGAGCCAATAGAAGGTATTGTTGTGTTGTTTCTCCATAAAACACAAAATAATGGCTTGTCTAATCATAGTTATTGTTCAGATATGGTGATTTCTTGTGCTTGACCTCTTGCTTTATTTCAAGCATTCATATTCAATTTGTCAGTGTCTATATTGTTGTGTCTCTAGTCTGTCTTCAGATTTAACACCTAACCCCCATTTCTGATTACCAGAACCTCACTGATATTAACTAATAATTTTCTTCATTTAATCACAACTGATTGATTAGTTGTGATATTCCACAGTGTTTTAGGCTCCAGGGATTTAGGAATGAGTAAGTAAAAGGTTAAATATAAAGACTTAATGGTCATTGCTGAAGAGACAGTTGAGTTATGAAACGTAGGTCACTGCCCTGTGAGGGTAGTCAGAGGACATGTGGCTTCTGAGGGCAATGGTTTGACTACAGAAATTTCTAAAGTTATTAGAAGAACTTCATGCAGCACAATGGAGCACAAAGGAAATGGAGCACAAATTTATTTTTTTAAAAAGATTGGCATGTACTGTAGATGTCTCAACTAGAACTGAAAACAATAAATTTTGGAGTTGTGTCAATCTACCATTCCAAATATTTTTGTGTTTTTTCCAAAAGCATTTCATTTTTTAGTTCAGGAAAATAGATAATAAGTTGTGTGGGTTGGATGATAGATTCAGCAGAGGATATAAGAACTATAATTTTGAGGCTACTAATAAGATAGTAGGCCAATTTGTCACCAGTCTGAGTTGGGTATTAGACTAAGCTGATCATGTTTTCCTGGAGAACACTATTGAGAAAAGCATAGCATATCTTGATGGATTACAAACTAAATATTAAAGATTTTTATCAGAAAGTGTAGTACTAGCATTTAAAATGTTAAAAATAAATTAACCTAGGTGGTAATGAAATCCAGAATGTGGCTATGTGTTAGGGTTAATGACTTGTGAGTGTGCTTTCAGATCTTCTCCAATAATTGCACTGTAACTTGATTAGATTTCCACTTGTCTTTTACATGAACATTCCACTTCTAACATTTAGGGCTTGTCCATGTAAGTATGATGTCATTTTACATAATGCTGGATCTTTCCAGGTTAGGGTAATTGCTTTTGTCTTCCTCCTCATCAACTATGTATTTAATCAGCCAACACTTAGTATCACTGTGATAGTCATTGACAGAAGAAGAATACATACATACAATCAGCCCTCAATGACCTAGTGTGGGATGGAATTAGTTACTGGTCTTTTTGGGTCTCAATTACCTCATTTGTAAAATCAAGATCATAGGATTATTGTAAGGATTAAATGAGCTGATCAGTAAGAAGCATTTGGCATAGTGCTTGGCACATTCTAAGAATATCATAGTAGCTAAAGTCAACATTCCTAGCATGAGACTGGCCAGGTCCAATATGCAGAAGCAGCTGAAGAGATGACGTGCTCAGGGAATAGCAAAAAGCCTGATGCAGCTAAACCTAAGATAAACCTATTATAAAAACTTATTTTAATATCAGTGTATAAAAGGTAATTGGTAAAATGAATATGCATTGATACATTTTACTAAAAATCCCAAAGCCAAAACAAAATTATTTTTGGATTTTGAACTCAATGATGGCTCTCTTCAAACAATTTAGGTTATAAAAGCTGATCCTCTGTGTGCACTCTGGGTGTGTGTGTGTGTGTGTGTGTGTGTGTGTGTATGAGAGAAAGAGACAGACAGATTGACAGAGACAAAGAGACAGAGGAAGGGAGAGAGAGAGAGAGGGAAAAAAGAAATAAAAATTTGGGAAACAAATAAATTACAGGGAAATAGAATTGCTACTCAAAGAGAATCTCTTTTCCTTTTTTTGGTAAACACCCAAAAACTTATTTTAGAGTATGTCCACTTGCTGATCTAGAAATCAATTTCACCAAACAAAGCCATCAAAGGCAGACCATCACTGTCATCCCTCTGATCAGAATGATGAAGAATCCTTCTTCTTAAGAGGAAAGCATCCAACTTTTAAGACTGTTCACATTCTTCTTAATCTACATACAATTCACCTGCCACCACTCCCCAGCAAGACTCTGCTTTTCCTGTGAAACCCATGTACTTTTGAATCCTAATTTTTTTGGATTTGCTTCTATGATGCCGTCTCTGAAATGTTTGCCACTGTTCTCTTTCCTCTATGAGGTCTTTTCATTCTTTCTAAAAATTCAACTTAACTCTCAAATTTTACATTATTCCTTTCTTGATCCCTCAAGACTGCTCTAATCTCATTTAAAAAATAGTTTGTGTAATGTAATATTCCAATAATTATAACTATACTGTCCAGAACTTTCTACCATTTAATATTTTTGTGAATGTAAAAAATTCCCAGTTAAGACCACAGATTCCTCTAAGCCAAAAGTTTTATTTTATATTACTTACACTTCCAACATTTCTGGTATCTGATAAATATTCAATAGCTATTTAGTAAATTTAAAGGCCATTTCTAAGCAAAACTATTTTGAGCACAAGTACATAATTTCATCTATGAGGATTAAGCAACTGAGAAATATAGTTTTGACTCTCTCCTTTCTTTGAATCTTCATACAGATTAGAGAGGATGTGGGAACATGTCATGGCACAATTTCTAAAAACAGATCACAATTTAAAGTTCTGCAACACCTCATTCCTATAACTGGCTTTAGGAGAATATGAACACTGTCAATAAATGACTAAGAGAACTGGATTAAGAGAGTTATACAATTTAAATGACTATACTGCATCCTGGCAATTATTTTTAAGAGGGCTAGAACATTTATTGGCTATCACCATTGAACATTGTATTGCTTTTCTTTATTTGTAGAATTGAGGTGAGTATAATAGTATTCAAGTGTGTGTGTCCTTTTGATTTGAGAACTAAATACCCCATGGCAATTCAAGTTATTTGTTTACCAGTACTAAAA
Source organism: Lynx canadensis (assembly GCF_007474595.2). Taxonomy (NCBI): domain Eukaryota; kingdom Metazoa; phylum Chordata; class Mammalia; order Carnivora; family Felidae; genus Lynx; species Lynx canadensis. The sequence continues at coordinate 165,985,289 of NC_044303.2, forward strand.
GCCATGTCTATCCCATTATTGTATATTATAAATACATTAAGAGTAATTTATTTTTTAGAATGTTGAAGCAAATTTCATCTCTCTCTATATATGTGTATTTATATTATATTATATTATATTATATTATATTATATTTTAATGCAGATACTACAAGTATGAAATCAGGTATCTTTTTTTAAATTTTTTTTTTCAACGTTTATTTATTTTTGGGGCAGAGAGAGACAGAGCATGAACGGGGGAGGGGCAGAGAGAGAGGGAGACACAGAATCGGAAACAGGCTCCAGGCTCTGAGCCATCAGCCCAGAGCCTGACGCGGGGCTCGAACTCACGGACCGCGAGATCGTGACCTGGCTGAAGTCGGACGCTTAACCGACTGCGCCACCCAGGCGCCCCGAAATCAGGTATCTTTTGTGTGACCTCAGATATTTGTTATGCCATGTATCCAGAAATGTTATTTTTTAAAGAAAATTTAATATTGAATTATTTGTTACTTTACGCATCCATTTAAAAGGATAAAAATAGTGATTGAGTATAACTGATCAATAATGAGTTCTACACACACACACTCACAGAATTGATTCTGAATTTTTTGCATTAAGAGAAGGTAGCCATGTCTGTTATCTAAAAATAATTTGTTTGGCTTTGGAGTATGCTCTAACTTTAACAGGGATTTCATTTACTAATTATATTAACAATCCTATTAAAATAAGTGAATATTTCCTGGATAAACACCCACAGTACATATTGTGTGTATGAATAAAGAATTCAGATTGTAAAAGCAAAAAATAAGTTTAGTGGCAATGCATTTTTTCCTCACATTTAGATATGCATGTCCATACAAATTAATGTATGCTCAGACCTTTAACAAATACACAAAACTTAATGATAGTTAACTTATTTTTTGCTTTTAGAATGGGCTATACATACGTAACAAGCCTTTAATGAGAGCTTGTCTTTTACAGTAAAACTGGCAAATAAATAAGATACTACTATAGGTGGCCAATTAATATTGGGTAAAATATTTTGAAATTCTGAGGAAAAAAATGAACATATATTCATTTTATGGGCCTTATATAATTTTTTCAGAAAGATCCAGATTTTTCCCTTATTCTCATTCTAAAGAAAGAGTCAACTTTTTTTCTCCCAGTACTGAAAGCAAAAAAATTGGCATGATTTGTTTCAGGTAAAGTTAGAAATTCTCCGAGATAGATTATTCTCTTAAAACTATACTTTTCCAGTATATATAGGTAACAGCCATAATTCAGTAGTGCTCCTGGTAAAACTACCATATAATATATGCCATTACTTAATGAGTCAGGGGAAGAACACCTAGGTTTACTATAGTAATCTTTTCCTTTCTCACACTTTTGTTTGAGACAGCAAGGATTTTTCTTAGTTGAGCAAAATCTATACAATGTTAGTAGGATTGGCATATTTTCAATGAGCAATCATTTTTTTAAAGATGTTGCCACATTTACTGCTTTTCCAATATCAAATATAACAGCCGTACAGTATTTCTCACATATTTCTTTGAGGCCACGTGGGGGTTTCTAAAATGCAAAGCAAACCACTACCATTTAAGAGTGATTATATAGTTAATTCAGAAATAAGCATTAATTAAATTTCTGTTTATTTATTTATTTTTTTTTAATTTTTTTTTTCAACGTTTATTTATTTTTGGGACAGAGAGAGACAGAGCATGAACGGGGGAGGGGCAGAGAGAGAGGGAGACACAGAATCAGAAACAGGCTCCAGGCTCTGAGCCATCAGCCCAGAGCCTGACGCGGGGCTCGAACTCACGGACCGCGAGATCTTGACCTGGCTGAAGTTGGACGCTTAACCGACTGCGCCACCCAGGCGCCCCTAAATTTCTGTTTAAAAGATCATACCTCCCTACAAATTAAATTTATAAGTTCAATCAAATATTCAATTACCTTTTAAAATTATATATTGCTAAATTAAGTAATTTAGCTGGATTTTTCACTTCTTAAACTGTTATGTTTATATCATGTAGATATATCTGTGAGTTCTCACCCAGAATAATAGGCAATAAGCCAGACTTGCACTGAATCATTTTGATGTAAATGATGCTCAGGGTGACCCCAGGCACAATGTAGAACTCAGCAGCCAAGTACCTGCTTATATCCAAAGTTTCATATACCTGATTGCAATTTCAGAGTCTCAATAGCATATTTCAAATAGAAATTCAGAACAGAAATGCCTTTCCAAACAAAGAAACTTTGCCATTAGACACTCTTTACATTCTTTCCTGTTTGTTTCCCATTTGCATGTAAAACTTCCACGAATAAAATGGAGTAAACAATTTATTTAACCTAAGTCTGTCATGAAAAGGAAGTGTAATATTTGATGACAAAGCTCATAGTACTATCTTCAACACCAAAGATGTTATATTTGATTAGAAAAGTTAATTATATGCATATAAAGAGCTGAGATGCTAACAGCTAATTACTCATAAAGGGAAATTAAATCTAATTTTCTAAGTGACAGTTGCTATCTGACAATAGTTTTATTAAACAGAACAAATTCCAATTTACTACAGTGGAAACTCTAAAATTTTATGGGGCACAATCAGATGTATATAAATTAGGTTAAAAGCCAAGGAGTAGAGAAGAGGGTTGCAGCAAGTCAGCACAATTTTGCCATCGAATATTTTTTGTTTTCGTTTTCACTGTTAATTATTAGCAGCTAAACTAAACTGTAATGATACACTGCAAAAACCCTCGGGATCTGATTCTTCATCTGTTTGCCTAGAGTATTACGTGGAACTGAAGTGAGAAACTTGCCTGGGATATTATTGAAGGCTTGTGCACAATGAGAGCTTCTTCATACTGCTGACCTTATCCACTTGTTATTTTATCTTCGGTACTGACTCAGAACTTCTCCATTTGTCTTATAATGAAACTGCCTTAAAAATGTTCTGAAAAATACACTCTTAATTAGGAAAACATTGCTGCAATTCTGCCAAAGGATGAAACAAAAAGAGAACAGTAAGAACGAAAGCATGAAGGAAAAAGAAATATTGTTTTGAGGATTCCTCAATTGTTTTAAATACTTAGATGTGAAAGTTTTGAACCAAACAGCTCCACTCAGAGTAATTGTCTCAGTGAAGGCATGATCTCCTGGCAAAAGACATTACTAAGCAAGATGGCAGGAAGACTACGCTGAATCTGTAATGCTAGCATATTAAAGAGTTGTTCCATTATTGAAATATTGGTGTCACATGCGTTTTTGGAAGATAATTCCCTTTCCTTTTGTTTAGAGCAAGTATGTCCATTAGCAGCTAAACAGGGGGCCAAAGACTAGCCATTGTCTTTGTTCCAGTTATCCAGTTGCAGATGGCCTATTGATAGTACCCATTCAAGTTTGTCCTAAGGCATTTCACAGTGATCAGCACACATAGCCACATAGACAAAAATAACTGTATTTAAAAATAAATCCTAAAGGTAGTCCTACATTACAATTTGTTACAAAGTTGTAGCAAACAAAATACACATGTTCTTGACTCTCATTTTATGAAGACTCTGACAATTGAGTTCACCTGGCATTGTATAGTAAAAGTTTTGGTGGAAAAAAAACCAAAGCAATAAATAAATAAACAAAGTGAAATGAAGACATAAATTATTCCAGATTGATAAACATGGCTGTTTATCAAATGGAAGCCACTACATTCAAATATGGTGCACACATCTGAACTGTAGCACCTTTACAACACGCATGGAGAATATTGGTTTTATCTGGGAAATGAATTTTAACTTAGCTATGAATTAACTTTAAATTTTCCAGTGAGCAAACAAAACACACTCTCTATTAAACAATATGATAATTTATGATCAGATTTATAAGGGTAATTCTATAGGTATATTTTAAGTGTTTTCATTTGTAGCATCATCAAAGAGGCTTTGTTAAATAATTTCTGTTGTGGCTTTGAAATACATAGGAAAAGTATTCTTGATTGAATTTCTCTTTTTTAACATCCATACTATAATAGGAGGATATAAGAAAGTGCATAACAATTTTTAGAGAAAACATGAAAATCAAGATTTAAAACAACTCTTACCCAACTTGTCAAATTTTCTGTCACCCATTGATTATTATACATATACTTTCCCATGCAAACAGAGCAAAGTTTAAAACAGCCAATAACTGGAACTTCTGATATTTTCTCCAAAAGATTACCCAACAAAGCATTTACCTTAAAGCACTTTTATGAAATATCCATAACATATTGCCTATCATGGAATCAAACAATATTTTTGATAAGTTAAACTGAACTCTGAGTTTATTTACTTGCTGCTAGAAATATTTTATGTTTTCCAATTATAATTTTACACAAGTGAATGTTTTTCTCAGTGTTAAGTGAACCCCATCTCCCCCAAAAGTCACTCTTCTGATTCTAATGAACTGCACATAACCTATATAAAGGCAACAAATGACTTTCCAAGACCAAACTTCTAGCTCTATAAATCTCTAAGACTCAAATTACTAGACATAATAAGCCTGGCTAAAATTCCAACAGGAGAATTTTTACTACAAATTACCAGCAACTAGGCAAATGGAAATGAATCAAAGAAGTTCACATGTTTCACAGTGTTTCCAGGAACATGTCTTTGGATTTATACTCAGCTCAAAGCCTAGTAAATGCTTTTCAGAACTGTCATCATGGTACCAAGAAAGAGTGCTGCCTCAATGTTTCTCACGTTCCATGATCTGAACTGCTTCATACTCCCTCCTACCATAATTCTGTACAAGTAGAAACGTCTTCACAATCTATCCTGTTCTTCACAATCACTCTATTCTCCTCTACCAAACACATCTTTGAGAGGACGAAATACATGTTGACATTTTCAGAACATAGTCATTTTAGAGAGCAAGTACTTTTAAATCGGTTAAAAGAATAAGGATAAAGAAATGTGTACTGGTACTTTTTTTTTTATATAATTTCCTACATAATTTCTTTTACTGGAGCTCTTTGTTTTTTCTCGTGGATTGGAATAATGTCCGGGTGCTGCCTTTCAGCTTGAATAATTTCTTTAGTATTTCTTGTAAGACAGGTCTCCCACCAAAGGAATCTCTTAGTTTGGTTTATATAGGAATATTTACATGGCTTTTTCTCAAAAGATAGCTTTGCTGAATATAGGATTCTTGGTTATTTCTTCCAGCACTTTGAATACATCACCCCACTGTCTTCTGGCCTCCATTGTTTCAGATGAAAAGTACTTTTTTTCATTTTTTTTTCCGGTTCGCTCATATGTGCTGAGTCATTTTCCTCTGCTATCTTCAAAATTTTATTTTTGTATTTCAATATTTTGTTGATGATATATCTGGATTTGAGTCATTTTGTGTTTATGCTTCTTGACTTTCATGAGCTTCTCAGATGTGTAAACTAATGGTTTTCATCAAGGTTAGTACATTTTAAGCCACATTTCTTGACATTTTTCTTCTCTCTTCTGATACTCCCTTTTGATACATCCCATTACATAAATGTTGATATTCTTAGTGGTATTCCACATTTCTTGGAAGACTGTTTACTTTCCTCATGCTTTTTTCTCGCATAGAATATACCATCTGGACTGATCTACTTTCATGTCAAATCTATTCTGCAACTCAAATACACCTTTCAGCCCTTTTTAGTGAAATTTTCATTTGGTTATTATAGTTTTCACCTCCAGAATTGCCTTTGAAAAATTCTATGTCTTTATTTGCAGTCCCTACTGATTAGCCATTATATTTATATCTTCCTTTATTTTTTTTAAAAAAAGTGATTTTATTTCTTTGAACATATTTATACTAGGTGCTTTGAAGTTTTGTTCTTCCAGGTCTAGCATCAGGATGAAAACCCCCCAAATTAATTTCCATTGTTTTTTTTTATTAAAATTTTTTTAATGTTTATTTATTCTTGAGAGAGAGAGACAGAGCATGAGTGAGGGAGGGGCAGAGAGAGAGGGAGACACAGAATCCGAAGCAGGCTCCAGGCTCTGAGCTGTCAGCACAGAGCCCAACATGGTGCTTAAACTCAGCTGTGAGATCATGACCTGAGATGAAGTCGGACACTTAACTGACTGAGCCACCCATGTGCCCCTCCATTACCTTTTTTTTCTATCTATGTGTCAAATTTTCCAGCTTGTGTGTCTCAAAACTTTTGTAAAAAATTTGACATTTAAAAAAGGAAAAGAAAAAAAGGAGAAAAAATGGGGCACCTGGCTGGCTCAGTCAGTTGAGTGTCTGACTTTGGCCCAGGTCATAATCCCACACTTTGTGGGTTTGAGTCCTGCGTCAGGCTCTGTGCTGACAGGCTCAGATCCTGGAGCCTGCTTTGGATTCTGCTTCTGCCTCTCTCTGCCCCTCCTCTGCTCTATCTCCCAAAAATAAATAAATGTTAAAAAAAACTTTGACATTTTAGATATATAATGTAACATCTCTGGACCTGAAATCACACTCCTCTTTTCTTGGAGCTTGTTTTTCTTTGGTCTTTATTGACTAACTTGTTTAGACAAATTCTTTGAAGTCTATTTCTTCCACACTGTGCAGCCTTTAAAATGGCTCCGCTTAGAATTTCCTCCTTTATTTTTATTCTAGTCTGGCTTCCCAGGGTCTACATAAACTACTTATTAATCAAAGGCTGTGCTTAAGCCACCATAGGCAATTGCATTTTTACCCTTTACATAATTGTATGTATGTGTGCTGTTAGTTCATGGAGTTTACAATTTTTTTCTTATGTTCACTCAGACACTAGCCATTCAGGGATTACCTCTCCAGATATTCCAAGAATGTGCAGTCTTGAGCATGTGAACACTCTTCCAGACTACCAGGAATTTGTGTGATTTTATTTTTAATCCTGGACTCCTAGGATTTGTCCTGAGTCAGAGTCATCTATTGTTTAGCCAGTATTTGTTGAGAGGTTGCTAAGTATGTAAGCCCCTTGAACCTCTGCACTTTGCTGTTCCAACTGTGAGTGGCATGATAAATACTTCACAGTCTTCCTATTGTGGGAAATATGATTGCTCCTGAGTGGGTACGGTATAGCTAATATATACAACCTGCCAGAATCCTAGGGAATAGTGTGATACCAGAAAAGTATCTTACTGCCTTCCTCTCCCATCTCATTCTCTCTCGCAATTCTGCCATTTTGCTTGATGTTACATCATTAACAAGAGCAGTTATTAATAACAGCTAATAACTGCTATTGTTGATACCAGTGACTTTTTAAAAAACATTTTAATGTTTCTTCAGTTTTGAGAGACAGAGAAAAGCAGGGGTGGGGCAGAGAGAGGGGGACACAGAATCTGAAGCTGGCTCCAGGCTCCGAGCTGTCAGCACAGAGCCCGACACAGGGCTCGAACCCACGAACTGTGAGATCATGACCCGAGCTGAAGTCAGACACTCAACTGACTGAGCCACCCAGGCACCTCTGCTAATACCAGTTACTCTTAATTGCTCCCCAAGATATTCTTTGTTTTTGAAAACATCATTAGGCATAGACTTCTTCAGGCTCTATTCCAAATATAGGCATATCTCGTTTTATTATGCTTTACTTCATTGTACTTCACAGATACTGCATTTTATAAATTGAAGGTTTGTGGCAACCTTGTGTCAAGCAAGTCTATCAGAATCATGTTTCCACAGGGGCGCCTGGGTGGCTCAGTCGGTTAAGTGTCCGACTTCAGCTCAGGTTACGATCTCGCGGTCCGTGAGTTCGAGCCCCGCGTCAGGCTCTGGGCTGATGGCTCAGAGCCTGGAGCCTGCTTCCGATTCTGTGTCTCCCTCTCTCTCTGCCCCTCCCCCATTCATGCTCTGTCTCTCTCTGTCCCCAAAATAAATAAACATTAAAAAAAAATTTTTAAAAAGAATCATGTTTCCACAGTATTTGTTCACTTTGTGCCTCTGTCTCACATCTTGGTTATTCTCACAATATTTCCATTTTTCACTACCATTATATTTTTCATGGTGATCTGTAATCAGTTATCTTTGATGTAACTATTTTAATTGTTATGGGGTGCCATGAACTATCCACATAGACAATTTAATTGATTTAATTAAAATGGATGTATTTTACACGATGGCAAATTCAATTGATAAAAGTCGTACATGTTCTAACTCTTCCACCAACCTGCCATTCCTCCATTTCTCTCCATCCCCTCAGGCCTCTCTATTCCTGGACACATAATGGTATTGAAATTAAGCCAATTAATAACTCTAGAAGAGCCTGTGAGTGTTCAAGTAAAGGGAAGAGTTACAGGTCTCTCACTTTAAACCAAAGCTGGAAATGATTAACCTAAAAGATACAGTGGAGTTCAATGCCAGTAATTAAGAGGTTGACACCCTAAAGTTCTCACTTGACACAACACCACATTTGCCTTTATGCTAGACTGTAAAAACTCTTCACAATGCATAAAACATGTTTCTCCCTATATATGTTAAAACTTTCCCAACATTTGTACTTGTATGTTGTCATTTAGTGATGTTTGAACCAGAATTTGGTTAAAAATATATATAGATACATGTGTAACAGTTTGGCATTTATCTTACACACATAGAGAAGAATTATAAATGGGTTTTCCTGGGCTGAAACACCCCTTACCAGAGGTCAGTATGATCCACTACTTTATGTTTCCTGACACGGATTATGTATAGTCTGTGTTGCCTGTAAGCTCTGTATTATAAACCACATTATAGACAACTGTTGGCCTCTATGTGTTGAGGAGTATGTATTTCTGTATGTGATTTTTGTCTTGAAAGTAGTAAAGCTATAGACAGGTGCAGAGGAAATATCAAATTTATAAATATTAGCTATGTAATGTAAAAATCAACCATGTATGTAAAAACACTTTTGCCAATCTGGACTTTTCAGGGAATTGATGAAAGAAATTTGAAACAAAGATTTTAGTGAGCTGATAGAGGATAAATACAAAAGATATCAATAAACGTAGTTCCGGATCTTTAAAAAAAAAAATCATTAACCTTAGTGCAGAAGGCATGTTCAAAGCTGAAAGAGGCTGAAATCTAGGCCTCTGATACCAAACAGCCAAGTTGTAAATGCAAATGAAAAGTTCTTAAAGGAAATTAAGAAAGCAAAATAGCCTTATTGCTGAAAGGGAGGAAGTTTGAGAGGTCTGGATAGAAGATCAATTCAGCCACATGTCCCTTTAAACCAAATCTTAATCCAAAGCAAGGCCCTAACTCTCCTAAATTCTATGAAGCCTGAGAGAGGTGAGGAGTATGTAGAAGGAAAGCTCTAAGCTTGCAGAAGTTGACTCATAAGGTTTAAGGAAAGAAGCCATCTCCATAACATAAAAGTGCAAGGTGAAGCAGCAAGTGCTGATGTAGAAGCTGCAGCAAAGTTATCTAGAAAATCTAGCTAAGGTAACTCATGAAGGTGGGCACACTAAACAGCAGATTTTCAATATATACACAACAGCCTTAATTGGAATATGATGCCATGTAGGACTTTCATAGCTGGATAGAAGAAGTCAATATCTGGCTTCAAAGTTTCAAAGGACAGTGTGACTCTCGTTACAGCTTCATGCAGCTGGTGACTTTAAGTTGAGGCCAGTGTTCATTTGCCATTGTAAAAATCCTATGGCCCTTAATAATTATGCTAAATCTACTTTGCTTGTGTTCTATAAATGGAGCAACAAAGTCTGGGTGACAGCACATCTGTTTACAAAATGGTTTACTAAATACTTAAAAGCCATTGTTGAGATCTAATGCTCAAAAAACCAAAAGATGCCTTTCAAAATATTACTGCTCATTGACAAAGCACCTGGTCATCCAAGCGTTCTGATGGAAAGGTACAATTAAATTAATGTTGTTTTCATGCCTGTTAATACATCCATTCTGCATCGAGGAGTGATTTCTATTTTCACTTCTTACTAGTGAAGAAATACATTTTATAATGCTAAACCTGCCATAGATAGGAATTTCTCTGATGGATATGGGCAAAATTAACTGAAAATCTTCTGAAAGGATGTTTAGGTTCTGCCTCTTCTCTGTTCATTCAGAGCATTCATAATTGATGGGAAGAGGTCAAAATATCTATACAAACAGAAGTTTGGAAGAAGTTGATTCCAACCCTCATGGATGACTTGGAGGAGTTCAGAACCTCAGTGGAGGAAATAACTGTAGATGTGCAAAAGTAGGAGAACTAGAATTAAAAGTGGAGTCTGAAAATGTGACGGAATTAATTGCTACAGTCTTGAAATAAAACTTCAACACATGAGGAGTTGTTTCTTATGGATAAGCAAAAAAAGGGGCCTTCTGAAATGGAATCTCCTCCTGGTAAAGATGCTGGGAAGATTGTTGAAATGATCACAAAGGATTTAAAATATTACATAAATTTAGTTGATAAGCAAAAGCAGGGTTTGAGGGGACTGACTCCTATTTGGAACCACTTTTACTGTGAGTAAAATGTTATCAAACGTCATCACATGCTACAAAAATATCATCCATGAAAGGAAGAGGCAATCGATGAGGCTAACTTCATTGTGTTGTTTTAAGAAACTGCCACGGCCACCCCAACCCTCATCAACCACCACCCTGTTCAGTTAGCAGCCATCAACACTGAGGCAAGACACTCTACCAACATAAAAATTATGACTCACTGAAAGCTCAGTTGATGGTTAGCATTTTTAGCAATAAATTATTTTTTAATTAAAGTATGGACATTTTTAAGACATAATCCTACTGTACACTTAATAGACTACAGTATAGTGTAAACATAACTTTTATATGCACTGGGAAACCAACAAAGTAATTCAATTCTTAGCAATCTTTGCTTTATTGCAGTGGTCTGGAACTGAACCCACAGTACCTCTGAGATATGTCTGGGTATGTATTTTCTATAACAAAAGCTTAGAAGTAGGCAGTTCCAAAGTTTTTCTCAATAACTCAATATCATTATGTCACTACAATTACACTTACAATTGTTTTATCACCTTTTTTCCCATGGTGGGTAAAATATAGTCACTTTGGGCCCATTACCACATCCTTATTCTAGCACATAAAGCAACAGAGAAGAGGCAGAATCTAAAATCTTCCTCATTGTGAGGTATTTTCTTTATAAGGCACCAATTCAGCAGAATTTACTATCTATTTCATTGGCTAAAAGGTGCCAAAAAGATATAGTGCACATACCCTTCTTATTTTGAAATTAGATCATATACTAAGATAGAGTATCCAAGTAACTCCTGGATTTGACCTGGAAATCCTGAATAATATCTTTTTGGCAGTGTGAATAAACATTCTTGAATTAAGAATAATAAAATTGGCCTCTCTTGCAATCTAGAATATTTTTAAATTGTGACACCAATGGAAATATTAACAAATAAATAATATAAATACTAAATATAATGCAGTAAGGAAAGATAAGATGTTCATAGGCAAAAAGCTAAAGAATAGCTTTGCTGATAGATCTGTTTGGTTTATTTATAAATTAGGCAATGAAACAGTCATTTTATTAGCTAAACATCATCACTTGTAAGTAGTACATGGTTGTGTGCCTTGATTATCAAATGTTATTAGATCGTTAAAGATAAAATTATGCATATATCTGTAATTTATGCAGAACAAATACCAAAATAAATCTATAATGAATGTTTACATCATCATATTTGATTTATTTAATATACACTTAAAATGAAAGCATTTTAATTGCTTCTTCAAGCAGATTAGCTCCTCAAACAAACTAAATGGAAGAAGTCTTAAGATTATATTTATACATACATTTTTTTGTATGTATCTACCTAGTTAGACACTTCTTTTAAGAAATTTCTTGTGTAATATTTTCAGCCATGCCAAAGCAACAAAATCATTTGTTAGTAAACATAAAGCTTCTAACCTAAGTTCCTGCACAATTTTACTCTACGCATTACAAAAATAGCTATCAGCAGCACTTTTAATCCAAATGTGTTTCACTTCAGAATACATGTTGTTTCTGCACCATAATACAGAGAACAGTTTAGATTGGCATCAAATTAAAATGGAAATCCTGAGATAAAGACTATTATTATTACCCTATAAAAACTGATGGGAATTGATGAGATCATAATGATTCAGTTAGTTTATTCATACAATAAATATATGTGGCATAAGTGGGTAGTGTGGTACATTAAACATAAATAATTCATCTTCTAAAACACATAATTTTTACCATAATATATGGTTGTGGATGAGACTGCATCATTTCTGATAGAAACTAATGAATAGGAATTCTCTACCTTTCCTGAAAATACTTATTTCCACATTTCACTGAAAAATGTTGATGATAAATCACACCATTTCTAAAATGCTGGTAGGTTTTCTTAACCATTTTCAAGATGTGATTTTAAAAGCAACTTAAATCTGCTTAGAGGTAGTTGAAGTTTCATTTTTTGATAACCTAAGGACTTGGCCCTCCATATTGTCTCTGCCTGAAACAAAATTATAGAACAAATTCATGTTGCTTTACAAAAATCTCAGATACTGGAGATGACCAAGATAGTTCCCAGATTTTGTGAAATTTGCAATCCTGGTGATCTCTCTTAAAATTTTAAGCCTCTGCTGAAGTTTATAGTTATGTTTAAAGCTGTATTTTCACTTCTATTTTTCTCTGCATATCCAAATCCTAACTATCTTAAGACCAAACCCATCCTGGTGCATGAGTCTACAATGACATATCATTTTTTTGAATTTCTACATGACCTATTTTCCCCTCCATGTATTTGATATTTGCTGATTCACATATCCTAAGGGAATGTTTCATGGCCAAAAGATCCTGAGGGAAAACATTGAGACAGAAGAAATTATTTCTGTTATTACCAGGATTCATTTACCCTCAAAGGACAGATTAGGTCACATCCTAATTTAAGAAATAAAGAAAAAGATCTCGAAAAAGGTAATGAAAGATATTTCACTGTGATTTTCCTTTATAATGGTTGAGTCAAGCTTTTCTCATTCAGATTTATAGTAGCAAATGATCACTTAACCTAATGAAAAAATGTCTATGCCTATATTATGTCTGAATTTTCTTTCTGAATGGTCCATAACAAAATATTAAGAGAAAGTGAAGCAGGGAATATAATGGTGACACAATTGGAGAGCATGCAATGAAACCTTTTGATCCACGAAGAAAATAAAATAAACCTTTTTAATTACATCTCCCACCCAAATCCATAAAAATCAAAAATACTATATGATAACTTCTGGGTTCAAAGTGAAAAGTCAATGTATTTCTTCCATGTTAAGAGACTACAACGCACAAGTTTCCCCCCTGACCCCCATCTGTGACCATGAATATCATAAACTATTATACCAGACAACAAGCTCACATAGTTAACCTTGTCCATCTAGTGTTTGGGACCATTCCAAACAGGCTGGACTTTTTGAATCACATTCAGTTGATATAAATAGATTAAGTAAATTATTTTTTAAATAAAATATACACTTACAAAAGTACATAAATCATGAATGTACAGCTTAAGAAATTTTTACCAACTTAACATATCCATCTACCTAGTAAGCAGATCAAAAAATTAAGTATTAGCATTACATCTGAAGCTCCCCACATACTAACTCCAATAATTTACAATCTAATGAGACAGAAAAACTTAACTATAAAATTATCAAAAAATTGTTGTAGATAATTTATAAAATTCTACAAAATTTCATTTTTTATGATGCTGTATGTTATAGTATGTATAATGCAAATAGACTACATATACTATACAATATATATATTTTACATAATATAGATATGCTATATGTAATACCACATGATACATAACATATACGTGTTCTATAACATATTTATCTTAAATTTGTGATACTTTCATAGTTAAGTTTTTTTTAATTTGTTCATTAGATTTTTCACTTGTTTCATTAGATTTGTATTATTGATAGACAGAAATTTTATTATTCATTGTTACATTTCCACAGGGAAGTAGTAACTGTGCTTTGTAGAAAATAATCAATGGTTATTGGCTTTTTACTTTTTCAATGAAATGCTCTGTAGCATTTTTACTTTGGGGATTGACTAAATTTTTACATGCTTTGTACTGCATTTAATATATTGCTGATGAAAAATGGTTTGTGAATTAATTTTATTTAATTTCAGGTTTTGAAAAACTATGATCTCCATCTAATATAATTTTTCTTTATATCACTTATGACTGCAGGTCACAGTATGGCATATTGATAGTCTGTCTTTACAAATTGTTAAATTTTCAGCTCTATGTTATTTGTAATATCAGTATTGAACATTCAAGGAAACTTCAATTTCCAAAACTCATTTCAAAAGCTTTATGAAGTCTCTCAAATAATGCAATCTCTAGAAAAAACAACCAAGCAAATGCATCCCTGGTAATTTCTTTATGGTCAAACAGGATAAAAAAAATTATGTTTAAAGTTATCTGAAGTGAAATTTAAAAAAATAAAACAATCACTTTAGTGGGAACCTATTTTAAATGATTATTAAAAATCAAAATACACACTTCACTCAAACTTAATTACAATTCTTGTATTGTTCTCCCTTAATACACTATGTTATGAAGCTTTCAACTAATTTTAATTTGCAACATATTTGTTATTATTTCAATAGATCTTATTTAAAATAATTACAATATTTATGGAAAATAAACTTATAAGACCACAAAGTTAAACCACAAAAGACTGCAGAATATATCTCCAAAGAAAACATTCCCTCCCTCAGTTTTTATGTTAATTTTAGTTTTCTGAGATATCAAACATTCTTATCCAAATTTAGTTATATTTTGCATACATTTTATTTGCTATATGCAAAAGCCATCATATACCTACTCATTTTATATTCTTTAAAATGATCTATGATCACATGCATTACTCGCATTCCACCATAAATTGTTAAAATTTTAAAAGGCACAGTTAAGGAACCAATAAAAATGTATATACGAATGAAAACAAATACAAGTAAGTTACGGGATCAGGAAGGCAGAAAGTGGGAGCAACAAGGATACATACAGTATTATACATAACAATATTAGTATAATACATAACAGTACTAGAAATAACTCAAAACATAACTAAAATGTGAATGGATTAAATGAAATGAATTAAATTAGAAAGTAAAAATAAAACTATAAAGGGAGATATTCTATATATTTATAAGTAAAGACATAAGCCTAAATGAACCATGTATTATAGAGAAAAACATAAGGCAAATTATAACATTTAGAGATGACAAAGCAACAAAAGTATCATATGTCAAAATTTGTGAGACACAATTGATGTTATTCTTATAGGGAATTTTTTACTCTATTATTCCAGAAGGTGGAGACAAAACCCAGAAGCAGCACTGATGCAAACATAAGGCGCTACAACAAAATGAACAAGCAACCAATTAAAGGGAAGAAGAATTTTGCAAATGTTATATCTGATAAGGGGTAATATTCAAAACAGAGGAATAGCTCATAGAAGTCAACACCAAAAATCCCCAAAATAATCTAATTCAAAAGGAACAGAGGACTTAAACATTTTTCCAAAGAACACATACAACTTCTTCATTATACAATACAGAAACCTGTGGACAGCATGGCAGAATGAAGAATATAGTTTCAGGTGTCACAATCTTTAATTTGACTCTGGGATCAGCCCTTCCCTTGGGGTAAGTTATTTAACCTTTCTAACTTGCCATGTCATAATTTTTGTAATATTTAGAACGTTGTTAGAATCATGATATAACCTAACGGTTCCAGTATCAATAAAATAATGATTTTCAACAAATTTAGCCTCTTCTCTACATTCATTTCTCTGCCCCCTATTATTTAAATACTGGTATTCACAGAGGATTCAAACTCTTCTTTAATTTTCATTGACACTCTTTCTGGGAAGTATCATACATTCTAGCATGGTTTATCCAATTAAGTAGACAACATCCAAACTTGACCACTCTCCCACCTTCAGACTAACTACTTGGCATATATTCACCTATGGAAACGTTCAAATTGACAGAAACAAACAAACAAACAAAAATCATTATCTTGCTTCAAGGCCCATTACCTCTCAGGCCTTTTGTAGTCATTTGCTTTAATCCCTGCATTAAAGTAATTATTGGTTCTTCTTTTTTATTCTAACTTTCATAGTACAATAATGCTGTTGGATTCTGTTTAAAAAAAAAAAATGAGTTCCATATCAAGACCCTGACTTGGTCTTTGACATCAGCTCTCCATTTGAGCTGCCTAGCACCAAATTAAATATGTATGGATCATCTATTGTGTTGGGTTTTGAGGATACAGCACTGACCCAGCACCTGCTCTTGAGTCCACTGGTAATTGCAATATGGTAGAAAGGCTTGACAGTAATAATAAATAGAAAGTAGCACTTGGTGGTCTAAACTAGTCTTGTAGTAAGAGAAGCCTTCCTGAATAAAGAAAACCTCAAGTAAAAGTTTACTTTTCTACTCTAACCTTTGACTACTTATTACTTAACTTTTTGTTTTTCTCTTCTCCTTACCAGGCTTTAAAAAATCTATGGCCTTTTCACAGATCACAGTATTATTCATTCCTGTCTCAACTCATATTCTTCCTTCAAGATCCATTTCAAAATTCTACTGCACCTTGGGGCGCCTGGGTGGCGCAGTCGGTTAAGCGTCCGACTTCAGCCAGGTCACGATCTCGCGGTCCGTGAGTTCGAGCCCCACGTCAGGCTCTGGGCTGATGGCTCAGAGCCTGGAGCCTGGAGCCTGTCTCCGATTCTGTGTCTCCCTCTCTCTCTGCCCCTCTCCCGTTCATGCTCTGTCTCTCTCTGTCCCAAAAATAAATAAACGTTGAAAAAAAATTTAAAAAAAAAAATTCTACTGCACCTTGAAAATTTACCTGTTGTGCTCTTTTTTTTATTGGCTTAAATTATAGCTTTCACTCTGATATGCTCTTATTTATTAAGATTTCTCTTCTAACACACTGAGGCAACGGTCATGTAATTTCTAGATCTACAGAGCTTGTCATGGTTTCTCTCACTCAACAGGTGCTAAGGGATATTAATACCAATAATACACAATATTTACAACTAAAAACTAATACATTATGGGCTTATGTTGTGCCAGTTTAAGTGCTAAGGGTGTCGTATCCTGTTAAGCAAGTTATATTCCCATTCCGTAGTTAAAAGAACAGAGGACAATGGAAAAATGAGAAATTTGCCCAAGTTCACAGAAGAGATAAGGATCAGATGGGATGGAACCAGGGCAATTCTAACTCCTGATGACTGGCTCTGAACCATTATGTATGCTGAATGAGCAACAAAAGTTTTTCAGGATCAAAATTGCTTACATAGAAGGGGCAATTCTAAGCCTACATGTCTGATTGACTCCTTTTCACTTTTAAACTACAGAAGGGAGGTCTTTGAGGTAGTCTCTTAAGGTCTTACCACATCATTTTTCTTTGTGCATGCAGTATTTTTTCCTGGGTTAGTAGGAAATCAGTCAATCTACATTATACTGTAGATTGAATTTTAAGAGAGAATATGAACCTTTTGTGAAAAAAAAAATTTACATTATAGCATTACCTTTGCACATCATTGAGATCCAGCGTAACAAAGTATTTATTCTATTCATTCACTTGTTAGTTCTATGAGCATATATTAAGTTTCCACTATGTGTCTGAAAGTATCCTAGTCTTTGGGGAGTTTACCATCTAACAGGATATTACACACAAGTCACTATCTACAATAGAGTCTTAGGAACCTATGATGTAGGTATACACAGGTATAATGACATTTTCAAAAACTATTATCTAATTTAGTTGTGGAATAAGTAACCACAAAAACCTTCATGAAACATTAGACAGGCAAAGAAGGAAGGGGAACAACAGAGAATTCAGAAGTATGGTAAATAAAGGAACAGTCATATCAAAGAACTGCCAGTGAATCACTGTAACTAGAGCACAGGGTAGATGTTGGAGAGGAGTGAAGTGTAGGCTTGAGAGAGGGAGGTTGGGTAATAATGAATCTTTTTCTTTTTTTTTTTTTTTTTCTCTAAAGACCTTGATCAGCTGATGAAGGAATTAAATAGAATAGGGGCATAATTAGATTTGTATTTGAGATAGAATCATGGGGTAAAGAATGGAACACATTTGAGAAAGCATTTTGGCTGCAATTACCATGTAAATGATGTTATTTGTTACCAAAAGAAGGATTATAAAAGAAGGAACAGGTTGGAGGTGTCTGTTAGCTATCTTGACTATTACTCATGCCCCGAACAGTCACCTATGGCACACTCTAAAGAAATGGTTGTCAAACTATGGCCTAATGCCAAATAAGGACTGTTGCCTATTTTGTATGGACCATGAGCTAAGAATGGATTTACAGATGAGCATTTCCATTTAATTTGGTGATAGGAAACACTAATTGTAAAATCCAGTTTAACAGTATGTTGTCTTCCCACCCCTGAAAAAACAAAGTTAACCCCCCCCAAAAAACCACGAATCTAATTATTAGTAGACAACTACTATAAAAATATACTCAATTGTTACTGTATTTTGAAAACCATCAAATTATGTAATATTTTTTTATAAAAGTACCTATAATATATTCAATTTTGACTCTTGGCTTGAAAATCCTAAAATATTTACTATCTGGCCCTTTACAGAAAAGTTTGCTGACACCTTCTCTATAAAATAATTAAAATATTTAATTGAGGGATTAACAAAGTTATAGGCAAGATTAATAGGACTAACAGGAAAGGTAAAGCACTTGGGGATTATGAAGTAGAGAAAGTCATCATCATCTCATGGACCTAAAGGGCAATAGGAAGGAGACTTTATTGGCACTCAGTTGGAGATACAGTCCAGAAGTGAGGCTACTTCACAGAAGCCATGAACTTAATGAACTCAGATACTGGGAAACCTCTTTACAGCGGGGAAGAGTAAATCCTCTGACACATCTTGCAGAAATGATACCTTGATCTCTCTGTCTCTTTTTTTTTTCAGCCTCTCACAATGCTCCCATTGGTCTAACACATCAGAGAGTCAGGAGGCAAGGGAGCCCAGAGTGATACTGAATTCAATGAGGTAAGCTTCCTAGGTCACAGAGTAAGGTGGAAAAGAATGGGGCCTGGATTTGTAGGGGCAAGGAGACAACTGCCAGCACAAAATGTAAAACACTAATAGGTATTTGGACGTAAGTACATGGAATGCAGAAAAGAAAACTGGATAGAGCACATACATTTTAGAAGCCATAGGCACTTTGGTGGTTATTGAATTTATTGATATAAGGCTTCTTAGGAAGAGTATTTCCAGTCAGAAGAGGATGTGGGCTGAAAACAAAACCATAAGTAACACAGGCATTTAATAAATAAAGAAGAATAGCTTGCAAAAAAGCGATAAAGAGGAAAAAATATTAAAAGCTAAAAAGAACACCTCCTTAAAGTTATTATAAGAATTTAATAGCAACATATGATTTAATTGATTGCTATATAAATGCTGTGGTTAAAAGAAGGAAGGAAAATAATGTATGAATTCAACTGCTTTGGCTGAAGTGTGTGTGTGTGTGTGTGTGTGTGTGTGTGTGTGTGTGTGTGTGTGTGTGAATATAGGCTCTAATTTCAAAATAATTCTCAAATTCTACCATGTTTTGCCACCATCATGGTTACCACCCTGCAGGAATCAACAATTCTTACCTAAGCTAATGCCAAAACAGATTCTCAATATCCACGTATATTCTAAAATCTATTTACTCATCACAAAAAAGCTTGAATTAAATTTTAATATACATCACTTTATTCTTCTTAAACCCATTTGAAACTCTCTCATCACATTTTAAAAGTAGCCCAAATTGTTATGGTTCTTCCTCAGAGAAGAATGCTTCTGAATTTTCAGTCTGAAGACCTCTTTCCATTTTATGTCCCTTACTCTTGTTTCATTCTCTTTAATGGACTTTACTACCACTTGAAACTGTATTATTTATTCATGTGTTTTCTTATTTATTTTCTGCATTTCCATTGGAACGAAGGCTGGTTGAAGATAATACAGTTCTCTCCTTTATTCATGGCTCTATCTCAACTGCTTATGTATTGAGTGGAAGAATGAATTCCATCAGTGACAAGGGGCCTGATCAGAACACACATTATTCCTTTCAAATAAAAGTGCAATTACCCACATGGATTATTAGAAACATAGCTATATGAATTTATTAGTAGGGTCTAAATACAAGGCAATAGGTGAGAAGAGGCTGAAGGTAAGAATAATGAAGGCATAATGAAACCATAAAGATTCTGTGTTTATGTGTCTCTATCGGCAGAAGATGCATCTATTTATGCTGAGGTTCCCATTCTCTCATGGCTAGTTTTCTGGTATTTCCTTCCTGGTATGCTTCTAGTACATGCAGACACAAATTTAAAGCAGTGTCACTTCTGATCACTGTGCCTTTTTACTGTCTTTGATAAAACTTTGCACCCTCTCATCCAGTCATTGGGTTTTGTATCTAGTCCAAGTGTGGAACACAAGCCACTTCCTTAATTTCCTGAAGGCCCAGTAAAGGACAAGACTGTAGTCATTAATGAATTTCAGCTAATGCTTTGTTCACGGTCCCCTAGAATTAACAATTTCTAATAAGTGAACCTCCGGGCTTCTTGTTAAATCCAGTTAGATAGCTCTATGACAGAAGGCCAATAGAAATTTCTATGTAATTACTTTTAGAGACCAAACTTCCAAATTATTTGGACCTCAAAAGCAAGAGCATCCTCTCTTTTTCAGGTAAGTGTTTACATTCTATAGCAGATATACCTCAAAGTTTCCTCAGAAAGAAACTCTTGTTCTCCTGAGAAAATACCTCATACCCATTAAGTCGTTGACTTCCAAAGACCAGGACAAAATAATCAGAGTAATTGATAGTGCCATTTCCCAAAGTCTATACTTTTAATATTTTAAATAAAATAATTTACATCAATTAGATTTTAAATAATATCTGGCCTAATTCATAGTGATGAAAAATGCATTTCTGACTCTTCAAGGGCACAGACTGGCTAAAGACAAACTTAAAATATGTTTCTCAAAAAAGCACATTAATATCTCTCAGTCTTCCGCTTCTGAATTCAGATTTATAGTGACATCTCACTTTTCTCCAAGAATAATAGGTAGGCACTTGCTTTAAATTAGTCTAAAAAAAGGCCCACCATGGTCATTTTTTCCAAAACCTAGGAATTCTCTTCCAGAAGTAATTTATTCTCTACCTCTAGACGCTGAAACTGCCAACAATTCATAAATGCCATTTCCCTCAATTTGAACATACAAAGAAGTTAATAAATCAATACATTTCTCACCAGCCACCTAGTTATACATATATCATATAGAATCACTTCCTACTGCTTAACAATCTTGCAGGTTCTCCTTTGCCTACTAAAATTTCAAGTCCTTAGCTTATTTCACAAGGCATTTATAACATTTTTGCAAACAACCTTTCCTTTTATATCTCCTGCTACCACCTTACCATTCTAGTCACCACTTTGCCAAGTATTTCTTAAGTGCGGTGTATGAAGCATGCCATGATGTTTGGGGACTGAGGATCGAGATAATGTAAACCCCATCCATGCCTTCAAAGAGCATAAGGTCTAATAAGTCATATGCTAGAACAGAGGTAAACGTGAAAGTTTTTGAAAATTGAAAAACACTGTGATTAAAAAAATTTAATAGGGGAATTTAAACTAGTTTCAGACTTTCGGGGAAATCTCATTGTAGAAATTTCCTTATCATGAGAATTAAAGAATGAGTAAAATTTTCCCATACTCAGTGCTTAGGGACTAAGAGGAAACAGTTCAAAGGGAGAAGGAATTTTTTGTGCTGTTACTTTTTCTGGCCTTCTTACCTTTGTGATTAGTTCTCTCTCACATGTCTTTGTGACCTTTTATAAAATGCAACCCCACTTTAAAAGCCTTCCCCAAATCCCAGCCCATCCCCCTTAATTTCTTAAGGGTTGAGACTCTTACATGATGCATTAACCTTTCCAACATTCTTAAGGTCTTGGTAGATCCCAGTAGGTGATAATAATATCAGTTAAATCAACGAGACATTTTCAGCCTCAAGAGATTTAGTTACCTGCCTAGGTCAAAGAGCAAGTTACTGCAAAGCCAGGATGAAACATAAGTCTTCTAATTTGGAATCCTGTGTTTTTTAATCAAATGTCATAGGCTATTTGTTTTGATACTATTGCCCTCATTTGCAGAGCTTTTCATTCTGGGGGAGACAGTTTTTTTTTTAAATGGAAATGGAACAAGGAGTGTCCATTAAGAAGGTGAGTTCATCTGAAGTCATCTTGAGGTAAGAAAACACTGAAGTCAAATGCTTACTTTCTTCATTTTTGCATCCTTATTACAGGCAGTAAAGCTTTCTACATACTTCAGTAGGTCTTTGGGAAAAGTACTTAGATTGGCTTCCTCAGTTTCATTCCATTCTCCTTCCATTCAGTAACAAGAGAATTAATGTTAATTTGTAGCTAGGATACTACATGTAAATTAAGATTGGCCAATTAGTTGTACTTGTGTGAAAATCAGATGACGATATGGCTGATAGTATCTTTCAGATGCTATAGGAAGATAGAAATGCTCTGGGAGAAGGGAGTGATGGCCAGAAATGGCCTGTATATCATACTGCCCAGCTTCTTGAGTGTGGCACATTCAACCCTGACCTTTGGGTATAGTGGTGGTGGTGATATCTAAATGTCAAAGGCCTAATGGCAGTGCCAACTTGTAGGCCTCTGTCCCTTCCAAACACAAGTCCCTAGATTCAATCATTTTCTGCTAAAAGTTCCTTGGAATTTTTGGTTTTGTTTTTGTTTTCTAAGCAGTCCAGACTGATATAGAGTGTTCAATAACATTTGCCAGCAGATACACCTTTCAGAGATCTTAAATGATCTTTGTATCTTATTTCCTTGTATATTGCCCATAGTTCCATGGCTCTATGTTAAAACAGATAAGATGACACAGAGATTGTTGGATATTCCCCAAGGCCTAACACCAGGGAGTAAACTAAATCTGAACATCTTTAATGATTAAGAGGACTTCTGTGGATTTAAGAGTAATCTTCAAATGCATAAATAACAGTGATTAATCAAAATCCTTTCATAATTTCCCTAACTGCTTCTAATTTGTTAAGCTCTTCACATACTTTAGTACTTTAGAATTTTAAATATGATTCACAATTATTATGCACTTTTTTGACCTCTAAACATAATACTTAAATGACATTGACTGTCATCAGAAAATAGTCTCCTACTGCTTTCTAAATGCTGAGTCAAAGGTAGGGAAGTTATGAAAAATAAATGAGGTAAAGCAGAGATGTTTACTCTCAAAGCAGGAGGCACTAATCTTGTAACAATGCTCTGTTCCACTAGCATTGTTATTGCTGCCACATGGAGTGATTGATGGGGATTTAATCATTTTATCTAATAGCTCTGGGTATTAGAAAATGATATATGCTACAGTACGGTTTTTAGAACATTCCAAAGTTTTCCAAAAGTAAGAAATCAGGTATAGTGCTGCATTTTTTTCTTAACTTTCCCACACCTAAAATAATGTTAAGGGTTCTCTGATATTAATTATATAGAATTTGAAATTATGTACCTTTATTACAGAGGACAAAAAAAGTAATTGAGTCCATAATGTTAGATTATTCCATCTAACATATGAAATCAACACACTCCTAACTACATGTTTTAAATGATGTGTATTTGAAATAGCAAGATTTCAGGGACACCTGGGTGGCTCAGTCAGTTCTGTGTCTGACTTCCGCTCAGGTCATGATCTCGCAGTCCGTGAGTTAGAGCCCCGCATCGGACTCTGTGCTGACAGCTCAGAGCCTGAAGCCTGCTTCAGATTCTGTGTCTACCTCTCTCTACCCCTCCCCTGCTCACTCTCTCTCTAAAATTAATAAACTTAAAAAAAATAAAATAAACGAAAATAAAATAAGCAAGATTTCACTCATATGACACTACATGGTTTAATATAAACTCTTGTAAACAATGGCAACACTTAAGTGGTACTGGCCATATTCATTTTTACTTTAAGAACCATATTTTATTATAGACATTTCTTTAAAACACTAGGTTGTTAACTTATTTTTGGTCTGCTTGATAAACAAGCAAATAATAACATACCTAATGCAATAGGCAAGAGAGATTGAACTCAACTCTGCTGAAGGTGGGAGATATTTTCAAAGCTGTGGTGAGCTAGTGGAAAGTAGGCCATTGTAAGAAGGCTGGTCAATGTGACTAGGATATATGCATTTGCTAACTGGCCTCCGTTGAATTAGGGTCTTACCCTCCCACAGAGACCAGGAGATGGAGGCTCTATCTTTCTCAATGACCTTATTTCAAAGGGCTGGAGACTGGGCTCTTTAAGGAAGGTCTTTAAGGTCTTTAAGGAAGACATTCTAGTGTGTAAAACTGGCAAGGACTGCGAGATTTACATCTCAAAGGGACAGAAAGAATCTACAACTGCAAGTTCTCTAAAGTAAATGGTGTAATAAAAGGAAGGCCAGGGGCTTAGAGTCAGGAAGAAAACTAAAATTTAGTCCAGTTAGGGGAGTGCTAATACCAGAACATCTTGTCCACTAATCATGTGCAAATATAGCAATTGACTGGAAAATTATTATGTGATTACCAAGCTGTGGAAAATGCCTATTAAAGAAAATAGGGCTTTTAGAATTTTTATTTTGAATATTTATATTTTTAAAAAGCAAAAAGACAACACTGATTGTACCAAACCTGAGCTATCACCAGTTCACTGACAGTTTTCTTTTAGGGTAACAATGTCACTTTTAAGTCACTTTCTTCTTTATTTATCATAATTTATTTTTTACCCTAAGGTATGCTGATCTGACAAATTAAGAATTTAAAGGCACATAGTAAGTATCTTTAAATTGTTTCTCACCTTCTGAAAACCAGAAATTTACCTAAATTCATCAAGGGATTTCATATTTTGACACCAATGTAGGAAATGTATATTCCATGTATTTATCCTTGCCAGGTGTGTTTGATTTGTTCTGAAACTGTGTTTTCATTTGAATAAATTACACTCTTTTCCAGTATTCTGGTTATTTTCTGATGGTACGAGTCTTTGCCTTATCAGTACATCTTAAACTCTATGCTCACTTAATTATCTCTCCTAGATTTGTGATCTTAATCATATGAGATTTTGACATTTAAAATTGTAACTGTATCTGCATCACTTTTGTTTCTTT
Organism: Lynx canadensis; assembly: GCF_007474595.2. Taxonomy (NCBI): domain Eukaryota; kingdom Metazoa; phylum Chordata; class Mammalia; order Carnivora; family Felidae; genus Lynx; species Lynx canadensis. The sequence goes on from NC_044303.2 coordinate 166,010,479, forward strand.
TGTATACTTTCTCTAGTTCCATTAATACCCTGTTATAATCTTTCAGCTCTACATTTTGAGGCATTTTTAACAAATGGGTTTGTGGTGTAAGCTTTCCCAGCTTCACAATTAAAGAATTACATGATTATTCTATTAATTTAACTTGGACAGAATCTATGATTTATGTCTGATACTTCAATTAAAGTACTTATTTTTATTTCTAAATTTTTTGAGACAATTTTAATACTGTTGAGAATACTACATAAACACATTTTTCTGAGTACTCAGTAATAGCCAGGTGCCACAATAAGCAATTTACATGCATTACCTCATTCCATTTCTCAGAACTGGAGTATTATATTATTAGCTAATAGTGTCGTGATACCATTTCCACTTATTATTAGAGTCTGTGGTATTGATCCCCATAGTTTGGAATGCAAAAATAAAATCACATTTGAGGCTTGCTAAAACACAAGTTTCTAAATGCAACAAGTAAGATTTAACTCCTATCTCTGGAACTTAAATGTATGCATCTTTTACTTGACCCCAGGTGATTCTGAAGCAGAAGAAATTCGAATTGATGAGGGAGCATAAGGCAAGCTGAGGGCAAAGTACAAACTCGCACACCTCTCTCCCCCAAGATTGGATAGGTGTGATATTCCTCAGGCACTCCTGGCTGCCCAAGAACAAAGGAAAGAAAACAAATGGTTAACTGATAGAGATCACACTCATATAGGACACAAGACACGGGCCTCCATCAATTTACAAATATCTTAGTAAGTTACAAGAAAAAGGCAATCTTATCAATAGCCTAATCTCCAGAAACCTATAGACTCAGTTTCATGGAGCCCCAATATCACTCCTCCATGGTGATATTAGGAACAAAGGCAAGAAGGAAATGGCAGGTAAAATTAAATTTCCTTTTAACCTGCAGCCTATTGACAAATACTTGAGGCAAATACAGAGTATAACATTTCTCCAGGAACTGCCTACTGTCTTAATGTTAATGTTTTGCTAGAGGGAAAAACAACCTTAGCTTGACAATAACTAGGCCTCCAGGATCCTGTGAGTCTTCTTTAGCATATTAAAACATCTTTGGAAACTTGCCCTTGACTTTACCTCCCCAACTCCATAGTATATAACCAGTCACTCTTCATAACCCCAGTGCAGCTTCTTCTGCCCATGGTCCTGTCCCTGTGCTTTAATAAAATCATCTTTTTGCACCAAAGATGTCTTCAAGAATTCTTTCTTGGATGTCAGCTCTGAACACCCCCATTACCCCAAAACCTCGTCATAATCAGCTCCTAAGGAAAATAGTTCTAGGAAATAATTTTAAGATAATTTTAAGATAAATTAGTTGATCAGTTCTCTAAAGGATTTACATCAAGTATAAGTAATAGCATAGATGTAATGTCATAGTCTTATATTATTTGTCAATATTCTCTGTGGTACTTATGCTCATTAATGTTACAAATACTTTGATAAAAATATTTTTAATTTCTTTCAAATTAAGCATACTTGAAAGAAAATGTAGACATGACTTTTATTCTCTCCTAGTCTTTTCATCTTGAGATTATTTGGTACTAAATATTACATTGTTAAATTTCACCTTTTATCAGCCAAAATCAAGACATTCGCCTTTAAAAATGAATTTACTATGTAATTTCTTCAAGTATAACCTGGAAAAACCTCATTGGATTGATTTTACATTATTTGAGATTCTCATGTGTTTATCTTAAATGATTTAAAACTGGTGTGGTGGTGAGTATATATGTATGTGTGTGTGTGTGTGTGTGTGTGTGTGTGTGTGTGTGTGTATGTGTGTAGGAATAAAGTCTTAATTTCAGCAACAGAAATGAATGCTGTTCACTTACTCAATTCAGTTGTTTCCATATTCCTTCTAAGTACACTTAATATACCTGCACTGAATATCTTTAAAATTCGTATATTTGGTTCCAATTTTTCTTACTTTTTCAATTAGAAAGAAATAGTTAGGTAAGAGGTATACAAGCTATTCTTTTCCATACTGGGTATTTCCCTCTGGGAAAGAAAGAAGATGACATAACATATTCACAAATCTGTACAAGATGATAGGTCTACTGGCAAACACATTAATGGTATTTTCTAGTAGTAGAAATTTTTTTATGAAATGCTTTTAGAGGGATGCACCTAGTCTATGATTGCTTATGGTAGCCTGTAATGTATAGATTTATGGAACACGGCTCTCCAGAAAATGTCATAAAAGCTATGCAACTATATGTTTATAAAATGCAGATGTTGCATGATCAAAATATCTCTTTCCTCTTAAGTAATTTAGATGCATGCATTAGTTAGAAAACACACATATAAATCTTGGCCAGCATCCATTTGGATATACCAAAGAAGGACCTGCATAGCTATGGTTGGTAGTCCTTGCTTTCTTTCTGCTTCACTAATGACTTGTAATTACTTGTATTCTTGATATGGAAGATCACTGATTTGTATGAATCTGATTTGAAAATTTAATAATTTGTGTTTTCTCATTCATCATACATGATTTCTACACCAAATGGGCATAGTTTCCAAATGATCTTGATAACACATTATTAATCAGAATGATAGTTTATTATATGAAGGTAGAGAAATTTATCAGGTTAAATATATATATATATATATATATATTTATTCCTATTTATCAATATTTATATTTATACCTATATATTTTGTCTCTACAAATGTTTTTATGTATATATATGTGTGTGTGTGAGTGTTTGTATGCATAGTTACAAAGATACATGTTTATGTATATATAATATATACTTATATTTTATATTATGAATGTGTATGTTTCATTATGGACAATAAAATATAATAAGATTGTTTGAGAATGTGCATTTAAACAGATATAATTAAGGGAAATTTTGAAGATTTTAGATATTTGCAACCTAAAATTAAAGTGTTGGCAAGGACAGTTTTGGAATCAGACTGTCTCAACCTTTCTTGCTGATGGAATGAACTAAACCACATGCAAGGAGGTAATTGGGGCAAATAGTGCTTCAACTTGAAAAGGGATTGGGGTGGAGATATTTCATTAGAGATTAAAGAATAAGATTACATTGGGATGGGCATTAAAATTAAGGACATGTGCTTCTCTTGCATAATTGGCAGTATCTTGTGTGCTTCAAATGCCTGTCAGCATCCTGGGGTTCTACAACCAGCAGTGACAAACAAGTGGTCATCAATCCTCATTCATTTTCTTAACTATCCTACTTCCTGCCTTTAACACATAAAAGGGAACTTGAACATGGTAAATTCAGAGCCCAGTGTTTTGATATCTACTCTTTTGATGTATTCTTTTTAATTAACATAAACTGTTGATAATTTTAATGATTTCTTCCTTAATTCCTATCCACCCTCTTTCCTGAAAAGGATTGGTAAGACTAGGAGACAAATAATGGCACAAATTCATTTAATTTTTTTACCTTAGTAAATGGAGTTAATAAACTTTGACAAACTTGGACATATGTAGAAAATAGCATCTCATAAGAGAAGTGCTGTTATGAATTCAACCTAGAATAAATTAACAAGCTAAAAATTTTTAAATAGCCATATAACGGAGGTATAAATTTTCTTCAAGTATTGTGTGATCATAAGAAATTTTATTAATCACAGAAGAGTGATACTACTTTAAAACGTGTGATTCCCCCAAAGTTTGTCTAAATCTTTTAAGAGCAATTACTCCATAGAAAAGTTAAATTAAAAAAAAATTATATGAAAAGTTTTTATATAAAAGCATGTTACACAAAACATCACTCAGGATTGTTATTAGTGATCATGAACTGTTTGGTTTTGGTCCATGATGACTTTTTTTTTCTTTTATGAGAGACAGGGGGCACAAGTGAGACAGGGGCAGAGAGAGAGAGAGAGTCCCAGGAAGGGCACAGACAGAGAGAGAGAGAGAGAGAGAGAGAGAGAGAGAGAAGTAGGGCTCACTTGAAGCAGGGTTCATGTTCACCTGAGGTTGGGCTCATGCTCACCCAGTGTGGTCTCAAACTCATCAACCATGAGATCATGAACTGAGTCGAGGTCAGACGCTTAACAGACTAAACCACTCAGGTGCCCTTAGTCCATGATGACTTAAGTGCAGAAATGGAAATTAAGTATTCAGAATCTTGTACGCAATTTACATCTGTGAGACAGCCTAGCATGGGATCAGTGGGCTTGTCTTATTGAATCAGCTATAGTATAGACCAGTTAGTGTGCTATCAAAGTCATAGGTTGTAGAAGGATGCTTTAAGGTTAGTTTGCCAAATGTAAAAAAAAAAAAAAGGACATAGAAAAAAACAATAAATTATCGCAATTATTTCACAGATAATTTAAATTTAACTATGAGGTTAGTAACTGATGAAGGATTGAAGATGGACTATGAAGTGTAACAACAATGAATACTTCTTGAATACAATTTAAGTGAACATTCTATTTTTCCTTAAATTATATTAAAAATCTCCTTCCAGTTCCCAACAGATTGGAAATGAAAAAATATAATATATGTAAATTGGTTATGGAACACATAATAAGAAGCTCTGAGCTACAGCAGTTTGTGGTCCCCTGAATCAGGGAAGCAAAAGATCTCTTGAGGTTAGCTTGGATCCATTGCACAAGAAAGCACTGGGACTTTTCTTTTTCTCTTTTTCTCTTTTTCCCTTCCTTCCTTCCTTCCTTCCTTCCTTCCTTCCTTCCTTCCTTCCTTCCCTCCCTCCCTCCTTCCTTCCTTCGTTCCTTCCTTCGTTCCTGCCTGCCTTCCTTCCTTCCTTCCTTCCTTCCTTCCTTCCTTCCTTCCTTCCGGAAAATAAGAGCTAGGCCTAATAGCTAAATGGGTGAAAATATGATCAGATCAGAGGTGATTGATCTCCAATAAATGTATTATACATATTAACCACTTCATTACTTGATTACTTTCATGAATAAATAACCTATCACATATGTGAATCCATTATTTTATTCATTAAGAAAATAAATAACACTGGTCATCAGCAGTACAATTGATGGCTATATATTCTAACTGAGAACAGATATCATTACCTTCAATGACTGAAATTTTCTGTAGGAAAAATTTTAAATGTTGGATTTTAGAGGATCTCCTTATTAATAATAACTTGTTTTTAATACTTGAACAATTTTCTATGGGAAAACTATATATATAACATTTGTAAAATAAGTAGGGGAAATTATTATCAAGTTTAATATTTCTAATATAAAAAAATCTTAACTGATGGCTGTAGAGATGGGAGATAGACACATTTTGATGCGTCTCTTTTAGTATGTTGTTAATGAAGCTATCAGGGTTATTGAGAAGACTGGGATCTGTACCATTTTTTCCTACTTGCACCAATTTCTAATTTTTAGGTCTCCAGAGACAAACCCTATTTCTAATTTAGCTGCTTCAAGCATAGAAATGGCATTTATAAATTGGTACACAATCTGAAGATAAACACTCCATCATATTGTGATAGATAACTCAAACTTTAATTACTCAGATAAAACCACTTTCATTAAGAAACATGTTATATATTATACAACCAAATCCCTTCATTAAATTCTATTAACACAATTAATAAGCAATTCACCCAATGCATTGCTCTCTTTATCACTGGTTTACTTTGAATTATTAAACAAACCTCTGAGTAGAAGCCCCCATATGAATTTCAAATACCACTTATTTATTTAACCAATATATACTACACATAATACCTTATTTGTATTCATGTAAAAAAAATTCCAGTATTTGTTTATCTTTCAAGGACAATGGAATCGCCTAGATTTAAATTCAGCTAATAAATTGTGCTAAGGAATAGAAAGAAGAAAATAAATTCAGATGCCAACTAAGTGGTGACCTTCACCTTCTCCAGAGACCCTGGGCACCCTGGGGAAAAAGATACTGAAACTTTGCTTTTACTGGTACAGCACTGCTATTTATTAAGTACCTCAGATTCAGGGTCTGTGCAATTTAAATTTTATCCTGTGGTCTCTGTAGTTTGGTGTACTTTAAAGGCAGGGAAAAAGAATTGGGCTACAATAATTATGTTTTACAACTTTAGATCAGATCCAACTCCCAACCTCAAGAGTTTCTGATATCTCTCATCCCATTCTTTGTTTCCTCACTTAAAATGTCAGTATTCCTTGTGAAGAACAAAGCACATTGCTAGAAAATGCAGTACGGCCACAATAGGATGTTCTGAGTGGTCCAGGATAGTTGGAGATAGTCCACACATAGCTTGTTTTACCAACCTGGGACATAGATTTTTAGACAAAAAGTTGATGGTTTTCCAACCAAAAAAATATACTGAGTTAACTAAAAGAGGAAGACAAACTGATACATACTATGTTGGCTTTTTTCTTTATTTACAAAGTGGGAAAAAAACAATTTTTATCAACTTTGGCATATCTCTGACAAATTTTGCCCCATCTCTAACTTTCCCCAAGATTAAATAGGCTTTAACAAGATATTGTATTTTTACATCACCAAGTTTTAATGACATAGTTTTCAGTTGTATAACACACCATTAGGACTGAATCAAAAAATTAGAAATTGTAGTTTTGCTTAAAAAAAAACCTCAATTGCTGTCAATTCCACAATTGAAGTTAAACTGAAGCTTAAACTCATTTAAAATTAAACACAAATTTGAACCTCGTGTAAAGCATAAATTAATCATATATACTCATCTGTTCCATATAAATACTTAAAAAAATATGTATGTGATCATAGGAGTATCTCCAATTCAAAACAACAAAATACATTCTAAAAAATTTGATATTGAGTTTAACATGCAAAATTCCTATAAAGGCAAATGAAATAATCCTCAAAATGTACTAAATTATAAAATATTAAGAAATGCTAGTTTTTTTTTAACTGTAGGGGAAGGAAACATGAACACAGATCATTAAAATTTGGTCCTGATCACTCCATAACTTTCCAACTGAGACCAAAATTTTGCTGGTTGGCCTCCCCAACTATAACAGCCTAAACTCAATGATGCTTTTCTAGAAGTTTAGATATCCAGCTCAAAAAGCAGAGTGAAGGAATTAAAATTAGGCTGGAACTGATTTTGATCTCTTAACTTCTCTAATAACTGCTATATTTAAGAAAGAACATTACCTGAATTCCCGGAAGGATTTTTAAATGACCAAGTTCATAAAAAGACCAAGAAAAAAAAAATGGAGAGTCCTTTGAAATATATTTTATCAATCTGTCTTTACTTATTTTCTACATCTCTAATCAACAATAGAAAACAGTGATAGCTGTCAAAAATTCCTTTTGTAACTTGAAAGACTGAAAAATGATAGAGAATATCAACAAACATTACACTTAAAAAAAAGATGAATTAAGACCATTTTAATTGTTAAAAATTCAAAGTTGATTCTCTTTCCTATCAAGTTACAAATTATATGTATTACATTGTTATATCATTTTGCATTATGTATATGTGTGTATGATATTACATATTTATACATACACATTTTCATGTAAATAAACTGTCAAGATTTAATATCAGGAAATAAATATCTAACAAAAACTTAATTTAAGTAAAAGGAATATGAATTAATGTGCTTCTCTTTGCCTTACATATCAAAAATTCTAAAATTAAATACTTAAGGTAGAAACTTAGTTCCCAGGTACCTTGCACATATACTGACATACCCACAACATACGAAAATAATTTTTAAAAGTATATTATTATATAATGTTTTTAGTCTTAAGGTAATAATTAAATTTAAAACAAAAGTTGTTCATATGCAGCTAACTTTTTCAAGATTTGTCTTCTTTTTATTCTCATTGCTAGAATATTTTCTATGTGTTTTCAGACTGTGATGCTTTTCATATATTGATAGTAACTGAGCTTCAAGGTGAATCTTTAGTGTTAATATAAATCCTATTATATCCTGCTTCCTTAAATCCTTTAACACTATACTATTGCAGTCTACTCTTTTCTCAGTATATCCCAGTCATGAAATTACTCACTGTTTTTCAACCACATGAATCTCTATCATAATTTTATCTGAGAAACCTCCATTTTATTCCAAAATTTCCTTTTATAATCCAACTGTTGTCAGTTCTTACCTAGAAATTTTTGTAATAACCCATTTGGTACAAAAATCTCTATTATTTTTTTTTCTAATGAATGATATTAGGCTCAATAGAAAAAATAGTCACAACTGGTTGAAGTTTATAGTCCCAAAGTTTTCCTCTTACAAGTTCTTAAAAAAGTTTTAAGAAGCAAATCAGAATATCAGCAACATTATAGAAAAAGGATTATGAGTAAATGCAAACTAAGGACCACAACACAATATTTTGGGGGGCTTTCTGAAACATTCTAAATCAATATCAATGTGTCAATATTTCTGTACATCTTTACAAAGAGGAATGTCAACTTTTGCTTCAATAATTTTGTCATTTTCATAACAAAATTAGAGTCTCAGTAATACACTGAAGACTTTTGCGTCTAGCCAAGATATAGTAAATGGTATAAGATACACGTTTTCACTGAAAACAACCAAAAATTGAAGACATAAAGGGACAATGATTATGGAGAGGTGAAAAGGAAATAGGGCATTATATTTATTTTTTATTTTGAGAGAGAGAGAGAGAGCATGTGAGAGAGAGAGCATGCTCACACATGTGTGTGCAGTGGGGGAGAGGGGCAGAGAATCTGAAGTGGGCTCTGTGCTAACAGCAGATAGCCAGATGCATGACTCAAACTTACAAACTGTGAGATCATGACCAGAGATGAAGTCAGACACTTAACCAACTGAGCCACCCAGGTACCCCATCAGGTGAGTACTATACTATGATCTCTCCAACTTACTGCCATGAGAGAATTTCCAGGCACAGGAACAGGATACTCATATAAAGCTGTGAAGAATCTCTGATATAAAGAGATGAAGTTGAGATTCTGGAGAAAGGCAAAGGAAATTTGTAGGATAAATCCAGGAGAATAAAGTACTGTGCAAATAGAGAAATTTAGATAAATATGAAGGGCTTACATCGACTATCTAGCAGAGTAGTGATTATTGTATATGTCAGAGAAAGGTAACAAAGGGCAGATAAATAAATGTCTGAGAGGAATAGATAGACATCAAGTGTCCAGTGCTTATGCAGGGTGGCATGTTCCTATTAGAAAGTCTAGGAAACTACAATGAGATATCACCTCACACTTGTTAGAACAGCTAAAGTCAACAACAAAGAAACAACAGGCATTGGTGAGAATGTGAACAAAGAGGAACTCTCTTTCATTGTTGGTGGGAATGCAAAATGGTACAGCCACTGTGGAAAACAGTAGGAAAATTCCTCAAAAAGTTAAAAATAGAACTACCCTATTATCCTGGGTTTCTACCCACAGAATACAACAATGCTAATTCAAAGGGATACATGCAGTCCTATGTTTATTGCAGCATTATTTACAATAGCCAAGATATGGAAGCAGCCCAAGTATACATCAATAGATGAATGGATAAAGAAGAAATAGTATATATATATACAATGAAACATTATTCAACCATAAAAATAATGAAATCTTTCCATTTTTAACAACAGGGATGGAGTTAGAGAGTATAATGTTGAGCAAATAAGTGAGTCAGAGAAAGACAAATACCGTATGATTTCACTCATATGTGGAACATAAGAAACACATGAGCAAAGAGAGGGAGGGAGAGAGGGAGAGGGAGGAGAGGAGGGAGGGAGAGAGGGAGAGGGTGAGGAGAGAGAGAGAGAGAGAGAGAGAGGCAAATCAAGAAACACACTCTTAACCCTAGAGAACAAACTGATGGTTACCAGAGGGGAGGTGGGAGGGGTGGATGGGGATTAAAGAGCACACTTACCATAATGGGCACTGAGTGATGTAGAGAATTGTTCAATAACTATAGAGGTGCCTAGGTGGCTCAGTTGGTCTTAATTTTGGCTCAGGTCATGATCTCATGGTCATGAGATGCAGCCCTGCATTGAGCTCTGGGAGGACTGTAGAGCCTGCTTGTGATTCTCTCTCTCCCTCCCTCTCTCTCTCTCTCTCTCTCTCTCTCTCTCTGTCCCTCCCCCACTTGTGCTCTCTCTCTCGCAAAATAAATAAATAAACTAAAAAAAAAATTGTTAAATCACTATATTGTACACCTGGAACTAATATAACACCGCATGTTAATTATACTGGAATTAAAATTTAAAAAATACAAAACACTATAATAAAGAGTTGGAAACCTCATGATTCATGGAGCAGTGGATGAAGTACATACACGGGTCTTGTCTCAACAACAGTGAATAATTAGCATTAGAATAAACATAGCTCTGTTCCTGCCACCAAATCTTAAAAACAAGAATCAAAAACAATGGACTGTTTTTAGATAATTAAACTGTATCTCAGAACAAAAGTCATAAAGATCTATTGGGGAAAACAAACACAAAAACAAATTCCAGGAAAGGCAAGGGTAAAATTCACCAAGTACAACAAATAGAATCTAATAAAAGATTGACAGTGAAGCAAAGATTAAGAAAATTTGACCAATAATGAGGAAAATTCAACAAAGTGATACTGACTCACAACTAAATCAGATGTTAAAATTAGCAGACAATGACATTAAAAGTTACTGAATCACATATACTCATAAAAATTTAGTGACATGAAAAAAATATTTTAAAAGCTCCAACTTAAATATCCACACATTAATACCATATTGTCTTTGATGAAAAACATACTAGATAATATTAATGGCATATTAGAGATTTTAAAGAAAAAATAGTGAACTTGAAGATATAGGATTAGAAATTTAGAAAAAGGCAGAAAAAAATTGAAAAATTAGATATCACTAATGGGCCATAAGAAAACATTCAGTTGCCTATGCATGTAGTTGGAGACCTCAAAGGAGAGAAAAAGGAGGACACAAAAAAATTTGAGGAAAATATAGTGCAAACTTTTCCCAGTTTGATGAAAACTATCAACCTACAAATCCAGGACATTCAGCAAACTTAGAGCACAGGCAACATGAGGAAAATTACATCAATGTGCACTGTAACCAAATCATCCAAATCATATGACAAACATAACATTACAAAAGCATCCTAATTATGTTCAAAAAATCAAAAATGAAGATTCCAGCAGAATCTTTTTTAGAAACTGTCCAAGAAAGAATGTTGCAGTGCAACATTTTTAAGGAAATGAAAAAAAGAAAAAAGAAAACCAATACTCATGATTTTTATGCCTACTGAAATCTTCCATAAATGAAGATAAAATAAAAACCTTTTCTGACATACATACGCTGAAAATTTGATTACCATTTAGCCCACACTTTAATTTTTTTTTTCCACGTTTATTTATTTTTGGGACAGAGAGAGACAGAGCATGAATGGGGGAGGGGCAGAGAGAGAGGGAGACACAGAATCGGAAACAGGCTCCAGGCTCTGAGCCATCAGCCCAGAGCCCGACGTGGGGCTCGAACTCACGGACCGCGAGATCGTGACCTGGCTGAAGTCGGACGCTTAACCGACTGCGCCACCCAGGCGCCCCATAGCGCACACTTTAAGAAGTGTTAACGTTTGTCAGGCAAAAAGAAAGTGACAGCAAATGGAAATAGGGAGCAACACAAAAGAATGTAGAGGTCCAGAAAGAGTAAATCTGTAAGTAAATAAATGATTTCTTAATATCTAAATATTTATTTTTAAATAACTGCCTTTATAAAGATAATAATTTATTGTGAAATTTATGAATAAATAAAATACATGATAAAATTATCACAATGGTTGGAAGGGAGAAATGGAATTTTAATACTGTAAGATGTTTATACTTTAAGTGAAATGGGATAATACAACTTGCAAATTGTTATAAGTTAAAATATGTATCACAGATGCTAAAATAACCACTAACATAACAAAACAAATAATTTAGCTAATAAGCCAACAAAGGAGACAAAACTGATTGTAAAATTACAATAGATGACAGGAAAAAAACAACAGGTAGCTTAAATATTTTTTAGAAAGAAATATGAAAAACTTAAATTTAACCATATCAATGATCCCATTAATTAAAAAGGGTTAAATACATCGATTAAATGTCAAATATTGTCAGTAAAGATTAAAAACTAAGACCTGTTTATATGCTTCTATTAAGAAATATACTTCAATATAAAGAAACCAATAGGTTAAAAGTAAAATGTTGGGAAAAGATATGATGCTAACAATAGTCAATAGGAAGCTGAAGTAGCTATATTAAAATCAGATAAAATTGATCACAGAGCAAAATATTTCCACGGATAAGAATTTTATTTCATAATGATACGTCAATTCTTTAAGAGGGTATATAAATCTTAAAATTGATGTGCTTGAATAACAGATTCAAAATACATGAAGCAAAAATTGATTTAACTAAAAGACAAAAATACAATTTTGTTAATGATGTCAATATTCCTCTATCAACATGCTAGAACATATAGATAGAAAATCACCAAGAACAAAAGAGTTGAGAGAAGGAAGCTGGGAAGAAAGCAGACTAGGAGGACCCTAGGCCAGCCTCATCACAGAGATAGAGCTAGATTACGCTCACATCAGTGTAAATAACCCAGAAAATGATCCAAAGACTGGCAGAACAAACTCTGTAACTGAAGGTAGCAAAGAGGCCACATTGAAGAAGGTAGGAGGGGTGAAGACGTGGCTCAGGAGAAAAAGAGACCCTGGCTGTCTGCAACAGGGAGGGAGCTGGTGCCATGGAGAAGGACAAAGATACTTTCAAATCAGGGAGCCCAGACATGGAAGACAAACCCCCATAACTTTGGCTTTGAAGGTGAGATGGCCTAATTTTTTGAGTTCTTACAACCAGTGAGACTTAAAGATTTGGAATATAAAAATTGGCAGGCATGGCTGTGGCAGAGTCAGAAGGGCATAGTAGACCTAGTCCCTACCTTTAATGAGGCAACAGAACAAACTACCCATGCAGATACAGCAATGAAGTAGCAGTTTGAAGAATGCCCAGGGCAGACAGAAGTGAGTGATATACTCATCTCAGAGCATGGCCCTGAGAGGCAGGGATCATGGTGTGACTGCAACAGGAACAAAGGAACTGGTACTCACCATTTCTCTCCTCCATTCCCCAGGATAAACACATGACCACCTGTGGAAACCAGCATAGTACCCATATATGTGACCTAACTTGTTTACACCAAGTCCCATCGCACTGTGCACCTGTGGGTCTGCCCTTTACAGTCATGTTTGCCCCAGTCTTGGTGCTGTGGGCCCCTTGGCCAGAAGACCAGCACAAACCCCATCAATGCATCATCTTCCAGCCCACATATCTTCTGGGAGCTTAGTTCAAGTGGTGGCAGTGGCAGCAGTGGCAGGTCTCATTTCACAAGCAGACCAGAATACACCTTGTTAAAAGGTGTCCCACTCCTGCTGGGGAACAAACATTGCCCACAACAGGCAAAGACAGACTCTAACAGACAACTGGACTGAAGGAAAAAGAGGCCAGGACTCAACAGCAGAAGTTTCAACAGAATTAGAAAAAAATGAGGAGAGAAATACATTTTATCTCAGATAAACAACCTAACCTTACACCTAAAAAAGCTAGAAAAGCAACAGACAAAACATAAAACTAGCAGAAGGAAGGAAATAATAAAGATTAGAGCAGATATAAATGATAATAGAAACTACAAAAACAAAAACCTAAATCGACAGATCAATGAAATCAGGAGCTGGTTCGTGGAAAAGGTACACAAAACTGATCAACCTCTAGTCAGACTCATCAAAAAAAAGGAGAGAGAGGACCCAAATAAACAAAAATCACCAACAAGAGAAATAACAACCAACACCACAGAAATACAATTAAAAGAGATTATGAAAAATTAATTAACAACAAATTGGACAACCTAGAAGAAATGAATAAATTCCTAGAAACAGATAACCTACCAAAATTCGAACAGGAAGAAATACAAAATTTGAACAGACTGATTACCATCAATGAAATTAAATCAGTAAACAAACAAAACAATAAAAAACAAACAAAAAAGCTCCCAACAAATAAAAGTCCAGGACCAGATGATTTCACAGGCAAATTCTTTTCTTTTTTAAGTTATCATTTAATGTTTATTTTTGATAGAAAGAAAGACAGAGAGTGAGCAGGGGAGGGGCAGAGAGAGAGGGAGACAGAATCTGAAGCAGGTGCCAGACTTTGAGCTGTCAGCAGAGCCCAAAGATGAATGAGCTTGAACCCACAGCTGTGAGATCATGACCACACGGAAGTCAGACTCTTAACTGACTGAACTACCCAGGCGCCCCTCACAGGCCAATTCTACATTTAAAGAAGAGTTAACACCTATTCTTCTAAATAGAAGAAACAGAAGAGGAAGGAAAACTTCCAAATTCATTCTGTGAAGCCACTATCACCCTAATACCAAAACCAGATAAAAACACCATAAAAAAGGAGAAATACAGGCCAATATTTCTGGTGAACACAGATGCAAAAATTGTCAACACAATACTAGCAAACTGATTCGAACAATACATTAAAAAAAAATCATACACCATAATCAAGTGGGATTTATTCCCAGAATGCAAGGTGGTTCCATATTCACAAATGAATCAACATGGTACAACTCATCAGTAAGAGATCATTTCAATAGATGCAGAAAAAGCATTTGACAATGTACAACATCATTCATGATAAAAAACCTCTGCCAAGTAGGTCTAGAAAGAACACACAATGACATAATAAAGGTCTTGTATGAATAACCCACAGCCAACATCCTACTCAATGGTAAAAAACAGAGCTTTTCCTCTAAGGTCAGGAACAAGCCACTGCAACTGTTAGCCACAGCAATCAGACAACAAAAAGAAATAAAAGGTATCCAAATTGTTAAGGAAGAAGTAAAACTCTCATTATTTGCAGTTTACATAATACTAGGTATAGAAAACCCTAAGGACTCCACCAAAAGAACTACTAGAACTGATAAATGCATTCAGTAAAGTGCAGGATACAAAATTAATGTATAGAAATATGTTACATTTCTATACACCATTAATGAAGGAGCAGAAAGAGAAACTAAGAAATCAATCCCATTTACAAGTGCACCAAAACTACTAAGATACCTAGGAATAAATCTAACCAAAGAGGTGAAAGACCTGTACTCTGAAAACTGTAAAACACCGATGAAAGAAATTAAAGACGACAGAAAGAAATGCAAAGACGTTCCATCTTCATGGGTGAAGAACAAATATTGTTAAAATGTTTATACTACTCAAAGCAATCTACATGTTTAATGCAATCTCTATCAAAATACCAACAGCATTTTTTTTTTTTTACAGAACTAGAACAAACAATCCTAAAATGTATACGGAACCACAGAAGACCCTGAATAGCCAAAACAATCTTGAAAAAGGAAAACAAAATTAGATGTTATCACAATCACAGATTTCAAGTTATGACACTAGCATAAAAATAGACACAGAGGCAATAGAACAGAATTAAAAACCCAGAAATAAACTCACAATTGTATGGTCAATTAATCTTCAACAAAGCAGGAAAAAAAATTCAATGGGAAAAAGACAGTGTCTTCAACAAATGGTACTGGGAAACTGGAAAGATACATGTTAAAGACTAAAACTGGGCCACTTTCTTCCACCATATACAAAAGAAATTAAAAATGCATTACAGACCTAAGTGTGAGACCTGAAACCATAAAACTCCTGGAAGAGAGGACAGGCAGTAATCTCTCTGACGTTGGACACAGAAACATTTTTCTAGCTATGTTTCCTGAGGGAAGGGAGATAAAAGCAAAAATGAGCTATTTGAAATACATCAAAATAAAAACTTCTGCACAGTGAAGGAAATAATAAGACTAAAAGACAACCTACTGAATGAGAGAAGATATTTGCAAACGGCATACCCGATAAAGGGTTAGTATCCAAATTACATCAAGAACTAATACAACTCAGCACCTCAAAATCAAATAACCTGGTTAAAAACTGAGCAGATATGAACAAACATTTCTCCAAAGAAGACATCCAGAGTACCAACAGACACATGAAAAGATGCTCAACAACACTCATTATCAGTGAAATGCAAATCGAAACTATAATGTGTTATCAACTCATACCTGTCAGAATGACCAAAATTAACAACATAACCAATAACAGGTATTGGCAAGGATGTAGAAAAAAAAAAGGACTCTCTTGCACTGCTGCTGGGAATGCAAACTGGTGCAGCTACTGTGGAAAATAGTTTAGAGGTTCCTCAAAAAAATGAAAAACAGAACTACCCTACAGTCCAGCAATCATACTCCTGGGTATTTATCCTAAGAATACAAAAACACTAATTCAAAGGGATATATGTACCGCTAAGTGTATTGCAGCATTATTTACAATATGGAAGCAGCCAAAGTGTCTACTGATGAATGGATAAGGAAGATGTGGAAATACACACATATACACTATGGAATATTATTCAACCATAAAATCGAATGAAATATTGCCATTTCCAATGACAGGGATAGAGCTATTGAGTATAATGCTAAGTGAAATAAGTCAGTCAAAAACTATATGATTTCACTCATATGTGGAATTTAACAAATGACAAAAGGGAAAAATAGACAAACCAGGAAACAGGCTCTTTTTTTTTATGTTTATTTATTTTTGAGACAGACAGAGACAGCCTGAGTGGGGGAGGGGCAGAAAGAAGGGGAGAAAGATAATCCCAAACAAGTTCTGTGCTGCCAGCAGAGTCCAACGTGGAGCTTGAACCCATGAAACTGTGAGGTCATGACCCATGCCAAAACCAAGAGTCACATGCCTAACCGACTGAGCAACCCACGTGCCCCAAAACAGACTCTTAACTATAGAGAAGAGGGTTACCAGAGAGAAGGTGGGTAGGCAGATAGGTGAAATAGATGATGAGAATTAAAGAGTATACTCATAACGATGAGGAATGAGTAATATATAGAATTGCTGAATCACTATATTGCACACCTGAAAGTAATATAACAATGTATATTAAGTATACTGGAATTAAAACTTTAAAAAAAGAACAAAATAATCAAAAGTACTATAAAAAATAATATAATTGATAGTTTAGTATACTCCACTAACAATGATTGAGGACATTTTCCTTCTATGTTCACACGAAACATTTTCCAAGGTAGAACATATTATCTACATGAAAATGCTCAATAATTTCAAATGACTTAAAGTATTCAAATATTTTCTTTCACTTGAGTGGAATTAGAGTAGAAACAACAGACAGCTATATAGAAGTCACCAAACATTTCAAAACTATGTAACACACTTTTTAATAAGCTATAGATTAAAACAGGTACCAAAAGATATTACAATGTTTTTTGAACTAAATGAAAATGTAAACAACATACCAACAATTTTGGGGATGCAATTAAAGCAACACTTAAGAGAAAATGTATTGCATTAAGAATCTATGCTAGTAAAGAAGAAAGATTTCAAATTAACAACCTTTATTTCCATCTTACAAACTAGAAAAGAGAAAATTAAGCCCAAATTAGTGGAAAGAAATAAAATTCAGAGCTGAACTCGTTGAAATAGAAAAGGAAAACAGAAAATCAACAAAGTCAACATCTGGTTAAGCGAATCAGTAAAATTGCCTATACTTCTAGACACACTGATGAGGAGAAATGGGTAAGAGAAAACCTGTTAATTACAGGAATGGAAAGGATGATATCATCAAGTACCTAGAGGGTAATATCAAGAAGAGTGTTATGCCACAAAATTTGACATTTTATATTAAAAAAAAGGATTGATTTCCTGAAAGGCACAAGTTACCAAAGATTAGGTAAGGAGAAATCGCTAAACTTAATAACTTTTTATTTTAAAAAATGCATTTTTGGGGCGCCTGGGTGGCGCAGTCGGTTAAGCGTCCGACTTCAGCCAGGTCACGATCTCGCGGTCCGTGAGTTCGAGCCCCGCGTCAGGCTCTGGGCTGATGGCTCAGAGCCTGGAGCCTGTTTCCGATTCTGTGTCTCCCTCTCTCTCTGCCCCTCGCCCGTTCATGCTCTGTCTCTCTCTGTCCCAAAAATAAATAAACGTTGAAAAAAAAAAAAAAAAAAAAAAAAAAAAAAAAAAGAATGGTAAGAGTCAATATCTTTAAAAAAAAATAAATAAATAAAATAAAAAATGCATTTTTTAATTATAAACTTTCCTACGAAGAGAATTTTAGGCTTAGATTACTTCACTTGTGAATTATAAAAAAACATGTAAAAAGAACTATTACATTTTAAAATTCATCCAGAAACCGAAAAAGAGAAAAATGTTAGTATCCAACAAACATGAAACAAAAATAAAAAAGATAGAAAATGGGGTTTACCCCAGTAATAAAGGTGAGATTAATATCAGAAAAATCAGTTAAATCTGTCATACGAACACATGAAAAAATAAAAACCATATGATGATCTCAATAGAGTAAGTGAAAAAATCTTACATCTATTTCTTTTTTTAATAAATTAATTAATTTATTTAGAGAGAGAGAGAGAGAGAGAAAGGGCACAAGCTGGGGAGGGGCAGAGGGAGAGTGGGAGAGAGAGAAAACCCCAAGCAGGCTCCACACTGCCAGCAAACAGCCTGATGTGGGGCTCGATCCCACAAACCGTGAGATCATGACCTGAGCAGAAACCAAGAGCCATATGTTTAACCAAGTGAGCCACCCGGACCCCGCTTACATCTATTTCTAAACAAATGAACAAACAAAACTCTCAGTAAAGGTAGTAATATTAGGGATGATTTTCAACCTAAAAAGGTACATCTATAAAAAAGCTATACCTAACATCTTATTTAATGAGAAAAATGGAATAGTTTAGCCCTAAGTTGAGGAACACCACCACCGAATACAAATGGATGTTCCCTCTTACCATTCTTATTAAACACCATACAGGAAATTATAGCGAGTTCATAAGATCAAAAAAACAAAAAATTAAAGACAGCAGATTGCAAGGAAAAAAGTAGAACTGCCTTTATTTACAGATAACATCATCTTTGTAGAAAATCCGTGAAATCTACAAAAAAGCTGCCAATAATTGAGTTTAGCAACATTGCAAGATAACATAAATATACAAGTATCAATTATATTTCCATGTACTAGCAATGAACAATTACAAAATTTAACTAAATACACAATTTGTAACATTAAAAAATGTGAAACAATTAGGGGTCATTTTGAGAGAAAATGTATAAATGTATAAAACTTACATACTAAACCCAAACAACTGTGCTCAGATAAATTAGAAGTGATGTAAATAAATGGATTCAAATACCTTAAAAGGTTGGAAGCCTCAATAGGTTGATAATTTTCCTCAAATTTGTCTATAAAATTAATGCAAATAGAATAAAAAATAGCCTAATGTTTCTACAGAAATTGTCATGTCTAAAATTAATATGTAAATGCAAAGATAATATAATACCCACAACAACTTTGAAAAAGAACAAATTTAAGTGCTAACATTATCTGAATAAAAAAAGAATTATAGGGGCGCCTGGGTGGCTCAGTCGGTTGACCGTCCGACTTCAGCTCAGGTCACGATCTCATGGTTCGTGAGTTCGAGCCCTACGTCAGGCTCTGGGCTGATGGCTCAGAGCCTGGAGCCTGCTTCCCCTTCTGTGTCTCCCTCTCTCTCTGCCCCTCCGCCATACATGCTCTGTCTCTCTCTGTCTCAAAAATAAACATTAAAAAAAATTTAAAAAAAATATATAATACATTATTCAAGATAGTGTGTTATGGCTATCAATTAGGTAAAAAGAGATCTAGAATATAGTACAGAAATAGAAATACACATATGTGAGCAATTGATTTTTGATAGATACAAAGGTAATTTAATGGAAAAAGGATAGTCTCTTCAATAAATAGTAATAAAACAATTGGATATCCATATAGAAAAAAATGAATTTTGATCTGTACCTCACAATAATATATATATATGTATATATATTAATATATATGTCTCAAAATGTGCCATAGATATAACCCTAAACTATAAAATTCTGAGAAGATAGGATATATATTTTGACCCTGAATTAGGGAAAATATGATCCCAAAGCACAATCCATTTTAAAAAATTGGGATGTCATAAAAATTAGAAACTTTTACTCTCTCAAACACACTATTGGAAAATAAAAAGACAAGTTATATAGTGGGGGAAAATATATACAATGCATATATCTCACAAAGGAGTTGTATCTAGAATACATAAGTAACTAAAAATTGAATAATTAAACAAGCAACACAATTAAAGTTGGCAAAAGTTTTGAGCTAATACTTACTTCACCCAAACCGATACATGGATGGCATGCAAGCACAGAAAATCATGCTCAACTTCATTAGATATACAGGATATGGAAATTAAAACCAAATGAAAGACTACTGCACAATGATTAACATGGCTAAAATTTAAAACCTGACCATATTATTGCCACTGGGAACGTAAAATGGAACAATATTAAAAAGATGAGCAGTTTCTCTAAAACGTTAAACACACACCTACCATAAGATCAGTACCAAATTCTACTTTTAGGTATTTGCCAGAAGAAAAGAAAGAATACATCCTTACAAAGATAAGTACACAAATCTTTATAACAGCTTTATTAATAATAGCCTCAAACTGGAAACAACCCTAGGTGAACGTATGGGTACCAAATTGTGGTATATCCACATAGTGGAAGACTAGGCAATAACAATATACACAGCAACATGGATCAATATTAAAGTCATTCTGCTGCATTAAATAAATCAGACCAAGAAAAAAAAATAATATACACTGTAATTTTCCACTTATATAAAACACTACAAAATCAGCAGGATTTGGGGAACTGAAGGCTGCGGGTGGGCAGGGGGTGGGGGTGCGTGCATCCTAAGCGGCAAAGTAGGCCCCTGGTCCACAGGAAAAATTATGCATGGGTACACCAGAGTTGGTATCTAAGGCAAAGTGGTCAAGGTGTTGGCAAGATGTCTGTTCAGGAGAGGAGATCTGTTCTGGGACCACCCTCTCATGCACTGCTCTGGTGGAAAAGAGGGCAGGGGTGCTGTGGAAATGAGGGTGGGGGTGGAGGGTCAGGCAGGGCAGATGCGTGGGAATGTGCTGGGTTGGGGTATAAGTAGCAGGGAGGGAGGGATTACCAAGGGCATGAGTAAACTTTTGGGGATTATAGATATGTTAATTATCTTGATTGTGATGATGGTTTCACAGATCTATGATAAAACTTATCAAATAATATACTTGTAAACACTTGCAATTTATTGTATGTAAAGTATACCTCCATGGAGCTGTCCAAAATAACAATATATTGAAAACCTGCTGTTTCCACTGGAAGCAAAGAGCTGGATAATCCCAGATAAAACCAGTCACGTGAGTCTACGTTTCATTATCTGTGAATTTGATTTGATTTTCTAAGCAACTATCTCCAAAAAACTACTGAAAAACAAGACCTGGGTCAATTCACATGGAAAGAACCTTCTCCAGTGGGCCAGTTTACATTTATAAATACTATCCTATATAATATTGTTCACTGAAGGACACGTCTAATCCTACCACCTGGATTCCAGCTAAATGCACCCTCCAAGTTTAAATTGCATATATCGGAGGTAGGCTACAACATACAGGTATTAGAGTCAAAAGTGCAAAGTCAGTTTCCTTTTAAAAAACAACATTATCAGGTGAAAAGCAACAATAGCTTTTTAATCAACTGAAAAACGGCGCTATTAATATTTTTTAATGATATGCCTGAATTAAAAAAAATATCAGCACATGGAAGCCAATAGTGTGTAGTGATGAAATAATTTTAAAGTCAACAGACGTGGATTAAAATACTGAGATCTACGGGTGAATCTGAGCAAGTTAAATTAGCCTCTTTGAGATTTGATTCCCTTGTCTACAAAATAACTTATAAATATCATAAATATGAGGAGTAAGTGAATTTATCTATAAAACATTTAATATATAGCCTTTTAATTAGCATTTAATAAAGGTTATTATAATTATTATCATTGCTATAATTATCATCATTCCTGATGGTATTTATTTTAAAGATTAGTAGACTCTCCAAAATCCCATTTGTAAATAGAGCTGTAAAAAAGAAATATGATTGTATAACCATTTTTATACAAAGATAAAACATGAACCAAGTTTATGAAATAATTATCAATAAAGTTAAAAAACTTCTATCATTATCCCTTTAGAAACTCACAAATACAGTTCATTGTGAGTTAACAGGCTTTCAAATTACATAGTTTTATCAATTATATATACCCTCTTCATTTAATGCCATTATTCATCTAAATATTTATTATATATTAAGCTTGAGGCTAAAATTTTGTGGGCAGTGAGTCAGTGTATAATAATGGCAAATATATAAAAAATTGCTGAATAGAACAGTTTGCAAGCTGGGGAGCCTGGGTGGCTCAGTTGGTTAAGTGTCTGACCTAGGCTCAGGTCATAATCTCAAGGTTTGCGGGTTTGAGTCCCTGGTCAGGCTCTGTGCTGACAGCTCAGATCCTGGACCCTATGTCACATTCTGTGTCTCCCTTTCTCTGTCTCTTTCCCACTTGTGCGTGCTCTCTCTCTCTCTCTCAAAAATAAATAAACATTAAAGAAAAAAAAGAACAGTTTGCAAGTTGAATACTTTGTTGTTAATTCCCTAATGTCCATACTTAACTTCTAAAGGCAAAATCACCTTATTTATTTAAAAACAGAACTCCTTGTGGTTATTATATAACCCAAGATATATTTTTTGGATTTATTTAAAAATCCTATCAATTTTTTGAGATTTTAGCATTTGTCTGGTCTACAGGACTTTATTTCTTTTAGTGAAAAAGTGTAAAATATAAATGAAGACCACTGGTAAGTATATTTTAAATATGTGAGCATACATTTTATTTTTTAGGCATGAAAACAGTTTTTTGCATATTTAGGATTCAAAGACTCAAATTCTTTACACCAATTTTTCTTTATCAGAAATACTTTGTTATAAACTAATTTTGAAGTATATTTTTAGCATATGATTTATGAGAAGATGTGATTGCAATGAAATTTCTTACTTATATACAATTCGTGGTTATGAACAAATGATCTTTTGACCAATATTCAAGTACATATTAAGAATGTAAGGAATAAAACTGAGCTGATTATAATCACAATTGTGTAGTGTGGAAAAAACTTCTAAATTTATGTTTAGTGTGGGTAGCTTGACACCCTAGTTTTTAATTTAAAAAGCTTTAATAAATTTTGTGTTTGTTACTTATAAGGTTATTTCCAAATAATTTTTAAATGCTTATACATGCTGTTTGGAACATTGGTTACTACTGATATTGGTTCTTTTCATTTTATTTTGCATTATAATATAAAAGGCTAACAGAAAGACAATTCTACTCACACTGCATTTTGTTTTCATTATTCATTTCACAAAATAGCATTAGAAAAATGATAAAGCAGATGACTGTATTATTACAAACAGCAGATTACCTTTAGAAAGTGAACAATGTCATATGTGTGCAAAGCTACACTGTTTTGTTTTTTTTTTTCAACGTTTATTTATTTTTGGGACAGAGAGAGACAGAGCATGAATGGGGGAGGGGCAGAGAGAGAAGGAGACACAGAATCAGAAACAGGCTCCAGGCTCTGAGCCATCAGCCCAGAGCCTGACGCAGGGCTCGAACTCCCGGACCGCGAGATTGTGACCTGGCTGAAGTCGGACGCTTAACCGACTGTGCCACCCAGGCGCCCCAAAGCTACACTGTTTTATCTCAATTGTTGCTTCTCCAAACTTAAAAAAAAAAAAATCCCTCATTCACTCAACTTAGCCCAGTTTGTTGTCCAATGCCATTAAAATAAACCATATTCTCCTTCAGGAAGAGAAGATAATTGAGTGGAATTAGGAAAAGAAGTCATTCTCAGAAGAAAAAGAGCAGAAATGCACTTAAATAGAAATCCTCAATAAAGTATGTCAACAGTATAAATATATGGTAATAATAAACCTTAGTACTAATATCAATATTGGAGGGTGTTTTCTGTGTTAGGCAAGAAGTAAAAGAGATTATTTCCACTCTATTTAATTCTCAATGTCATGTCATTTGCTCAAGGAGGAAAGGACATTCAGTACCCTAGAATCTGAGGCCTGTGATAGGTTTATGTGCAGGGAAAGTTTCTCATAACATGAATCCCTCTGTCACTTCCTTAATAAGTCTTCCTAGGTCCACACCAGGAGAATTTATGTTTCTTTTCCCCTTATTTAGACATGAATTTTATATTGTTTATCTGGCTTTCTTCACTCAGGACTATTTATTATATGCAAAATTTATTAAATAAATTTTTATTGGTTGGTATAATACTACTACTGACTAATGACGGAAAATTTGTTCATTCTTCATTTTATTTTGCGGTCATAAATATATGGGTGTTTCCTATTGTGAATAGGTCAGTTCTGAGCAGTGGTTTTCAAACTCTCATTTCCCAGACAATGAGCATCAGAATTTCCTAAGATCAAAAGTGTCAGTTTTGTGGTCCTCAACCACAGTAACTGAATCCATAACCTCTAGGAATGGGATATGAGTATGAGACTTAAATTTTTAACAAAGATCTGTACTAAAGTTTAATATCTCTTTTGGAGAGAATGGTTTTTAACATATCTAGTATTATTTCACATATTACACATATTACTTTTGCCTGGACAATTTTAGCCATTGACCCAGTGATGGGAAAACACGTATTGATTACTATATATGGGTGAGGCTAGGGAACTTTGTTGAATGTGCACTGTGTTCCTGGAACTTGCCTGGTAGTTTAAGAAGTTTATCTAATTTAATTTTTGCAACAATCCTAAACTTAATGTCATAATCTCTGTTGAGCAGACAAGATAACCTAGTTTTAGAAATTAAGTAAACCTGGCAAGGCCAAGGTGCTTGTCATTTGAGCAACCAGAACTCAAATCCAGGGCTCTTAGATTCCAAAGCCCATGCTCTTTCCAGACTAATATCTAGCTTTTGTTTATGAAAATGCTAATTACCTTTGGAATTTCTGTTGTGGAACTGGAATAAAACATGGACACTCTTTTGTATCTTGAAATATTGATTATATGGATCATTTCTGGTTATTTCCTGGAAAACAGGATGGTACATTTCGGTTTTCAGCCAGAATTTATTTCATGAACTACTTTTGCTTTTTCTATAAAAGGGTATGTTTCTCAAAAGAATAAACCATCAATTGACCAAGACCTATCTAATTGTGTGATCTGATTAATAAAATTTATTAAAATCTCCTTTAGTAAGGAAAAGATCAAATGACACTTTCACATACATACACACACACACACACACACACACACACACACACACACACAAGGAATTTAGTTAAAAATAAAACTTCCATGATATACATTTAAACCAATTCTCTACATCATCTATATTTATAAGATTGTTTCTGGCCCTGGAAATGCTATCACTCAACATTCTAGATGCTCTAACTATTAAAAGAACACTGCGTTAATGTAAAATTCTTTGGTTCCAAAGTAGGAGAGTAAGTAGTGCATTTTAGAAAGATTTTTCAACCACAAGAATTAAGAAAAAAAATATTAAATACATACTGTAAGAGCAATGAGGCTATGTTATATTTTGGAAAATGAGTAATTTTGATTTCTTGGGCTAAGAGTATAGCTAATATATAGTTATATGTGGTTCATACAAATGGCAGTATTTTTAAACTGCTGGACTAAGAAAAATTACCATGGTTCATGTAAAATGGAATTATTCCCATTGTTTTTTGAAAAATGCCAAGAGAGTTTTATCTGGATATTGTCCAAGGGCCACACAATAAAACCTTGTTTTTACCTCCATTGTAGAATATAGCAACTTTAGGGGCGCCTGGGTGGCGCAGTCGGTTAAGCGTCCGACTTCAGCCAGGTCACGATCTCGCAGTCCGGGAGTTCGAGCCCCGCGTCAGGCTCTGGGCTGATGGCTCAGAGCCTGGAGCCTGTTTCCGACTCTGTGTCTCCCTCTCTCTCTGCCCCTCCCCCATTCATGCTCTGTCTCTCTCTGTCCCAAAAATAAATAAACGTTGAAAAAAAATTTTTTTTAAAAAATAAAAAAAATGAATATAGCAACTTTAACAGGAAGTCATTTTTCTTGGTTGCTGTGTCGGCATTTGTCAAGTCTTAATTTGGGACTTGAACTTGTGAACTGAAACACCAAAGAAAAATGTGCAACCATATACCTAAGTCTGTATAGTTATTGGGTACTTAGAAAGAAAGTATGAGGTAGTGGTTTACTTGTTTTGGTTAGTAATTTAAAGTAACTCATGTTTTCTGCATATTAGTGGCAAAGCTGGAGATGCTTTTTTTTTTTTTTAAGTAGTCACTTGAACCCTGAGGAATCAAAGAATTACATCTTTAATTTTTATATATATCTAACAAAAACACACACTTAAATAAGCTGAAATATAAGTAAATTCTAAGTACAAATTTGAAATAAATTCCTACACATATTAATTTTAAGGTATATGTTTAATACCTATAAGCAAGGATATAACTTAATATATAATAAATGTATATATTAGCAATAAGTTTGCAATCTATGACCTTATAAAAAGAAAAAAAAACTAAGTTTCTCACAATAGGATTGTTTAGTAATGATAGAATGACTGAAAATATAGTTACTTTTCATAACAAGGAGATCTCTTACAGTAACAAAGGTCTTGATATGATTTAGGATATGAATGCTTAATCATAACAGAGTATATATGGGGAAATATGTACTTCATCCATTGTTTAAAAAAGGCTGAAAGGCCACAGTAAACACAGTTCTCTTTTAAATTATATGACCATTATGTTATAAGCTTTCTGTAAAAGTTTTATTTTTTAATGGATAGGCAATGATTTAATAACACCACTATATATGATATTTTTGTAATGTTGTCTTCTAATACCTGTTGCAACTTGCCTATTTTTAAAAAAGAGTACAGTGTTCAGATGTTATTATGTAGTAGCTCTTTGCAACTGTTACACTATTATAATAAACTGAGATTTCACTGTAGAATATAAATGTAAAACAATACTATGTATTAGTCATATATAGTAATTCCAAGTTAAGTATCACAATATTTTGACATTGAAATGGTCCTTGTGTCATTTCTAACTTAAACTTTTGACCACTGTGGAAATTGCTAATGCAAAAATTTTTCCACAACTTGCATTCTTTTCTTCAGCTGCTAAATGATGGAAAACTACCAAGTTGAAAGTTTTGCTTTACTAATTGAAGAACACTTTATGCCTACTGTATATGAAAAATAATGCTTCCTTAGGTTATTTAACCAAAACATATGCTGATGACTTAATAAATGTCATATGCTGTTAAAAAAAAAAAAACACACACAGCCCTGTTCCACTCCATTCAACTGCTCATACAGAGTGAGAGTAATGGAGGATGGAGGAAGAACAATGACAAAAAAGGCAATGATTGCCTGAGTCTTAGTCACTTGTTACGATAAGTTCCCTGTAGTCAGGTATTTGTCGGTAGAGGTGAAGGGTAACAAATAAATTGTGATAGGCAGACAGAAGTATAAAGCAACACGTTACCAATTTTCTACTCGAGCCTCATGTAATTAGAAATGGGATGGAACTGATGAAAGAAAGAAATGCAGAAGCTTAAATGGAACAATCAGATTATCCAGCAAATTTGGAAATGAGGCACCAAAATTGTAGTCAGTTTATGCAGCTTTCATCAGTCAATCATGGTAGACTGGGAGCCATATATGAGTCAAATGCCTGTTGATCTGAAAAATCAAGTTTTTGTATGTAAGAATAAAGATGTCAGAGAAAAGAAGAGAAAAAAATGAGAGCAAGAAAGACTAGATTATACCTATTACACATTATGTATATAAAGCAGTGTTTCTTACTTAGGCTTGAGTGCTATGGAGAAGTGGAAGACGAGAGAAGTCTATAAAGTAAGAGAGAGAAAAAAATAAATGTAGAGAACAGAAAAACAAGAGAAAAAATATTGCAATATATAAAAATGCATTTTGATTTTTATATCTAAGTATATTATGAGCAAATGAGAATTCCTTTTTGGTTTTAAAAATAGACATTGAAGCAGCCAATAAATTAAACTCTAGAAAAATAATAAAATTAGTTAATCACTAAAGGTCTTCAAATTTGGTTTAAAATTTAAAACATTTTAATAAATATTTTTTAATTTTACTAATGAACTGACCATGGTAACTACAATACTCCAAAGGATATCCATGAATTAGTGTTTATAATCAACACTTTTGTTTTCACACACATCTTCTCTACTGCTTGATAAAGGAGATTACTAAAAATCCTAAAGTTATTCATAGCCACATGAATTTAGGTGAATTTTAAAATCAGCCTAAGTCTCCATTACTGTACATATGGAACAGTGATATAAATACCAACTGAAAGTGTTATTGTAAGAATGAAATGGATGATATATTTTGTCTAGCATATATTAGGAACCCAACAATACTCATTTCCCTTTTTTTGTTCACATTTTGCTTAATGATAATGCCACTTTAAGATAATTTCTAGTTTAATATGACCATTAATCTTTCATATAAGTGAAAGATATTTTAAAACATTTCCTGGGATTGATTTTTAAACATTGTGAGGCAAATTCATATGACGCATTTGAGACTGAAAGAAAGCTGATGCCTTGGAAATCCTCGGTAGAAACACAGTTTATTTCTCACATTTATCTGCTTAGTAACAATCTACATCTAGATTTGCTACACAACAATTCTCTGAAGATGAAGATAAAGGGTTTATCTCTAATTTATTTGGCTAAAATTATGTAAATCCCACTTAAGACTTGATATGATAAATTTAATAGTATTTTCAATGTCTTTACCTGGGAGTCTGATACAAAGATGATGATGATGATGATAATGATGTTTGATGAGGCACATAAAACACTTATTTGGTGCAAACAAAACTTTAGAGAATAGTAAAGGCCACATATATCTTAAAGAGAATACATATCTATATTTTGGACTATCTAATGGTTATAATGTTGGAGTATGTATCTCACAATATAAAAAACACCCCCTCCCCCAAAATAAGAACTGGACTCACTATGTAGCTGGGATTTTCTAATCATTCTGTTCAGAGCAGCTAAGAATTGAATACAAATAATTATCCAAAGTATGGATTTGTATAAACTACAGTTTGTTATGCAGGGGTTTCTTCTTATATATTGCATATTGGGAAGTAAAACGAGGATCAAGGGGAAAAATTATATCATTTATATGAACGCTATATAAGACTTTATATAAAAGTTTTACATATAAAATATATAAATGTATGTAAAAATGTTCAGCAAACATTACATTTAAAATAAATAGTTAACCTTTATATTTATTTTGAAAGTAAAATTAAAAATGGACATTTTTCTTATGAAAAAAATATTATAAAAATTAATAATATCAAATTAGGTGAAGATTTCTAGGTCATTTAAAAATAAACACAGAATGAAAGGCCTAGAAAGAGGACCCATACTAATTTTTTCATCTTACACAGTGTGCTAAGGACTGATGCTATGTGATTTTTTTTTTAATTAGAGAAATAGATTACATGTACACTGTAGGAAAAATTTTAAAGCAGCAATTATTTTATCAAAACATAGCCTGTGTGCCTTCCAAATTACTGAAGGAAACTACTAAAAGAAAACACACTTATGGAACAAGAAATAGAACGCAAGTAAATAAACAGGAAGCATAAAGTCTGAGAATAAAGAACTGTATGCAAAAAGACTTAATATACTTGCTTTGAAAACAGTATACTATGATGTTTAAAAACCTAAGCTCTGGGGCCTAACTGCCAAAATTTGAAATCTAATTTGGTTTCTTCATAGATGTATAGTTTGGGATAAGTTATTTAATCTCTCCATGCTTCTATTTCCTCATATATAAAATAAAATTAGTAATAAAATATACCTTAATTTTCTTTTGTGATGATTGTGTTTTCTGAAGATTGAAACCCTTAGAATAGTGTCTACTTTTTATTATTACCACTTATTCTTACATATAAAAGTAATGAATGAAAAATACCTATTAAAAGAAAAAACACTATCAAAGTAAAATAATGTTATAAAAAGATTGTTTAAAGGTTAAATAGTTTACACAATGACATAACAAGAAATAAAAAGCAAGATATAAATGTTTCAACAACAGAGAACCAACTCATGAGAAAGGTGAAGACACTTAGAAAAGTAACGGAAAGTTGCAGAGTTAATGAGGAGGCCTAAATAATTACTAATCTAGAATGGAGAAGGCTCATGGGAAATCCAGTAGAGACATCTCAAGGGGAAAATATCTATTAATGATGTGTGATTTGACTCCAAGAAAACAATGTATGTTATGTTAAGGTATGGAGAAACTGAGTAAAATTATAAAGAAGAAAGAAGTAGAAGGCAATGAGGAGGAGGAGGAGGAGGAGGTGGAGGATTAAACTAACAAAACAGTGAGTACATTATTAATCCCAGTGGTGGAATGAAAGTTGTAAATAAAAGAAAATGTAATTGTAGTATACTATTTTGATGAATCAGTGAACTGTATTAGGTAATAGTATGAAATATAATCTTCAGCTAATATACTAAAGTATAAACAAACATTTAAAATTTAGGAAATAGCAGTATATTACTCTTCATTAGAAATTAGAAATAGCAGAATAGCTTCTAGGATTGCTTTTTTTTGCCATTAGGATTGTAAGAGGGAGAGCAGGAAAATAAATCGTGTTTTGGGTTATATGGTTATCAAGTGTTAAAGCGTTTCTGGTAGTGGGTATTGCTAGGTTGTCTGTCCTGCCATAGTTTCACATAGGCAGCCAGTAAGGAAACAATGAACCCAAATGAAATTAAACATCTTATTACTTACAGATGTTGTAGTAGCCATAGCTTCTGTTTTTATATCTGACTCCCTTGCTC
The DNA here is from genome assembly GCF_007474595.2 of Lynx canadensis. Classification (NCBI taxonomy): domain Eukaryota; kingdom Metazoa; phylum Chordata; class Mammalia; order Carnivora; family Felidae; genus Lynx; species Lynx canadensis. The sequence continues at coordinate 166,041,399 of NC_044303.2, forward strand.
CTATTTTCCATCAGGGTGATGCAAAGGCAGAGCAGGTGGGCGGTATATACACAGTGCATTAATGTCATAGCTAAAAAACACTCAGGACATCTTCCTTCTTCCCTTCCCTTTTTTTTTTTTTTTTTTTTGTTTTTTTGTTTTTGTTTTTGTTTTTTTTTTGTCTTTTTTAGAAAGAGGGCATGCACAGGGAGAGAGGGAGGAAGACAGAGAATCTTAAGCAGGCTCCATGCTCAGTGCAGAGCCGAGCAGGGGGCTCAATCCCACGACCCTGAGATCATGACCTGAGCCAAAATCAAGTCAGGCACTCAACCCACCAAGCCACCCAGGTGCCCCTCCCTTCCCTATTTTTTAAAGGACTACTGTAAATCTGATCATCATTGTCTCTGAGGAAAGACATTATCTTTCTTACACTAACACGTAAGCAAATTTTTTACAAGGAAGTAAGGGATAGACCTTTATCTTTACTATCCTGTAATGTCTCTAAGTGAGACCTTTTCTATCTTTATTATCCTGTAATATAAATAAATCTGGAAGAAATAGCTTTTTATACCTGGAAATAAATGAACATGATTGAGAACTTTCCCCACGAGTGACTGCTGCCTTCTTCCCAGAATCTTTAATCATCATTTAGCGATAAATATTCTGAAAAGTGAGTAAGACATAATGATGTAATTTGTTATTTCTGTTTCTATTCAGCATTCTGCTGGAGTTTAGAGAGTGCAACATAACTCAAAGGTAATGAAAGGGCCATAATTTGTTCATGACATAATTGCCTAGGGAGGTTCTTCTAATAAATGAATTCAGCAAAGATGCTGAATTTCAATATACAAAAATAAGTTGAATTTTTACATATTAAAAGTAAATAGTTGGATACTGAAAGGGAGAAGATATTCACTAATGATATAACCAAAAATGGATTAATATCCAAAATATATAAAGAACTTAGAAAATGTAACACCATAAAAAATCCAATTAAGAAATGAGAAGGGGACCTGAATAGTCATTTTCCCAAAGAAGACATAAAAATGTCAAAAAGACACATGAAAAGATGCTCAATATCACTCATCATCAGTGAAATGCAAATCAAAACCACAACAGGTATCATCTTATACCTGTCAGAATGGCTAGAACCAAAAAGACAAAAAAAAAAAAAAAAAGTGTTGCTGAGAATGTGAAGAAAAAGTAACTCTCGTGCTCTGTTGATGATACAGCCCATTTTTGGGGGGACAAAGAATATGGTGGTTCATCAAAAAATAAAACCCAGAAATACCATAAGATTTAGCAATTCCACATCTGGGTATTTTCCCCAAGAAACTGGAAACACTGATTTGATAATACACACACACACACACACCTATATTTATTGTATCATGATCTATAATAGCCAAGATAATAAAGAAAGCTAAGTATCCATTTAGAGATGAATGGATAAATAAGTAATTTCATATTTATATTTATATTTAATAAATAATAGTACTCCACCATAACAAAGAATGTGATCTTGTCATTTGTGACAACATGGATGGACCTAGAGGGTACTTTGCTAAGTAAAATAAGTCAGAGAAAGACAAATACTATATAATTTCACTTTTATGTGTAATAAAAAAATGAATAAACAAACAAAAAAGCAGAAACTGACCCATAAATACAGAGAACTGATGGTTTGCTAAAGTTAAGAGGGTGGGTACAAGTATGGGAAAAACAGGTGAAGGGGAGTGGGAAATAGAATCTTCCAGTTTTGGAACAAGTCATGGGGATGAAAGGTACAGCATAGGGAATATGGGCAATGGCATTTTAGTGTCACTGAATAATGACAGATGGCAGCTACACTTGTAGTGAGCATAGCATAGCATATAGACCTGCCCAAGCAATATGTTGTGCAACCCAAACTAACATAAAATTGTGTGTCAACTATATTTCAATTAAAAAAGAGAACGGTTGGAAATTATTAAAAATGTCATTTAAAATTGATTGAAACACAAAAAGTAGGAATAAATCTAACAAAATATATACTAAAATGGGTGTGATGTGCCATGTTCATAGCTTGAATGTATTTTAAAGATGAAAATTTCTTCAATTGTATTTTCAACTTTTTCCTATCCAAAATCAAAGCACTTTTTTTCCATGAAAATATATAACTTGATTTTACAACATAAATGAAAATTCACAGATCCAAAATTAATCAAAAGAATCCTGATGAAGAAGAATTTTAGAGAAAATTTTAAATCAGATATGAAATCTTAGTGTAAAACTACATTAAATAAAAGAATATGGAATTGGCGCAATTAGAGACAAAAATGTAAAGAATACGAACAAGGAGTCATGAAAGAGATTAAAAAAAAGTTCTTATTTAGAAAAAGAGTGCCATCACAATGCTCATAGGGAGATACACTTTTTCTTTAATGTTTATTTATTTTTAGATAATGTGAAATAGTGCTTGTTGGGGAGGGGCAGAGAAAAAAGGGGAGAGAGAGAGGCCCAAGAAGATGCCATACTGTCCGTACAGTGCCTGACGAGGGGCTCAATTTCACAAACAATGAGACCATTACTCAAGCCAAAATCCCAGGTGCCCTGGGAGATAAACTATTTTTTATCTTATGAATCTATTGGGTTTCCATGTAGAGAAGAAAAAGAACCTCAATGTTTTTCTAAGATTATATGCAAAACTCAATTCCAGATAGATGAGATAAATGTGTATAGTAACATGATGCAACTAGTAAAAGAAAACAGTAAAGGACTTGAGGTGAGCAAAGTTTACTGGAAGAAACCACATACATTAAAAACACAATAACATAAAGAAAATATTAACCAACTGGATTCCTCTTTGGTAAAAAACTACTATCTAAAAACACTTGCTAACTAAAGTAATCATGAGACCAATGAAAATAGTCCACTAGGAAGAAGAACAATATATATGTGTGTCTCTGTGTGTGTACATATAAATGCACATACATTTATGTGTGTGTGTGGATAATGAAAAAAAAACTGGTATCCAGAATACACAAATTTTCTTATTCAATAAAATATAAACAAAATTGAAAAATGTATAAAAGACTTTATAAGGTTCTTCACAAAAGACATTCAAATGGCCACCAAGTATGAAAAAGGAGCAATTTTAGTAATCTTTAGGAAAATACTAAATATCACCCACAAAAACGTTTAAAATGAGAAAGATAGAAAAAAATCCCATTTACAATTGCATCAAAAATAAATACCTAGGAATAAACTTATCCAGAGTCAAGACCTGTACTAGGAGATGAGGGAAGATGGCGGTGTAGGAGGACGCTGGGCTCACTGCGCATCCTGCTGATCACTTAGATTCCACCTACACCTGACTAAATAACCCAGAAAACCACCAGAGGATTAGCAGAATGGAGTCGCCGGAGCCAAGCGCAGACGAGAGGCCCATGGAAGAGGGTAGGAAGTGCAGCGAGGCAGTGCGCGCTCCACGGACTGGCGGGAGGGAGTCGGGGCAGAGGGGCGGCTCGTCAGCCAAGCAGAGCTCCCGAGTCTGGCTGGCAAAAGCGGAGGGGCCTGACGGACTGTGTTCCGACAGCAAGTGCGACTTAGCTTCTGGGAGGTCATAAGTTAACAGCTCTGCTCGGAAAGTGGAAAGGCTGGAGGACAAAGGGAGGGAGAGCTGCTGAGCCCCCTGACAACAGAGCTCAGTTTGGTGTGAACAAAGGCGCTCACCAGCCCCATCTCCCCCGCCCATCCCCAGCCAAAATCCCAAAGGGAACCAGTTCCTGCCAGGGAACTTGCTCTCTCTGCGCGCAAACACCCAACTCTGTGCTCCTGTGGAGCCAAAACTCCTGCAGCGGATCTGACTCCCTCCGGCTGCCACAGGGCCCCTCCTGAAGTGGATCACCTAAGGAGAAGCGAGCTAAGCCTGCCCCTCCTGCCCCTGTGCACCTTGCCTACCCACCCCAGCTAATACGCCAGATCCCCAGCACCACAAGCCTGGCAGTGTGCAAGTAGCCCAGATGGGCCATGCCACCCCACAGTGAATCCCGCCCCTAGGAGAGGAGAAGAGAAGGCACATACCAGTCTGACTGTGGCCCCAGCGGTGGGCTGGGGGCAGACATCAGGACTGACTGCGGCCCCGCCCACCAACTCCAGTTATACACCACAGCACAGGGGAAGTGCCCTGCAGGTCCTCACCACACCAGGGACTATCCAAAATGACCAAGCGGAAGAATTCCCCTCAGAAGAATCTCCAGGAAATAACAACAGCTAATGAGCTGATCAAAAAGGATTTAAATAATATAACAGAAAGTGAATTTAGAATAATAGTCATAAAATTAATCGCTGGGCTGGAAAACAGTATAGAGGACAGTAGAGAATCTCTTGCTACAGAGATCAAGGGACTAAGGAACAGTCACGAGGAGATGAAAAACGCTTTAAACGAAATGCAAAACAAAATGGAAACCACCACGGCTCGGATGGAAGAGGCAGAGGAGAGAATAGGTGAACTAGAAGATAAAGTTATGGAAAAAGAGGAAGCTGAGAAAAAGAGAGATAAAAAAATCCAGGAGTATGAGGGGAAAATTAGAGAACTAAGTGATACACTAAAGAGAAATAATATACACATAATTGGTATACCAGAGGAGGAAGAGAGAGGAAAAGGTGCTGAAGGGGTACTTGAAGAAATAATAGCTGAGAACTTCCCTGAACTGGGGAAGGAAAAAGGCATTGAAATCCAAGAGGCACAGAGAACTCCCTTCAGACGTAACTTGAATCGATCTTCTGCACGACATATCATAGTGAAACTGGCAAAATACAAGGATAAAGAGAAAATTCTGAAAGCAGCAAGGGGTAAACGTGCGCTCACATATAAAGGGAGACCTATAAGACTCGTGACTGATCTCTCTTTTGAAACTTGGCAGGCCAGAAAGAATTGGCACGAGATTTTCAGTGTGCTAGACAGAAAAAATATGCAGCAGAGAATCCTTTATCCAGCAAGTCTGTCATTTAGAATAGAAGGAGAGATAAAGGTCTTCCCAAACAAACAAAAACTGAAGGAATTTGTCACCACTAAACCAGCCCTACAAGAGATCCTAAGGGGGATCCTGTGAGACAAAGTACCAGAGACATCGCTACAAGCATGAAACCTACAGACATCACAATGACTCTAAACCCGTTATCTTTCTATAATAACACTGAATGTAAATGGTTTAAATGCGCCAACCAAAAGACATAGTGTATCATAATGGATAAAAAAACAAGACCCATCTATTTGCTGTCTACAAGAGACTCATTTTAGACCTGAGGACACCTTTAGATTGACAGTGAGGGGATGGAGAACTATTTATCATGCTACTGGAAGCCAAAAGAAAGCTGGAGTAGCCATACTTATATCAGACAAACTAGACTTTAAATTAAAGGCTGTAACAAGAGATGAAGAAGGACATTATATAATAGTTACAGGGTCTATCCACCAGGAAGAGCTAACAATTATAAATGTCTATGCGCCGAATACCGGAGCCCCCAAATATATAAAACAATTACTCATAAATATAAGCAACCTTATTGATAAGAATGTGGTAATTGCAGGGGACTTTAACACCCCACTTACAGAAATGGATAGATCATCTAGACACACAGTCAATAAAGAAACAAGGGCCCTGAATGAGACATTGGATCAGATGGACTTGACAGGTATATTTAGAACTCTGCATCCCAAAGCAACAGAATATACTTTCTTCTCGAGTGCACATGGAACATTCTCCAAGATAGATCATATACTGGGTCACAAAACAGCCCTTCATAAGTTTACAAGAATTGAAATTATACCATGCATACTTTCAGACCACAATGCTATGAAGCTTGAAGTCAACCACAGAAAAAAGTCTGGAAAACCTCCAAAAGCATGGAGGTTAAAGAACACCCTACTAACGAATGAGTGGGTCAACCAGGCAATTAGAGAAGAAATTAAAAAATATATGGAAATAAACGAAAATGAAAATACAACAATCCAAAAGCTTTGGGATGCAGCGAAGGCAGTCCTGAGAGGAAAATACATTGCAATCCAGGCCTATCTCAAGAAACAAGAAAAATCCCAAATACAAAATCTAACAGCACACCTAAAGGAAATAGAAGCAGAACAGCAAAGGCAGCCTAAACCCAGCAGAAGAAGAGAAATAATAAAGATCAGAACAGAAATAAACAATATAGAATCTAAAAAAACTGTAGAGCTGATCAATGAAACCAAGAGTTGGTTTTTTGAAAAAATAAACAAAATTGACAAACCTCTAGCCAGGCTTCTCAAAAAGAAAAGGGAGATGACCCAAATAGATAAAATCATGAATTTAAATGGAATTATTAGAACCAATCCCTCAGAGATACAAACAATTATCAGTGAATACTATGAAAAATTATATGCCAACAAATTGGACAACCTGGAAGAAATGGACACATTCCTGAACACCCACACTCTTCCAAAACTCAATCAGGAGGAAATAGAAAGCTTGAACAGACCCATAACCAGCGAAGAAATTGAATTAGTTATCAAAAATCTCCCAACAAATAAGAGTCCAGGACCAGATGGCTTCCCAGGGGAGTTCTACCGACGTTTAAAGCAGAGATAATACCTATCCTTCTCAAGCTATTCCAAGGAATAGAAAGGGAAGGAAAACTTCCAGACTCATTCTATGAAGCCAGTATTACTTTGATTCCTAAACCAGACAGAGACCCAGTAAAAAAAGAGAACTACAGGCCAATATCCCTGATGAATATGGATGCAAAAATTCTCAATAAGATACTAGCAAATCGAATTCAATGGCATATAAAAAGAATTATTCACCATGATCAAGTGGGATTCATTCCTGGGATGCAGGGCTGGTTCAACATTCGCAAATCAATCAACGTGATACATCACATTCACAAAAAAAAAGAGAAGAACCATATGATCCTGTCAGTCGATGCAGAAAAGGCCTTTGACAAAATCCAGCACCCTTTCTTAATAAAAACCCTTGAGAAAGTCGGGATAGAAGGAACATACTTACACATCATCAAAGCCATTTATGAAAAGCCCACAGCTAACATCATCCTCAACGGGGAAAAACTGAGAGCTTTTTCCCTGAGATCAGGAACACGACAGGGATGCCCACTCTCACCGCTGTTGTTTAACATAGTGCTGGAAGTTCTAGCATCAGCAATCAGACAACAAAAGGAAATCAAAGGCATCAAAATTGGCAAAGATGAAGTCAAGCTTTCGCTTTTTGCAGATGACATGATATTACACATGGAAAATCCGATAGACTCCACCAAAAGTCTGCTAGAACTGATACATGAATTCAGCAAAGTTGCAGGATACAAAATCAATGTACAGAAATCAGTTGCATTCTTAGACACTAACAACGAAGCAACAGAAAGACAAATAAAGAAACTGATCCCATTCAAAATCGCACCAAGAAGCATAACATACCTAGGAATAAATCTAACCAAAGATGTAAAAGATCTGTATGCTGAAAACTATAGAAAGCTTATGAAGGTAATTGAACAAGATTTAAAGAAATGGAAAGACATTCCCTGCTCATGGATTGGAAAAATAAATATTGTCAAAATGTCAATACTACCCAAAGCTATCTACACATTCAATGCAATCCCAATCAAAATTGCACCAGCATTCTTCTAGAAACTAGAACAAGGAATCCTAAAATTCATATGGAACCACAAAAGTCCCCGAATAGCCAAAGGAATTTTGAAGAAGAAGACCAAAGCAGGAGGCATCACAATCCCAGACTTTAGCCTCTACTACAAAGCTGTAATCATCAAGACAGCATGGTATTGGTACAAAAACAGACACATAGAACAATGGAATAGAATAGAAACCCCAGAACTAGACCCACAAACGTATGGCCAACTCATCTTTGACAAAGCAGGAAAGAACATCCAATGGAAAAAAGACAGCCTCTTTAACAAATGGTGCTGGGAGAACTGGACAGCAACATGCAGAAGGTTGAAACTAGACCACTTTCTCACACCATTCACAAAAATAAACTCAAAATGGAGAAAGGACCTGAATGTGAGACAGGAAACCATCAAAACCTTAGAGGAGAAAGCAGGAAAAGACCTCTCTGACCTCAGCTGTAGCAATCTCTTACTCAACACATTTCCAAAGGCAAGGGAAGTAAAAGCAAAAGTGAATTACTGGGACCTTATGAAGATAAAAAGCTTCTGCACAGCAAAGGAAACAACCAACAAAACTAAAAGGCAACCAACGGAATGGGAAAAGATATTTGCAAATGACATATCGGACAAAGGGCTAGTATCCAAAATCTATAAAGAGCTCACCAAACTCCACACCCGAAAAACAAATAACCCAGTGAAGAAATGGGCAGAAAACATGAATAGACACTTCTCTAAAGAAGACATCCAGATGGCCAACAGGCACATGAAAAGATGTTCAGTGTCGCTCCTCATCAGGGAAATACAAATCAAAACCACACTCAGGTATCCCCTCACGCCAGTCAGAGTGGCCAAAATGAACAAATCAGGAGACTATAGATGCTGGAGAGGATGTGGAGAAACGGGAACCCTCTTGCACTGTTGGTGGGAATGCAAATTGGTGCAGCCGCTCTGGAAAGCAGTGTGGAGGTTCCTCAGAAAATTAAAAATAGACCTACCCTATGACCCAGCAATAGCACTGCTAGGAATTTATCCAAGGGATACAGGAGTACTGATGCATAGGGGCACTTGTACCCCAATGTTCATAGCAGCACTCTCAACAATAGCCAAATTATGGAAAGAGCCTAAATGTCCATCAACTGATGAATGGATAAAGAAATTGTGGTTTATATACACAATGGAATACTACGTGGCAATGAGAAAAAATGAAATATGGCCTTTTGTAGCAACGTGGATGGAACTGGAGAGTGTGATGCTAAGTGAAATAAGCCATACAGAGAAAGACAGATACCATATGGTTTCACTCTTATGTGGATCCTGAGAAACTTAATGGGTACCCATAGGGGAGGGGAAGGAAAAAAAAAAAAAAAGAGGTTAGAGTGGGAGAGAGCCAAAGCATAAGAGACCGTTAAAAACTGAGAACAAACTGAGGGTTGATGGGGGGTGGGAGGGAGGAGAGGGTTGGTGATGGGTATTGAGGAGGGCACCTTTTGGGATGAGCACTGGGTGTTATATGGAACACAATTTGACAATAAATTTCATATATTAAAAATAAATAAATAAATAAATAAATAAATAAATAAATACATACATAAATTTTAAGCAATTAAAAAAAAAAAGACCTGTACTATAAAACACCGATGGAAGGAATTAGAGATGATACAAACATATGGAAAGATACTACATGCTCATGGATTCCAAGAACTAATATTGTTAGACTTAAAAAATACTTTAAGTGTATAGTACTTAAAACAATGTACAGATTCAATGCAATCCCTATTAAAATACCAAGCATATTTTTCACAGAAATTGAATAATACTAAAATTTGATGGAACCAAAAATACCAGGATAGCCAAAGCAATCTTAAGGAAGAACAAAGCTGAAGGTATCACAATTCCAAATTTCAAGAGATACTACAAAGCTGTAGTAATCAAGAGTCTGGTACTGGCACAAACAAAGATGCATGGATCAATGGAACAGGAGAGAGCCCAGAAATAAACCCACATTTAAGTGGTCAATTAATCTCAACAAAAAAGGCAAGAATATACAATGGGGAAAAGACAGTCTCTTCAATAAATGATATTGAGAAAACTGGACAGCTATGTACCATTTTCTTACATCATATACAAAAATAAACTCAAAATAAATTAAAGACCTAAATGTGAGATGTGACACCATAGAACTCTTAGAAAAAACAGAGGCGTAATTTATCTGACATCAGTTGTAGAAACACTTTTCTAGATATGTCTCCTCAAACAAAGGAATAAAAGCAAAATTAAACTATCAGGACTACAGGAAAATAAAAAGCTTTTGCACAGCAAAGGAAACCATCAACAAAATAAGGCAACATACTGATTGGGAGAAGATATTTACTAATATATCTGATAAGGGGTTAAAACTCAAAATATATTAAGAACACATACAACTCGATATCAAAAAGTCCCAAACAAAAAACACCAAATAATGCATACATACATACTTATGTAAGACATGCAAGTGGCCAATAGATATATGAAAAGATACTCACCATCACTAAACATCAGAGAAATGCAAATCAAAACTACAATGAGATATTACCTCATACCTGTAAGAATGTTTAGAATCAAAAACATAAGAAATAACAAGTATTGGGAAGGATGTGTGGTAAAAGGACACTTGTGCACTGTTGGTGGGAATGCAAATTGGTAGAGCCACTGTGGAAAATGCTATGGAGGTTTCTCACAAAGTAAAAAAGAGAATTGCCATATGTTGCAGTAATTCCACTAATGGATATTTATCCAAATAAAACAAAAATACTGATTCAAAAAGAGATATGTGCAAATATGTGTTTCAAGTATTATTTTCAAGAGACAAGATACAGAAAGAACCGATGCATCCATCCATAGCTATATAAAGAAGAAGTGATATATACATACAATGGAATATTAGCCATAAAAAAGAATGAGATCATGCTATTTTTAACAACATGGGTGGACCTAGATGGTGTATGAAGTCAGAGAAAAATATACACTGTATGACTTCACTCCTTTGTGGAATTTAGGAATCACAACAAATTAACAAAGAATGAAAGAAAAGGAAAACAACAACAGCAACAAAAAAATAGACTAAAATACAAGAAGAAACTGGTTGTTGCCAGAGGGAAGGTGTGTGTGTGTTGGGGGGATTGGGTGAAATAGATATAGAAGATTAAATTCTTTAAAAAAAGGAAATAGAAAGATGGGCAACATTACCCTCTAAAGTAGAGCATAGAAGTACTAGTCTTCCTAGGCTTCTAAGACTACAAACTTGAGAAGTATCACAGAAGTTTCAGTCATGGATCTCATGAGTGTGAGATTCTTCTGGGTAGAAAAGCAGTTAATCATTCATCTACAGAAGAATCTACAGAAAAAGCAAGTCAACTAACCTCATAAAAGTACAAGAAAAAACACCATTAGGAGCAGAAATTACTGATAGAGACGACAAAAAGACAGGAAAACAGGAAACCTATAAACATATGTTTCTTCGGGGAAAGATACCAATAAAATAGATATTTTTAGCAAGGCTGAGCAAATATAGGGGCTGAATAAGAAAACAATTTTAAGAATGAGAAGGAAGACTATTACATATGTAGTCAATTTTTAAAAATGTGCACTAGAAGGATACACACTATTTTTGATACTGAGTACCACTGGAGAAACAATGACATTTGTTAGGGATATTTATATTTATTTTATTCTCTATAATGTACATCAATTATGAAGCAGTTAACTTAAACATCATCAAGCACATGAGCAAAAACACCTACGTACCTACCATTCCACATTAGAATTGGAATTCTAACTCCAATTTTTACCTACTGTGTAACCTTCATCAACTTACTTAAGTCCCAATTTCCTTATATACAATACGTAGATAATAATACTTCATATTTTTGTTCTGAGAATTAAGTAACTTAATAAATACAATGTTTATCAATGGCTTCTGGTAGATAGCAAATCCTCAATAAATAGATTCTAAGTACCAAACAATCTACTGGTATGATACATAGATCTTACATTCAAGAAAGAGAGAACACACAAAAATGAGAAAAGAGTAATTATTATGAACAAATTCTCCTCTGAGGACAGGGTGAAAGGTCACGTAACTCAGGCTACATAGACACAGGATGTGGAAACAATAATAAGCAAACTCTTCCAGAGGAATTTGATATATTCAAATATCAAATATTCAGGGTGTAGAATATCACCCCACAGAGAATGGACACGTCCATGTTTTGTACATTTTGAAGCATATATAATTTTGTTGTTCCTTTTTAAAACAATATACAAATATAAAATTACTTATAAAGGGGAATATTCAGAATAAGTGGAGTCACAAAACATTGTAAATTTTAAAAATTTGGCAAATGTTCTAAAACAAAAGCAGAATAAGACTTTTTTTATAACAGTTTTTGGATGCATACTTTTGATTGTCTTTTATGTACGAACAATTTGGTAGTGTCATTGTCTACAGAGATGATGGGAATTTTCACTCTTTCTCTAGCTTAGTTAATGGCTTAAAAAATAATGGTTTACAATATATTTTTTGGATTCCTAAGTTATTATTCATATTATCACAAAATTTCAGAATTTTTTTCAATTTGAGAAGAAGCCATCAAATATCTTTATACATTGTTGTAAAATTCCAGGATATTTCAATTTATCTTGTGTAGCAGTAATCTTGATCTTTGTATTGGCTGTAAAATTTACCATCAATATCCTCCTTAGAGTGGCATTATTCTGAGTTTATCTTTGTTGATTTAATACTTTGTTAAATTTGCTAAAACTTAATAAAAACCTGTATAGATATAATTAGGAAAGGCCATTTCAGAGCAGAAGTTCATGTATCAAGGTTTGGTCACCATAAGAAGTGCAGGACTTAAAAACAGAAGTGGTAAATGGTGTCCAGTTCTCAACATTGGCTAAAGACAAAATGCCGTGATTTGGGATAAGAAAAGTCCTGGTAAAAGATTGAGTACAAAGGCACAAGTTACACTGTAGTGTAATTTTAAGATGATTAGCCTTAGTAAGATTTATTGCTTACTAGCTTAAAAAACCTTGCTAGCAAAAGCTTAACTGAATAGCAATGTGATTGCAGACTACTTAATTGTATCTCAAGGGAAGTGGATTTAACATGAAGCTAGTAAAGCTTACATTTCTAGGACTTCTCACTTGCACAAAGCTCTGTGAGAAGCCCAGGGAATTTCACACAAAGATTTTGTGTTCTTTTCCTTTTAAGAATACTGTTTAAGAACATCCCCTCAATGAGGTGGCTAGAAGGCTCAGTCAGTTAAGCGTTTGACTCGTGGTTTTGGCTCAGGTCTTGATCTTATGGTTCATGAGTTCAAGCCCTGCATGGGTTCCGTGCTGACAGTAGTATGAAGCCTGCTTGTGATTCTCTCTCTCCCTCTCTCTCTGACCCTCCCCTGCTTATGGGCACTTGCATGTGCATTCTTTCCCTCTTTCAAAATAAATCAACTTAAAAAAAAATCTCCTCAAATGTCATGAAATACACCCTCCAAATCCAGAGCTACCTTTAATCCCAATAAACTGTAACTGAATGTATACCCAAGTCAAGCTTATTTTAACCATAACCCCCAAATGCCAAAAATGGTCACTGCAAAGACACCCAAAATGAAATGAAATGTGACCTCTGTCAGACAGTAAGGGGTGGAATGTAAACAGCTTTAGCAATTAAATGTTTAAATAGGTTACTCAGACAAATTTTACTAAAATGCATATGACTAGGTAAATACATGAGAGCCTCTTTCAGGTTCTTCAAAGGAAAATAAACAACTGAGTGTCTTAAATTTCACTGACCTCATCGTAAATCTGTCCCTGTCTAACAAGTTTTAATGTTATCCAGAAAGTGGTATATGTTATGTAAAGATGACCAAGTATTTTAATTACACAAAGGGACAATAGTCCTGAGCACTCCTCTATTTCAGCATTAAGTTATTCACTTTGATAGCGTGTAACAATTTATAACGTCCTGTCTTGAAACTACAAGTCATGCAAGAAACGCATGTTGAAGTCAACAGTAATTTTCAATCTCCACAACTGAAAGTCACCTCACTAGTATTAATAGAAAACTATATAATTCCATCAAATGTAAGCAAGAGTTCACACAAGAACACATATAATTTGAAACTTGTCTGAAAATGATAGTAGTTCTGCTAGAGATAGATTAGATTTATGTATCTATCTGTCTATCATCTATCTATCTATATAGTATCTGCATGGCCTTTTAAAAACTTAATTTTAATTAAACTGTGCCAACTTGAACTATGTAAAGGTGGTACTGAATCTATCATCTTTTATTCTGTTTACTTGAAACATAAAATATTTTAATTTTTGAATACATATAGGTTAAACTGACAAACACTACTTAATAGGACAGAGAAAAATGCAGTATTTTCATTTTTTTTTTTGAAACAGTACACCATGGTGGAAATACACCAACCCTGGGTTTAAAGACCGAGACTCTGAGCCATAGTAATTCTGTGACTATGGGCAATTGCTTATTCTCTTTATACTTAAGTTTAATATATGTGATCATGTCTCTAATTCTAAGAATCTATTATTACTAATTTAAAACATGAAATGCATAAATGTAAAAACCCTATTATGTTCCAGATATTAGACTACACAATTTCCATGTATTACTCCATTTAATTATCAAAGCATTCTTATAATATAGATGCCAATACTACCATTTTTACTCACAGAAAAAAAATGATAAAAAGTAAATAATTTGTCCAAAACTATCATTATTTGAGGGTTTTAAACAGCATACATGGCTCTTCCAGTTGATCCGTGCATGCTGCCCTGTATTTTTGCTGCAGGTGAATTCAAGTCTGAATTTCAAAACTCTTATTGAAAGTAGCAATAATATATATTTAATTAAAATTGTATAATTAAAAAAAGAAAAATTTAAGATTGCAAAGCATGTTAGCTTCATAAAATTAATGTTAACTCCTTATTTATGAAATTGTGACTGTTCAAAAATATGATGAAAGAATAAATACTTGAATTCTAAAATAATAGTAAGTTTGCATATAGCCTAAACAAACTATGGCTATAGTATGATTACTTGTAATTTTTTTAAATTTATTTTTATTTACTTTGAGAAATACCGAAAGCAAGTGAGGTAGGGATAGGGAGAGAAAGAGACCAAATCCCAAGCAGGCTCCATGTTGTTAGCACAGAGCCTGATGCAGGGCTTGAACTCACAAACAGAGAAATGATTGTCTGAGCTGAAATCAACAATTGGATGTTTAACTGACTGAGCCACCCAGGCACTCCTGATTATTCATAATTTTTAACTTCAGTTTCTAAATCATTGGTTGCTTCTAATTTGTATATTCATGGACAGTATGTGGGTCCTCAAATAATAATTTAACCAAAAGTCTACCCTTCCTTCCCTTTTATCTTTAAGTCTTGAGATTCTTTCCCCTTCAAGCCCCTACTAGTTTAGAAAAAGCAGAGGAAAAGAATTTAAAGGTCAGAAGGTGAACCTACAAATTCCCGTCTTTCCTTTGGTTCCTTTTTCCAAAAGAAGAATCTTACTTTCCTTCAATTTACTTAACATGATAGTTCCTGTGGTGCACCAGGTACTCAATACTAGGCATAAAAAAATTAAGTTCTCACTATCTGGTTAGGGATCATAAAACAAGAACTTACACATCAGTATAGAAGGACAAACAGAGGATGATTTACAAAGACAAACCCTAAGTATGTAACATTGAATTTAAGTGATCAGTAATATCTGTCGTCGAAGTTTAATGGATGAGTAACATTTATTAAGGGTTTTTCCATTTCTTATTGTTTCTTTACATTTATGAAGATAAATTAAAAGTCTAGAGAGAAAGAAGAGTAAACAGACAGCCTGTATACATTCTTAGAGGTTAGAAAAAACAAGAGATGTTCAGTGAACTAAACTGAAATCATACAATTTGCAGTGATTTATAAGAGAAGGGTGGAAAAGATGTTGAAATAAACAAGACTAAGATCATGACGGGAGAAACTGAAGTAATTTTATCACCTGGATAATGGAAGACGATTATAATAATCTACACACACAGATTAGCATTTAAGGAATATTTTAAGGGGACAAGTCAGAGAAACTTGGTTAAATGTATGTGTCAGTTATTCAGAGAAGAGATGATAATGGTCTATTCTATAATGGTGGCAGTGGAGTTGGAGAGAAGGAGGAAGACTGAATGGTATCAGAGAAAGTAGAGACCTAAGTTGTTTGCATGCTTAAGTTGAGGTAGAGGACAAAGTGAAAAATGAAGGAATTTCTGAATTGAATAACCTGGGTGGATAATGATACTTTGAGAAGGATAAGCCTACCAGGAGGAGGGGATTTTTATTCAGGTTTGGAACTGTAAGAGTTCCATATAAATTGATAGGTAGATAGGTAGAACAGATAGATGATAGATAAAAAGATCTGTCCAATAGAAAATTGCAGAACAGGACTTAATTTCCAGAATAAACATGGACTTCAAATGTTGGTTTTGCGATTAGAGGCATACTGATCAGTTATTTTCACTGAAAGAGGTAAATAAAAATGTCGGAAACACACTTGTAAACTATAATGCACAGATGACTTCCATTTCTGATTAGTGTGAGAAAAATCAAAAGAAAGTGTCATTCTCACTTAAATCAAAATGGAAAGGCTAAAACTCACAGATGTTAACTTCACCATAGAACTGTGGCTACAGACAAACCTATAAATAAATTCCAGAAAAGGGCAAGCCCTTCTTAAAAGAGAAAAAAGCACAACTCCTCTTATCTGTAGTGGAGGGTCCAGATGAACAGAAATCTGCCTTAGACGATAAAAGGCAAAAGCAGGTGATTATTTAACTCTTTTAAAAATAGTTCTTACCTACTAAAAGATGGAGCAGAAGAGGGAGGTGGAATAAACCCACTTAAGTGATGTGAACTTCCATGTATAGAAGACTGGGGTCAAATCTGGATATTTGAAAGAAAAATTCCTTAAGGCCCATTAGGCTTTTAGCTACTGAAGTCTGAAAATGAGCGGGGGCTGCTGAGAAAATACGCTCTAACCATTCCGGGTCCTTACAAAATGTAAGGCAGGGGGCAGACAACAAAGCAGAGAAAGACTTCCCAAAATACACAAAGACATATGAGAATAGAAAGCAGAGACAATTTGCCAACAACCCATAAAACTGATAGCCAGAATCCAAAGCAGACAGAGATCTCTCACTGTGCAGAGAGCTGATGCATTCCATGTAAAGGTTAAAGAAATTCTTCAAACCTTGACAGTTCAAAGATGGCAAGCCCTGCTGAAGAAAAAGTCCAAAACAAGCAACTGAACATTTTAAGTCAGTGGTAAACTGAAGCAAAACAAACCCCAAACAAGTTCAACTGTGTGTAAGATAGATTCAGTATCCCACTGCAGCAATAAAATAAAAAAAAAGTTATGCACTGTTTTCTAAGGATATATATTATTTACTTTGTTATCTAGTAGACTTTTATGTAAAATATACGGTGTAAAATTTAGAAAAAAAATTATAAATGAAAAAGCTAGAAATTTATCTCATCTCCAGAAAAGGGAACAGTCAATACAAATAGACCCATAGATTGAGCCGATGGTTTAATCAGATGGGGCTTTATTTTTTTCGGATGGGATTGTAAAATAACTGTTGCAACTATGATAAAAAAAAAAAAAAGCTACAGGAGGTGTTTAAAAAGTAGTCCAAGTGTGCTCACTTCAGCAGCACATATATTAAAATTGGAATGAAAAGGTGAAGTGAAAATTGGAATGAAATGAGAAGTGCAATTTAAGTCTCAGAAGGAAAAGAGAAAGAAAATAAACCAGAAAATATATTTATAGATTTACTGGCCACAAAGATTTCAGATTTGTAGATACAGACATCAAGAGTCATAAAATTCAATGAAATATAAGCATAAATGGATCATTTAAGAATCACATCTAAGTATATTATACCTGAATTGCTGAAAATGTAAAAACCAAATCAAAACATAAAGTGCATATTTTTATATGCAGCTAGAGAAAAAAGAAACAATACATAAAATAAACAACAAAATGAATGCTAATTTTGAATAAATAGAAGTCAGAAAATAACAGAATATTTTGAAAGTTCTGAAAGATGAAAACTGTATTTAAAGTTCTATATTCAACTACAATTTCTTAGCAAAATAGAGATAAAGGTATTTTCAGACAGACATAAACTGAAACAATGTGTCATCAGGAATACTAAACTAAAATAAAAGCTAATGGAAGTTACTTAGACTGATGTAAAATGATGTCATATAAACCATAAAGCTGTAAGAAAGGATGAAAAGTTCCAGCAAGATGAAGTATTTGTATAAATGTTTTAAAAACTTGATAGCACCTTTGCAGAAGAAAAAATGGCCATCCATTTTCAGTTTGTAAAATAAAATGTAAGACAAATTCACAATACAAAAAGTGAACCTTATGATACTCTTGTAAAGTTATTACACTGTAAAATATTTTCATCATTTGAATGGAAGTAGTAAAAAAAAAAAAAAGAAAAACTAACATGCATATTTTAGCAACCGTTAAAATATTACACTGGGAAGACAAGCCTCCATAACATGTAGCTTTAAAACTCAGTGGTGCTGGGGCACCTGGGTGGCTCAGTTGGTTATGCATCCAAGTTTGGCTCAGGTCATGATCTCACAGTTCATGAGTTCAAGCCCCGTGTGCTGACAGCCTAGAGCCTGGAGCCTGCTTCAGATTCGGTGACTCCCTCTCTCTCTCCCCCTCCTCCATTCGCTTGCTCTCTCTCTCTCTCAAAACTAAATAAATGTTAAAAAATTAAAAAAAAATCAGTGGTGCTTAACACTGGGAAAATTGAGACTCCACTCTTAAAGGGGCTAGCATGCTGTATCACTGAGAGACCAGCACAGAAGAAGCAGTTTCAAAAGCACCTGGATTATTTGTTAAGGAGATATATTGAGTAATTTTGGGATGTGTACCAGAGAAGCAGGTATCCAAAGGAGCTTTCTCTAAAAAACACAAGTGCTGGTGGTGCAATTTTCCTTGACCTCTTTCAGCCTAGCTGGCCCAAAGCTTGTGGAGGCTAGTTCTGACATTCTCCATCTACCTTTACAGCAATGCTTTCCCTGCCCCAGGGTTCCCCTGCAGACAGCCCCACTCAACCTGCCCAGTACACCAGGCACCCCTACTAAGTGGTTCCCACTCAGCCACACCTGATGAGCAGCCTTGGTCAAGAGTGTCATTCCTGTAAAAGACTACCACCCCACCACACTCAGAAGTCAGCTCCAGCTAGAGCCAGAGCCTCCCGACCCAAAGCAACTCTTGTCCTGGTTGGGGATCAGCCCTGCTCACTAGCATACCCACAACAGCTATAGCAGACACTCTCAGCCAGCTGTATGAAGAACTAACTCCTCCCATCAGCAAGCCAACAGAACTACAGCTGGGCCTCCCAGCTAGCCATTCTGAAGGCCAGGCCTGCCCACCTGTGTGGCAGCAGTGCTTGCAGCCATTTATTACATACATCCACCTGGGCTGGGGGCCAGCCCTGTCTACCAGCACTTCCATAGCAGCTACAGCTCGCCCTCTCTGCCAGGCACAACGTGGTACAGCCCTGTCCAACAGGGTGCCCACAGCAGTTGTGGTTCAGGTACAACAGGTGAGTTGGTACAGTCCACACAGGGAACACCCCTGGAGTGCCTGGTTGTGGTGACTAGGAAGGATTGTGCTACTAGGCCCCACAGGATACCCTTTACATAAGGCTACTATCTTTAAGACCCTAATCTAGGAAAGGAAGTAGATACCCAGACCCAGGAAGCACAAAGAGTCCCTAACAAGATTAAGCCAAGGAGGTCCACATCAAGACAATGAAAATTAAAATGGCCAAGATTAAAAATAAAGAAAGAATCTTAAAAGCAACAAGAGAAAAGCAAGATTATGTACAAGGTAAACTACCAGCTTATTTTTCAGTAGAAAATTCGAAGGCCAGAAGGGAATGGCACAATATATTCAAAATGCTGAAAGGAAATTCTACAATCAGTACTCTACCTGTGAAGGTTATTATTTAGAATTAAAGGAGAGATAGAGAGTTTCCAAGAAAACAGAAGTTAAAGGAATTCATCACTATTCAATAATCTTTACATAAAATGGAAAAGACCAAAAGTAAAAGAAGTTATAAAAGGAACAATTTTCATAGGCAAAGACAAACATATAGTAAAGGTAACAGGTTAATCCCTTATAAAGCTAGCATGAGTTTGAAGAGAATCATAGGAAACAAAAGTATAGAATTGGATGGCTTCACAGGTGAATTACAGCAAAAATTGAACAAAGAATTAAAACCTATCCTTCTCAAACGATTCCAAAACATAGAAGAGAAATGGATGATCCCAAACTCATTAAACAAGACCAGGTTTACCCTGATAACAAAACCACACAAAGACACTACAAAAAAAGAAATTACAGACCAATCAAATATCACTGATGAACAGAGATGAAAAGTCCTCAACAAAATATAATACAACAACCCAAATACAACAAACCAAATACAACAACACATTAGAAGGATCATTGAATACAATCAAGAGAGATTGTTCCAAGGATGCAAGCATAGTTCAATATTTGCAATTCAATCAGTATCATATACCTTATTAACAAAATTAAATATAAAAATCATATGATAACCTCAATAGATGCAGAAAAACCCTTTGTAAAATTCAACATGCATTCATGACAAAAACTATCAACAAAATGTGTATGGAGGGAAAATACCTCAATTAAGGCTACATATGATATATATCACAAAAATCAAATATTACAGGTAACATCATATTCAAACTTTTTCTCTAGGATCAGGAACAAAAAATGGATGTCTACTCTCACCACTTTCAATACAGTACTCCAAGTCCTAGCCACAGAAAGCAGACAAGAAATAAAATGAACGCTATCCATATTGGCAAGAAAGAAGTAAAACTATCACTATTTGCAGATGATATGGGTACTAAATATAGAAAAAATAAACCTCCACCAAAAAATACTAAACTAAATAAATTCAGTACATTTTCAGGATATAAAATTAATATAAATGTATTCCATTGCTAATAATAAAAATAAAGAAATAATAAAGAAACTAATAATAAAATTGAAAAAATCTATAACTGTATTAAAAAGAATACAATACCTAGGAATAAATTTAACCAGGTTAGTGAAAAACCTAGACTCTGAAAACTATAAAACACTGACAAAAGAAATTGAAGAGTATGCAAACACAAAGATATACTATGCACATTGTTTGAAAGAATTAGTATTGTTAAAATATTCATACTACCCAAAGAAATGTACAGATTTAGTGCAATACCTGTCAAAACCCCAATGGTATTTTTCACAAACTAGAACAATTATAAAATGTTAAAGAAACAGAAAATCCCTTAAAGAGCCAAAGCAATCTTGTAAAAGATGAGCAAAGCTAGAGATGTTAAAATCCCAGATTTCAAAGTATACTAAAAAGCTATAGTAATCAAAACAGTAGGTTACTGGCACAAAAACAGGTACAAACACCTTTGGAATGGAACAGAGAGTCCAGAAATAAACCCACTACTTATACACCCCATTAAACTGTGTCAAAGGAGGCAAGAATACACAACAGACAAAAGATACCCTCCTTTTAAGGAAGACACAGGCGGTCATCTTTTGGATATTGCCTTTAGCAAAGTTTTTTTGAATCCACCTTCCCAAGTAAGGGAAACAAAAGCAAAAATAAACAAATGGGACTAATTAACCCAAAAAGCTTTTGCATAACAAAGGAAACCATCGACAAAATGGAAAGGCAACCTATAGAATGGGAGAAGATATTTGGAATGTATCTGGCAATGGACCATAACCAAAATATATAAAGAACTCTTACACCAAAAAAAAAAAAAAAAAGCCCACAAATAATTTGGTAAAAAATACAAAGATCTGAATAGACATTTTTCCAAAGACAACATACAGATGGCCAACAAAAATATGAAAAGATACTCAACATAACTAATCATCAGGAAACGAAAATCAAAATCATAATGAGATACCATCTCACACTAGGCAGAATGGCTAGTATGAAAAAGACAAGAAATAGCAGCTGTTGTTGAGGATGCGGAAAAAAAGGAACCCTCATGCACTGCTTGTCAGAATGTAAACTGATACAGCCACTATGGAAAACAGTATGGAGTTTCCTCAAAAAGTTAAAAAAGGAAATACCAGACGATCTAGTATTCAATTCCCATTTCTGATATTTATGGGAAGAACATGAAAACACTAATTCAAAAAGATATATGCACTCCTGTATTTACTGCACTATTATTAATCAATAACCAAGATATGGAAGCCATTTAAGCAACCATTGATAGACAAAAGGATAAAAAAGATGGAATATTATTCAGCAATAAAATAGAATGAAATCTTCCCATGAGTGACAATATGAATGGTCTTCTAGCATATGAGGAGACTAAGTGAAATAAGTCAGACAGAGAAAGATAAATATTACATGATTTCACTAGCGTGTGTAATCTAAAAAAGGAAATGAAAGAAAAAAATGGATACAGAATAATAAAGAGAACTAGGGCTTGCCAGAGGGGAGGAGAGTGCAGACATAAGTGAAACAGGTGAAGGGAAGTGAGAGGTACAAACTTCCAGTTATAAAATAACTAATTCAGAAGGATGAGAAGTGCAGCACAGGGAATACAGTCAATGATATTATACTAACACTGCATGCTGGCAAATGGTAACTATACTTATCATGGTGAGCATTTCCTAATGTTTGTAATTGTGAAACCACTATGTTATACAAATGAAACTATTGTTTTATGTCAACTATATTTCAAATGAAAATAAAAAGTTAAAAAATTCAAAGAATGAGAAAAAAGTATTGTTAGAGAAGAGAGACATATAATAGTAAAATGATGAATCAGTCAAGAAGGTATGATAATCCTGTGTATGTACCTAATAACATAGTGTCCAAATATGTATTAAATATTGATGGAACACAAAAGAGATTACAAAAATTTTACAATAACATGAAATTTTATTTAGTGTTCAATATAGGTGTGAAATAATGAGTTCCTGAAAGTTGGGGGGGGATAAATTTAATATTATGAGGAAATATTTAATAGATATGGTAGAGAATAAAAAATGTGGAATCTGGGTAATTATTGATAATACAAATACAAAGACTAAGATCATACTTAAAAAATACAGTGTGTATGGAGGAATAAGGGAAACACCTGATTAATTAAAATTATTAACTTTTAGCAGTTTGTCTACATCTATATCTTTACTGCTTTTTAGATCATTGTTTATAGTGATTGTAGTTGCAGATGGGGAGATAAAGAAGAGACACATTTCTACCTGTGTGAAAAATTTTGCATTAACAATCCCCAGGATGGTTTATTTGGCATTTATGGAACTACATAGGTCCCCATCTTTAAATAACTTAAAGAGTTAAATCACATTTTAATGAAAATATTTAATTGATAAGATTATTGTTTACTTAAGCTAGAGAAATAGTGAGATACTTGCATCTGGCTTGATGATAAATAGATTACAAGAAGTATTAGAGTCTGTTTTGCCTGTTTATTGTTTTTTTTTTAAAAACTTATACTCCATATAGATTACTCAGTATTAATGTCATTGAGAACTGTTGATATCATTTGGTAGCTATGTCAGATGTCTCAGAATATGCAGATAGAACAAAGACCCAGAAATGAAGGTAATATTTCTCACTAGAAAATACCGTAAGGATACTGTCAGATACAAAGCTGACAGGACATTATACTCAAAAGATGGAAGATTGAGTATTTCAGCTTAAAACAGGGGCAAATCAATTTCAAATCTACACTTTGATCAAATTAAGGTATAGAAGCTCTTTCCTCAGAGTTCATTGTTGTTATAGTTGAATGTGGTTATAAAATATGACCATTAGTTATTTTCCATTGTAACGGAAGAAATCATTAGGTGCAGTAAAAATGCCAAACTCTAGATAGCCCAGTGTTTTTCCACACAGTTTGGTTTTAAAAAGCTGAGATCTTATCTAAGCATTAAATATCGTGATGATTCTGCAGCAAAGCATGTTAAGTTCAGGCTATTCAAGATACTGAACACATCCCTTGAAATCATAGAAAATCGTATTTATTTTTAAAAATCTCCTCCCACTTCAAAAATAGGACCATATTTCCTTTTATAGCTATTACATGGTGTGAAAAATGTCTTGTATTTATTGCACACATCTTTGCACATTATCTTAGCACTGCACACTGAAACCTGGAGGTTCTTTCTCTGACTAGTTCATGGTTGTATTTTTCATTGTTTTTTCTTAACAATTCTCGAATCAGATGGCATTTTTTTAAAGCCAACTGTTTTCCTTGAATGCAGAAGTATAAAAATCCATTTTGAGGGTTTATTTATTTGATTTTCATCATTTCTGGTCTCATTCTATTTTATGCCATTATTCACGATAATCATCAATAAAGGAAATAATTCTTTTTTGTGTGGTTTTCAGCAATGAGCTCAACATAAAAATCATAGATTGATTCTTTCATTTATGAATGTTACATATGCCAAGAATGGATTTATACTCCACAAAGAATGTTTTCATCCTATTAAAAAGAAAATCATCAGAGAGTATTTGTGCATTACATATTTCATGATATTAATACTACATAGAATTCAATAGTGCCACTTGATAAATTTTGTAATAATATTTAAATTTCTGTTTTAACAACACTTGCATTACAGTAAACATTTCTCAGCCTTTTAGCCTTTGATCTATTTTGCTAATTGGACAATAACTTAAGTGAAACAACAAAATGCAAACTTAAATAAATTGTCTATAGACATAAAATATGTTATTAAACAAAATGAACAACTCATGGTGGAAAAGAAGAAATAACACAAGTAGTCTATGTATCTCATGTACAAAGTCTAATAATTTATTAATAAGCAAAACTTGTTTTGACCAGTATAATCTTTCATTTAAAATTTCAAAAATATATGGCAAAAATTGCTAATTTTTTAATCCCTCAGAACAGCATCAGACTACCTGAGAAGCACTGGGTAAACAAGCAGTGACAGTCCATAAAATACGTTGGTACCCTTTAGTATATAAGACCTAAGGAATCTACTGCTTTGTTCACCAAAACATAGTATACCATGGGGTAAACTTGTAGTTAACTTCTCTTTTGTTGCTCTTCTCCATTACCATAGAAATCCAAGTCTTAGTACTTAGAGAAGTATCAAGTTTGTTCCTCAATAGCCTTGTATCTTGTGTCCAATGGAGCAGCTAGAAGCTGCTATAGATGGAAGTTGTGATAGAAAGTAAGATCCAAGTCCAGGATTTCCAATATGGTAGACACTACTCAATCCCAACTAAGTCACAGTAGCTTATTAGACCAGGGCTTCTCAAAGTCTAAGGAACACACAAAGAGCCTTTCAAAATGTGGATTCTGTGTAATACATATGAGATGGGGCCTGAGATTTGTATTTCATTTTTTTTTTAATTTTTTTTTTCAACGTTTAGTTTTAGGACAGAGAGAGACAGAGCATGAACGGGGGAGGGGCAGAGAGAGAGGGAGACACAGAATCGGAAACAGGCTCCAGGCTCTGAGCCATCAGCCCAGAGCCCGACGCGGGGCTCGAACTCACGGAGCGCGAGATCATGACCTGGCTGAAGTCGGACGCTTAACCGACTGTGCCACCCAGGCGCCCCATGAGATTTGTATTTCTAACTAGTCTTCACACATGAGGTATCAACAGAAGCGAGTAGATTTACATTTACATACACGTTACTGTGTTGTTCACTGATGTGGTAGTCATTTTTTACCCTCTGATTCCCCAGGTCTGTGGTAGTCATGTTTTACCCTCTGATTCCCCAGGTCTGTGGGAGTCATTGTTACCCTCTGATTCTCCAGATCCTTCCCTTATATTCTCACTAGCTATCCTTCCTCACAGATTTTCCCAAGCATAGCATTTCTAAATTTTTACCTCACATACATCCCTGATTCTGATAAAATCCCTGATGAAAGTAGGCAAAAGTGACATTACATGTTATATTAATTATTTCTAAATTTTATTTTTTTTTCTATTGTGTGGCATCATTTATGGTAGGCTTCACAACTTTTTCTTTCTGGTTTGTTTTATAAATAGCTTGTGAAAACCAAAATTGTCATAGATGAAAAAAATTTAAACAAGCACAATAAATAATTTTGCTGTAGTCTGATTGCATAATAATTCCTTTAATAACAAATTTTCATAAGTAGTTCTATTGCTTGTTGGGATATTGATGGCAGTTTAGAAAATTGTTGCATAAAATGTAGACAGGAGCAGTTTGTAGGGATGAAAACATAAAAACCTTTTTAAACAAATCTTAAGGGAAAACACCTTCAAACAATGAATTTGAGTCCCAAGATCTTATTAACAGCACATTTATCAGAGGGGTCATAAACACTTTGTAATACTCATATGTCATGAAGATATAATCTTTTTAAGTATTTGCATTTACAAATTTCACTGAGACTTTAAGTATCCTTATTCACTAAGGTATGTTATTGACATATTGATGTAAAACTAACAATATCCCTATAGAACCCGAAGTCAAATTCATTATTACCCTTCCATGGGTCTCAACCTCATTCCACTTCTATCACATCTCATTTAACCTTTTTATCACTTACTCATAAGTGCAAACCTAAAAACGAGTGGTGAAAGAAATTGTTTTTCACACTCTTTGGAATGTTCAAGGACTAGTAAGAGCAGTAAACCAAATGGTGGAGTGCTGCCAAATGATTTAACATTGTCATATATCTCTCTTTGACTCACCCTTAAACATCTCTAAACATTCAGTGCTTATGTATATAACAAAGACTTTGATTAATATTACCATTTCCATTTTATGTATGTATGTATGTATGTATGTATGTATGTATGTGTACATCTTTCTACTTATCTACACTAGAACAATTCACTCTGTCCCAAGTGTAGCTACCATTATTTAATAGATAGCTCTGTAGCATACAGTGACACCAGGTAGGGAAGGGAAAAAGTTGTATACTAAGTACTTTTGTGTAAAGATACCAGAATGTACTGACAACTCCATGAAATATTGCTTAATTTGCCTAAACAAGTAGTTCTTCCAATCATTTGCAAGCAAATCACACACACACACACACACACACACACACACACACACACACCAGAAAAGCTTAATGTCTTCATAAAATCTATTTCCTAGAGTAGGAAAACAGTTTTTTTTTAATTGCCATGAACTCAAATAAACCAAGGCATGCACCTAGAATATTATGAAAGTTCTATTTCAGATATAGCAAACAAAGAGTAAGACTTGATATTTGAGCAGAGAACCTAATTAAATGGGAGTGTGTGTTATCATCTATCTGTTTAAGTATATTCCAGACAAAGGAGAGGATAAAGACCAAGCCTGAGGAAGGAACAGTGAAAGGAAAGTGAGGAAGGAGAAGTGTGAAAAAGAAGATGCCATCAGGTAGGTTCAGGATCAGACTGTGTAGAGCACCATAGAGCATGGCTCTGCAACTTTACTTTGCAACAGATGAAATGCCATTAGAGGAATCTAATGAAGGGAACAAACTATGACTGACCTATTGAGAGGGTTTATCAGGACTCATGCTGAAAAGAGTAGAGACAGAGAAGTCAGTTGGGAAGTTTTTATAATAGCTGCTGTGAGAAGTGATTGTCGCTTGGACCAATGTGGTAACTAAGAGAAGTGCTAGAAATTTTTTTAGGGCTAGCAAACATTTCAGAGATGGAGGTGGCCAGAATTTCTCATGTATTAGATATGTGATATAAGACAAAGGAATCTAAGACTTTTGTGCTTAAAAAACTGAGTTCATGGAGTACCAATTGATTGCAATGAGGAACACTGGGGAAAATTCTGATTTAAAATGGTGCTTCCATTAAATATTAGTACAATTCTGAAAATACCTTAGGATTTGTTTTTCTTTCCTTCCTTTCTCTCTGTCTCTCTTTTGTATAGGGATTTTATTTCTGAGGATTGTTTTTTTTTTTTTTTTCAATGTTTATTTATTTTTGGGACAGAGAGAGACAGAGCATGAACGGGGGAGGGGCAGAGAGAGAGGGAGACACAGAATCAGAAACAGGCTCCAGGCTCTGAGCCATCAGCCCAGAGCCTGACGCGGGGCTCGAACTCACGGAGCGCGAGATCGTGACCTGACTGAAGTCGGACGCTTAACCGACTGCGCCACCCAGGCGCCCCGCCTGAGGATTGTTTATAAAGGTGTTAGAAGCACAAGTTCATATGCTGGAAGGTAACCACAGTGCTTTTTAATGCTGTTCCCCAAGTATCTCCAGCTTCCTGACGATTTTTGAGTTATGTGTGGCCAAGTGACTTTTTTTTTTTTTTTTTGCTAATGAAAAATAGGTCCAGGAGCTTTTTTTTAACCCTGCCACAGCAGCTAGCAATATTCCAGATGGTGGATAGTCTGTAATCTTGCATATTTGAGTCCTGCTGACATGGAACAGAATCCCCAGATTATCCAGTGTTGGACACATTGTTGGAGTAATAAATTAGCCAGGATGATTTTTGAGTTTTTTGTTACAGACATTTAAGCTATCACTTCCCCACCAATAATTTATAACTACCCAAATATAAGTTGCCTTAGTAAGTTGGAAAATGGCATGGTTTTTCCTTTCTTCCTGCATTCAAATCCTTTGCCCATGCCTTCCACTGGAAGGATGCAGTGAAGAAGCCAGCTGGCAAAGAAGATTGGGAAATGTAATATATGTTTTCTAATTTGAAGGTAAAAATGAGGTGTGGAATGGCTTGGTGTAGAGCTGAGAGATAAGACACCATTTGGCACTGTTCGCTATTTGGCTGCTCAGCAAAAGACAATAACCATGCTTCTTCCTAAAAGGATGCAACTCTCCTTTGACCAAAGGAAGACTTTTTCACTCTTTCGAAAAAGGAAGACCAAAGTCATCAGTCACTGCATCTGTCTCTGAGTAACATCAATTTTTCTTCTCATTTATTTTCCACTGATAAGGGTGTCATCACTTTTTTCAAGCCAAATTATGCTAGATAACTAATCCCAAAAGTTCTGTTTCCTCGGAGACCTTCTGGCTGAGTAGTTTATCAGTCTTCAATCATGCAAGCAGAAGCTACTCAAGGAATTTAAATAGAGATAATATAGAGAATTTCTTTTTCAAAAGCATGATTGAAGAACTGTAGGAGCAAAAAAAGGATAGGTGAGATTACCAAATAACAAATAACTGCAAGAAGTCACTATTCCTCTTACAGCTAGAGAAGCATGGGGGAGATGGTGTTATTCCAAGCCTGGGATTGCCCAAGTGAGGCTTCTGCTGCTGTGTTCGAACTGGCTAAGCAGGAAGCCAGGGGCTTGTCAACATTTATTCATTCTTTGTGCAGCTGCTACTGGTGCCATAAGTGCTGTTACCACAGCCTTGATGCTGCCTCCACTGTTTCTTCCACACAACCCCATCACAAGATATCCTCAACACTGCCATCTCCACCAGCAATTCTGGGACACCCATTGCCAGAGACACTAAGAAGCCATAAAAATATTTTATAACCCAGAAGCCATCTGGCAAGATACTCTGTGAAATATAGTTTGTATCATCCCAGGTGGGAATGGTGACTAGTTTAGATGGATTCCTAGGATACTAACCCATATCACACACTATCCTAACAATAGGACAGTAAAAAGAATAGTCTAAACTATGCCAAATTTGAGACACTGGTCAATATAAATGTCTAAAATTCATGGGGAAGGTCTGGAATGGAGATATAATTCTGGAATTATTTTTCTATAGGTGGCATAATCACTTGGATACAATCATCCAGAGAATGATTGTTAACAGAGAGGATGATTTGTGTTAACACACAATACTAGGTTACTGTTTGAAATGCACATCAGCAAAAAGAAAAAGATCAATGGAGATTAAAAAGGATTGAGATGAAAATTAGGAGATCTTGTTATTGCAAAATATGATGAAAGCAGGGTTTCAAAACTATGGGAGCAATCAGATCATGTTGCTAACCAGTCAAATAAAATGAGGGCTGAGAACTAAACCATGGCTTGGACAATATAGAGGTCACTAGTGACCCTGATGGTAGCTGCTACTGTGAGATGCCAGGAACAATGAAATGAGATATAAGGAGACTAGGAATGAAATAACTCCGAATATGTGCAATAGTTAAGTAATTTTATTTGAAATGACAGAAGTGCCATAAAAGCTGGAAAAGGATAAAGAATCAGTGAAACTTGTTTTTTTTTTTTTTAAGGTATGAAATAACAGACTGTGTGCTGATGAAGATGACACAGTATACAAGAAAAACTAATATTTTAGAGGGAGTGAAGAAAATTGTAGAAGTAAAGTCCTTGATTTTGTAATATGGGGTGACATCTATTACACAAGGAAAAGGGTTTGCCTTTGCCTTGTATAGGAATAGTGACATTTTATTTACCTATTTCAGCAGAAACTAGCTGAAAGCATATTTATTCCAAAGTTAGATATGTGTAGGTGGTACTAGGAAGATGTAGAAGTGACAATATGATTAATATTTTCTTCTCAGTTAAGTGAGAAACTGAGTGAAAGAGAAAAGAATACCCTGATATTCAGAACCAGCTGACACTAACAGAAGGGCTCAGCATTGTTAAAGTTTGGCCTGGCCCTCATGGTTATGTCAAGAATTTCTGTTATTAAACATAAGCAATATTACAAGATAACATGAGAAAAGGTAACCGTGGTGATGGAATTTTCTCTGTCTTGATGGTGTGGAAGTTACACAGCTGTATTCAATTATCAAAATTCATCACACATTACACTTAACATGAGTGGTTTTCATTGCTTGTAAATTATACATTAAAAAAGAAGAAAAAAGTCAGTGAAGTTAAAAGGAATTGAGTCTTTAGGTATATTTCTGAGAACATAAATCAAGATAATTAGCATTGGGTGTGGGATCAGGTGAGCAGTTCAAAAGAAAAATCAATTATTACTCCAAAGTAATATGTCACCGTCATTCCCTTCATTATATAGTACTGGGTGGTCTTGGCTGTGGAACTCTAACCTCAGAACTTAGAGCTGTGCATGTATCTACGCAGTAAGGTCAATTAATGTCAAAGGCTGAATTCCTTGAAAATAATCAAAATTTACATTACATGGGCATCTAAAATTGATATTAGTAAAGATCTGTGGATGCTAGCTCAAAATTGGCCAAATTTTAAACTGATGATGACACCAAGGCAATGCCATTCCTGGCAGTCATATTGTCAACTTTTTCCAATGCCAGTTTTTCAGAGTAAATGTATTATTTTCATAGGTACAGTCATTAATAATTATTCTAAACTATTAAAGCATATTTGGTGGGAAGAAGAAAATATCATTCTGGGACTGTAATGAAGTTAAACTAAAACATAAACACAAAGATCACCTCATAATCTTTTTTAAGGAAATACTAAATTTAAATTACCTTGCAAATTATAAAAACACTATACCACTAGTGATTGTTGTCTGCAGAGAACTCACATAGGAAGGTTATTGGCCATACAGAAGGTAGATTTTGGAAGTGTGAAGAGATTTCACAAAATAACTTGTGAAATAGTCACTTAGGAGAACAGGATTATTAATCAACGTCAGTTATAGAAAGAATAAATTTTAAATATTATAGGGAGTGCTCTAAGTGTAGGGTATTTGAAATTGAGATTTGGGATGTACTGCATTTCTTGACAAATTTAAGAGTATAATAAACTTAGGAATGTAACACAGAGGAAAAGTCAATGAAAGGAAAGAAAATTAATCAAATGGACAGGATGCTGGATGGATTATTCAAATTTTAACGCAATTTTGAAAAATGATGACCAGTCAGTGATAGAGTAGTTGTCAATAAGGCAGATATTAAAATTATCTCTGAAAAAAAAGGATAATTGATCAGAAAGACTATAAAGAGTAAAAAACATCACCTACTTTAAAGGGGAAGACCTGCTGTCTGCAAAGCAGTAGTGAAAGGATGTGACATTACATGATGAGAGCCCAGGAGTTTCAGGGCCATAAAGGAAAGATTTGTGGATTGGGAATGAAATGGAATATAAGTCAGATTTGGGGCTAAACAGAATATTGTAGGGACTGGATGTAGTTATTAGAGAGAGAAAAAACAGGATTAGATTTCTGCTGATGCTAGGGATATCAATCATGATTCAACAAATCCAGTTGGGGGGCGCTGGGTGGCTCAGTCCGTTAAGCGGCCAACTTCGGCTCAGGTCATGATCTCGCAGTCCGTGAGTTCGAGCCCCGCATAGGGCTCTGTGCTGACAGCTCAGAGCCTGGAGCCTGTTTCAGAATCTGTGTCTCCCTCTCTCTCTGCCCCTCCCCTGTTCATGCTCTGTATCTCTCTGTCTAAAAAATAAATAAACGTTAAAATTTTTTTTTTTTAAAAATCCAGTTGGCACTACACAAAGCAGATAATCAGTTCTTGTTGGAACTTGTGTCCTCAGAATTTGGAGATGATGTGGTAAAGATGTTTGGGAAGGAAAAGCAGAGTTTTTTGTTTTTAGTTTTTGTTTTAAGAAAGAGCAAAGTCTTGATGCTATAAGGATTATGCCTCAAATCTCTCTTGGAAATTAACCATGTACATGAACAATTATTCAGTTTATTTGTTAAAAATGCTAGGAAACTCCTACTATCATCAGGAAACTGCAAAAGCAAAGGGGATCTGAAACAGAATATAGACACTTTGGTAAATTTCAATCCAGGAAAGGTTATAATTTTTTCTTCACAAATTACCCCTTTTAGAAAAATGTGATAGGATGAATAAATTCACACAATAAAAACATAAGGAAGTGAAAACATTAAAAAGCTATGTAACTTTTAGGACAAATATTGCATATACTCTATCTAAAAACTGCTTCATTTTATGTGTTTCTGTTACATTAGCTCTGAAGCATTTGAAATATGGCATATAATGAAGTCATCTTGCAACATGACTTAGAAAAATTCATTTTAATATTTTCTTCTCTTTTTAAAAAACAACTTACAGGCAATATCCTTCTATTTCTTCCTTCTTTCCTTTCTTGCTATTTATTTTGACAGGATGAGGATGGGAGGGAGAGGAGTAGTGAGAGAAGAAGAGAAAGAAGCCCAAGCAGGCTCCATGCTCAGGACAGAGCCTGATGTGGGGCTTGATCTCAAGACCCTGAGATCATGACCTGAAGTGAAATCAAGAGCAAGACACTTAACTGACTGAGCCACCCAGGTACCAGTTACAGACAACTTCTAAAACATGCCCCTACCAAAAGCAGTTAGAGAAGACCCATGTTAGATAGGTGCTTAAAGCCTAACTAAAATAATCCAAGCAGTTTTTCGTATTTAGAACAGAATATTTAGTAAAGTAATTTTTCAACAACAGTTATAAATTCATTCCTCTTGTGAATATGTGTGTACATGTGCTTGTACGTATGCACACACCCATGTGCATTAACGTGCATGGTATGTAGGCATAATGATGCTAACTAAAGCTTAAAACATGGTTATTCATATTTATTGACACTGTCTCAAAGATCCATTTCTTAGAAGCTAACCCTCTATTCATTGTAGCTGATATACTTTAATGGTATTTGTACAGAGAAGGGAGGTTCGCTGAGGCTGAAATAGATTAAATGAGTAGAGTGAGCTTTTCTACCCCCTCTCCTGCAGTAATTTTCCTTCATTTCTTGTATAGTAGTGTACCATGAAGTCACTTCCAGGAACATGTCGCAGATTCAATCAGTTGGGATGACACAGCATATCATTCCCATAAGTCTTCAGACACTTTCAGGAATGATTAAAAAGCACAGCATCGCCCACTGACTGTTGGGATGACATGTACACGTTGGAGAAGACAGCCCTATTGAGCAGTTATCAATTACAAAAGTGTTTGAAAGTAGTCACTTTTCTATCTTAGAGGGTATTTCAAGTACATGGCCATCATACCTGATATGCTTCTATCACAGGTCTGTAATTGCCTCTATAAACCCAAGTGAAAAGGTACGAGACAGTGCCAGATCAAACTGACACATTCGCTATCTGATGTGTCCAATGACTTTTAATTAAAATGTATTTTGATTTTAGGAAATCAATTTTATACCCCTAACAATACCAAACATCAGATTAGCTGAGCTAAGACAATCATTAGCTGGCTCATTCAGACTACTGTTAACCCATTTGAATTATTTCTATGAACTTTTATCTTTACATAACCTTATACTTAAAGACACGCCTGAGTTGTTCTTGATGGAGAAAGTTAATACTGAGCTACACTTATTTTAAAATGCATTGATTATGTACCCAGAATAAAACTGTCAGGTTGCTTTTTATGTAAAACCTTAGGTTTCTTTCAATCGGAAAAAGAAAACATAACAAAGAAACAACCAAAAAAACAAAACAAACAGGCAAAAACAAAAACACAACATCCCACTGTTTCGGTAGTTTCGTGGGGACAATATCTAGAGGAAAAAGAGATTTTATCTGAATGGGACATGTGGCATGGATTCATTCAGCTGAAACAACTAAGAGTCCTAGCTATGCATTTCAATTTCATAATTGAAATATGCAGCAAAGTTCCAAAAGTTACTCATTATTCATATAGACCCTAAAGTTTTATTTTTGGTTGAAACTATTTGACTAATTACTAAAGATGACACATCCACAGATTCAAGGGGAAGGGGGCAGTGTATGTATGATTGCAGTTTATTCAGCAAGCAAAAGATTACAATATGTAAAAGAATTGTAACTACAGAGCTAATATTGAGGCTTGTAACTTTTATTTTTCACTTATACTTTATTTTAGAATAATCTGATTCTCTAGTAAGTAACAAGATACTATGTTAGGGAATAAATTAAAAAAATAAATAAAAACATTCACTATAGCCATTTTATGGGTCTAGAGAAGAGTAAAAACCTTATTTCCCGGAGGGATTTGGCAAACTTCTTTTCCAGTCTTATTAGCAAAAATTTATTCCCTGCTATCTGAACTGGTGTGTGTTCCAAGAGATGTCCTGTGCTTAATGACCAGGCCAAAGTTCCTTTAGGAGTCAACGTCAAATAGAGACGGGATTGCATTATACCCATCAGTTCCACACCTTAAGTTAGTGGTTGTCAATATTCCATTAGTATTTGGGCTACAAATGGGAAGAAAGGATACTAGATCTTCTATTCCAAAATCATCACTCACCTTAAAAAAATGAATAAACTGAACATCAAGGAAACTCAGGGGCTTTGTCAAGCTGATGCAACTTGTCTTGTAAATCTGAAATGAATTAAGTGATATAAAACACCTTGGCACAAGTAAAGGGCATCACATGCCTCCCTCATCTTGGTTTCACCACTATTCAAGTCCAGGGAAATCAGTCCCTACATGGAGGTTATGACTATTTCCTGAATCTTGTACAAGGCAGGATATTTCAAAAAAATTATGCTAGCATCTCTTAAGATATTAAAAATTTTAATTTAAAAAAAGCTATCATAAAAATATAAAATTAGTAACATATTGGCATGCATTAAGGCTTAAATCTATCAGTGTGGGACATGTCAAGGGCAAGAAAAACCTCACTGCAGTTTGCCTTAGGCCTTCTTTGTTACTTGTCAGTGTTCATCTTCATCCTGCTGTTCCTACCTCATAGATGAGATTCTGGGGTCCCAATACCCTACAGTATTGCCAATGATTTTGTTTTCAATCATAGCTATTAGCGGGTTAAACTAACCTCACAATAAATTCAAATGATTGGGTAAAGTGCCTGTAAATTGGTTTCATAATATACATGAACTGAAGACACTGGGAATGGAAGATCTTTCTAATCTAACTATTCATAAATAAAAGCTGTCCAATAAGATCTAAGCATCTAAGACTGTATTTGGCAAGGTTACAAAATTTGTAACATAAAAAAAGCAAAGTGTGGGAGAGTATTTTTAAATCTTCAGCATATGGACTTAGTTCAAAGCTGGAAATGGCAGAGAATGATTATAAACTACTATTGGATAGGATTCAAAATGTAAGCTGATAATAGGCATATAGTGGTTCACCTGCCTAGAAAAATAACTGAGCTATGAAACAAAATGAAGATATTAATGGAACATTTTAATTAGCATTATTATAATGTATGCTTAGGATAAACTGTTTGGAGATGGCACTTGCTTAATTATCCACTGGAGGATCAAACAGTAGATGATAAACTTACATGTTATTATTACCAGGAGCGTTATTTGCATATTTGCCAAATTCAGCACTTTCTCCAACGTTTTAAAGCCTAACCTTCAATTTTGATTTTGATTCATGCTCTTTTTCTAATGATTCTAGCTACTCAACATTCAGGAATAACAATCCTTGGAAATTATATATAGATATAGCTTGAAAGCTATAAATTATTTTTAAAACCAAAAATATTTAATCTAATTTTACCACTTTATTCTAAAAAAAAAAAAAAATCCCAGTAGGTGGAGGCCAAATCCTAAACTGCATTCTGCATCATCCATGCTTATCTTCTTAAAAACTGTCATCATACCTCCTTTTCAAATAGTACAGTAAAACTTATTTTAATGAAATATCATTTTAAAAGGAATGCTGGTTGTTTAAGATTAAAATGACTGCCTGGTAAGAAAGATGTCAATGATCCTTATGAACCTTTTATATCAATTATTATTAAGGTTTTGCACATTCTAATTCATTAATAAATGGGGGACGAAGGAAGGTATGTTTTATTGCTGATCATTACTCAAATAAAATGGGATTTTTTTTCTATGAGAGTATTAAGAGAAATTACTAATTTCCATTTTTCCATAAAATCCATTTCTACAATGTAACCTTGACCCAGTCTGAAAGAAAGAAATCTTGCTATGGGTTTCATACCCATCTTCTTTACCTCTTTCAATTCAATTCCAGCATCAGCCATAATTATAGGTAAAGCGCCTTTCTCCATCTGTCGAATACTATAAAACCATGATCTGTTATTGTTTAGATATGCTACCATCCATTGTCTTTTCAAAGCACCTAATTGCCAACACAATTATCCTTGGATTTTATAATGTTCTATCTTATCTGAGTAGATTCAACTATATTTATTTGCCTGGTAACAAGCACTGTACTAGTCACACTGGCATCTCAAAAATGTTCATTCCCATGAACATACTATCTTAACTTCTATCTCTGTTTCTTTTTTCTCTCTCAACATAAATTGCTCTTTCTGTGAAATTACACCTTCAGCATCTATACCCTCCCCTATTATCTCTTACTAGATCTCATTGGGTTTTCTCGTCTAGATTTCTTTACTCTACTATTATCCCTGGGTATCTTCTCTAAGTTTCCACTGAAGCAAACATCAAACAAAAAACAAAAACTCTTCTTTTACTTATGCAATTCTGAAAACCCCAAACTATGGAGATTTTTTTAATTTTCACATTTTATAGACAAGTTACCTTAAACCAGCATACCTTGTAGTATACATCCATTCTTTTAACATCAATCGTTTTTGAGTTTCCTTGGAAGAAGTAGTTATTCCCATTCTCAATTTTCATAATTGTAGATAGGAGTTCATACCTCAGGAAGTTCCTGGCCACAGCGAAAAGTTTAAAGTTCATGTTGTGATTCAAACTAAACAAGAGACACTAAATTCAAATATTTGGGTTGAAACTATAGTGAATGAAGCACTCTGTCTCAGCTAGGTGTGCCTGTACCTAAGTCATCATTTCTGTGCGTGAAGTAGGTTGCTTAAAAGAAAAGTCAACATGGAGGAAATCAGTCACTGAGTGACAGATGTGTCATGTAATCTTTGCATGCATTAAATCATTTATGCTTGGAAACAGCTATGCTACTAAAATGTTCTTTTATTAGAGCCAGAGATTGCTTTACTCATTTATTTGCGTTTGGGTTTACATAACTTGTAAGCAAAACAGTCCTAAGTTACATTTTTGACTGTAGTCCTCCATGCATATTTTAAAAAAGAAAGCTTCCCCCCGGCCCCATGAACCTGTAACAATCCAGGTACAATGCAAGCATTCACTGACCATTGTTTAAAATTTCTACTAGTTATTCATTTTCTACACTAAGGCTCAGTTTTCCCAATAGTTTCCTCATATACATCTCTTTGTAGGGCCTCTAATCCCTTCCTGATCTATTCCTAGCTTAGAATGACTGTTTCATAATTCAGTGACAATTGTCACAATCACAAACTACCATTCCCTTCACATCCAGATATCCTAGTGTCCACATTTCTTATCTTTTTCTGCTCTCAGTGGTATTTCTGCTCCATGCTATGTATTTGAATCTTTCCTTCACAACTTACTCACTAGTGACCTCAATATTATCTTTTACTTCCCTTGCAGGTTTGGTATCCAATATAAACAAGTTTGAAGAAAATTATACTTGATGTTAGTTCTTTCACAATTGCCTTTTTAGTTTATATATCAATTTCTAATTTATACCAACTGTCTGCTTATAATAACTATCAACTTCCACTTAAGTATGACTAGATGTAGAAATTAAAGTTTTTTTAAGTTGAATTTAAATTACTTCACCTCCCTCAGACTCCATATTCTTAACTAAAAAATGAAAGGTAGTTGGAGGAAGATGGCAGAGGAGGAGGATCCTGAGCTTATCTCATCCCAGACACTCCAAGATAACAGCTACATGTGTACAACTAACTCTGAAAATGACCAGAAGACTGCCAAAACAGACCATCTAGAGTTAATTGTAGAAGAGACCGCAACAAAAAGGGTAGGCGGGGCAGAGACATGGTTGGCAAGATTAATCACAAATGAGAGGGACACCAGAGCATGGAGAAGCAAGAAAATCAGATTCTACACCAGGCACTCTAAACACTGAGAAGATAAATCCCCATAACATCTGGCTTCGAAAACCAGTGGGACTTAACTTTTGGAGCTTTTTAAAATCATTGGTGTTTTCTGTATATAATTTAAAAGTCAGCAGATCTAACTCCAGAAGAGCCAGATGGAGATAGGAAACTGAGTCTCAGTCCATAATGAGCCAGCATAATAGATAATTTGGCCTGAGACACAGCATAGAAGCAGCCATTTGAAAAGCACCTGTAGTATACCTGAAGTGTTTTTTTTGTTTTTTTGTTTTTGTTTTTTGTTTTGTTTTGTTTTGTTTTGTTTTTTTTTTTTTTACTAATCTCAGAACATATGCTATAGAGGCAGCTTAGAGATTTCTCTCTGCACAAAAATTCTGGGGGTCCATTTCTCATCCCCTCTCCAGCCTAGGTAGCCAGACACTTACAGGAACCAGCACTAACACTCTTGACCTAATTTGGTAGCAAGTGCTTGCCCCACCCTCACGTGCTCCTGTGGACCAGCTCCATCCAAACCTGCAGCCTCAGTAGACATACCCCCAAAGTGGCTCATTCCCCACCACCACATGCTAGCATCCCAGAAAGGGACCAATGCCACTCCAAAGTGACTCCTGCCCTGGGGAGAGGTGATAATCCCCCACATAAGCATGCCTACAGTTCTAGCAGGTAAACATATTAGCTGGCTGTACAGGAAATGGTCTCTTCCACAGCTGTGGATGCACCAAATGATGGGGGTAAATGCAGACATCTAGTCTGGCTACTGACCCCATTCACCTTGCCTGTCATGGACTCTGGCAAGCCCTTCAGCAGCACAGGGATGAAACGCTGCCCAGTGTACCCACAACAGGTAGAACAAGTCATAGCAGATGAATGGGCTATAGGCAAACATGGCTAAGCAAAAACAGCAAGATGCATGGAGCCCACATAGGAGACCAACCTGGAGCACTTAGTCTAGTGACTAAACGGCATTGTACTCCAGAGGACCACAGGAGCTCTTTTACACAAAGCCACTACTTTTAAGACCAGGAGATGTAGCGGATTTTTGTAATATGCAGAAACAAACACAGAGAGTTAGGCAAAATGAGGAGACAGAGGAATACATCCCAAATGAAGGAAATGGACAAATCACAGCAAAAGAGTGAAATAAAATGGAAATAAGTAATACGCCTGATAAGGAATCCAAAGTAATGATCATAAAGGTACTCATTGGATTTCAGAAAAGAGTGAATGAACTCAGTGAGGACTTCAACAACGAGAAAGAAAATATTTGAAAAACCAATAAGACATGAAGAATTCAGTAAATGAAATAAAAAATACACTAGATCAAACCAATAGCAGATTAGAGTATGTGGAAGAACAAAATCAGTGATAGGGAAGACAGGGTAATGGAAAGCAACCAAGATGACCAGCAAAAAAAGGGGAAAAAAAGAATAATTAAAAATGAGAATAGATTAAGAGAGTTCAGTGACATCATCAAGTATGAGAACATTTATATTAAGGGGAACCCAGAAGGACAAGAGACAGAGAAGGGGATAAAAAACTTACCAGAAGAAATAAGAGCTGAACACTTCCCTAATCCAGGGAAGGAAACAGACAACCAGGCGCAGGAATCGCAGAGAGCCCCTAACAAAATTAAGCCAAGGAAGCTACATCAAGACAATAATAACTAAAAAGGCAAAAAGCAATAAAGCATAAAGAATTTTAAAAGCAGTAAGAACAAAGCAAACAGTTATATACAAGGGAAACTCCCTAAGACTACCAAAGCTTATTTGTCATTGGCAACTTTGAATGTCAGAAGGGAGAGGCATGATACATTCAAATTGCTGAAAGGAAAAAGTCCTACAACCAAGAACATCTTATCTGGCAAGGTTATCATTCAGAATAGAAAGAGACAGAGTTTTTCACACAAAGTTAAAGGAGTTAATCATTGCTAAACCAGCCTTACAAGAAATGGTAAAAAGAATTCTTTGAGTCAAATAAAAGGCCATAGCCAGAAGTAAAAAAAAAAAAAAAAAAAAAAAAAAAAAAAAAAAAAAAAAAAAAAATTACAAAGCAAAGTAAATAAATAAATAAATAAATAAATAAATAAATTCACAAGTAAATGCAAACAGATAATAAAGGTAGTCACTAAATCACTTAGAAAATCAGTATGTAATTTAAAACATAGAAGTGTAAAATCAATTCTATCTATAAAAATAAGTCAAGGGAGGGGCGCCTGGGTGGCGCAGTCGGTTAAGCGTCCGACTTCAGCCAGGTCACGATCTCGCGGTCCGTGAGTTCGAGCCCCGCGTCGGGCTCTGGGCTGATGGCTCAGAGCCTGGAGCCTGTTTCCGATTCTGTGTCTCCCTCTCTCTCTGCCCCTCGCCCGTTCATGCTCTGTCTCTCTCTGTCCCAAAAATAAATAAACGTTGAAAAAAAAAAATTTAAAAAAAAAAAAAATAAGTCAAGGGATACACAAATAAAAAGATGTAAGCTATGACATGGAAATAAAATGTGGAGGGGGGAATAAAATTTACTCCTGTTGGAATGTGTTTGAACTTAAGCAACCATCAACTTAATGTAGACTGCTCTACAAATAGATGTTATACATGAACCTAATGATAACTACAAATCAAAAACCTATAATAAATACACAAAACATAAAGAGAAAAGAATTCAAGCATAACACTAAAGAAATCCATCAATCCACAAAGGAATATGGCAAGAGGACGAAGGAATAGAAAGAACCATAAAACAACTAGAAAGAAAGTAAAAAAAAAAAAAAAAGTAGCAATACATACGTACCTATCAATAATTACATTAAATATATATGGACTAAATGTTCCAGTTAAGAGACATAGGATGAAGGACTGGATAACAAATTTAAAAAGGCCCCACCTCAATGCTGTCTACAAGAGAATCACTTCAGACCTAGAGATACATGCAATCGGAAAGTTAAGGACTAGAAAAACAAACACCATGTAAGTAGAAAAAAAAAAAAAAAGCCATAGAAGTAATACTCCCATCAAACAAAACAGACTTTAACAAGAGGCAAAAAAAAAAAAAAAAAAAAAAAAAAAAAGGCACTACATAATGATAAAGGGAACAATCCCTTTTTTTTTTTTATGTAAGTAAAAATGGAGAAATTGATAGTAATACAATAGTAGGGGGCATTAACACCCTACTTAAATCAATAAAATATATCCTTCAGACAGAAAATCAACAAGGAAACAGTGACTTTGAAAGACACTTTAAGACAGATGCATCTGGGGCGCCTGGGTGGCGCAGTCGGTTGGGCATCCGACTTCAGCCAGGTCACCATCTCGCGGTCCGTGAGTTCGAGCCCCGCGTCGGGCTCTGGGCTGACGGCTCAGAGCCTGGAGCCTGTTTCCGATTCTGTGTCTCCCTCTCTCTCTGCCCCTCCCCCGTTCATGCTCTGTCTCTCTCTGTCCCAAAAATAAATAAATGTTGAAAAAAAAAAAAAAAAAAAGACAGATGCATCTGACAGCTATGTACAGAACATGCCATCCAAAACCAGAATACAATTCTTTTCAAGTGCAGATGGAATACTCTCCAGTATAGTTCACATGTTAGGACACAAAACAAGTTTCAGTAAATTCAGGAGATTTTCCAATCACAAAAGTATTAAACCAGAAATCAAATATAAGAAAAAAACCTGGAAAGAACACAAAGACATGGAGGCTAAGTACAATGCTACTAAACAATGAATGGGCCGACCAAGAAATCAAAAAGGAAATAAGAAAATACACAGACAAATGAAAATGAAAATATAATGTTCCAAGTATTTGGGATATACCAGAAGCAGTTCTAAGAAAGCAGTTTATAGCAAAACATGCTAACATCAAGAAACAAGAAAAATCTTAAAAAACCAATCCAACTTTATACCTAAAAAACTAGATAAAGCCCCAAGTTAGCAGAAGGAAGGAATAACAAAGATTAAAGCAAAAATAAATAAAAAAGAGACTACAAAAATTAGAAAAAATAAATGAAACCAGAACTAGTTTTTGAAAAGATTAACAAAATTAATAAACCTTTAGCCACACCCATCAAGAAAAATGCAGAAAGTACCCAAATAAATAAAATTAGAAACAGAGGAGGAGAGATAACAACTGACACCACAGAAATATAAGGATTATAAAAGATTTTTATACATTCCTATAAATCCATAATCTTCCGAAACTAAATCAAGAAGAAACAGAAAATTTGAACAGAATGATTAGTAGTAACAAAATTGAATCAGTAATCAAAAACTGTCAACAAAAAAAAGCCCAGGACCAGATGACTTCACATGTAAATTCTACCAAGTATTTATAGAAAAGTGAATACCTATTCTTCTCAAAGTATTCCAAAAAATAGTAAGCAAAGTTTCCAATTCATTCTATGAGGCCAGAAAAAGCCTGATACCAATACCACACAAAGACACTATAAAACAAAAACAAATCCTTCAGGCCATTATCTTTGATTAACATAAATGCAGAAAATCCTCCACAAAATATTAGAAACTGAATTTAACAATACAAAAAAACATCATTCACCATAATTAAGTAGGATTTACTCCAGGGATGAAAGTGTGGTTCAAAATTTACAAATCAGTGAGGCGCAGGAAGATGGCGGCATAGGAGGACGCTGGGCTCACCGCGCGTCCTGCTGATCACTTAGATTCCACCTACACCTGCCTAAATAACCCAGAAAACCGCCAGAGGATTAGCAGAACGGAGTCACCGGACCCAAGTGTTGATGAGAGGCCCACGGAAGAGGGTAGGAAGGGCGGCGAGGCGGTGCGCGCTCCACGGACTGGCGGGAAGGAGCCGGGGCGGAGGGGCGGCTCGCCAGCCAAGCAGAGCCCCCGAGTCCGGCTTGCAAAAGCGGAGGGGCCTGACAGACTGTGTTCTGACAGCAAGCGCGACTTAGCGTCTGGGAGGTCATAAGTTAACAGCTCTGCTCGGAAAGCGGGAAGGCTGGAGGACAAAGGGAGGGTGAGCTGCGGAGCCCCCGGACGACAGAGCTCAGTTTGGCGGGGAACAAAGGCGCTCCCAGCGCCATCTCCCCCGCCCATCCCCCAGCCAAAATCCCAAAGGGAAGCAGTTCCAGCCAGGGAAATTGCTCGCTCCTCGCAAACACCCAACTCTGTGCTTCTGCGGAGCCAAACCTCCGGCAGCGGATCTGACTCCCTCCAGCTGCCACAGGGCCCCTCCTGAAGTGGATCACCTAAGGAGAAGCGAGCTAAGCCTGCCCCCCCTGCCGCCGTGCACCTTGCCTTCCCACCCCAGCTAATACGCCAGATCCCCAGCATCACAAGCCTGGCAGTGTGCAAGTAGCCCAGACGGGCCACGCCACCCCACAGTGAATCCCGCCCCTAGGAGAGGGGAAGAGAAGGCACACACCAGTCTGACTGTGGCCCCAGCGGTGGGCTGGGGGCAGACATCAGGACTGACTGCGGCCCCGCCCACCAACTCCAGTTATACACCACAGCACAGGGGAAGTGCCCTGCAGGTCCTCACCACACCAGGGACTATCCAAAATGACCAAGCGGAAGAATTCCCCTCAGAAGAATCTCCAGGAAATAACAACAGCTAATGAGCTGATCAAAAAGGATTTAAATAATATAACAGAAAGTGAATTTAGAATAATAGTCATAAAATTAATCGCTGGGCTGGAAAACAGTATACAGGACAGCAGAGAATCTCTTGCTACAGAGATCAAGGGACTAAGGAACAGTCACGAGGAGATGAAAAACGCTTTAAACGAAATGCAAAACAAAATGCAAACCACCACAGCTCGGATGGAAGAGGCAGAGGAGAGAATAGGTGAACTAGAAGATAAAGTTATGGAAAAAGAGGAAGCTGAGAAAAAGAGAGATAAAAAAATCCAGGAGTATGAGGGGAAAATTAGA
The DNA here is from genome assembly GCF_007474595.2 of Lynx canadensis. Taxonomy (NCBI): domain Eukaryota; kingdom Metazoa; phylum Chordata; class Mammalia; order Carnivora; family Felidae; genus Lynx; species Lynx canadensis. The sequence continues at coordinate 166,085,818 of NC_044303.2, forward strand.
GAACTAAGTGATACACTAAAAAGAAATAATATACGCATAATTGGTATTCCAGAGGAGGAAGAGAGAGGGAAAGGTGCTGAAGGGGGCTTGAAGAAATAATAGCTGAGAACTTCCCTGAACTGGGGAAGGAAGAAGGCATTGAAATCCAAGAGGCACAGAGAACTCCCTTCAGACGTAACTTGAATCGATCTTCTGCACGACATATCATAGTGAAACTGGCAAAATACAAGGATAAAGAGAAAATTCTGAAAGCAGCAAGGGGTAAACGTGCCCTCACATATAAAGGGAGACCTATAAGACTCGTGACTGATCTCTCTTTTGAAACTTGGCAGGCCAGAAAGAATTGGCACGAGATTTTCAGGGTGCTAGACAGCAAAAATATGCAGCCGAGAATCCTTTATCCAGCAAGTCTGTCATTTAGAATAGAAGGAGAGATAAAGGTCTTCCCACACAAACAAAAACTGAAGGAATTTGTCACCACTAAACCAGCCCTACAAGAGATCCTAAGGGGGACGCTGTGAGACAAAGTACCAGAGACATCACTACAAGCATAAAACATACAGACATCACAATGACTCTAAACCCGTATCTTTCTATAATAACACTGAATGTAAACGGATTAAATGCGCCAACCAAAAGACATAGGGTATCAGAATGGATAAAAAAACAAGACCCATCTATTTGCTGTCTACAAGAGACTCATTTTAGACCTGAGGACACCTTTAGATTGACAGTGAGGGGATGGAGAACTATTTATCATGCTACTGGAAGCCAAAAGAAAGCTGGAGTAGCCATACTTATATCAGACAAACTAGACTTTAAATTAAAGGCTGTAACAAGAGATGAAGAAGGACATTATATAATAGTTACAGGGTCTATCCATCAGGAAGAGCTAACAATTATAAATGTCTATGCGCCGAATACCGGAGCCCCCAAGTATATAAAACAATTACTCATAAACAGAAGCAACCTTATTGATAAGAATGTGGTAATTGCAGGGGACTTTAACACCCCACTTACAGAAATGGATAGATCATCTAGACACACGGTCAATAAAGAAACAAGGGCCCTGAATGAGACATTGGATCAGATGGACTTGACAGATATATTTAGAGCTCTGCATCCCAAAGCAACAGAATATACTTTCTTCTCGAGTGCACATGGAACATTCTCCAAGATAGATCATATACTGGGTCACAAAACAGCCCTTCATAAGTTTACAAGAATTGAAATTATACCATGCATACTTTCAGACCACAATGCTATGAAGCTTGAAATCAACCACAGGAAAAAGTCTGGAAAACCTCCAAAAGCATGGAGGTTAAAGAACACCCTACTAACGAATGAGTGGGTCAACCAGGCAATTAGAGAAGAAATCAAAAAATATATGGAAACAAACGAAAATGAAAATACAACAATCCAAACGCTTTGGGACGCAGCGAAGGCAGTCCTGAGAGGAAAATACATTGCAATCCAAGTCTATCTCAAGAAACAAGAAAAATCCCAAATACAAAATCTAACAGCACACCTAAAGGAAATAGAAGCAGAACAGCAAAGGCAGCCTAAACCCAGCAGAAGAAGAGAAATAATAAAGATCAGAGCAGAAATAAACAATATAGAATCTAAAAAAACTGTAGAGCAGATCAACGAAACCAAGAGTTGGTTTTTTGAAAAAATAAACAAAATTGACAAACCTCTAGCCAGGCTTCTCAAAAAGAAAAGGGAGAGGACCCAAATAGATAAAATCATGAATGAAAATGGAATTATTACAACCAATCCCTCAGAGATACAAACAATTATCAGGGAATACTATGAAAAATTATATGCCAACAAATTGGACAACCTGGAAGAAATGGACACATTCCTGAACACCCACACTCTTCCAAAACTCAATCAGGAGGAAATAGAAAGCTTGAACAGACCCATAACCAGCGAAGAAATTGAATCGGTTATCAAAAATCTCCCAACAAATAAGAGTCCAGGACCAGATGGCTTCCCAGGGGAGTTCTACCAGACATTTAAAGCAGAGATAATACCTATCCTTCTCAAGCTATTCCAAGAAATAGAAAGGGAAGGAAAACTTCCAGACTCATTCTATGAAGCCAGAATTACTTTGATTCCTAAACCAGACAGAGACCCAGTAAAAAAAGAGAACTACAGGCCAATATCCCTGATGAATATGGATGCAAAAATTCTCAATAAGATACTAGCAAATCGAATTCAACAGCATATAAAAAGAATTATTCACCATGATCAAGTGGGATTCATTCCTGGGATGCAGGGCTGGTTCAACATTCGCAAATCAATCAACGTGATACATCACATTAACAAAAAAAAAGAGAAGAACCATATGATCCTGTCAATCGATGCAGAAAAGGCCTTTGACAAAATCCAGCACCCTTTCTTAATAAAAACCCTTGAGAAAGTCGGGATAGAAGGAACATACTTAAAGATCATAAAAGCCATTTATGAAAAGCCCACAGCTAACATCATCCTCAACGGGGAAAAACTGGGAGCTTTTTCCCTGAGATCAGGAACACGACAGGGATGCCCACTCTCACCGCTGTTGTTTAACATAGTGCTGGAAGTTCTAGCATCAGCAATCAGACAACAAAAGGAAATCAAAGGCGTCAAAATTGGCAAAGATGAAGTCAAGCTTTCGCTTTTTGCAGATGACATGATATTATACATGGAAAATCCGATAGACTCCACCAAAAGTCTGCTAGAACTGATACATGAATTCAGCAAAGCTGCAGGATACAAAATCAATGTCCAGAAATCAGTTGCATTCTTATACACTAACAATGAAGCAACAGAAAGACAAATAAAGAAAATGATCCCATTCACAATTGCACCAAGAAGCATAAAATACCTAGGAATAAATCTAACCAAAGATGTAAAGGATCTGTATGCTGAAAACTATAGAAAGCTTATGAAGGTAATTGAAGAAGACTTAAAGAAATGGAAAGACATTCCCTGCTCATGGATTGGAAAAATAAATATTGTCAAAATGTCAATACTACCCAAAGCTATCTACACATTCAATGCAATCCCAATCAAAATTGCACCAGCATTCTTCTCGAAGCTGGAACAAGCAACCCTAAAATTTGTATGGAACCACAAAAGGCCCCGAATAGCCAAAGTAATTTTGAAGAAGAAGACCAAAGCAGGAGGCATCACAATCCCAGACTTTAGCCTCTACTACAAAGCTGTCATCATCAAGACAGCATGGTATTGGCACAAAAACAGACACACAGACCAATGGAATAGAATAGAAACCCCAGAACTAGACCCACAAACGTATGGCCAACGCATCTTTGACAAAGCAGGAAAGAACATCCAATGGAAAAAAGACAGCCTCTTTAACAAATGGTGCTGGGAGAACTGGACAGCAACATGCAGAAGGTTGAAACTAGACCACTTTCTCACACCATTTACAAAAATAAACTCAAAATGGATAAAGGACCTAAATGTGAGACAGGAAACCATCAAAACCTTAGAGGAGAAAGCAGGAAAAGACCTCTCTGACCTCAGCCGTAGCAATCTCTTACTCGACACATCCCCAAAGGCAAGGGAATTAAAAGCAAAAGTGAATTACTGGGACCTTATGAAGATAAAAACCTTCTGCACAGCAAAGGAAACAACCAACAAAACTAAAAGGCAACCAACGGAATGGGAAAAGATATTTGCAAATGACATATCGGACAAAGGGCTAGTATCTAAAATCTATAAAGAGCTCACCAAACTCCACACCCAAAAAACAAATAACCCAGTGAAGAAATGGGCAGAAAACATGAATAGACACTTCTCTAAAGAAGACATCCGGATGGCCAACAGGCACATGAAAAGATGTTCAGCGTCGCTCCTTATCAGGGAAATACAAATCAAAACCACACTCAGGTATCACCTCACGCCAGTCAGAGTGGCCAAAATGAACAAATCAGGAGACTATAGATGCTGGAGAGGATGTGGAGAAATGGGAACCCTCTTGCACTGTTGGTGGGAATGCAAATTGGTGCAGCCGCTCTGGAAAGCAGTGTGGAGGTTCCTCAGAAAATTAAAAATAGACCTACCCTATGATCCAGCAATAGCACTGCTAGGAATTTATCCAAGGGATACAGGAGTACTGATGCATAGGGGCACTTGTACCCCAATGTTCATAGCAGCACTCTCAACAATAGCCAAATTATGGAAAGAGCCTAAATGTCCATCAACTGATGAATGGATAAAGAAATTGTGGTTTATATACACAATGGAATACTATGTGGCAATGAGAAAAAATGAAATATGGCCTTTTGTAGCAACGTGGATGGAACTGGAGAGTGTAATGCTAAGTGAAATAAGCCATACAGAGAAAGACAGATACCATATGGTTTCACTCTTATGTGGATCCTGAGAAACTTAACAGGAACCCATGGGGGAGGGGAAGGAAAAAAAAAAAAGAGGTTAGAGTGGGAGAGAGCCAAAGCATAAGAGACTGTTAAAAACTGAGAACAAACTGAGGGTTGATGGGGGGTGGGAGGGAGGGGAGGGTGGGTGATGGGTATTGAGGAGGGCACCTTTTGGGATGAGCACTGGGTGTTGTATGGAAACCAATTTGTCAATAAATTTCATAATAAAAAAAAATTTACAAATCAATTTAATACATCACCTTAACAAGAGAAAGGATAAAAATCATACAGTTTTCTCAAGGAATGCAGGGAAATAATTTGAAAAAAGCCAGTATCCACTCATGATTAAAACTCTCAACAAAGTGAGGTGAGAGGGAATATACCTCAACAAAGTAAAGGCTGTACTTAAAAAACCCATAGCCAAAATCATAGTCAATGGTGAAAAAAAAATGGAGAGCTTTTCCCTAATATCAGGAGCAAGACAAATTGTCCACTGTCACTACTGTTATTCAATGCAATATCGGAAGTCCTAACTGCAGCAATCAGGGAAGAGAAAGAAATAAAAGTCATACAAATTGGTAAGGAAGAAGTAAAACTGTCACCATGTGCAGATGACATAATACAATAGATAGAAAATCCTAAAGGCATTACCAAAATCTTTTAGAACTGACAAATGAATTCAGTAAAGTTGCAGGATACGAAATTAATATACAGAGAGTTACTGCATTTCTATACACTAATAATGAAATACAGAACAGAAATTAAGAAAACAATCCTATTCATAACTGCACCAAAACGAATTAAATGCCTAAGAATAAGGAGGTAGAAGACCTGTACTATGAAAATTATAAAACACTGACGAAAGAAAGTGAAGATAACGCGAATAGAAAGACATACCATGGTAGTGGATTGGAACAATTAATATTATTAACAGGTCCATACTACCCAAAGCAATCTGCATATTCAATACAATCTCTATTAAAATACCAACAGCATTTTTCACTGAAGTAAAAAAAAATAATTCTAAAATTTGTGTGGAACTATAAAAGACTCTGGGTAACCAAAGCAATCTTGAGAAAGAACAAATTGGCGTATCACAATTCCAGATTTCAAGATACACTATAAAGCAGTAGTAATCAAAACAGTATTATACTGGAATAAAAAGCCACAGAGAGATCAGTGGAACAGAATACAGATTGAGAAATAAAGCCACACTCATATGGTGAATTAATCTATGACAAATGAGGCAAGAATATACAATGGGGAAAAGACAGTTTCTTCAACAAATGGTGCTGGGAAAACTGGACAGCTACATGCAAAAGACTGAAACTGGACTACTTTCTTACACCACAGACAAAAATAAACTCAAAATGAATTCAAGACCTGAATGTGAGACCTGAAACCATAAGACTCCTAGAAGAAAACATAAGCAATAATTTCTTTTACATCAGTGTTAGTAACATTTTTCTAGTTATTTATCCTTAGGCAAGGGACACAAAAGCAGAAATAAACTATCTGGGCTACATCAGAATACAAAGCTTTACACAGTGAGTGAAACCATCAACAAAACAAAGAGGCAACCTACTGAATGGGAGAAGATATTTACAAATGACCTATCCATGAAGGGCTTAATATCCAAAAAATATAATTTATACAACACATATCCTAAAAACAAATTATCTGATTTAAAAATGAACAGAAGACCTGAATAGACATTTTTACAAAAAAGACATGCAATAGATAGACAAAAGAGAATGAAAAGATGATCAACATCACTCATCATCAGGGAATGCAAATCAAAACCACAATGAGAGATCACCATACACCTGTCCGAATAAATAGAAGCACCAACAAAACAAAACAAAACAAAACAAAACACCACAAAGGAACGCTATCCACTGTTAGTGGGAATGTAATTTGGCATGGCTATTGTGGAAAACAGTATGGAGCTTCCTCAAAAAATTAAAAATAGCACTATCCTATGATCCACTAATTCCACTATTGGGTATTTACCCAAAGAAAGTGAAAACACTATTTTAAACACTATTATACTTTAATACCTTAAACACTATTTATATTTTATATATGTGTGTGTGTGTTTACTACAGCATTATTTACAAGAGCCAAGATATGAAAGGATCCAAGTAATATCAACAGATGAGTGGATAAAACAAGAAATGGTATGTATACACAATGGAGTATTACTCAGTCATAAAAAAAAGATCTTGCCATTTTTGACAACATGGATGGATCTAGAGGGTATTAGGCTAGCTAAAATAACTCAGACAAAGACACGTACCATATGACTTCACTTATATGTGGAATCTAAAAAACAAAACAAACAAAAAACCAGACCCTTAAATAAAGAGAACTGATGGCTGCCAGAGAAGCGGTGGGTATAGGGATGACTGAAATAGATAACAAGGATTAACAAGTACAAGCTTATAGTTATAACATAAATAAGTCCCAGACATGAGAAGTACAACATAAAGAATATAGTCAATAATATTATAATAACATTGTTTGGTTACAGATGGTGAGCACTGAGCAATGTATAGAATTGTTAAGTCAGTATGTTGTAAGTGTGAAACTAACATTGCATGTTAATGACACTTCAACTGATACATAATATAATAATATATATTATATATGTTCAATTAAAATATATATATTTTATATATATATATATATATATATATATGAGAGTTACTGTCTAAAGCCTTTTCTGGATGTTATTTTTTTGAATTGCTTTATAGTTCTTATACAATAATTTTACACAGATTTCTGGGAACATAGAATATTTTTGTATTTTGATATTCTCATCAATTCTATTTGATTATGCCTCCAGATACAGTGTGCCTGAAATAAAATCATGTTTGAAAATTATCAATATACTGTTAAAATTTCAGGTTTAAAAATACTACAAGAGTGCTATATTAAGTGTGCTTATAGATTTGCAAATGCATTTGTACAGATACAGTATATTTTTAGAAAATTATTTCTTTTATGTACTTCTTTTAACAGGTATTTATTGAGCACCTACTACATGACAGGCAATATTCTAGACACTAGAGGTAGAAAAGCTAAAAAAAATTTTTTTTAAAATAAAAAACCTCTTTCCTTCATGAAATTTGCATTCTGTATGTGAGAAATAAAAGAGGATGAGACCTAATTTTTTAGGCTTATGTATATTAATAAGAAAATACATTTCACACATACTAATACACAAATTATACACATATTTTCCCTGTGAATTAGCTTTTACAAAATGTAGAAATGTTTTGCTAAAATAAACTTTCTCTTGAAAATCCAAAGCATTCTGGATATAAAACTAGTTTCCTTTTCCTAGCATTGAAAACTGAACAGCTTATTAAGAACATTTCTAAAGCACTCTATACAATGGGACAACTAAAAAGACAGAAATAAGATGTTTGCAGACAGGAAAAGAATGGGTAGTGTCTTTTGAATGTTATGATGATGAATTTACTAACTCAAAGACCATAATTAATGAACAAAGAAAGTGTTCTACCAGTGTCAAATACATTCTGAAGTTTTACATCTAATAGGATTTACTCCTGAGGTGTCTCACCAGAATCAGTGGTACTATCTAAACTGAAGAATGAAATAAATCCTCCACCAATGCTATTCATCACTGTGCAGATGAAATTGGATTAAGAAGCTGTCTAGCTCAGCAGTCCCTATGATGTCGATGTTTAAAAGGCACTGAACACCATGCCAGAATGAATCAGAAATAATAGTGCTATTTTTGAAATTTGTTTATTTTGAGAAAGAGAAAAAGGAAGGAAGGAAGGAAGGAAGGAAGGAAGGAAGGAAGGAAGGAAGGAAGGAAGGAAGGAAGGAAGGAAGGAAACATGAGCAGGGGAGGGGCAGAGAGAATGGTGGAGAGAGAATCCCTAGCAGGCTGGTGTGCAGCCCCACACAGGGCTCTATCCCACCAACAGTGAGATCATGAGCTGAAATCCAGAGTCTAACACTTAACTGACTGAGCCATCCAGGTTCCCCAAGAATTATGGTGCTATTTGAGCTCAAGGATCTATGTGCTTACATAGCACACAAAAAATCCAAAATGTTCTCACTTCCACCCTTGACAGCATCTCTAAATTTAAACAAGAAAGTTATCTATTTTAAGTGCCAATATTGTTCTCACTAAAGAAATATTTAAAGAACAACGGCTTGAAAGTGTGGCAAATAACTAGTCCCCCAGTAGGCATCAGTGAAGATATGCTTATAGATACCAAATTTAATACCTGATTTATAGTTCACAAACTTAGAAAAAAGTTTCCTTTCACTATGTGACAGCTGGGAGCCCTCCTAGGTTAAACCCAAAGTCATAAAAACAGATGTTGAGCTTCATGGTATCTATGAAATATAACCTTAGGTTGACTGTATCAAATAATCTTACATAAAACAAGGAGTGTAATAGATTTTTATTGGTTTACTATCTATAAAAATATCTTAGCCATATATAGCTGTACAATTATTTAACTTAAGTAGTTCTATTATATTAACCAGAGTTCTTTGTACACATATATATACTGACTGTACATTCACTACCACTCTTTACCATAAAATAAGCAAACATAATATCACAATCTTTAGTGTTTTTTTTTTTTTAACATTTATTTATTTTTGAGACAGAGAGAGACAGAGCATGAACGGGCGAGGGGCAGAGAGAGAGGGAGACACAGAATCGGAAACAGGCTCCAGGCTCTGAGCCATCAGCCCAGAGCCCGACGCGGGGCTCGAACTCACGGACCGCGAGATCGTGACCTGGCTGAAGTCGGACGCTTAACCGACTGCGCCACCCAGGCGCCCCTAGTGTTTTTTTTTTTTTAATGTTTATTTATTTTTTTTTTTAATTTTTTTTTTCAACGTTTATTTATTTTTGGGACAGAGAGAGACAGAGCATGAACGGGGGAGGGGCAGAGAGAGAGGGAGACACAGAATCGGAAACAGGCTCCAGGCTCTGAGCCATCAGCCCAGAGCCCGACGCGGGGCTCGAACTCCCGGACCGCGAGATCGTGACCTGGCTGAAGTCGGACGCTTAACCGACTGCGCCACTCAGGCGCCCCTAATGTTTATTTATTTTGAGAGAGTGAGCAAGAGGGTGACTGGGGGAGGGGCACAGAGAAAGGGAGAGAGGATCCAAACTGGGCTCTGCACTGACTTCAGAAAGCCTGATGCAGGGCTCAAACTCACGAACCAGGAGTTCACGAGCTGAACTGAAGTTGGACGCCTAACCGACTAAGCCACCCATGTGCTCCTAGCATTTTTAAATCCACTCCCCTGGGACCAAAGATCTTCAGTGCATAATCATATCAGCAGCTTTTGAATCTAGCCTGGCTTACCCAACACCCATTCCTTATTTTCCCAAACAGGTCTTCACCTTAGAAGCTGGAAAAGGTAAATGATTACTTTTAAATATTCTCTTGGATGAAGGTTTAATTATGTGATACACAGTAAAATAAATATAAGTAGATGTTTCTCAAAAGCTTCTGTGAAAGTTTTGCTTTTTATCATGAAAAGCAATTGATGCTCTCTCCCCTTATCCTTCTTGTTTGGAATGTTAACAAAGACTTGGATCTTCAGCAGCCATCTTGCAGCCAAGAGAGAAAATCAAGGGAATCAAAGAGATGTTGATTTGAACCACTAAACCAACCATGGTTGTACATGAACTCCAGCCCTTATGTTATATGGGAATACACCTATTTATTTAAGTCATTTCTGGTCAAGAATCTCAGTGTAGCAAAAGCTGCTTACCAATACAGATAATTTCCAAATAATTATTAAAATATATATTTTGCTTAAACTAATTTAGGAACAATAGGATTTTTTTTAAAGATAGCCCATGAGTCAATGACCAGCAAATTAAGCAAATAAACCCACAAGCTTGGGATAAATTAACTCCCAAGCATTGAGAGAAAAAAAAAAAAAAGATTTAGGAGAATGGTTTTCAAAATATATGTTTTTTTCAAAATATATTCTTATTGCTTTGTTTTTTACAGTTTTTATGTAAGCAATTTGGCTGACAGAGATTGGAAATTAAGGAATGAAATAAAAAAAAGTGTGTGGCAAAAATAGATAAAAAGGAAAGAAGGAAAAATGAAGCCTAGTGTGACAACACAAAGAATAAGGTATGAACTTTCAGTTAGCGAAAGCAAAGTGTCAAATGTTAAATTGTAGATAAACTCTGGACACCTATTCCAGATATATAAATATGACTGTTGGGGTGTCTAGGTAGCTCAGTCGGTTAAGTGTCGACTTCGGCTCAGGTCATGAGCTCCCAGTTCGTGGGTTCGAGCCCCATGTCAGGGTCTCTGCTGTAAGCACGGGGCCCACTTCAGATCCTCTGTCTCCTCTCTCTGTCCCTCCCCCACTCACACACACGCTGTTTCAAAAACAAACATTAAAAAAAAAAACTGTCTACAAAACATTTGACAGAGCAGTGCAGCAACACAAGACAATCATGGGACTTTTATTTCTGTAAAAACTTGATTTAAATATGCTAGCTCTGGGGCGCCTGGGTGGCGCAGTCGGTTAAGCGTCCGACTTCAGCCAGGTCACGATCTCGCGGTCCGTGAGTTCGAGCCCGTGTCAGGCTCTAGGCTGATGGCTCAGAGCCTGGAGCCTGTTTCCGATTCTGTGTCTCCCTCTCTCTCTGCCCCTCCCCCATTCATGCTCTGTCTCTCTCTGTCCCAAAAATAAATAAACGTTGAAAAAAAAATTAAATAAATAAATAAATAAATAAATATCCTAGCTCCAACTCTATTCCCATAAGCTACTGAGCAGTCAACTTCTAATTCTTCTCATTTGCAAAATTATGAAACTACTATTACATTTGGAATAAAATTAGAAAATATACCAAATGATGTTTATCATCATATTCATTATATAAATATTTAGTTTTCTTTCATAGTATCCTTCCAAGTTGACTTACCATATTCTCATTGGTTCTCATTTTTATCTTTAAAATCCCTTTCTAGTGGGTGTCCACAGCTATAATCTTCTCACATACAATCTATCTTCTTTAATGCTTTCTTAAGTATACTTCTAAGATAAAAATCTTAGCATATACTGTTTATTAAGAATATAAATGGTCCGGGGCGCCTGGGTGGCGCAGTCGGTTAAGCGTCCGACTTCAGCCAGGTCACGATCTCGCGGTCCGGGAGTTCGAGCCCCGCGTCAGGCTCTGGGCTGATGGCTCAGAGCCTGGAGCCTGTTTCCGATTCTGTGTCTCCCTCTCTCTCTGCTCCTCCCCCGTTCATGCTCTGTCTCTCTCTGTCCCAAAAATAAGTAAATGTTGAAAAAAAACAAATTAAAAAAAAAAGAATATAAATGGTCATCCATTGTGTGTAGATCAGAAGTTCTTTATTGGGATGATTTTATCCTCACATGACATTTGGCAGTATCTGGAGACATTACTGATTATCACAAATAGTGTGTGTGTGTGTGTGTGTGTGTGTGTGTGTAGAAGTCAAGGATGTTGATAAAAATCTCACAACATATAGAAGCAGGCCACCATAACAAAAAATTATATTACTCAAAATTTCAATAGTGTTGGAGTTGAGCAACTGTGCTATTATAACCACAACTCTTTGGCACACAAAGTTCCTCATGGTCTAAATTTTGCCCAGCTCTCCTATCATTAAATATACACTTTAAATGGTTTTGTATTTTTTTCTAAATATACAAAAACTTTTGTAAAATTACTGCTGCCATTAAAATTTAATGATTTTTATCATTTATTATTAATCAAGTCATCCAACTTGATTTTTCTTTCCTTATCTGAAATGGCTGGGTTTGATTAAATCTAAGTTCCATTCAAGTGTTAAATTTTATTTTAAAGTGAGAGTATATTCCATTCAATTAAATTTCAAATGCTTATTATTTTTGTAATAATTATGAAAGAATAGAAAGACAAAGACCATATGCTCTCACATATATGTATAATCTAAAAAAAGAAAAGAAAAGCCAAACTAGAACAAAGTGGAATGGGATTTATCTGGAGTTGGAAAATGGAGAGATGTTGACCAAAGGGAATAAATTTCCAGTTATAAGATGGATACTGCTAGAGATCTAATATACAGCATGGTGACTATAATTAAAAATACTGTATCATATACTTGAAATTTGCTAGAATAGATATTAAATCTTCTGACCACATTCAAAAACATACAATTACATGATGGATATGTTAACTTTCCTTTTTGTAGTAATAATCTTGCAATATATACAAGTATGCAAATAATTACACTGTACACCTTAAACTTACATATTGCTCTAAGTCAACTATAGATCTCAACAAAATTGGAAAAAAGTATATAGAAAGTTTACATTGTTTTAGTTAAAAAAGTTTTTAGTATAGTTGACTCACAATGTTACATTAGTTTCAGGTGTACAGCTTATTGATTTGACAAGTTTAAAGCTCAATCTAACCTTATGCTTAAAGGAACTAGAAAAAGAAGAGTGAAACCCAAGGAGAATAGAAGAAAGGAGATAATAAAGATCAGAGCAGAAATAAATGACAAAGTATTGAAAAATAAAATGGAGAACATGAAACTAAGAGCTAGTTCTTTGAAAAAATAAACAACATTAACAAACTTTTAGCCAGGCTCATCAAGAAAATAGAGAAAGACCCCAGTGAATAAAATCAGAAATAAGAGAGAAGTAACAATTGATACCACCCATAAACAAAGCACTATGAGAGAATACTACAAAAAATTATATGCTAACAAACTGGGCAGCCTAGAAAAAGTGGATAAAAAACTTTACACACACACAAAAACTGGAATAGTGGTTTGTAATTTCAGAAATCAGAAGAGGAAAACTACTGAAGTGTTCTAAAGACTTTAGGATATAGTGTGTTGACGCAAAGAAACCATATCTAATAATAATTGATATAACTTCTGATAAAGTTTAATATATCCATACTTCTAATATTCTGATAAAATAGGTGTGTTTTTGTTTCTATCCATACAGACTATAATGTCACGTATAATACAGTGTTAAGCTTAATGAATAACATTGATGTTGATAAGAATCTTACTCAGAAAAGACTCATTTTCTTCAATGAACATTGGTTTTGCCTAGTCTCACAATGAACGAGCCTGAATAATGACCTGTGTAGGAGAATTTTTTTAAGTCACATTATGTTTAAATATTACCTTCAAATTCAGTGGAATAAGGATGTTTTCATAACTTAATCTTAGTAACAGAAATGGAAGAATAGACATACACATAAAGTTATGCATCATTAGATTCTAAGCAGGAGAGAGAAGCAAAGAGAAGTGGGTTATCCAGAGGTTTCCAACAGACAATGGTCACAAACCAGTCACAAGATATTCAGTAGCATCAACTCTTGTGACAAAATGGAAAGGTCTATTCCATTATCAAAGAATTTAGGCAGATTTTTCTTATATTATCATTTATTCCTTTTGCTTATGTGAATAAATTTTTTCAATTCTTAAGTTTATGAGTAAATAAAAGAGAAATAAAACTGATATTGAAACAAACACAGTCGATTCTAGTAATAAGTTAGTTTTGTTTTACTTATTGGTTATTTATTTTATTTTATTTTATTTTATTTTATTTTATTTTATTTTATTTTATTTTATTTTATTTTATTTTATTTTATTTTACTTATGGGCTATGTGAAAAAGAAGCCCAATCCAAATAAGGACATAAATTTCAAATAAAAATTCAACTTTTCAATTTTAATAATTATGTCTAAAATTATATGGTATATTTATATTGTTTTGTTGTGCTTAAATAAGAAATTCAATAAAAACTCAACATAGGAGAAGTTTAACACTTTGTGCCTAATATCACAGAAAATTTACAAAACATCCATCAACCAATCTCCATCTCTCTGTCTCTTCCCAGAAGCTATGTTATTTAATCATCCAAACCTTTGCTATAAGATAGACAGTATATTCCCTATTTCATAGATGACCCAAGAAAAGTCAAGTGATTCAAAGTCTTCAAATCATGCAGCAGGTTAGTACAAGACTTGAAATTTAAATTCAGGGGGTAAATAAATATATTTTTAATAAGTAAACTACTTCTTATATCAGATACCATGATAATTTTTGAGCAATCTCAAGATATGTCTTTGATTACTATTTGTCCTTTTCTGTAAAGCAAAATTGTAGCTCAAGGAAATTTTTACAATGCTTAATATAACAGTGTTATTAACTGGCAAAACTGAGATCGGAATGCAGACTTTCAGTACCAAAGCCCATGCTTAACCACTAAGTTCTGTGGTTTCTTCAGTGCAAGTGGAGCTGGATATTTTGACAGGTATTTAACAATGTTCTTACATTTCAACCATTACAACAATTGAATAACTGCCCTATCATTAGCCAACTTTGCATTTGCCATTCAAAGGGTGTAAAATAAAGCAACCATTTCTGTTTTAAAATAAAATTTGACAAAATGCAATTAAGATTAAAGTTGAACATGGCAAAATTTATTCAGAGGAATTTTATTTTCAGAATCCATTTACAAGTTTGAAGTGGGTAGAGAAAAATGAGATGCTTTAAAATAGTAGTGTTTAATATTAGAAAAATGTATTTTGACATATGCTATAAAAATTAATAGGTACAGAGTCCTATAGGGACACAGTCCTTATATGATATGATATCTGAAATTATTTGTTTGAACTATTTTCACTTGATAGATGACTTCATTTAATTAATAAGGAAACTAAAAATGTGATGATGATCTATTTTAATATTTAGTTAAAATATAAAATAGTGTTGGGGCACCTGGGTGGCTCAGTCAGTTAAGTGTCCCACTCTTGATTTCAGCTCAGGTTATGATCTCACACGTTCATGAGTTTAAGCCCCACATTGGGCTCTGCTTTGACAGCATAGAGCCTGCTTGGGATTCTCTGTCTCCTTGTCTTTCTGCCACCGCACCTTGTCTCTCAAAAATGAATAAATTTTAAAAAATTCATATAAAATAGTGTCTCTTAATTGAGATATGATACTTTATAATGAATAAATTTCAGTAAGAATGGCCTTTCAATTCATGCAAATACTTAGGCAAGTTCAATTATTTAAGATAATTCAAATTAACACATTTTATATTTTATGTAAATTAAATACAACAGAATTTCTTGATTCATAATTTTTATATATAACATACACTCTACATCAGGTGATAATGGTATTCATTTTTCAGGATAACTTGCCTACATAGACTAGTTTAGTCTAAACTTAAAACTAAAGATTAGTTTACACTTAAAAAAGGACTTGGATTCAAATCATAATAAAATTAGAAAATGATTCAAACTGAATGACATTGATAGGGTGTGGGGTGTAGCTAAAACCGCTTAAAGAAAAATATATACTTTTAAATGTACATTAGAGAAAGGAATGACTGGTGATGAATTAAGTTTCTATGTTAAGAGACTAGAAAGGGGACAAGGCAAACAAAAAGTACAGGGGTAATAAATTTTAAAATAAAATTTAAAAAAGTAGGATTCATGGGACCTCATCAAGATAAAAAGCTTCTGTCCAGAGAAGGAAACAATCAGCAAAACCAAACGAAACAAATGAAATGGAGAAAGATAATTGCAAATGACATATGAGATAAAGGGTTTGCATCCAAATCTATAAAGAACTTAATAAATTCAACACCCAAAAACCAAATAATCCAGTGAAGAAATAGGCAAAAGACATGAACAGATACTTTTCAAAGAAGACATCCAGATGACTAACAGACACATGAAAATATACTCAACATCACTCATCATCAGAGAAATACAAATCAAAACACAATGAGATAGCACTTCACACCTGTTAAAATGACTAAAATGAACAACTCAGGAAACAACAGATGTTGGCAAGGATGCAGAGAAAGAGGAACCCTTATGCACTGTTGATAGGAATGCAAGCTGGTGTAGCCACTCTTGTGAACAGGATGGTGGTTGTTCAAAAAATTAAAAATAGAACTTATCCATGACCCAGCAATTGCACTACTATGTATTTATCCAAAGGATACAGAAATGCTTATTCAAAGGGGCACATGTACCCCATTTTTATAGCAGCACTATCAACAATAACCAAAGTATGGAAAGAGCACAAATGTCCATCTACCAATGATAAAGAAGATGTGGTGTATATATACATACAATGAAATATTACTTGGTTAAAAAAAAGTAATGAAATTTTGCATTTTCCAAATACATGGATGGAACTACAGTGTATTATGCTAAATGAAATAAGGAAGGAAGGAAGACAAATTTGTCAGAGGAAGACAAATATCATATGATTTGACTCAAAAGTCCACTGACTGACAAATGGATAAAGAACAGTGGTATACATATACACAATGGAATATTACTAGGTACTTAAAAAAATGAAATCTTGCCATTTTGCAACCATGTGGATGGAACTAGAGTGTATTATGCTAAGCAAAATAAGTCAGTCATGGAAAAATAATTATCATATGATTTCATGCATATGTGGAATTTAAAAAACAAAACAGATGAACATAGGGGAAGGAAAGAAAACATAAGATAAAAAGAGAGAGGAAGATTAGGGTACCTGGGTGGGTCAGTCCGTTAAGCATGAGACTCTTGCTTTTGGCTCAGGTCATGATCTTACGGTTCAGGCATTTTGAGCCCCGCATCTGGCTCTACACTGACAGTGTGGAGCCTGCTTAGGATTCTCTTCCTCTCTCTCTCTGCCCTTCCCCTGCTCTCTGTCTCTCTGTATCTCTATCAAAAAATTAAAATTAAAGAAAAAGATTTTTAGGGGCACCTGGGTGACTCAGTCGGTTAAGTCTGACTCGGCTCAGGTCATAATCTCACAGTTCATGTATTCAAGCCTGGTGTCTGTTAGCACAGAGCCTGTCTGTTAGCACAGAGCCTGGAGCCTGGTTTGGATTCTGTCTCCCCATCTCTCTGCCCCTCCTCCACTCGTGCTCTGTCTCTATCTCTCAAAAATAAATAAACATTAAAAAAATTTTTTAAAAAGAAAAAAATTAAAAAAGGCAGGCAAACAGTAAGAGACTCAAGTATGGATAACAAACTGAAAGTTGCTGGAGGTGTGTTGGGTGGGGGGGATGGTCTAAATAGGTGACGGGCATTAAGGGAAATAGGAGGAAGATGGCAGCATAGGAGGACGCTGGGCTCACCGATGTCCTGCTGATCAGTTAGATTCCACCCACACCTGCCTAAATAACCAGAAAACCTCCAGAAGACTAGCAGAAGGGATTCTGCAGAGGTAAGTGTAGACAAGAGGCCCATGGAAGAGGATAGGAAGGGCTGAGAGGCTGTGCGTGCTACAAGGACAGGTGGGAGGGAGCCGGGGCAGAGGGGCAGCCCACTGGCAAAGCAAAGGAGAGCCCCCGAGTCTGGCTTGCAAAAGCAGAGGGGCCAGATGGAGTGTGTTCTGACAGCAAGTGTAACTTAACATCTGGAAGGTTATAAATTAACAGCTCTGCTGGGTGAACGGGAGGGCTAGAGGACAATGAGAGGGC
The DNA here is from genome assembly GCF_007474595.2 of Lynx canadensis. Classification (NCBI taxonomy): domain Eukaryota; kingdom Metazoa; phylum Chordata; class Mammalia; order Carnivora; family Felidae; genus Lynx; species Lynx canadensis. The sequence goes on from NC_044303.2 coordinate 166,103,718, forward strand.
TAGAGGACAATGGGATGGAGAGTTGTTCAGCCCCGGACAACAGAGCTCAGCTTGGCAGGGAACAAAGGCACTAGCCAGTGCCATCTCCCTTGCCCATCCCCCGGCAAAATCCCAAAGGCAACCAGTTCCTGCCAGGGAACTTGCTTGCACCATGCAAACACCCAATGCTGTGCTTCTGCAGATCCATCCTTCTGGCAGGTCTGACTCCCTCCCGCTGCCGCAGGGCCCCTCCTGAAGCAGATCACGGAAGGAAAAGCTAGCTGAGCCTGCCCCTCCCGCCCCTGTGCACCTTGCCAATCCACCCAAGCTAATATGCCAGATCCCCAGCACCACAAGCCTGGCAGTGTGCAAGTAGCCCAGACAAGGGCCACACCACCCCACAGTGAATCCCGCCGATAGGAGAGGGGAAGAGAAGGTACACACCAGTCTGAATGTGGCCCCAGCGGTGGGCTGGAGGCAGACATCCCAGGTCTGACTGCGGCCCCGCCCACCAACTCCAGTTATACACCACAGCACAGGGGAAGTGCCCTGCAGGTCCCCACCACCCCAGGGACTATCCAAAATGATGAAACAGAAGAATTCCCCTCAAAAGACACTCCAGGAAGTAGTGACAGCTAATGAACTGATCAAAAACAATTTAAACAATATAAAAGAAAGTGAATTTAAAATAATAGTCATAAAATTAATTGCTGGGCTTGAAAACAGTATTGAGTACGGCAGAGAATCTATTGCTACAGAGATGAAGGGACTAAGGAACAGCCAGGAGGAGCTAAAAAATGCTATAAATGAGCTGCAAAATAAAATGGAGGCAACCACAGCTTGGACTGAAGAGGCAGAGGAGAGAATAGGTGAACTAGAAGATGAAATTCCGGAAAAAAAGGATGCTGAGAAAAAGAGAGATAAAAAATCCAGGAGTATGAGGGGGAAAATTAGAGCACTAAGGGATGCACTAAAGAGAAATGATCTCCGCATAATTGGTATTCCAGAGGAGGAAGAGAGAGGGAAAGGTGCTGAAGGTGTACTTGAAGAAATCATAGCTGAGAACTTCCCGGATCTGGGGAAAGAAAAAGGCATTGAAATCCAACTGGCACAGAGAACTCTCTTCAGACGTAACTTGAATTCATCTTCTGCATGACATCTCATAGTGAAACTGGCAAAATACAAGGATAAAGAGAAAATTCTGAAAGCAGCAAGGGATAAACATGCCCTAACATATAAAGGGAGACTGATATGATTCGTGACTAATCTCTCTACTGAAACTTGGCAGAAAGGAATGGCAGGAGATCTTCAATGTGATGAACAGAAAAAATATGCAGCCAAGAATCCTTTATCCAGCAAATCTGTCATTCAGCATAGAAGGAGAGATAAAGGTCTTCCCAAACAAACAAAAACTGAAGGAATTCACCACCATTAAACCAAGAGATCCGAAGGGGGATCCTGTGAGACAAAGTACCAGAGACATCACTACAAGCATGAAACATACAGACATCACAATGACTCTAAACCCATATCTTTCTATACTAACACTGAATGTAAATGGACTAAACGCACCAACCAAAAGACATAGGGTATCAGAATGGATAAAAAAACAAGACCTATCTATTTGCTGTCTACAAGAGACTCATTTTAAGACTGAGGATACCTTCAGATTGAATGTGAGGGGATGGAGAACTATTTATCAGGCTACTGGGAGTCAAAAGAAAGCTGGAGTAGCCATACTTATATCAGACAAACTAGACTTTAAATTAAAGGCTGTAACAAGAGATGAAGAAGGGTATTATATAATAATTACAGGGTCTATTCATCAGGAAGAGCTAACAATTATAAATGTCTCTGTGCCGAATACGGGAGCCCCCAAATATATGAAACAATTAATCACAAACATAAGCAACCTTATTGATAAGAATGTGGTAATTGCAGGGGACTTTACTACTCCACTTACAACAATGGATAGATCATCTAGACATACAGTCAATGAAGAAACAAGGGCCCTGAATGATACATGGGATCAGGTGGACTTGACAGATATATTTAGAACTCTATCCCAAAGCAACGGAATGTACTTTCTTCTCGAGTGCACATGGAACATTCTCCAAGATAGATCACATACTGGGTCACAAAAGAGCCCTTCATAAGTATACAAGAATTGAAATCATACGATGCATACTTTCAGACCACAATGCTATGAAGCCTGAAATCAACCACAGGAAAAAGTCTGGAAAACCTCCAAAAGCGTGGAGGTTAAAGAACACCCTACTAACGAATGAGTGGGTCAACCTGGCAATTAGAAATTAAAAAATATATGGAAACAAACGAAAATGAAAATACAACAATCCAAATGCTCTGGGATGCAGCGAAGGCAGTCCTGAGAGGAAAATACATTGCAATCCAAGTCTATCTCAAGAAACAAGAAAAATCCCAAATACAAAATCTAACAGCACACCTAAAGGAAATAGAAGCAGAACAGCAAAGGCAGCCTAAACCCAGCAGAAGAAGAGAAATAATAAAGATCAGAGCAGAAATAAACAATATAGAATCTAAAAAAAACTGTAGAGCAGATCAATGAAACCAAGAGTTGATTTTTTGAAAAAATTAACAAAATTGATAAACCTCTAGCCAGGCTTCTCAAAAAGAAAAGGGAGAGGACCCAAATAGATAAAATCATGAATGAAAATGGAATTATTACAACCAATCCGTCAGAAATACAAGCAATTATCAGGGAATACTATGAAAAATTATATGGCAACAAATTGGACAACCTGAAAGAAATGGACAAATTCCTAAACACCCACACGCTTCCAAAACTCAATCAGGAGGAAATAGAAAGCTTGAACAGACCCATAACCAGCGAAGAAATTGAATTAGTTATCAAAAATCTCCCAACAAATAAGAGTCCAGGAACAGATGGCTTCCCAGGGGGAGTTCTACAAGACAATTAAAGCAGAGATAATACCTATCCTTCTCAAGCTGTTCCCAAAAATAGAAAGGGAAGAAAAACTTCCAGACTCATTCTATGAAGCCAGTATTACTTTGATTCCTAAACCATACAGAAACCCAGTAAAAAAAGACAACTACAGGTCAATATCCCTGATGAATATGGATGCAAAAATTCTCAATAAGATACTAGCAAATCGAATTCAACAGCATATAAAAAGAATTATTCACCATGATCAAGTGGGATTCATTCCTGGGCTGGTTCCACATTCACAAATCAATCAACACGATGCATCACATTAATAAAAGAAAAGAAAAGAACCATATGATCCTGTCAATTGATGCAGAAAGAGTATTTGACACAATTCAGCATGCTTTCTTAATAAAAACCCCCAAGAAAGTCGGGATAGAAGGAACATATTTAAACATCATAGAAGCCATTTATTAAAAGCCCACAGCTAACATCATCCTCAATGGGAAAAAACTGAGAGCTTTTTCCCTGAGATCAGGAACACGACAGGGATGTCCACTCTCACCACTGTTTTTTAACGTAGTGTTGGAAGATCTAGCATCAGCAATCAGACAACAAAAGGAAATCAAAGGCATCAAAATTGGCAAAGATGAAGTCAAGCTTTCATTTTTGCAGATGACATGATATTATACATAGAAAATCTGATAGACTCCACCAGGAGTCTGCTAGAACTGATACATGAATTAGCAAAGTTGCAGGATACAAAATCAATGTACAGAAATCAGTTGCATTCTTATATGCTAATAATGAAGCAACAGAAAGACAAATAAAGAAACTGATCTCATTCACAATTGCACCAAGAAGCATGAAATATCTAGGAATAAATAAATATCTAGGAATAAATCTAAAGATGTAAAAGATTTGTATGCTGAAAACTATAGAAAGCTGATAAAGGAAATTGAAGAAGATATAAAGAAATGGAAAAACATTCCCTGCTCATGGATTGGAAGAATAAATATTGTTAAAATGTCAATACTACCCAAAGCTATCTACACATTCAATGCAATCCCCAGCAAAATTGCACCAGCATTCTTCTCGAAGCTGGAACAAGCAACCCTAAAATTTGTATGGAACCACAAAAGGCCCCGAATAGCCAAAGTAATTTTGAAGAAGAAGACCAAAGCAGGAGGCATCACAATCCCAGACTTTAGCCTCTACTACAAAGCTGTCATCATCAAGACAGCATGGTATTGGCACAAAAACAGACACATAGACCAATGGAATAGAATAGAAACCCCAGACCTAGACCCACAAATGTATGTCCAACTAATGTTTGACAAAGCAGGAAAGAATATCTAATGGAAAGAAGACAGTCTCTTTAACCAATGGTGCTGGGAGAACTGGACAGCAACAGGTAGAAGGTTGAAACTAGACCACTTTCTTACACCATTCACAAAAATAAACTCAAAATGGATAAAGGACCTGAATGTGAGACAGGAAACCATCAAAACCTTAGAGGAGAAAGCAGGAAAAGACCTCTCTGACCTCAGCCGCAGCAATTTCTTACTTGACACATTTCCAAAGGCAAGGGAAGTAAAAGCAAAAATGAATTATTGGGACCTCATGAAGATAAAAAGCTTCTGCACAGCAAAGGAAACAACCAACAAAACTAAAAGGCAACCAAGGGAATGGGAAAAGATATTTGCTAATGACATATTGGACAAAGGGCTAGTATCCAAAATCTATAAAAAGCTCACCAAACTCCACACCAGAAAAACTAATAACCCAGTGAAGAAATGGGCAGAAAACATGAATAGACACTTCTCTAAAGAAGACATCCGGATGGCCAACAGGCACATGAAAAGATGCTCAACATCGCTCCTCATCAGGGAAATACAAATCAAAACCACACTCAGATATCACCTCACGGCAGTCAGAGTGGCCAAAATGAATAAATCAGGAGACTGTAAATGCTGGAGAGGATGTGGAGAAATGGGAACCCTCTTGCACCATTGGTGGGAATGCAAACTGGTGTAGCCACTCTGAAAACAGTGTGGAGGTTCCTCAGAAAATTAAAAATAGATCTACCCTATGACCCACAGTAGCACTGCTAGGAATTTACCCAAGGGATGCAGGAGTACTGATGCATAGGGGCACTTGTACCCAAATGTTCATAGCAGCACTCAACAATAGCCAAATTATGGAAAGAGCCTAAATGTCCATCAACTGATGAATGGATAAAGAATTTGTGGTTTATACACACAATGGAGTACTCGTGGCAATGAGAAAGAATGAAATATGGCCCTTTGTAGCAACGTGGATGGAACTGGAGAGTGTGATGCTAAGTGAAATAAGCCATACAGAGAAAGACAGATACCATATGTGTTCACTCTTATGTGGATCCTGAGAAACTTAACAGAAACCCATGGGGGAGGGGAAGGGAAAAAGAAGAGGTTAGAGTTGGAGAGAGCCAAAGCATAAGAGACTGTTAAAAACTGAGAACAAGCTGAGGGTTGATGGGGGGTGGGAGGGAGGTGAGGGTGGGTGATAGGTATTGAAGAGGGCATCTTTTGAGATGAGCGCTAGGTGTTGTACGGAAACTAATTTGACAATAAATTTCATATATTAAAAAAAAGGTGATGGGCATTAAGGAGGGCACTTGTTAGGATGAGCACTTAATTGGAAATCACTAAGTTATACTGAAACCATTATTACACTATACATTAACTAAGTTGGAGTTAAATAAAAGAAAAAGAAAAAAAACTGAGTTTCTCCACATACTGCAACACAAATGTCTTCATAATTATGCAACAACTTGGCAACATTTTTTAACTACTTCTATTCCTCTTATGTGACCTTAAGCAAGGGATCAACAGACATTTCTACCTCAACTATAGTTATAGCCTCATGGTAGTTTTCCTATGATCAATAAATAGAATAGAGAAAGTCTGGAGCTTGGTTCATGGGTAAATGAACTTGATGTACTGGTATAAGCTGAAAATAGGCAGCTTTGGAACTGCAGTTCTACTCAAGTGTAGCTCTAAAAAACTCAGTGTTAGGGAGAAATCCCTCCAGTTGGCAGAGCCTTAAGAGGCACGCTTGATCATATCCTTTGTGGGAGAGTTATTGGGCTTAAGTCCCATTAAAGTACTCTTTGAGACTCAAGAGAAAATTGAGACAGAAAAGGAAAAGACACAGAAGAGGATAAGGTCATGTGAAGACAGAGGTAGAGACTGGATTGATACAGCCACAAACCAGTGAATATGACAGTCATTAAAAGCTGAAATGGGGGTACTTTGGGGGCTCAGTAGTTTAAGCATCCAGGTCTTGATTTTGGCTCAGGTCATGATATCTCATGGCTCCTGAGTTCAAGCCCCACGTTGGGCTCTGCATTGACAGTGCAGAGACTGCTTGGGATTCTCTCTCTCTGCCTCTCCTCCACTCATGCTTGTGTGCACTTTCTCTCATGCTCTCTCTCTCAAAATAAACCAATAAACTTAAAATTTAAAAGAAAGCTGAAAATACCAAGGAATGGAATCTCCCCTTGAACTCCTAGTAGTGTGGCTTTGATGACACTTGGATTTCTGACTTCTGGGCATAACAACTATGAGAAAATACATTTGTGTTGTTGTAAGCCATTCAGTTTTTGATAATTTATTACAGTAGCTATAAGAAACTAATATAGTAGGTTTAATTTTTTATTATGGTGAAACTAAAAATTAATTTCCTAAAAGTTAAATAAATTTATTTAGAATTTAGTCAAAGTAATCCAATTCCTAGTGGCATTTTAAAAATTAATACAATCATACCTTATAATCCCTTATAAACTCTTTTGAAAAGGAGTTACATTTTTCCTCCCTTCTTTTCTTTGCTCCCTTCTTTCCTTTGTTCTAAAAGGTTTAAATGTCTGGCAGCTTCTTAGAGAAAATTTAGTATTAAAACTTGAGTTCATCTGCTCAGAAATAATAAAAAAGAAGTGTCAAGTACAGGAAAAAGATAAAGTTGATTTCAACTGTGGTCCTCAAAGAATGTTGCTGAAATATAATTTGCACGTATTTTCATTGTGACAATGAATTTTTATAGCACTATCTAGAGTATTAATAATTACATGACTCAATTATTCACTAAACCATTGTTCAATGCCAAAAAAATAGTAGCCAAAACAGATGGCAGCTGCAAAAGCTCCTTTGCTTAGAATAAATTATATACAGAAAAAGAGTACTTACTGTGTATGCCTGCTATTTGGACCAAAAAGATGGGCACATTGGCAAAGAAGTTTTGATGAGATCCTTTAAATTTTACAGAATAGAAAATATGATGATGTCTTAGAAAGCTAAGAATTATTCCTATATTTTCTGTTACATAGCTGATTCTAAATTATTGCTAATTAACTCTTGACATGGTTATAAATTACAAAGGAATCATTATTATCTTTTAAGTCTACTTATTTATTTTGAGAGAGAGAGAGAGCAAAAAAGTAGGGGAGGGGTAGAGAGAAAGGGAGAGAGAGAGAGAGAGAGAGAGAGAGAGAGAGAATCCTAAGCAGGCTCTGCACTGTCAGTGCAGGTGTGGGTGGGTGGCTCAACTGGTTAAGCCACCAACTCTTGGTTTCCTTTCAGTTCATGATCTTGTGGTTCCTGAGTCTAGCCCTGCAGTCAGTCACTCACTCTCTCTCTCTCTCTCTCTCTCTCTCTCTCTCTCTCTCAAAATGGGTAAAGAAACTTAAAAAGAAAACATACATAAGAGAAATTATGATAGTTGGTCAAGGATCATTGTATATCAAACAAAATATTACAATATGCAATTGAACTCATAAGCAAATATTGTCTGTATGGTCTTTGTTAAAATAGTACTTAGGCTTCTGGATTTTTTTTCTTTGCCTTTAGTTGATAATATTTGCTACAACCTTTTCTGAAAAGATTCCTTCCCCCCAGATTTTTCTTTCACATCAAGGAAAATATGCCAAACATAGTTTAAACTATTTTATGCCATTGGCTATACTGGTCAAGTATTTTATTCAATAAGGATTAAATAATTAATGAGGAAATGAGGAAGGATCTGTTGGAACATGTAAGGGTCTCTGTGAAACAACAATACAGTCACAGTATCCTGTAGATTATTGAATAATAGGGTGTCTCCTGCTTTTAATTTAGGATTGAAATTTACCATTTGGCTTTACACTCCTTCCTTAGCAATTGCCCTATTAATAGTCAATCTGAGGAATCATGTGGATAAGTACTCTCAAGTTGGTATATTTAGTTTCCTCATAAGGAGTTTCAATAGTACTTCTGATGGTAATAGCAGTAATAATTGCTTCATTCTAGAGGGATTATATTGAGTTAAAAATGTTTTATATATCAGAAAAAAATACCTATTTGCAAGTGGATAAAGTATGTCATCCTCACTTTGTTTGCATGTGCAGTTATGAGAAAATCTTAAGACTGTCCAGGATAATTATCATAATTCAGTATTGCTAATACAGTATTTTACAAGGAAATAAAATGAGTTTTTCTGTGTATGACACAAATGCATATTTAGTGTCATTAGTTATTGAGGATTTTAAAAAATTGTTTTAGCAAAGCTTAAAGGTATATTCTAGGCTTCTTAGAAGGTAGGAATTCTGAAATAAAGCATATTATAGGAGTGAAATGATAATACTCCTCACTCATCTTGTCATACAGTTATTTTTATGGAACTAAATGCACAATCTACTATAGTATCATTTCTTAACCAAATATGATTTAGCTAAATATGTTAGTAAACTAGACAAAGGAGAATTCATTAACTCTTTCAGGAGCACACAACGCAATTTAAAGCGCTATCAGGCACCACAATGTGAACAATCAGTAGCAAAAGGGCATGTGAACAATCTTTCATGGTCAATTATTTATGAGTCAGACATTCTTTAGATTTTTATTTTACTAAAAAGTACACTATTATTTATAAATCTTTAAGGTTTAGCAAATTTGCTTTCAAGTGTGTAGAGCACAATTCAATTTCAACTATGTCCTGAACATCAGGGGTTATACCCTTCCTGGACTACTTTTTTTTTTCTGCCACATTTTAGGGCCACTTGGGATCAGGACACAGAAAATTCAGTTACCTGAAGAGAGTATGATGGGGAGTGCCTTTGTATTTGAAGAGATTTTGATGGATCATGTTTTTGAATACCATATTTTTATTTTTGGGAAAGATTCATCTATTTCTAGTTTCTTAAGAACAGAAAATTGCTTTTCTGTTCTGCAAAGGTAAAACTGATTGTTATTCTATTTCCTTGTTCTTAGACATACATGTTGCACAGATCCCTTATTTTATACTACTACCAATCACTTTCTGAACTGCCAGATGCAACATTTTTTTAATTCAAAATTAAATTTTCCAAGGAAAATACAACGGTAAAGAATTATAGATTTTTTTAACATCTGTTCTTTTTAGACAATAATTTTCAGTCCTGGATATATGCTAATCTTTAATCTTTACAAGATCTTGGCTTTTAAAAATAGAGATCTCTCATATTAAGATTTAAAGAAATAGTATTACATTGTATTCACTATTTTGTAACATTTGTTAGTCCACATTTTGCCTCTAAATTTCATTCATTAATTCAGTTGTAATTTATTTTCATTCTTGAATTATAATTTACCACAGCATAATTATCTATTCTCTACTGAAAAGATTTTATGACCAGTTACAGTTCTAGTGTTTTGTTATTACAAGTGATGTTTCTATGCATATGTCTGTACATGTCCTTGGTATACACATATCTGAAGGTTTGATTACTGAGCCATCCAGTTGATGTTCAACCACAGAAGATAATGCCTGATTGTATTTTCAAAGAAGTTGCTGCAGTCTAACTTCATACAGCAATTTGCCTATTGCTCTAATTCCTCAACACTTGAAATGATAAAAATTTTTATTTATTCTTTATAATTTTAGTTAGTATAAAGTAATCATTTACTATAGTCTTTATTTTCATTTCCCTAATTTCCTATGAAAGTATATTTCTTTCCACATGCTTCAATGCATCCACTATCACCTTATGGTTAGAGGCAAATTTAGGAGTCTTATTAGGGCTCAGATATTACACGGTCTCCAAACTACTTTAAAATATTTTATATTGACAGTAGAAAATGTATGCATGCTGTTTTAATTGAATTACTGAGGTATAATTTATATAATAACGTGTATCATTATCACACTTTGCTGACCTTATCAGTATACCTTTGTGTAACCACAAATATACTCAAGATATAGAGCATTTTACTCATCCTAACAAAGCTCCCTTGTGACCCTCCCTATTAAATCCCTTCCCATTGCAAGTTCCAGTCACCACATAGATAATAACTGTGCCGTAATACACATCTCAATTATACAGAGTATATTTAGGACCATATTGAATAACACAGAGATATGAAAAACGCACAAAAATTTGTATATTGCATACCAAACCTAAATGGTTTATGAACAAATAGAAATTATCATAGAAATAAAATATTTTGAATTCTAAGCCCTTGGAAAGATGGAAAGATGTGTATCCTGCTTTATTGGTGGTGGTAGCATTGATCTACAAATGTTAAATAGGTTACTTTATTTATTAAAGTTGAATTCTTCTATAACCATACTGATCTTCTATTATTCAATGTCTAAGAGAGGAGTATTGTATTATGGTCTAATTTTGTCATGCATGTGAAGCTTTGTAGTGGATTCAAATACTTAAATTAGTTAGGTTTTCTGAATGAGTCAAATCCATTGTCATCAACTTTTTCTTGTAACATTCCTTGTTCCGAAGCCCAATTTGTAGGATATTATCCTCTTTCTTATGCAGAATATTTTCAGGGTACATGCATTTATATCCTTTTAAACTTTATCTATGTATTTTTATTTTTTAATTTTATTTTTGTTTATGAAGACAACCAATAGTCCTGGCTTTCTTTTTACACAATATTACAATTTAAATTTTCTACTTGATGTGTTAATGGTTACTTGGATCATTTGCAATTAATAGAATTTTGGATTTGATAGGATTGAACCCTATTACATTGCTGTATTCTCTCTACTTGTTCTTTGTTCTCTCTTCCTCCTTTTGAGTAAATTAATTATTGTCAAACACATTTTTCATAGTTTTAAAGTGTATTTTAACTTATAATTATGAAATTCTATTACTTCACACATATCAGAACTTCCAATAGTATCATCGTATTTACCTCCGTTTGTAATACTGCCATGATTCACTTTCACTGCTACACATTAGAAATATCTTGACATATTTTTGCTTTTAGCAGCAACTAAGTTTTAATGAAATTAAATAGGAAAATATAATTGACATTTACTTCACAGTAATGATCACTATCAGACTTCATTTATCCCAATTTCTATTTGCAGTTCTGCTAGGTATCTTTATTTCACATTCACTTTGAACGTTTTTTTTTTTTTTTTCTGGTAGAGAATTTTAACTTAATGGACCTTTCTTCTACCCACAGGACTTTAACATTTTTAAAATGTTATTGTCTTCATGTTTGCATAGTTTGACAAATCTGCTATCTTGCACATCTATGTTACTTATTTTTGCACTATTAAGATTTTATCTTTGTCACATGTTGCACTAGTTTTAGTATGGTGGATCTTAGTTTGGTGTTCTTTTTTCCTTTTTTAGGTTCTATGATATTCTTGAATTTGTGTTTAGTCATAGTGTTTTAAATTTTAGTCAAACTTAGATAATAGAATTCCAGTTCAAGATGGCAACGTGAGGTAGGTAGACTCTGAACTCATCTCCTCCATGCAACACACCAGTTTACACCAATTAATAGAACAATTCCCCTTGAGGAAGAACTGAGGGGTAACTGAACAGCTACAGAACAACCAAAGATAAAGAGAATGGCAAGAGAATTGTAAGAGAGACAGAGACACCATAACAAAAGGAACCCTCATTCCCGACACTTTCAATGGCAGTGGGAAGGGTTAGTACTAACGGACCAAAAAAAGATACCTCTATCCTCGAACAAAGAAAAAATAGCTGTGGTTTAAGAAAGCAAGTAACAAATAAAAAAGACAACACTAGAATTCTGCCATGCTGCATAGATGCTATGGGAAAGCTCTCTAGGTCAGAGGGATTACAAAATGACACAGCTTAAGTTTCCATGCCACCTTAAAAATCTAGACTGGCTCAGGGTCTGGACCCCCTAATAGGTGGGTCTGGTCCTCTCAGTGAACTTGCAACTTTTGAATCTCAGGTCCACAAGCCCACACCAGCCCTTTTGCACTGGGACACAGAAACAGAACAAAAGAAAAGAAAAGAAAAGAAAAGAAAAGAAAAGAAAGAAAGAAAAGAAAAGAAAAGAAAAGAAAAGAAAAGGAAAGAAAAGAAAAGAAAAGAGAGAGGAGAGGAGAGGAGAAGAAAAGAGAAAAGAAAAGAAAGAAAGAAAGAAAGAAAAGAAAAGGAGTAAAGAAATAAAAAGAGAAATAAAGAACGAACAGAAAAAAAAAAGCTGCAGTTTATAGGGGCCAAGGAGATGCAAGAACACTCTCTTCCTTTCCACCTTAAAACCCCAGACCTGAGCGGGGTGTGGACACCATAAGGACAGGTTCAGATGCCATGATTACAGGAACAGAACAAATCTCAGTTTAAAAGGGCCAAAAAAAAAAAACAAAAAACAAAAAACAAAACTGTGGGAACTTTACTTCTCGCTCCACCTTGAAAACCCAACCTGGGTCACAGTTTGGCTCATTGCGAGCTGACCTGAGCAAAGACAGGGGCCGTAAGTCCAAACCAGTCACCCCATGGTACAGAAACACAGAAAAGAAGCCATGGTTTGGGGTGAGTGTATGTGTTTTTAACTTTTTAAGATTTGCCTTATTTTTATTTTCTTCTGTTTTTTTTTTCTTTTCTTTCATGTTCTTTTTTTTCTTGTTTTCTTCTTTTTAAATTTTTTGCTTTTATTTTTTTCTTTTATTATTATTACTTTTTATTCTTGCTGTAAAAATCCATGGTTTAAAAAAGTAACTAGCATATACAGACATAGTTCCAGCCAGCCAGCAAAAGTCACCAAACACACAGAGTGCATAGAGGACCCCATTTACAAAACCACTACTTCAAATTTAGAAATAGCTGTTTCACCTAATACATAGGAACAAACAGAAAGTCAAGCAAAATGGGGAGAAAGAGGAATATGCTCCAAAAGAAATAACAAGGAAAAAACCTCAGAAAAAGAACTAAATGACACCAAGATAAGCAATATGCTGATCAATAATTTAAATTAATGATTGTAAAGGTACTCAATAGGGTGGGGAAAATAATGTAAGATTTTGGGGATACTTTCAATAAAAAGAAAATACTGGGGTGCTTGGGTGGCTTGGTCAGTTAAGCATCTGACTTTGGCTCAGTTCATGATCTCTTGGTCCATGGGTTAGAGCCCCACATTGGGCTCTGTGCTGATAGCTCAGAGCCTGAAGCCTGGTTCAGATTCTGTGTCTTCCTTTCTCTGCCCCTCCCTCACTTGCACTATGTCTCTCTTTCTCAAAAATAAACATTAAATAACTTTAAAAAAGGAAATTAAAAGGAACCAGAGTCGAAGAATACAATAACTGAAATTAAAACAAAAAAAACATATTAGAGGGGGGTCACCATAGATTAGAAGATACAGAAGAATACCAGTGATCTTGAAGAAACAGTAATGAAAAGTTTAACAGTAAGAAGAGAAAAGGGTTTTTAAAAATGAGCATAGATTAAGAGATCTCTTTGACAACATCAAGCAAACAAACACTCTCAATACAAGGGTCCCAGAAGAAAAAAAAAGAGAAAGGTGGAGAAAACTTATTTAAGAAATGACTGCAAACTTCCCTCACCTACAGAGGGAAACAGACATCCAAGTCCAAGAAGCACAGAGAGTTCCAAACAAGATAAATCAACGGGCATATAATAATGTCTACACCGTGGCATATAATAATTTAAATGCTTAAGTTTAAAGATAAAAAGACTCTTAAAGGAAGCATAAGAGAAACAAGAAGTTACCTAAAGGGAAAATCTATAAGACTATGAGATGATTTTTAATCAGAAACTTTGCAAGTCATAGCTAGTGTTATCATATATTCAAAGTGCTCCAAGAAAAACAAAACAAAACAAAACAAAAATACAACCCAGAATACTCTATCTAGCAAGGTTATAGCTCAGATTTGAAGGCGAGAGAGAGTTTCCCAAAAAAATATAAAGTTTATTACCAGTAAACCAGCTTTACAAGAGATGTCAAAGGAACTTTTTAAGTGGAAAAGAAATGACTCTAATAGACATAATAAAAAATATAAATAAAAAATGTAAAATATGACAACATATACCTAAAATGTGGATAAGACTAAAGAGGGAGGATAGGAAGAAAATGATTTTTTTTGGTTATTTTTTTAAAGAATGTGTATAAACTTAAATGATTATTAAGTTAATATGGACTGCTCTTTACACAGGATGCTATAATATGAAGCTCATGGTAACTACAAACCTAAAACCCTTAATAGATGCAAAAAAATAGATAAAAAAAAGAAAGAAAGCCAAACAAAACACTATAAATACTCATGGATCACAAAGAAGAAAAAAAAAGCAAAAAACTAAATAAACAACAAGGAAACAGAATTTTAAAAATAGCATTAAGTACACACCTATCAATAATTACTTTAAATCTAAATGGCCTAAAATCTCCAATTAAAAGCCAGTGGCAGAATGCTTTTTTTAAAAAATAATAAAACAAGATCCACCTATATGCTGCCTTCAAGAGACTCACCTCAGACCTAAAGAAGCATACAGACTGATACTGAAAGAATGAAAAAACATTCACCATACGGAGAAAAAAAAAAAAAAAAAAGCCAGGGCAGCAGTACTTATATCAGACAAAATAAGCTTTAAAACAAATATCATAATAAGAGACACGGACGGTATTTACATAAAGATAAAAGGAACTACCCAACAAAAGGATATAACAATTGTAAATGTCTACCCAATACTGGAGCACCTAAGCACATAAAACAAATATTAATGGACATAAAATAAGAAATTGATGCCAATACAATAATAGTAGAGGACTTTAACACGCCATTTATATCAATGGATACATCATCCAGCCAGAAAATCAGTAAGTGACCAATGTCTTTGAATTATACTTTGGACCAGATGGATAAAACAGTGTATACAAGAGACTATACATGCTTTTCAAGTACACATGGAACAGTTTTCAGAATAGGTAACACATGAGGCTACAAAACAAGCCTCCATAAACTTAATACGACTGAAATTATAGCACGCATCTTTTCTGACCACAATGGTATGAAACTAGAAGTCACAAGAAAAAAATACTGGAAAAAACACAAACATATGGAGACTAAGCAACAGGATACTAAACAACAAATAGGTCAATGAAGCAATAAAAGAAGGAATAAAAAAATGCATAGAGACAAATGAAATGAAAGCACAACACTCCAAAATCTCTGGGACACAGTGAAATCAGTTCTAAGAGAGATGTATAAACCAATATAAAAACCAAGACAGGCCTACCTCAAGGAACAACAAGGAAACAAAATGAAACAAAACAAATAAACAATCTAACATTACCCCTAAAGGAACTACAAAAAAACAAGAAACAAAGCCCAAGGTGAGTAGAAGAAAAGAGCTAATACAAATTAACATAGAAATAAATGATTAAAGCCAAAAAAAAGGCGGGGGGGCGGAAACAAATGAAATGAAGAGCAGCTTGTTTGAAGTGATACACAAAATTGACAAACCCTTAGCCAGACTCACCAAGAAAAAAAGAGAAAAAAATCCAAAGAAATAAAATCAGAAATGAAAGAGAAGTAACAACTGATACCACAGAAATTCAAAGGATCTTAAGAGAATATTATAAAAATTATATGCCAACAAATTGGTCAATCTGAAAAAAATGGCCCAACTCCTTTAAATATACAATCTTCTAAAACTGAACCAGGAAGAAATAAAAAACTTGAACACTGATTACAAGTAACAAAAATGAATTAGTAATGAAAAAAACCTACCAAAAAATTAAAGTCTAGGACCATATAGATTCACTAGTGAATTCTACCAGACATTTAAAGAGGAGTTAATACCTAGTCACAAACTATTCCAAAAAAATACAAGATGAGGGAAAACTCTCAATGTTGGCCATGAGGCCAACATTATCCTGATACTAAAACCAGGCAAAGACACCACAAAAAGAGAGAAAACTATAGGCCAATATCCTTGATGAACATAGATTCAAATATCCTAAAATATTAGCCAGCTGCAAACAACAATACATTAGAAAGATCATTCCTCCCTAATGGGATTTAGTCCTGTGATGTAGAGACAGTTCAATATTCACAAATCAATGTCATGCATTATATCAACAGAATGAAGGATAAAAATCATGTGATCATCTCAATAGATGCAAAAAAAAAATTGACAAGATTGAACATCCATAATAATATATCTCAACAAAATGGAGTTACAGGGAGCATAACTCAACATAATAAAGACTCTATACTAACAACCCACAGGTAACATTATCCTCAAAGGTGAAAAACAGAACTTTTCCTTTAACATCAGGAACAAGACAAGGATGTCTACCCTCGTCATTTTTATTCAACATATTACTTGAAGTCCTAGCTACAGCAATCAAACTAGAAAAAGAAATAAGAGACATCCATATTAGTAGGTAAGAAGTTAAACTATTATCTCCAATTTCTATTTGGAGACAACATGATACTATACATGGAAAATCCTTAAAAAATCTACTAGAATAAACAAATTGAGTAAAGTGGAAGAATCCAAAATTAATACCTGGAACTAGGTAGCATTTCTATGGAGTATCAAAGTCACAGAAAGAAATTTTAAAAGTAACACCATTTACAATTGGATCAAAAGGAATAATATACACAGGAAAAAACCAAGATGGTGAAAGAGTTGTAATTGAAAACTGAAAACAGTGATGAAAGAAATTGGAGAGGACATAAATAAATGTGAAGATGTTCCATGCTCCTGGATTTGAAGAATATTGTCAAAATATCTATATTACTCAAAGCAATCTACAGTGTTAATTCAACCTCTAACAAAATATGAATAGCCTTTTTCACAAAACTAGAACAAATAATACCAAAATTTGTACAGAACCACAACAGACCCTGAATCGCAAAAGAAATCCCGAGAAACAAAGCTGGAGATAGTCACGATTCCAGGTTTTAAGATATATTGCAAAACTGTAGTAATCAAAACAGTATGAAACTGGTGCAAAAATAAACACATAGATCAATATAACAGAATAGAGACCCCAGAAACAAACTCACATTTATATGGTCAATTAATCTATGACAAAGGACGCAAGAACATACAATAAAGACAGTTTTTTCAACAAATAGTACTGGGAAAACTGACAGCTACATGTAAAAGCATCAAACCAGACTACTTTCTAACACCATACACAAAAATAAACTCAAAATGCATTAAATACGTAAACATGAGACTTGAAACCATAAAAATTCGAGAAGAGAACACAAGCAGTAAATTGTCTGACATTAGCCACAGCAACACATTGGTAGATATGTGTCCTCAGTCAAGGGAAACAAAGTAAAAATAAACCATTGGGACTACTGCAAAATAGAAAAGCTTTTGCACAGCAAAGGAAACCATTCACAAAACAAAGACAACTTATGAATGGGAGAAGATATTTGCAAGTGATATATAAGGGATTAATATCCCTAAGAAACAACCCATGAAACTCAACATCCAAAACAACACAATTAAAAAATGGCAAAGACCTGATAAAGAAGATGTACAGATGGCCAAAAGACACATTAATAGATCCTCAATGTCACTCATCATCAGGGAAATGCAAGTCAAAACCACAATGAGCTATCACCTCACACTTATTAGAATCGTTAAAATCAGTAAGACAAGTGTTGGCGATGGTAAGGACGAAAAGGAAGTCTTGGGGACTCTTTGTGGAAATGTAAATTGGTATGGCCACTGTGCAAAACAGTATGGAGGCTCCTCAAAAGTTAAAAATATAAATAATATATGATCCAATAATTCTGCTATTGGGTATTTACCCAGGGAAAATAAAAGCAACTTGAAAATATATAAGCACTCTTATGTTTATTAAAGCATTATTTACAATAGCCAAGACACAGAAGCAATGTAAGTGTCTATCAATAAACAAATGGAAAAGGAAAATGGCACACACACATATACTATGGGATATTACATAGCGATTAACAAGAATAACATTGTGCCATTTGAGACAACATGGGTGGACCTAGAGGGTATGATGGTAAGTGAAATAAGTCAGACTAAGAAACACAAATACCATTTGATTTCACCCATAAATGTTATCTTTTAAAAAAAATGAACAAAAAAGGAGAATCAGAACTTTAAATACAGTGAGTAAAATGATGGTTGCGAGAGTGGAGGGCATTGGAGGTTTGGGGCAAAATGGGTAAAGAGAAGAGGGAGATGCAGGCCTCCAGTTATGGAGTAAGTCATGAGAGGAAAATGCTGAGCACAAGGAATACAGTCAATGATATTGTAAAAGCAATGCAATGGGACAGATGGTAGCTATACTTGTGAACATAGCATTATGTATAAACTTGTCAAATCACTAAGTTGTACATGATAAACTAATATAACACTAACGTGTCAACCATATTTAAAAAACTTAAAAAATATTCGTTACTCTTTTATTCAACTATTTTCTTGATGTCCTTCCCTTGGGGACTCCAATTGCACATTATAGTAGATAGCATGAAATTGTTTTGTAGGCAGTGAGTCTGTTCTCTCAATGCTTTACTTTGGAAAAAAAGTGTATTGTTATATATTGATTTTAATAATAATTGCTACTATAATGCATAATCTACTGCTAATTCCATCTGGTGACATTTAAATTTCATGTGGTTCTATTTTATATCTTAATCTTCTGTCATCAGTATGTTTAGGCTTTCCTGCAAATAACTGAATGTTTTATAATTCCTATTATAAAGTCGTGGTCTCATAATTCTATAACCTCTGTCACTTCTGGATTAGCTTGTATTGACTGACTTTTTGACTGTTTATATATAATATATTCCTGCTTCTCACAAAGTGTGAAAAATTTTTATTGTATGCTAGACAATGTGATACTAGGCATTGTAAATATTATGTTGTTTAATGTCTCTAATTGCTCTCCTCTATTAAAAATCGTTACTTTGTTCCAGCAAGAAGTTAAATTGGTCCCTACAAGGCTTAATCTATCCTTTCATTGGTAATTCAAGATTTGGGGGGTTATTATTGCTTTTAGTCCCTCTAATCATAATCACAAACTTACCTCTTGCACAATTACAGGGCTATTGTCAGGGTCAACTTGTTTGTTTCACTTCTCACAGTGATCAGTTTTCTTCGGCGTTGACTCTTGTTTGAAAACCATTGTTTCTTTTTATCCCTCACTTTATAGTAGTGTACATTGCAAGGGTTAATTCATTTCTGTTGCCTTTTCGATGGCCAGTAGTGGAAGTCTGTGTACATTGGTGCTAATTTATACCTTACAATAAGTAACTGATGTATACAACTCATTAACATACACAATGGTGGTGGTTATTAGTATTAAACAGACTCTAATGCTGAGCCAAATAGCAGATCTAAATTCCACAAGAGCAATGCTATACAGAATATTAGCATAAGGACTAATATTATTTTCATTTGAATAACTGGTGTTCACAATATGTGTATTTTGTGGGTATAATATCTTTGTATGTAATATTTTCTAGTGGCTGGTAGATCAGATTAATATTTTTGAGTACCATTCTATGCCCAGTCCTCTTCATTCTTATGTTCTCCCACAGAACACAAAATGAAAGATTTTATAGCATTCTCAAACTACAAGTTTTATTAGTTATGCTATTGCTTCCTATTTCAATGAGCCTTTCTTGTAGAGTGCTTAACTGGCAGATAGGTGGTATGTGATTGACTATATAAACTGTTCTTGTGACTATTTACCAATAAATGTTTGAATATGTGGCAGATTCACATTAGACATATTTGATAAAAGCAAATTCCTGGTAGCAAGGAAATAACTCACTAGTTCCTCTAAAGGTTTTTTTAAATAAAAATAACCTGACAATTATGAGTGTACAAATTGCTTAAATAATTCCTTTAGAGCAGATACATATTGACTTATCTGATGTATAAAATACATACATACAAGTAATTTAATAATTAGAGATGTGCCCATATCCCATCACTAGAGTTTCTAATTTTCTGGAAACCTAAGAATCTGTATTTTTTACATCTCTGAAAGTTTTTCTGATATGCAGCCAAAACTGAGGATAACAATGTTTTCAAGGGACCTAACAGATGTTATAATTTGATTCCTTTACCGTAAGAAAAGATGAATCAAAGGATTTTTTAAGTTCTCAGATTGCATAAAATTTGGTTTCTAAGAACTGCCAACCCATTTCCTTCTTCCCACATCATGCTATTCATACACTTAGAATTTACAGGTTAATTACTGAGGAAATTGATTAGATACGATGCTACACAGAGTACTATTCTGTTTCTGTGTGCATTTAGTTTCCCTTTTGAATCCAGTGCTCATGTCCTCATCTTTTTAAAGTTATTATTTTATATGAAGAATAACAGGAACAAGAAGAAAAAAAATCTTAGGTTTTAAATGTCATTTTTGAGACATAATTTCAGTTATATTTTGCTGCTTATTCTGAATTTACATAACAAGGATGCATGAATTTATATTGTGACTCATTGTCATGTAAATATATGAAAAGTTCATAAATTTAAATGTTTTTCAGACATCTGTTTGACCTGTTGTGGAAAGTTTCTCCTCAGGGGGTATACATCTACTTCACATTTGATAGCATGACACTTTCTGCATCTTATTGTCTTATTTTAGAAAAGGAAACAGCAGACCATCATTGTGAGAACAGAATGCCAACAAACTGGTAAAACTCTAATCAAGTTTGAAAAAATGATTTGAATTGGGCATGTCATTCAAAGCTCTAGCTTACTGAAATGTGATTTTAGAAAATAAATTTGCTGAACAATAAAAATGATAAGTCTGAATTCTAATGCGAAGAAAAGATAACAGAAAAAGTGTTTTAACGTATTCAGATTTTTTGAAGCATGCTTGCTATTTGCTTAAAAATTTAAGTCAGTAGAAAGACCATAATATAAATACTTCGTGTTAATTCCTAGTAATATGATGAATATTCAGAAGTTATTGACAAGCAGATGGTCATTGTAGATATTTTGGTCAACATTTTTTACTGTGAGACTGGCTTCAAGGTTCAGAAAAAATATTTTAATGCACTTGAACATATAAATATAAGAATGTTAATAGAAATTCAGAGAGACATAAAACCATAAATTCCATTTTGTGTCATTAAAAAGTCTAGATGAGTAGTTAATGAATAATCAAGTATACTTGAAAATTTTTATCTCATTATCTGAACAGAACAGGTGTCATCAATATTTAGTACCCCTTTATAATAAGAAGCATAGGTCTCAGGCTTTCATATATATGCATATATGTTTTAAATTTTATATTGTGATATACAAGCAGAAAAATGCACATATCTTAAGTGTATAGTTTGGTATATTTCATAAGCTGAATACACTTTCATAACCAACACCAAAATAAGAAAGAGATATTACCTGGAAAACAGAAGCCTCAAATTCTTTTCCAGTCACAATCAAATTTTAAGATTGGCTTCTTAGGGCACCTGGGTGGCTCTTTTGTTTAAGTGTCCAATTCTTGATTTCGGCTCAGGTCATGATCTCATGTTTCATGAGTTCAAGCCCAGCATCAGGTCTGTGGTGACAGTGCAAAGCCTGTTTGGGATTCTCTCTCTCCCTCTGCCCTTCCCATGCATGCTCTCTCTCAAAATAAATAAACTGACATTTTTTTTTTTTAAAAAGACTGGCTTCTAACGACACAAACTAGTTTTACCTGCTTTGGCACTTTGTATATTAAGTGAATCAGAGAATACATATCCAGAGTCTAATGGACAGGACATCATTATATTTGTTAGTCTTATCCATATTTTTGTGTATAGAAGATTCATTAGCCACATTTTTATTTCTCTTAATAAACTAAAATTATTAGTAAGAAATTTTCATTCTTAGAAATAGGAATCTGTATCTGAAGTAAATAATCCAAAGTAAGTATGAACAGAAAAATCTTATTGCTAGCATTTAAATACTTCCTACAAAGTCTAAATCTGAAATTTTTTAAATATACAAGTATAAAACTATGCTTGTTCAGAGATAGTTTTTATAATATCTTAATATTAAAATTAATGTCCTATTTAAAATGCTTTTTAAAAAAGAAAAATAGGATACTCCTCAATGTTTAAAATAAAAATAAATTTAAATACAGTTAAGTCATTATCATTACAACTTAATAGAAACACTGCTGTCTGTATTTTTCTAAAAGTTTCTGGGGCAACGGGGTGGCTCAGTCAGTTAAGTGTCCTCTCGGTTCATGAGTTCAAGCCCCACATCAGGCTCCACACACAGTGCAGAGCCCACCTGTGATTCTCTCTCCCCTTCTCTGTGCCCCTCCCCAACTTGCACTCTCCTTCTCTCTCTTCCTCTCAAAAAAAGAAAAAAAAAAAGTTTCTAAGTACATTACAAAAAGTTCATAAAAGTGGTCCTATACCCAGAAATTAGAAATTGTGGCCCCATTTTCCATAAAGATTACATGCCTTGTGTGAATTAAATGTTAGGGATGGTTTTTTGATTGCTTTGACTGAACCCTATTTTAGTTTTGTTCCCCCAACAGTAATGAGCCAGTTTTAAGATTGGCATTTCCACCTTAGAGAGTAAAATAGAAGTGATTTTTCTAACTGCATATGCTCCCTCCAAAAACTCTCCAAACACATATATTTACTAATTACAACATACTACAGAAGACATGCAAAAGTACTATGTGTTAGCGGCTTTGTGTATAATGTAACAAATACACACAAACACAAATATCTGGTGAATATTGTTCAGAAGTAGCATATCTTCAACATCCATTATTTGTCATTTTCAGTAAAATATGTGAAACTCCAGAGAAGAGTAATTCTGGATTTAAATAAGCAATGTATTTTACTCTCAAGATAGGTGTTAATTTTAATTTTTAGTCATAGTGTTTGTTTTTGCTTTTTTTTGGCCATCTGTAGTGGAAGTAAGGGCCCTATTACCTTATAGTTGTAATACGCATCTATGTGCCTTTCACATATTAGATGTTTAAAATATGTTGCATGACTGACAACATTTATCATTTTTGAGAGAAAACATTTTCACTCTCCAGATTAAGAAAAGCACTTGGGAACGTGAAGTGGATTAGGTGTATCACGTAATCCACTTGGACATTTAAGTCTGCTTAAATTATACATGGCACTATTAAGATGATTTTTTTTAATATAAAACAAATTGGGAAGCGCTGTAGTTTTCAACAATAGTGTTGCTCAATATTTGAGGACATTGTTAAGTTTTCTGTAGTTATGTCCACCCAATATACTTAATGTATAGATTTTAACAAAGAAACCTGTTATGTTTAAAGTTTATTTACTTTTTATTTATTTTGAGAGAGGGATAGAGAGTAAGTGGGGAAGGGACAGAGAGAGAGAGGGAGAGACAGATTCCCAAGCAGGCTCTGTTCTATCAGTGCAGAGCCTAATGCTGGGCTTCAACCCACAAACTGTGAGATCATGACCTGAGCTGAAATCAAGAGTCAAACAATCAACTGAGCCACACAAGTGCCCCAGAAATCAGTTATATTTAATTCTTTAATAATTTCTTGAGAAAACAAATCAATATCATACCCTACATAGCATATCTAACATTCAAAAATGTGTGAAATAAATATCTCATTGAAGTTAACTATAGTCTAGAGTAATTCTATCAAGACTGAGAGGGGCATTTTTAAAAAATTTTTTTTTCAACGTTTATTTATTTTTGGGACAGAGAGAGACAGAGCATGAACGGGAGAGGGGCAGAGAGAGAGAGGGAGACACAGAACCGGAAACAGGCTCCAGGCTCTGAGCCATCAGCCCAGAGCCCGACGCGGGGCTCGAACTCACGGGCCACGAGATCGTGACCTGGCTGAAGTCGGACGCTTAACCGACTGCGCCACCCAGGCGCCCCGAGAGGGGCATTTTTAACAGAGAAGAAATGAATAAAAACACCTTTATTGCAAACATTGCTATAGGTTTGGCTTTCTGCCCCTATTATGCAATACTTTAGGATTAACCTTTTTGATACCTATGTTACCACTATTAAGATGCAGATTTTAGTTAACTGCTTCTATTTTTAGTATGGTTATTAAATTATTGTAAGCACACTATAAACAAATGAGTAATTCACATCTATGATACTTAATGAACATGGCCTCTTCCAACAGGAACTGAAGTTACTATAACAGAAAACCTCAATGGAGCTGAGTGTGCTAAATGAGAAATTCTCCTGGCAGATGAGCTCAAAACCAAGGGCTAGCTTCTGTTAAGATAGACTGGAGGATTCTTCTGTATGGTTACTTTTATAATTCCTTTCTTGTTGAAAATGATACCTGCTCAATCTTTCAGTGGAATAGTTGTCACAAGGAATACCTTATGCTCATAAAGGTAACTTTTCTCTAAATAATTATCCTTGAATTAGATTCCCAAAACACTAATCCTCATGTCTCCCCAAACTACTGATTATAGTTTCCTGTACATTTCTTTGATTTCTTCCCATTTCTAATGAAAACGTTCTAACGTTCTCACCTCTCCTGTCCCCATGCCTTCATTACCAACTGACTCTGCTGATCAGCTCATCTAATCCAGAAAGCAATGAGGTTGGATATTTGTAGAGAAGCATAGGAATTTTTCTTTCCTAAATGGGAGGAGACAAATGTGATACATGTCTGTACAACATAAATTGATCTCAGCATTTTATTGCTTCTAGTTTGTATTTGTAGACACCAGCAAAAAGGCAACAAAATATTTGCTTTAGGTCACTAATTCAACTTCATATTGGGACAGCATTCATGACAAAGAAGTTAATTGGATTCTGTTTAAGAACATTAGGTACAGGTCTCACTGTGAAGGCTAGGGAGTACATGCTTCACTCCAATTAGGACATGGACTTTCAGTTTGAAAATCTGTACTTTGCTCACATGAATTAGTACTATGAGTCAGGCGACCAGCCTGTGACCTTGGGTAGAGTAGTTACACGGTGAGCTTGGAGTGAGATGTCCTTGTAGATTGTCCTTTTGCAATTTAAATTACTTTTCTTGACCTAAATTTCTCCATGTGAATGTGATTAATATGAGAACCTAATTCATATGTGATATGGACTGAATAAATAATTTACCTGATAAAGATTTCAAAATAATGATTGTAACGATGCTCACCAAATTTGGGAAAAGAATGAACAGACACAGTGAGAACTTCAACAAAGAGAAATATAATAAAGTACCAAAATGAAAGGCACCAAACTGAAGAATACAATAACCAAACTAAAAAAATATTCTACAGGGGTCCAATAACAGATCAGATGAAGCAGAAGGGATCACTAAACTTGAAAACATTGCAGGGAAACTCACTCAACCAGAGAAGAAAGTATGGAAAAAAGTGAAGATCGCTTAAGGGACTCAATGATCAACATTAAGCAGAATAACATTTACATTTTAAGTATCAGAGGGAGAAGAGAGAAGGGCAAAAAACTTATTTGAAGAAATAATGGTGAAAACTTCCCCAGCCTAAGGAAAAAACAAAAGCTCTGATATCTAAATCCAGGAATCCCAATGAGTTCCACATAAGATGAACCTAAAATGATTCTCACCAATGAGTTCCATGTAAGATGAACCTAAAACGATTCTCACCAAGATAGAGAAAATCTTGAAAGCAGCAGTAGAAACAAAGGGAATATACATGGGAACTCCCATAAGACTATGAATAGATTTTTCAACAGAAACTTTGAAGGCCAGAATGGAAAAGCACAATATATTTGAATGGTTGAAAGAAAAAAGATAACTTAATTGAAGAATATTCTACTGGGCAAAGTTATTATGCAAAATAACACACACACACACACACACACACACACACACACACACACACACACACGAAGTCAAAGACAGATAAAGAGTTTTCCAGAGAAGCAAAAGCTAAAGAAACCGCTTATCTCTAAACCAGCATTGCAAGCATTATTAACCATAAAGTTCCTAGAAGAAAATAGGTTAGTAAGCTCCTTCATATCAGTCTTGACAATGAATTTTGTTGGATCTGACAACAAAAACAAAAACAAACAGATTAGACTACAAAAAACTAAAAAGCTTTGTACAACAATGGAAACCATCAACAAATGGAAAGGCAACCTACTGAATGAGAAGCTATTTGCAAATCACATATCTGATAAGGGGTTAATGCCCAAAATGTATAAAGAACTCATTCAACTCAACAGCACAGAAACAATCTGATTTAAAAATGGGCAGAGGACCTGAATAAGCTTTTTTCCAAAGAAGACATACAGATGGCCAACAGGTACATGAAAAGATGCTTAACATCACTATCAGGGAAATGCAAATCAAAACCAAAAAAAGAGATCTTGTCACACCTGTTCAAGTGGCTATTATTAAAAGAGAGGGCACAAGGGTGGCTCAGTCAGTTTAGCATCCAACTCTTGATTTTGGCTCAGGTCATGCTCTCATGGTTGTGAGACTGAGCCCCACATGGGGCTCCACACTGGGCATGAGCCTGCTTAAGATTCTCTCTGCCCCTTCTCCACCTGTGCTCTCTCCCTCCCCTGCTAAAAACAAAAAAATGATAAACAGTACTGGTGAGAATTTGGAAATAAAGAACCCTTGTGCATACTGTGTATGGAAATGTAAATTGGTTCAATCTCTATGGCAAAATGTATGGAGATTCTTCAAAAAATTAAAAATAGAACTACCATATGATCCAGTAATTCCAGTTCTGAGTATTTAGCTGAAGAAAGCAAAAAACAGTAACATGAAAAGATGTATGCATTCCCATGTTCACTGCAGCACTATGTGCTATCGCCAAGACATGGAAATAACCTAAGTGTCCACTGATGGATAAATGGATCACTAAAATGTGCACGTGCGCGCGCGCGCACACACACACACACACACACACACACACACACAAAATGTCGTAAAATGTTTCAGCCATAAAAAAGTAATGAAATCTTGCCATTTGTGACAAATATTGATGCTGAGGGCATTATGTAAGTAAAATAAAGTTAGAGAAAGACAAATCCTATATAATCTCATTTAACTGTAGAATCTTAAAAATTTTTAAAAATACTCATAGATACAGATGAAGATTGGTGGCTGCCAGAGGCAAGAGTTAGTGGCTCATACCATTGGTAAGAGAGGTCAGAAGATACAAACCCCCAGTTATAAAATAAATACATCATGAAACTACTTCTGATATTATTATTTTGTATGTCAACTATACACCAATGAAAATATATAACATATATACATACATTTCTGATTAAAAAATAATGTAATCTAAATGTGCTCTAATAAATGTCAGATTGTTTTTTATAACATTAAATCTTAGATGATTTCACTTAGCCAAAATATTAACCCATGTGACATCAATGATTCAAACATTTCAATTATGTTAAAAAATATTCAGACACACAGGGACTCACACTTAGAACAAGATGGTTATCAAGCTCTCAGAGCCACAGTAAAGCATTTACATTACTGTATTGTCAGCACTATGTATAGAGCCTCTTTGCGTGAAACAAGATCTAGAGTGACAATTTTTATCCATTAAAATTCAACTCTTTTTTAGAAACAAACCATATGAAACTCCTAAAGTGGACAACAAACTGAGGGTTGATGGAGGGAGGTAGATGGGGGGTGGGCTAGATGGGGGATAGTTATTAAGAAGGGCACTAGTGATGAGAACTGAGTACTGTATGTAAGTTATCAGTGAATTCTACTCCTGAAATCAATATTGCACTTTATGTTAACTGACTAGAATTTAAATAAAAATTTGAAAGGAAAAACAAATGCAATTCTTTTTCCTTGAATAAGTTTGTCTGTAAGGTAGTATGAAGAACTTGAATAAGTTTGTCTGTAAGGTAGTAGTTAGTAGTATAAAGAATCAGAGAATAATTTATTGCCTTCATTATCCCAAAAGTAGGTTTAAAATCACTTTCTGTACTGAAAATTTTGAACAAGTGGGGTTGGATAGATACATAGCATGCAGTAATGACTCAATTCTCTTTTTATTCATCGTAAATGTCTCTAGTATACTTTTTTTTAAATTTTTTTTAACGTTTATTTATTTTTGAGACAGAGAGAGACAGAGCATGAACGGGGGAGGGTCAGAGAGAGGGAGACACAGAATCTGAAACAGGCTCCAGGCTCTGAGCGGTCAGCACACAGCCCGACGCGGGGTTCAAACTCACAGACTGAGAGATCATGACCTGAGCCGAAGTCGGACGCTTAACCGACTGAGTCACCCAGGGGCCCCTCTAGTATATTTTTCAAATATATACTGTAGTTTCTGTAAGGACATGATTTCCCTCCAAAAATTATCTTTCATAATAACAGTTTTTTGGAGTGCTTAAAAATGACCCACTGTATTAATTGCACCTCCCCAATATATCAACCAGATAGGAGGAATACATTATTAGTAGATTACAACTAAAATAACTATAAGGCTCATAACCTATTTACACAAACAATCTTTAGAGAAATCCAAAGACAGTAGAGGAGAAAAACAAGGACATGATAGGAAATTTTAGCCTCTGACACCTATAGCTATGAATATGAGTGATAGAAAGGCGTGGGGTCAGGGAGGAAAACATTCTATAATCCCTGTGATTAAGCCTTCATCTTTTAGTGAGTCTATGACCCTGAGCTATAAAACCTGTGTATAGTAAAATTGACAAGGATTTTAAATCCTTTTATTCCTCTTCTACCTATTCCATTCCATATTCCATTTTTTTTTTTTTTGAGCAAGAAGAGACAATGATTTTAGTGAAGTTAAAAAAATCTTTTGTGAATTAGGACACTAATTCATATAGTTAATGATGTAGTATGACATGATGATTAAGAATCTGAGATCTGTTCAGTTTTCCTGCTTTTAACTCTTGACTCTACTACTTATTAGCAGCATAACCCTCATCAAGAGTCCTCATCTATTAAATGGAGATAATGGTTGTAATACTATCAATAATACCAACTTCACAAGTTTGATAAGGATTAAATCACTACAACAATTAGTGCAACATTAGTGGTTAGTAGGGATTCAGAGGCAGACAGGGAGAAGTAAATACAGGCAACACAGGGGATATTAGCATAGTGAAACTATTTTACGTGGTTCTATGAGAGATAAGTAACATTTTCTACTTGTCAAACATCTCAATAGTGTACAACACAAACAGCAAACCCTAAAGTAAACTACGAACAGTAGTTAATAACAATGGATCAAACTGGTTCACTAATTGTAACAAATGCTTTACGTTACTTCAATCCATTAATAGAGCAAGCTGTGTGTGTGTTGGGTGGGGGAGTAATATGGCAACTGTCTGTTCTTCTTGCCCAGTTGCTCTGTAAACTTAAAACTCCTCCAAAAATATAACCTATTTGTTACAGAAAGTTATTCCCATGAGGAGCAGTATTTATAATGGAAAATAGAGGTTGGATAAGGATACTGTATTATACGTTGATAACTGATGATTATCTCACCTATGGATGAGAAATCTTACCCAAATCAGAAATTTCATAGTTTTGTCTCATTTTTGTTGTTATTGTGGTAGTTCATTCTGAACTTTCACTTGGTGAAATTATAGGAATGTCTGAATAAAAAAATTTAGGAAGCATTATGGAAATCTGAAACTTAGGTGGACTGTGGTACTAGTTCGCTCATTAAAAGTAATTTTAAAGAGGGGCACCTGGGTGGCGCAGTCGGTTAAGCGTCCGACTTCAGCCAGGTCACGATCTCGCCGTCCGTGGGTTCGAGCCCCGCGTCAGGCTCTGGGCTGATGGCTCAGAGCCTGGAGCCTGTTTCCAATTCTGTGTCTCCCTCTCTTCTCTCTGCCCCTCCCCCGTTCATGCTCTGTCTCTCTCTGTCCCAAAAATAAATAAAAAACGTTGAAAAAAAATTAAAAAAAAAAAAAAGTAATTTTAAAGAATCTTTTAGCCAAGATACTTTCCAGGGTGAATTCTAGCAAACATTGAGGGATGATTACTACCAATTTTACTCTTTGTCTCCAGAAAATGAAGGAGAAAATACTTTTCCATTTATTTTATGAATCCAGTGTTCCTATTATCCTGTTGCCTAAACCAGGCAAAACCAGTACAAAGATAGAAAACTACAGATCAGTATCTCTCATGAATATAGACACAAAAATCCTTAGAAAAATAATAGCAAAGAGACTCTAGAAATATCTATAAAGAATTATACCTTGACCAACTCAGGTACATTCCAGGGATTAGAAGCTGGTTTAATAATTAAATATCAATATATTTCATATGAGAAGTCAAAAAATAGAAATCACATGATTCTATCAATTGATAAACATTATTTGATAAATTTAACACCAATATATGGTAAAAATTGTCACAACATTAAAAGTAGAAAAAAATTCTCAATTTGATAATTATCATCTATGAAATATATACTACTATTATCATAATTAATGGTGAAAGATTGAATGCTTTGAGATTGGATCCTGGGCAAAGGTATCTGCTCTCACCATTGCTACAGTATGCACTTACCAACTGCATTTCTATATACTAAAAATGAGCACAAAGACATCAAAATCTAAAATAAAATTTACAATTATTAAAAAAACGAAATAGGTGCAAATCTAACAGAACACATATAGCACTAGTAAGCTGAAACCTATAAAACTGGCTCAAGAAATCAAAGTACTAAATAAATTTATCAGAAGATTTAACATAGTAAAGATGACATTTTTTCAACATTGACATTGGGATTTAAGGCAATTCTTATCAAAATCTCAGAAAGGTTTTCTTTATAACTGGACAAGATTATTCTAAAACATATATGGCTTCATTGTCCATTGAATTTTAATGTTTTCCTTGGGCCTCTCCCTTATGCCTTCTTAATCTGGTTTCACCCCTGTAAAATTTATATGGAAAGACAGAAGCTCTAGAGTAGCTAAGAGTTGTGAAGAATAAACTAAGAAGGATTACTCTACTTTATTTCAAGATATAAGATATGGGTGCATTAATCAAGACTGTGTGGTATTGGTGAAGAAATAGACACACAGAACAAGAGAAAAGAACAGAGGACCCACAATTAAACCCACACAGGTATGACCTTTTTTTTTTAACAAAAGCATAAATAAGAATCAATGGAAGGACAGTATTTTTAATAAATGGTGAAGCAATTGGATATCCATAGGCAAAAAAATAAACCCCAAGGTAAACCTTAGAGTCTATAAAAAATTATATGAAAGTGGAAACATTTATATATGAACTATAAGACTTTTACAAGATAATACAGGTAAAAAATCTTCTGGAACTAAGCCAGGGTGAGTAATTCTTAGATACAACACCAAAAGCACAATACATAAATGAACAAATTACTAAAGTAGACTTCATCACAATGAAAAAACATTTTGCTCTCTGAAATATATCATAAAGAGACAAACTACATACCAGGAGAAAATATCTGCAACCTAAATGTCTGACAAAGGACCCATGTGTAAATTATACATATGTGGTATATATTACATTATATACATACGTGTGTGTGTATACATACATGTGTGTATATATATACACACATATATACATGTGTATATATATGTAGGTATATATATGTATATATATATATATACCTACATATGTACATATATATACCCATATATATATATATACCTACCCATATATATACCCATATATATATCTACATACATACATACATATATATCTACATACATATATGTACATATGTAGATATATATATACCTACCCATATATATATATATATATATATATATATACCTACCCATATACATACCCATATATACCTACATATGTACATATATATACATGTAGGTGTATATATGAAAATGAACATTAAAAAATAATAATGGGCAAAAGACAAAATGACACTTCCCTATATATATATATATATATATATATATATATATATATACCTACCCATATATATATACCTACATATGTACATATGTACATATATATACCTACCCATATATATATATATATACCCATATATATATACCTACATATGTACATATGTACATATATATACCTACCCATATATATACATATATATATATACCTACCCATATATATACCCACATATGTACATATGTACATATATATGTAGGTATATATATAAAAATGAACATTAAAAAATAAAAAATGGGCAAAAGACAAAATGACACTTCCCTATATATATATATATATATTTATATATATATATATATACCTACCCATATATATATACCTACATATGTACATATGTACATATATATACCTACCCATATATATATATACCCATATATATACCCATATATATATACCTACATATGTACATATGTACATATATATACCTACCCATATATATACATATATATATATATATACCTACCCATATATATACCCACATATGTACATATGTACATATATATGTAGGTATATATGTAAAAATGAACATTAAAAAATAAAAAATGGGCAAAAGACAAAATGAAATTTCCCTGAGGATGATAGATTAGAAGATAAACACATGAAAATAGGCTCAGCATTACTAGTCTTAGAGAAATATAAATTAAGACCATAGTGAGATATCATTGTATACCCATTAGAAGAGCTGAAATAAAAAACACAATACATAACATTGTCAAAAATGTAAGGAAATAATCACTCATTTATTTGGTAATAATGAAAAATGGTACAGCCACATTAGAAAATAGTTCAGCAATTTCTTTAAAAACTCAAAGAAGGGGCGCCTGAGTGGCTCAGTCGGTTAAGCGTCCGACTTCGGCTCAGGTCATGATCTTGCGGTCGGTGAGTTCCAGCCCCACGTCGGGCTCTGCGCTGACAGAGCCTGGAGCCTGTTTCGGATTCTGTGTCTCCCTCTCTCTGACCCTCCCCCGTTCATGCTCTGTCTCTGTCTCAAAAATAAATAAACGTTAACAAAAAATTTAAAAACTGAAAAAACACCATAAATGCCAGATATTGCATTCCTGAATTAGAGAAGTGCAGGTTTAGGTCCACAGAAAAAATTTACATAATTGTTAATGGCAGTTTAATTTGTCATAGATCTAAACTGGAAGCAACTAAAATATTCCTAAATAGGCTGTTAACAAACAGTTGTGTATCCATACCATGGAACACTAATCAACAAAAAAAAGGATATGGACAGTTTTAACAGATTGAATGTAACAATGGAATTCAAGGGCATTTTCCTGAGCAAACAACAAAAAAGCTCGTCTCAAAAGTTTATATACTATCTGCTTCCATTTATAGAATATTCTGAGAACAATATACAGATGAAAGACAAATTAGTGGTTGCCATGAGTCAGGTATGTGATAAGGGGGTTGGTGGGACGCTACTGGTAGATCTCTGACCAAGGAAGAGCTGTGTATTTTTATTGCAATGGTGTTTACAGGAAGCTACACATTGTGATGAAAGACACATAAAACCACACATTCTATCCATTTCATTTTTCTGGTTCCAGTATTGTATATGTAGGATATACCCACTGCAGAAACTGGGTCAAGAGTACAGGGAATCTCTGTACTATCTTTGTAACTTCCTGTGAATCTATGATTATTACAAAATATGATATTTTTAAATATAGTAAAGAACACTTAACCATGATACATTGTAATCTCACATGTATTTGCAAACTATTACATTTAATAATGACTGAGCTATCAGTTTCATGCTCTGTCATGTCATAATTGGAAGTCAACACAAAAAGTGTAAAATTAATGAACAGAAGATAGCAAGTAGAGGTTCATGTTATTTGACAATATGTAGAAGGGTAAATCCAATAGAAAAAAACTAAAATACCAAAAATGGTGTTTCTGAGAATGAGTTAAGAAAAAATGTGGAAAAGAGTAAAGAACATCAGATTCTTTTAAAAATTAAATTGTTCTATTATATGTAAGTGATGAATCACTAATTTCTACCTCTGAAACCAATACTACACTATATGTTAATGAACTTGAATTTAAATAAAAGTTTGGAAGATAAAAAATATAAAAAACCAAAATAAAATGTTCTGTATTATTTAACATTTAAACAATGAGTGTGTTAATTTTCTTAAAAAGAAAAATAAGAGAAAATAAGGACATGTTTAGTATAAGTACTTGCAGCAAAGCGTCAAGTTTCCGGATTTAGTAAGAGAAATACCTAAATAAAAGTCTTACAGAGGCTGTAATTGAAAACTACTTTCAGTTGGTGGCTTTTCTTTACCTATTAGTGTTCTTTTTGCATATTTTTACATCTATTACACTATCCTTACATCTTTAATACATCTTGAATTTGCAATCAAACCAATTGTCAATGGTATTTTAACCTTTAAAGTTAAACTCATAATCACTGACTGATAATGCTCAGTAGCTCTGGGTTCTGAGGAAACATTCTTTGGATCGCTATTGGGTTTTCTTTTGTTGTTACTGTTTTATTCTTTTTGTTTGTTTTCCCCTACAATGAGGATGATGATCACCTGTAAGTAAAAAGAGTTGTCTCTTGAGATTCACAGAAATAATGAAGAGGATTATGATCTGATACTAGAACATCCATTGTCTCCATACCCCCTATTATTGATAAACTATCACACTTAAACATTATTTTTCACCTAGCTACATCATTCTAGCCTGATAAATCTTAGATCTGTTTTAAAAATATTTACTTAAAATATAGTTTTTCATATGTATGTGTTTATATACATGTACAACCTAGCCTATTCTATGCACCAAGGACATGATGAAATGGTAATGAAATAGTTACATTTCATTGGGAAATGCCCAATCGGGATAATTAGAATCACCAAAGTAACCACGTGAAAAGTAGATGAGTTACATGGATCTTTAACTTGATATTATCTCTATGAAAACAAAATTGTTATTACTAAATTATTCAAAGAAATATTTTCTCAGATTAATTTTAAAGTGCTTTGAATAAGATTGAATATGTGTGTCAATACATTTCGATATTCTACAAAGATGTTTTAATTATACAATGGGTACAGCAAAGACCTAAAATTAACCCAGCATTCACTCCGGGGATAGATTTTTATTTACGGAGTGACTACTTATTTATTCTCCTCTTAACATCTCTAAGTCCCTCATTAATTTTCTGTAAGCTTCCAATTTGAAGTGGAGTCACAATACCCTAAGTTCATCTCTAAGAAGGCCACCAAGATTTTTAATATAGTATACTACACCCTAAGGCTCCACTCTAGGACTATCAAGCACATTATGGCAATATTGCTAAAGCACATAATGAAGTGTGTTAAACACTAATCAAATATTTAAATAAATGCATTTTACTGGATGCTAGTATTGCTAAGAAATTTGCTTAGTTTGTCAATCCATTGATTAAGTCAACTAGTTATTTTAATTGAGCTATTTGATGAATTTTTTAATCACAAAGTGTTTGTTAAAGAACATTTATTTGGGAGCCATAAAAATAATTTTCTACTACTTTAAATGCAATGTGTTTCGATAAAACATGTTTCTTTAAACGTAGAAAGTTTAAAACTTCAGACGTGCAAACATTTGTATTGACAATTTGTATTTTTGAAAAAAAAAAGCATACAACACTCAAAAGACAATATACTCTAAAAATCTTCATGTACAGTCATTATATATAGTGGTTATTAGAAAAAGTGAAATAGTATTTTTCAATTACAATAGCCCCAACACTAGCTGCTGACTAAAAAGAAACCCTATGTACACTTTAACTGGCCTCTGTCAAGTTGTACTGATATATATTGATTTTTTATGACAAAGGAAAAGAAGGATAATGGATAAAGAAAGAGAAGTAGGTACATACTGTGAATACTGACTTTAAGGTGTTCAGTTTGAATTAAGGACTTAAAAAACTCATTTGTTAACTAGTTACTTAACAATTTACTCCTTTTTTTAAAAAGAAAAAATCCATTCTATACATCTATCTTAAGGCTATCAATTGTTCCAGGCACTGGGAGAGGTCTTTCAAATAAAGACTTAAACGTTTTTTTCATGTTTATTTATATCTGAGAGAGAGAGAGAGGGAGAGAAGAAGAGAGGGAGAGAGGGAGGGAGAGCATGAGCACAAGCAGGGGAGGGGCAGAGAGAAAGGGAGACAAAGAATCTAAAGCATGCTCCATACTCTGAGCTGTCAGCATAGAGCCCAATGCAGGCTAAAGCCTACTAACTGTGAGATCTTGACCTGAGAGATATGTGAACGGGTTTGCATTTTCTTTGCTTATCATGCCCATTATTTTTATAGTTATTATGTTTTTCAATTACTATGTAAAGGATAAACTGTCTAGCTCCAACTCTGTCATTGCAAATGACAAGATTCATTCTTTTTTATGGCTGTTTTTCTTCCTTAACTTTCTTAGGTAGGAGGTTGAATAATAAATTTGAGACCATTCATCTTTAATATAGGTATTTGCAGCTATAAATTTCCCTGTAAGCACTGCATTATCTGAATCCCACAAGATTTGCTAAGTTTGATTTTGATGTCTATTCAATCTTAAGTATTTTCTATTTTCTCTTGCAATTTTCTTTTTTCACTCACTGGTTATTTAGGAGGCTGTTTAATTTACCAACTGTTTCTTTTTAAATTTTATTTATTTTTGAGAGAGACAGACACAGCATTAGCAGGGGAGAGGCAGAGAAAGAGGGAGAGAGAGAATCCCAAGGAGGCTGCACACTGTCAGCATGGAGCCCAATGCAGAGCTCAAAATCACAAACCTGTGAGATCATAATCTGAGCCAAAACCAACAGTTGGACATTTAACCGACTGAGCCACCCAGGCACCCTTCCCAACTGTTCTTTTTGAAAACATAGACTTCCTATTACTCTTTTGTAACTAATAACATATTGGATGATTTCAATCTTTTATTTATTGAGGCTTATTTCATGGCCTAACATTATGGGCTATCTTGGAGAAATGTTCCAAGAGCTCCTGAGAAGTAAGCATATTCTGCTGTTGCTGGGTATAAGATTCACACATACCTGTTTGATTTAGTTGATTTATAGTGTTGGTCAAGTCTATGTCCTCATAGATCACACCTGAGATTAAACACTCTAATAACCTATTCACTATGACTTGTAAACTTTTACTAAGTTCTTGTTTTCAAGTCAGGTTAAATCAGAAGGTCTGGGAAAGAAGAGATTAACTGCAATAACTAGAGATCCATAAATTTATAAAAGTACTTTTTTGAAATTCCTCCAAACTATTTAGCTTCTCTTATAATATTACCACTTTATTTTAATCTGCTACATTTTCAAACTTAAAGTTTAAAATCTCTTTGAACACAAAAAAAATTATATGTAATATGCATACAATTTAGATAAACATTTAACAGTTGCTGACAGAAAAAAAATTCTATCTACAGCCCTTTACTGAGCAGGAACCTGGTTATGTTTGAAAATGAAAGCAATGTTAAATTGACATATTTGCAGTGAAGATTCATCAAAACTACTCACAACTCTCGACAGGTTAAGTATTATAATCATGTTTACCTCACAACTCTCGACAGGTTAAGTATTATAATCATGTTTACCAACTAACAAGATTTTCAGGAATTATACATGGTTTCACTTAAGAAGGTAGGAGAGTAGTTTTCAGGAAACACTGTAACACTCAAAGTTACTTAATTTGTGACTTTATGAATATGAATGCTTAAGTGAAAGTACAGCTAAAGAACAGTTAAGGTAAAGCAATAATTTTTAGACTAATTTTAATAGGAATTTGAAAATTTATAGTTATTAAAATTGTAATACTTTATCAATGAGCATTATTTTCTACTACTGATCATAAACCAAAGAAATTACATTGTCTTTTGAGAAGAAATTTGTTAGTGTTTTTTCTTATGTTGACTAAAGGCATTAAAACATCAGTAATTACAATAGGTTGGGAAACAATTGATTGCACCTTTGAGAGATTTAAAATGAATAGAAGTTATCACTGAGGCAACATTTGTTTTTTAAAACAAGAAACTTGAAATTAAGACTAAAGAAGGAACACGTCAAAGCATAAGCAAAATCGTGTATGAATCATACTAACTCTTTGAGAAACTAGATTATTAAGTCTTGGTTCAAACTCATTGTCATGCCCAAGTTTTCCTGGATGCCCACCATCAATTGTCTAGGTTCTCTCATGTCAACTTCTATTAGTATAGAGAGACTGATGTGTCTACAACTGGCTTGTCAATGTGGCAGTCACTAGGTACCTGTGGCTGTTCAATACTTCACATGTTTAGTTTAAAATGCCTATTAGACATTCTAGTGGTGATACAAAGAAGACCAGCATATGAGTCTACAGACAATTGAATACAAGGCCAACAAGAAAATTCTATATATGTTAAGAGAACTGCACATGGGAGGTCCCAATTTATGAGGGATTTCTGGAAAACCTATCATCAAAGTTTAGCCACAGACTATCGAAAACACTTTTGTAGTTAACTAAGTTGAGTTTATTATTCTTGGCACAGAGCGAGGCCACTTAACTATGGAGAACCATGGAGTATCTTACCAAGAGGGTGTTAGAAAGACATTATTCGGTTTGTTCTTTGGTTGGGTAATTTTGGAGAGACCGTAAGAAAGCAGAGATTCACTCTACACTGGGTGTTAACAAAGAGTGGAACAATTTCATGAATGGATACCTCAATAAGTCCTACCTATGGAATGAGTACACCAAATAAAAGACAAAGCTATAAGTAGTACATTAGCAGAAAGTTACTATATTTAGCAGAGATGGTATATTTGCTATTTTGTGGTTGTTAAGTAATCTTGATTTTGTCTCACTTTATCATGTTTTTAGGGTGACTGTGTGGAATGTTGATGTTCTGGGAGAAAATTCAAGTCTATAGGGGAATAACACAGCCTAACTGTAAGAGTCAGGCCAATGTGAAATAACACTGAGGCTTTAGCCTTGTGTTATACAAACTTGTAAGAAGATTAAGACTTAGCTGTGACTGTTAAACCAGTTCCCAAATATGAGGGGCTGATTTATTTATTACTGACTAGGAATAATATTCCCCATGAAAACAGAAAAAGCTTCTTACCAGCCGCAGCTAAGAGATGCCAATCAAATAAAACCCTTCTGCTCCTTTCCTACCCCCCACCATATCTTCTAAATTATTCTTTCAAGAGAAGTCACAACAAATGAGGTGGAACTAAAAGGAACATAGTGAACATGGGCTTTTCCTCTCTTGCTCAGGTTTTCATGTTCAAAGCACTCTAGACTTGGGGAGAGGAATTTTAATGATATTTGGAGTTTTGATATTATATGAAACAGTCCATATTAAAGTACAGTGGAGCATGGAGAAGATAAAGTTATAATTGCATGTTCCTTTTTTTTTTTTAAATAAAATTAGTTCACAAATAGAAGTAATAGAGATTATCGGGCCTAGTTACTAGGATTGATGTTCAACCAAACAACTTTGCTCCTTTTGGAAGGCAGAAATCTTTTTTTTTAAATTTTTTTTTCAATGTTTTTATTTATTTTTGGGACAGAGAGAGACAGAACATGAACAGGGGAGGGGCAGAGAGAGAGGGAGACACAGAATCGGAAACAGGCTCCAGGCTCTGAGCCATCAGCCCAGAGCCCGACGCGGGGCTCGAACTCACGGACCGCGAGATCGTGACCTGGCTGAAGTAGGACGCTTAACCGACTGCGCCACCCAGGCGCCCCGGCAGAAATCTTTTATATTTCATTTGTACTTAGTCTCAATCACCCATGAAAAACAAGTATTTCATTAAAAACCTGATTTTCAGAGAAAACTGCCTATGATTTCTATGCTGCAAATCACAATGCCTTTGTGGTATTCTCTTAAAAACATAACACCTAATGCTTAATTTGGATATAAGGGAACATTATAGAGTATTCTTGCTTGTCAGTCTAAGGGCATTCTATGTGGATATTAGGCATCATTATTATTAGATCACTGTAGGAACAAACTTTTGTTAACATAATAACAATCCTCAATAGACACAATTTTTTTTCTAATAGGTGGGATAGTTAATTATCCATTCCTTTATCAGGTTTGTGGGAGTATATTTTATCTCTGTTACATTTATGGGGCTATTCCAAAGCAGTTATAAAAAAAAATAGTGCCTGCTCGCCTGGGTGGCGCAGTGGGTTAAGCGTCCGACTTCAGCCAGGTCACGATCTCGCACTCCGTGAGTTCGAGCCCCGCTTCAGGCTCTGGGCTGATGGCTCAGAGCCTGGAGCCTGTTTCCGATTCTGTGTCTCCCTCTCTCTCTGCCCCTCCCCCGTTCATGCTCTGTCTCTCTCTGTCCCAAAAATAAATAAACGTTAAAAAAAAAATTAAAAAAAAATAGTGCCCTTACCTTTAAGGAGTTGACTTTAAAATCATAGATACAAATGGTTAAAATATTATGTGGTAAATAGATTAATAGAGAAAATTGTTAAGGAAGTACTGAGGAAAGAATGAGTTACTATTTAAAATCAAAGTTTTAAAATGAAAACAAAGCAGGGATTTCTGACAATTGTTCTACAATGAATCCATTTTCAAACTTTTCTGCAAAGAATAACCAGTCTAACATATCAGAAAAGTGTTCAGCAAAAACTAAAAAGTTCTAAAATAGTCTGCTTGCACTTTAATCAGATTGAACACAAAAATGAAGTGGCAAAATATGCCAGCACACCTGGTCATTACCCCCTGTGGCTTACACATTTTCCAAAAGGTTGGCATTGATGTGTCAAAGTAAGTAGCAGGTGGTCTCAAAGTCTTAGTTCCCTCTGGTGATGGATGTCAGTTGGTTCTTAATTTTTCCAAAGAAGGTGCCCTAAGCAAATTAGCAAGCAAAGCCTACAAACCTTTTTGACCATGTTTATGCAAAAGAAAGGCAAAAGAGCATTTTCACTCATCATAAGATGTATCAACTCATTAAAAAGTGCTTCAGCTCCTCACTGGCAGGTCAAGGGACAATACCCAGGAACTCTACAACTTCTAGTCTACTTTACATGCTGTGTTAAACAAATTTTGGATTTGGATTTCCTTCTATTCAAAATTTGATCATACTTCTATTACAGATTGTGTTGTTCATTCCTTTGTATCGAAGATTGGTTTTGTTTTATTTTGATTTAACAGTTATATAACACATAGTGTATCAACTACTGTTTAAGAGATTTACAACAAAGAACTCAGTCTACTTAACCACTTAGGAGCTAGGCAAGTCTCTTATTTCCATTTACAAGTTAGGAAACTCTGGCAGAGAGAGGTTAGCTACCTATCCTATGGTCACATAGCTGCTAAGTAACAGAGCTGAGAATTGAACCCATGAATACTGACTTCAGTTGAACTTCAACATCTGATTGTAATGTTTTTTACCCATAATGCATTTTACCAATTTAATTAATCTCCTAGCAATTGGGTAACTTGTCACTATGTATCTTTGTCAAAGATAAGACAAGTGTAGAGCTTGGATAGATATGCAAATTGACTACTGATCTTCTTTGTCTCACACTTAATGATCACATATATCGATTGAATGTTAAATACAATGAACTGTTTCAGAACCTTCTTGTTATTACAAGTTTAAACTTGAAACTAGACTAGTACAGGTGTCAATGAAGTTAGTATAGAATTTGACATTCTATTAATGCCATTTCATTTTCCAAATATGAATTATAGGATAGCTTTGATAAATGAACTTTTCTTGTCTTTACTTGATAATTTAGCACACATTAAAAAATTTCATAAGGTACACAATCTCCATCCATATGAATACTAGAATAGTTTCCCAATGTAATCTTTTAACGATATCTCATACTCAGAACACTTGTATTCTGATGCCATTATACAGTTACGGTTATTTTTATCACTTTGCTACATGTACTTTTATCATACACATTTTGCTATTTTACATAATGTTTTAACTATATTCCTTAATTTCACTGTGGTCTTCATCAAGCTGATTGTGATAACACTTATCCATATTATCTGGAGCCCTAATGGCAGCTTAATAGTAAAGGATGATTATAAAACACCCATCATCAATGACACTCTTACCTCATTTAAGTCTATTGGGGCATTAAAAAAAAATAAATTCAGTATTCCTTGGTAATAGAAATGGGGCCCCAGAGTTAAAATGACAAGAACTAAAAAGTAAATGTTATAAACCAATAAACCCTGATTTGTATTTTCCTAAACTTGAAGAAAGCACAAAATATGTTACTGTGTTATTTTGTATCACCTAAAATATTACCTTTAATAATTTACCATCCTATAAAAACATATAATAAAAATAAGAACATTACACATTTTAGTTATCTAACTTATTCAGGAATAAGGAAATATATGCAAATATAAAATACATTGTTTTTAAAAATAACTTCTTCTGGGGCACCTGGGTGGCTCAGTCACTCAAGCACCTAACTCTTGATTTCAGGTCAGGTCATGATCTCACAGTTGATGGGATTGAGCACTGCATCAGGCTCCGTGCTGTAAGCTTCTCCCTCCCTGACCCTCCTTGTCTTTGCTCAATCGCGCTCTCTCTCTAAAAATAAAAATTAAAAAAAGCTAAAAAAAATAATCTTATTTGAGGACTACAGTCAATACTGACTATTCCAAAATGAATGACACACTTTTTTGCATACAAGTTAGAAATATATACCTACAAATATAAATTTTGTTAACATCTTTAAAAAGTTTGTACAATCTCTACAACTAATATTCTACCTAGTATTATAAAAATCCTTTAACACTACTTTCCCATTAGAATTTTTTTTTAATTTTTTTTTAATGTTTATTTATTT
Source organism: Lynx canadensis (assembly GCF_007474595.2). Classification (NCBI taxonomy): domain Eukaryota; kingdom Metazoa; phylum Chordata; class Mammalia; order Carnivora; family Felidae; genus Lynx; species Lynx canadensis. The sequence goes on from NC_044303.2 coordinate 166,146,604, forward strand.
TTGAGACAGAGAGAGACAGAGCATGAACGGGGGAGGGTCAGAGAGAGAGGGAGACACAGAATCTGAAGCAGGTTCCAGGCTCTGAGCTGTCAGCACAGAGCCCGACGCAGGGCTTGAACTCACGGACAGTGAGATCATGACCTGAGCTGAAGTTGGATGCTTAACCAACTGAGCCACCCAGGCGCCCCTCCCATTAGAATTTTTTAAAGGACACAATTGATCTTAACAGATAAGAAAATTTATAAATTTTATAGTTAGTTATCAACACAATTTAATTTATTCCCCTTTTTAAATTTTTTCATGTACATTATGATTATTAAGAAACATTTAGGGAAATTTTCCAGCCAGTGGGCTGTTCTTGCTCTTCTGCACTTACTAACAAATTTAGTTTTTATTTCTTTGTATGATCTTCCAGATTCTCTGTATTAGATGAAACCCCAGTGAACAGTTTTGTGAAAGGCAATTATCACAGTATCATGCATTGCTATGGAAGAGGTTCAGTTCACAAATGTGCATGTATTTCCTGTTATTACCATAAGTCCCAGACTAACACTCAAGGTCTAGATAGACCTTTCAGAGATAGATAGAAGAGCATTAATACTATGTCTTATATATGTTTCATGGTCAATGTATATTTAAGAGATCAGGTTGATCATAAAGCAAGATCCAATTACCATGTAAATGTACGAATTACTCCACTACTGAAACTAAAAGCAAATCAAGCATCACAGAGTAATAGGAAAGAAAAAAGTTTTAATAAGATTTTTTGTTTGAATTATATCATCTTCACTTTAGTGGGACTTACTTCTACATTACTCCTATCCTTAACGGAATTTTTTCGTTACCTCTGATATGATGCTTTAATATTTCATAGCAAACCACTATCTGCACATTTGTGTATCTAGAACCTGGCCTTAAGGACAAATATCACAAATTAATTTTACACAGATACTTATGAGTATTTTTTCACCACCATGGGAAGGTAACAGTTGGATGTTCTGCATAGTACTTAGAATTCAGAAAATTAAGTTCTCTAAGAATCCTTCAGTTATTATTGAGTAAAGTATAAAAACAAGCATTTTCTATAACTTGTTATTTTAATATATACATATTTTAATTTTATTTATTTATTAGAGAGAGAGAGAGAAAGCATGAGCAGAGGAGGAGAGAGAGAATGCCAAGCATACTTCGTAGTGCTAGAGTGGAGTCCAATATGGGACTCAAACTCATGAACTGTGAGGAGCTGAACCCAGTCGCTTAACCCACTAGGCCACCCAGGCACCCCAATATAACTTGTGATTGAAATTTCAATGTATACCTTCAAAATATAATTAAAACAATACTGAGATTCTAAAACACTCTCTTTCACATACATACAATGTATGCATATATATGTGCATATATACTACATATATGTACTATGCTGTTTATGGATATTTTTGTAAACTATGACACATTCAGAACAGGTCATCTGGAGCACAGAATTGCAGGCAGCTGGTATTTTGTAAAATGTGGGTAACAGTGAAAATACTCCTTTTTAGTAATACTGAAAAACAATATTCTCAACGTTTTCAGCGCTTGACATTTACTCTACTTATAGATACCTGTTTAAAAAAGATACACATTACCAGCTTATAGTGTAGTGTCTCATAATGATGGAAGTATTGTTCTAAATATCAAGTTTCCTATGCCTTTAATTTATAGTTACTAATTATGTATTTCAAAGATTAGGAAAAAGAAACAAGACTAATGGCTGGCTCTGAATTTGGATTATAAACATAGTATTTCATTTAAGCATTGATTTCAATGAATCATCTTTCTGAATTACTTTAGCAAACATCTAGTAAGTAGGCAACTCTTTACAACTTGTAGTCAAATTACATGGACATGAAAGTGGCTATTAACTAATGGAAATGATACAAATAACTAAAAATACTTTTTTTAAAAAATATGTTGTAACATACTTCTATTCCTGAATTGTTTTAAGTACCAGGACAGGACTCTTCCCATATAAGTGATGAGTTAATATTGGTAAACCTTGTTGATTTTATCCACATATATTTGTATCTATCAATTATATTTAGGGTTTTCCAATAGTTTCTTTGGTGGTAACAATAAAATGTTGGGTTTAAATTATTTGATATGTTGTTCTAAACATAGGATTTTTGAATTAGAAAAATGTAAATTAGAACAAGTGTTCATAGTATGAAAATGAACACGGTAATTAGAACCATTAAGAAGGATTATGCTTTCCTGAATTTTTAAAGCAGTCTCTTACTTTGGTCAATTAAATATTTAGACGAAGTGGGGAGTGTCATTTCCAGGCAGAAGGTTTAGAACCAGTGTGAAATTGATTACACTTGACTTTGTTGTGGTGCTTGGGGAAGCATGTATTAAGAAAAAACTTAGCTTTAGTCTTATTCTCTAATCACTTCCATGAGCAGAGGTCCTGTGCTGTCCCCTGCCAGGTAAGTAGCAAGAATGAGAAATAAAACACTGTTGGGCTATGCCACTGAGAAGTGCAATTATTTGTTATTGCAGCAGAGTTTAGTCTTCCTTGACTGAAATTGCTAAAACTGGAGAGTTTCCACAACCCAAAATTAAAATAAATGACATTGGCTTAGGGATAGTTGACAAGCTCTGGAGAAACAGACATTGGAGCATTGAAAAAATAAATTAAAAAGGTGATCTACATTATAGAATGACAATTTCCAGTGAAACGTTAGCTGTGATAACAATGAAAACAGGCCATAAGCTTAATAATCATGCAGCCCTAGGTTAAAAAAAAAAAAGAAAAAGGCTGGAAAGGAGATTATCAATAGCATGGATTAGTTACATCCATCTGTGTTTGGTAAAGGATTGGGAAAAAAACGGAAGAGAAAGAGAAAAGCAAGAGAAAAGAAGCGGAGGGGAAGGTGGAAGGAGGGAGGGAAAGGGAAGGGGAAAGAGAAGGGAAAGAAAAATAATTGATTTCATGAAACAACTGGAGACTATCTAAGGTCCAGAAATTAAGAAACTAGCAGTATAGTAATAAGCACCTGTTTGTCCCCAGCAACCTATAAAAACAAACAAATAAACAAAATCAATGAAAAGTCTTTGATAGCAGAGTGCCAACTAAAAATCAGCCTTGATGATAATGTCAGCCATGATGGCTACATCCATTTTTTAAATAACTAAGTAGATGAGATATTCAACACTAAGGTCTATCCAAGAGTAGAGCATTCTAGAAATCAAGTGAAGAAAACATCCTAGGGAGGTTACTGAAATATGCATCTATTCCACTATGATCTGAAAGCAGAAAAAAAGTTTTGATTAAATCAAGAACAGGAGACATATGATAAGGGTGCAGAGAGGAGAATATAATAAACCTAATATAAATATCCAAAAAATAATTGTGGCTTCATTTACCGACATATGGTGCTGCCTGAATTCAAATTAGTGACATGCCAATTTTTGAGTTACTCTTGCAGAATCCTGATTTTTATCTATAAATCATCAAGATAAAAGTATAATTCACACATTGTCACAGATAGTTTGGTATATTGAAGAAATAGAACTATTTCCTGATCAAATGAAGACTGGAGAGATTTATACTGTAATGGAAAGAATATTGAAGTGTCAAAAATAAATAAGAAATTTTTGTAAAGGAGAATATTAGTATCAATGTGTTCCAAATAATTTAATATACATTCATGTGATCTTTCGCTGATAACTTAAGGTATTACTTGGAATATTCTTTCACTGGGTAAATTTTGCTAACCTTCAGGATGCATTTTTCTTTACCATAAATATGTTGCCAATTGTAACATAAATATTAGTTTTCTATAGTGTGATCTCCCTTGGTAGGAGAGCAAGATGAATGTGAGCAATGTAGAGTAAAGGAGTTCTGATGAGAGGAGCAGCTACTGATAAAATGTCAACCCGATTTTCTACTTTCTAATCTATCTACCCATCTAACACATAATCTAATTCAGGGTTTGATTATCATATTTAGGCTCTAGAGTTTGATATTGCAAACTTGAAATATCATCTTTCATTTTCTACCTAAATTTAATTGTAATCCAATAGCTGTCCATTCCTTCAAAGTAATAGAGAAATTTTTGCAAAGGTTTCTAGGGTTGAAGTCTATGTCAGGAGTCCTGATTGTGCTGTCTATAGGAAAGAATAATGCAAAGTCCATTGTATTGTGAAAAGAATATATGAGAAATACACCTATAATTCTGATTTTGATACTATACACAAATGTGTTTAGACATATTTTATAGGATGTATGTATTTAATAACGTGTTTATGTGTACATATATACATATCCATATGTGTTTTGTTCTGAAGCAAACTGGGTAGTTTTATTCTTGGATTGTAGTTTGCTAGTTTAGCATTGTCTAAGTGGTCACTTGAATGTTAGATGACAATAAACACAATTATATAGATAGGTAGAAGTTGCCATAAATTCTGCAAAGATCTCTAAATGGAAATGGAATCATCTCAAAGGGAAATAGACATTTCTTTTACTCATTTCCCTACATTTTAAGCAATTAAGAACAATAGGAAACCACTAAGCTTTTTAAAACCTCTCAAGAGCACAAAGTGGATTTCAAGACAAGGCAATTTTTAAGTATTTTAAATTGAGGTAAAAAACTTGGAAGGAGACAAAAAGATGAAAGGGATGTTATCAAACTCAGAGTCCATAAGAAGGAATAAACAACCTGTTAGGGGCACAATTTCTTTTAAATTACACTTAAAATATTTGGGCACAAAATGATGTCAGGAGTTTTCCATTACTTACACTTCTGTTTTAGGAGTTCTCATTTTTGCTCTCTATGGCAATTAAGCTGGCAGAAAGGAATTCTGCTTCATGTCTGAATAAAGGGTCAAGAAATTTACAGTTTAAAAATATGGTTAGGATTTTGAGTGTTTTATACACTTTAAATTGGGAGAATCATGATAGATTTGCAAAAGGAATAGCAGTAGGAGTAGAAATAGCAAACCCCAGAAATTGAAACATAATGTTTCCTGAAGGAGTGGGGGGAAAAAAAAAAAAGAAGAACTCAGTCCATTAGTACAGAGGTGCTCCCAAAATGCAACTGAAGCTAATTACATTTTTGCTTATAATGAATGTTTTATGTTTACAAATAAATGAGAATTGAAGTAAATGAGAAATTGGAGGCTCTGTGCTGACAGTTCAGAGCCTGGAGCCTGCTTAGGATTCTCTCCCTGTCCCTCTGCCCCTCCCCGAAGAGTGCTCTCGCTCGCTCGCTCTCTCTCTCTCTTTCTCTCAAAAATAAATAGTTGGGGGGCGCCTGGGTGGCGCAGTCGGTTAAGCGTCCGACTTCAGCCAGGTCACGATCTCGCGCTCCGTGAGTTCGAGCCCCGCGTCGGGCTCTGGGCTGATGGCTCAGAGCCTGGAGCCTGTTTCCGATTCTGTGTCTCCCTCTCTCTCTGCCCCTCCCCCGTTCATGCTCTGTCTCTCTCTGTCCCAAAAAAAAAAACAAATAAACGTTGAAAAATAAATAGTTGGAATCATAACAAAGCATGATATGCAGGTCATCTCACTCACTTCAAACAGCCAACCAGACATCATTAACCGATCATGATGCTTTGAGCTGATGGCAGTTGCAGAATCCATTCCGACACCATACTTTAAAAAATTCCTACAAGTTGAATGAAGTTGGAAAGAAATAAGAAAAATCTCGTTTTTTCCTCTTAAGAAAACACACATACATCAATATTACATGCTCATGATCACACTACAAACTGGCCATACAACTAGTTTTAGAATGGAACCAATTTAGTTATGTAAATGTTTAGGGTAAGCCCGAAATCTTTTGTGATACAGAAAAGTCTCTGTGATTAGGCATGTGGTACTTTAACTGGGGCAATCAACACATGCCAAACAAAAAAAAAAATCGAAGAAAATATTTTGGTACCAGCAGTAAGTTCAGTTTCTTTCTCCTCCCTCGCTCAATCCTGCTCTTACACTCTCTTTTTATTTATTCTGAGGTACAGAGAAGGCAAATAAATATGCTGTAATTCAAATAATTCTCCATATATATAAAAAATCCTTTGAAACTTCATAATTTTAACAGTTACTCTAAGGTACCTTCCTGAAGCAGGAATTTAGCACACATTTTGAGCATCCTCAGACAGCTATTTAAAGAAACATTGACTAACAACATCGTATGGACCTGCTGTATACTTTTATAATTAAATAAAATGTATTTGCATTTATCAGAAAACATTCAAAATACAAATACCCAGGTCAATTAGAGACATTTGATACTGAGATAAACCATCTTTAGAATTTATATTGTATTGTACCTCACTTGGCCAACTGGTGGAGGAGGTGGAGACAGTCATTAGGGGACACATCTCATTCTAGACCTGCTTTTTGGTATACATAGAACTTTGTTTCTCCTTCTATAAAATGAGCAAGTTGGTTTTATCTATCTTCAAAAATATTTTTTTCTTATTTCTTAACGTTTTTATTTCTTTTTGAGACAGAGAGAGACAGAGCATGAGCAGGGGAGGGGCAGAGAGAGAGGGAGACATAGAATCAGAGTCAGGCTCCAGGCTCTGAGTTGTCAGCACAGAGTCGGACGTGGGGCTCAAACTCACAGACTGTGAGATCATGACCTGAGCTGAAGTCAGACTCCTAACTGACCGAGCCACCCAGGTGCCCCTAGATCTTCAAAATATTTCCAAGCCTATGTTTCAAAAATAGTGAATTTACAACTTGTCTAAAATGTAGTTGTGTTTATGATAATATTCATCACAGAATGCATTAAGTGAAGTAAATAGTTTGAAAAATGTACATGTCATCTATGTTTAGAATATATCTCTAAATTCTTTTTTTATATCTGAACTTTTTATTCTATCAAATTATAAAACAGTTTAATGAATCTATCAAAGGAAGAGTTTAAAAATACAAAGAAAACAATCAAAGAAAGTTTCATTAAATGTCAGTAGGGAATCAAGTGTTAAATGTGGTTAAAGCATTTTTCTATCTCTGACATGACACTCTCCGGATTATGCATTGTGAGAAAGAGTGTATATGAGACGTGTTCACCACAGTGGAACAGGAAAGTCTGCCTAAGGACAGTGGAGTGGAAAATAAAGGGCAGAGGAGTGTGGTAGACCAGACAAAATGACAAAGTCTTGGTTTATTAGTAAATAAAGAAAGGTGTTGAAAAAAATACAAAGTAAAAACTAAATTTAATTCCTTATTTTAAAAAATAAGTATAAAATAGTTTGATGATTCCAATGTATTCTAACGTCAAAGAGTTTCTGTAGCATATTTATAAGCAAACATTTCTTGCATTTTCAAAGTACAAACTAAAACATTGGGAAAGTATCTTCTGGCATCCTCTTAGTGGAAAGAGCTTGACCAAATTATTATCATGCTATTCTTCATCATCCCCCCACAAATTAATACTTTACTCTGATGAATTTGATTGATGCCAACATGTGAAATGTAATTAAATTATAGATGATTCCAGATTAACTAGAGTTGTTCTGAATTTCCATCATGAAGATTTACCTCTGTTTTCTCTTAAGAGTCTTATAGTATTAGCTATTCATATAGGTCTTTAATCCATTTTCAGTTAACTTTTGTATTTGGTGTTAAGTAAGGGCTTAACTTCCTTCTTTCACAAGTGGGTATCCAATTCCTCCAGCACCATTTACTGACAACACCATCTTTTACCAATTTTGGCACCCCTGCCAAAAGCCACTTGACCAAAAATGTGAGCATTTCTTTCTAGGCTCTATTCCATTTATCTATATGTCTGTCTTTATGACAGTACCACAATGCTTTGATTACATCATACTCAGTGGTGAAAGACTAAAGATGTTTCCTCTAAGATCAAGAGTAAGGCAAGAGTAGTTGCTTTTGCCACTTGTGTTGAAAATAGTACTGGGTATTCTAGCCAGATCAATTAGGCGATGGAAAGAAATAAAAGGCATCCAAATTGCAAATAAGTTAAATTAAATCTGGTCACAGATTATATGATCTTACATGTAGAAAATCCTACAGATTTCACAAAAGTCAGAAATAAATGAATTCGACAAAGTTGCAGAATACAAATTTGACATTCAAATCTGTTGCATGTGTATATATTATGAACAATCTGAAAATAAAATTAATGAAACAATTTCATTTATAGTAGTATCAAAAAGAACAATAGTTGAGGATTAGCCAGGGGAATAAAATATTTGTACCATGAAAACCAAAGAACATTGCTGAAAGAAATTAACATATAAATAAATGGAAATGCATCCCATAGCCATGGATTGGAAAACCTACTATGTTACAATGTCAGTACTACCCAAATACTATGGATTCAATGTTAGCCCTATCGAAATCCCAATGATTTTTTTTCAGACAGAAAGCCCATCTAAAATTCATGTGGAATCTCAAGAGGCCCTAAAAATCAAATCAATCTTGATAAAGAAGAAAAATTGGAGAACTTACACTTCCTCACATCAAAACTTATAAAGCTACAGTGTAATTGTTTTTGTGTTTTGCACTAAGTGTCTAAGAAATATAGAAATCATAAGAATGGATTTAAGAATAAGGATCTTTTTATCTTATCTTCCCTACTCCCCACCACATAATATTACGCATAGTATATTATAGCACTTTGGAGATTTTGCAGATACTCTTATTAAAAAACAGAAAGAAAAGAAAAAGAAAACAATCAGAAAATGGTTTACAGGGCCACAAAATTTGACTTGGCGTAATCAAATCACAGTGAACCTTCCCCACAAAATCATTTTGTTAGTGCCCTATGTTTAATGTACACCACCTAACAATTTATTGAAATTTTACATTTATACATAGTCCTTTCCCCACTTCTGATCCCAAAGAAAAGCACTTTTGATAATTCATTTTGCCACAATATATAGGAGAATTACTCATAGACTGCAGAGACCTTCACAAAATTCTTAATCAATATATTTGGGGCCCACAATTTGGTCATGTAGTTAATAAATAAACGTTGGTAGACAAATTAGCTTAAGTGATTCAAGGGCTGAACACAATACCAAGAGCAATGAGAAATTCATCCCACCCGAAGAGTAATTTGTATAATTAAAAAACATAAGCCAATGTCTAATCTTTGCTAATTTTGATGATGATGGTAGTTCATATTGAATCATTAATTTATATTGAATGGACTTACCAGAAACCTGTTGACTGTGTTTTTCTTCTCCATGAAAAATAGAAAACAAGCCTGTGTTCGGTTTTTGTGTGTGATGGATTTGGCCAGTACAATCATTAACAGGCACTAAAACAAAATTACCTACAGTCCAGCATACTTAGCTGTTCTTACTTAATCCAGAACTGAGATCAAACACAGAAATGGTCAAATACCTTGGATTCCAAGACATATATAGGCTTTTTAAAAGACTCTGCATTTGTTTCCTCAAATTCAATGTGGTACCTTCTGCTTGTTTTCAGAGTAATTGTCTTATTGAAACAAAACAGCAAAAGGATACGTCAAGTGGATATGATTCCTAGACATGGAACCATCAGGCCATCAGGAAAAAATTTACTGAGCTATCTCTTATTCTGACCTATTCCCAAAGACAATTCCTCATGTATCAATTTTGGACCATTCCTTTAATTTTTCCTCCTGGTGCTTACCATCCAAGCTCTAAATACTATGTTTGTATCCATGGGTAATAGTTGTCATATTTAATGCATAGGTCACAGGCACTGAACACTCACAAAGAACGTTTGTCCTGCCATCGTGTTCCGGTTGAATATCAGTCTAAAGCTTATTAAAAATTTTATATCAGTTTTTAAGAATACTTGGTAAATTTTCTGTCCCTGGGGCAAGCTTTGTAATACAGAATAGGTGTACTTTATTTTATCTAATAAACTACTTGTGTTTATATAATTATATCATTATAAATTATTAACTTTATAACTTAAAATTGTAAAAGAACTATCTTATAAATGTTCATCAAATATAGAGTACACAGTTGAACATTTTTTTTGTTTGCCTTCCACCAAGGGTTCATGCCATGTAGAAGTTGTTTTCATAGTTGGAAGATAATACTTCTCATAAGATCTTTTTGTAAATGTATTTTTAATTGCCTTTCCTTTTTCTTGATGACAGTAGGAATATTTATATGATATCTCACTGTTAAATATTGTAGTTCATATTTAACTTTTTTCCTACAAAGCTATCATTTTATGATGCATTTTACTACACTGTCATTTGTCTTGAATACCATGCCTTTTTTTCTGACATTCTCAAGTATTTGACTTAATGATTTGGTGGGAAAAACCCTTATTGACTATGATTACATATGCTCAGTTTAAAAAGCATTTGTCCTTCAAATTTAAAGGCTTTTCTCTATTGTCTTCCAGTAAAAGTGATACTGATAATACTGTTCTTAATTGGAATCACATTTTATTACTATTAACAAACTTATTCTACACAGGAATTTTTAGAAGCTTCTATTTAACTGTGGCATCCAGAAATCTCACAAAAATTGTCTAAATATTAGAGTTATATGCTTAATAATTTCCCACATCAGTAATATTTCATTTTTTCCCCTTGGGATATATCATTTCCTTAATTGGTTTTGTTTCCCCTAGTTTTCCTTTCTAGTATTATAAAACACACTTTTGTCTATGTGGATTGACATAGCATGTACAAGATTTTTATCAAATCTTATCTTCTCCATAGCCCTTAACCCCATCCCTCTAAATTATTTATTTTCTTTCCTGTTCTGAGATATTTTATTATTTTCTTACTGCTCTACAGTGTAAGGCACTGTAAACTTGCTGGTAGGCATTTGTGTCCAGGACAGAAGACAGGGCTCTCTGTACACAGTGGTCAGACTCAGTATAGTGATGTTTAGTCTTTTAAACAGCTTCATTTCACTGTAAAACACTTGGAAAACTTTAAGCAGTGCATTTATTCTTTAAATTTAGAAACGTAATATTTGAAATTGTGTATGTGTTATGGGCAAAGATAATTGATAAAAGTTTTATCAAAACACTATGTTAAGTATATTTCCATGTACAGATTTTAATTAGTAAGTGGTTTTAAAATACATTAAAGAAAAATGGGTCTATATATTTAGCTCATTGGTCCAGTGTGTTATGGTCTCAACTATGATAAAGAATTATGGAAGTAAGGCAGTAAATTTTGCAATCGTTTATTGCTTGAAAGTCTAAATTCTCTGACAAGTTTTCTTTGGATTGTGTAAACTTCAAATTGAATTCAGTGGACATCCTGAGTAACCTTCCTTTCTTGCTTGTCAGTAAGATTGTACTCCATGGTAATTAAGAGCATCGTCTGAACATCTTTGGGGTGAAGACAGTATCTTGGAATTAGATACAGCTGGTGGCTGCCCAACATTGTACTTGCACTGTGAAATAGCTAATTCTGTTACATAAATTTTATCTCAATTGAAAAATAGAAAAAAAAGACTTGTAGATGAACCAAGTTGGTAAAGTAAAGCTATACGGAAATTTTTAAAGTTTTTTTTTTTAATGTTTACTTCTTTTTGAGAGGGAGAGAGAGCCCACGAGTAGGGGAAGGCAGAAAAAGAGGGGGGCAGAAGATCCCAAGCAGGCTGTGTGTTGACAGCGGACAGCCCAATACAGGGCTTGGGCTTGAACTCTGGAACCATGAGATCATGACCCAAACCTAAGTCAGAAGTTTAACTGCCTGAACCACCCAAGTGCCCCTGAGTTGTTTTTTTGTTTTGTTTTAAGTAGGTTTCATACCCAACATGGGGCTTCAACTCATGATCCTGAGATCAAGAGTCGCTAACTCTTCTGACTGAGCCAGCCAGACAGCCCTGCTATATAGAAATTTTTAAGTGAACTTCATTACCTCAAGCAAATTTCAAGTAAATGGCAGATGGGATGGAGTTGAACTGATAAGGCCTTACACTTACAGTACCTTACAGTGGCTGCATCTTCTTTTGTGGATACCCTATCTTCTCAAATGTCATGGCACACTAAATATGTCATCTGAGTTCTCTTCCATTCTCTGAGCTATGTGTTTCCTCTATGTTGAGTTCTGTCATCATTCATGCACCTCTTTTTAGTGCTGATGGTTTTCCTCATTTGCCATGAGATCCTTGACTGTTGGCTTATTGCTCTAAATCAAAAACAAATTATTAATGTAATAATGTAATTTTCTTCTAATATATAAAGACACAGAAATGTCTATGTCTTTTTAGGGGTGAATCTATCTCCTGCAAGTTTTCTCTTTTGTGTGTTTAACAATCAGGAAGTTAGGCCAACACCACTCTCAACTATCGTTAGCAATGTCAATATAAGAATACTCTACTCTATTGCCCAAGTCCTTGCTCAGGAAGCCCCAGAAACAACTAATCAAGTGTGGTCTTTTTTTTTTTCCTTTAAGACTAGTTCTACAGCTTCAAATTGGTGGTAAAGACATCAGCTATAAATATGATGGGCAGAAGGAAAGGAAGTATGCAATTCTGAGCTATGGTTTGGCTGATAGTATTTTAATCTGTCATCTAAATTTTAATCTTTTTCCTCACTTCTGCTCTTAACAACTGAGGATTTCTAGAGTTCTGCAACGCTTCTCTTAGTGTACATTTTTCTTTCTTGTGAGATGTAACTCATTTTTTATTATTTCTGTTATTAATGCTGATACATCTCACTTCTCTCACTGCTTTTCTGGAAATATCCTCAAATATCCTTAAATACATTTAATAATGTAATTTCAATAGATTTGGGAAGGAAAAATAATCTATGTTAATCCCATTTACATTCAGTTACATATTTTAGTTTCTTTGTTTCTATGTAGAAGCGATTTTGAAAAATAAAATGAATTAGCTATCAGTTAGAAAAAAACATTATTTTTAAATAGCTCCAGAAGTACAAATTTGTTTTATTATATATTGATCTAGATTCAGTTTTTTCTTATAGATCAATGATATTCTTAGGTAATTGAGTTTTTTCTTCTTACAGTGAACAAAGATGAGGTGTTCTTTTATATAATTTCTCTCACTAGTCATTCACACAAATGGATCCTTATTTATTTTAATGATATTCATTATCTGGTGGTTATTCTGTAATGAAGAAAGTTGATTTAAGGGAAATCTTAAAAAGTAAATGGACAATGGGGCGCCTGGGTGGCGCAGTCGGTTAAGCGTCCGACTTCAGCCAGGTCACGATCTCGCGGTCCGTGAGTTTGAGCCCCGCGTCGGGCTCTGGGCTGATGGCTCAGAGCCTGGAGCCTGTTTCCGATTCTGTGTCTCCCTCTCTCTCTGCCCCTCCCCCGTTCATGCTCTCTCTCTCTCTGTCCCAAAAATAAATAAACGTTGGAAAAAAAAAATTAAAAAAAAAAAAAAAAGTAAATGGACAATTGCTATGATTGATATACAAATATATCTGAAATAATCATTGTAATTTCTTTATAATTTTAGGAGTATGAATACTGCTAAGGAAAACACTTAGTAAATGAGATCACCAAAGGAATGATTACACAGAGACAAGACAGTGTCAGACATTGTTATATCCAGAGAATGAGGGCATATATATTATACAAAGTAAATGTAGTCAGGAAATGAGAATAGTGAATAAATCTAGTCATGTTCATGTTCCCTGATTTTCTTCATAAAGAAATGTAAAAGTGACACTTAGATCAACGACTTTGGAAAGAGTGTGCAGAAAAAAAACTTGGGCTTGTAAGGTTAATTAATCTAGGACAAAGGAGGGAAGAATATATAATGGGGAAAAGATTGTTTCTTCAACAAATGGTTTTGGGTAAACTGGACAGGTATATGCAAAAGAATGAAACTGAATTACTTTCTTAAGCTATGAAGAACAGTAAACTCAAAATGGATTAAAGACCTAAAAGTGAGGCCTGAAATCATAAAACTCATACAAGAGAACACAGGCAGGTATCTATTTGACATCATCTGTAGAATTATTTTTCTAGATACGTCTCTTTAGGCAAGGGAAAAAAATCAACTATGAGACTACACCAAAATAAAAAGGCTTTGCACAGAGAAAGAAACCATCAACAAAACAAGGCAACCTATTGAACGGGAGAAGGTATTTCCAAATAATTTATCTGTTAAGGGGTTAATATAAAAAAAATCCAGAATGTAAACAACACCACCACCCCCAAATAATCCAATTAAAAAATGGACAGAGGACCTGAATAGACATTTTACCCAAAGACATATAGATGACCAACGGACACATGCAAAGATGTTCACCATCACTGACCATAAGGGAAATGCAAATCTAAACTACAATGAGATATCATCTTATACCTGTTAGAATGGCTAGGATCAAAAACATGAGTAACACATGTTGGTAAGAATACTGGGTGGGAGGTAGGTAAGGTACCCTTGTACGCTATTGGTTAAAATGCAAATTGGTACAGCCACTGTGGAAAACAGTAGGTGGGTTCCCCAAAAAATTAAAAAATAGAGTTACCCTAAGATCCAGTAATTCCACTACTGGATATTTAACAACAAAAAATTAAAACACTAAATGAAAACTATGTATGCACCCCTATGTTTATTGTAGCATGATTTACAATAGCCAAGATATGGAAGCAACCCAAAGTATCCATCCATAAATGAACGTATTAAAAAGAAGTGGTATATATACAACAGAGTATTAGTTGGTCATAAAACAAAACAAAACAAAACAAACAAAAAAACAATGTTATCTGGTTATTTGCAACATGGATGGACCTGGTGGTGTCAGAGGAGAAGTGGGTAGTGGAGGGGATTGATGAGACAGATAAAGACAATAAGAGTACACTTATTGTGAAAAGAACTCAATAAAGCACAGAATTGTTGAATCATTATATTGTATTGAAACTAACATTGTGTTAATTGTGCTTCCATAAAAAAAAATTTAAGTGTTTTGGACTAAGAGCTTAATATAAGATGTTGTGAATTATTTTTTGAAGGATAGCTGATCCATAAAACAATATAGTAATAAGATATAAATAAATATTAAATCTTTAAAAATATTTTAATGTTTATTTCTTTTTCAGAGAGAGAGAGAGAGACAGAGACAGAGACAGAATCAAAAGCAGGCTCCAGGCTCTGAGCTGTCAGCACAGAGCCCAACGCAGGGCTTGAACTCATGAACCATGAGATCATAACCTGAGCCAAACTTGGATACTTAACTGAGCCACCTAGGCGCCTCTGAAATCTTAATAATACATGTATACATATTTAAATAAGATATCTATTACATACTGAATTGATTACTAAGTATTGTTTATGGAATGAGGCATACCTGAGTTATTGTTCCAGTGAACTCCCAATGACTAGTTGTGGCACTTTGGGCATTTAAATTATGTATATTAAGACTCAATTTCCTTTTGTCTAAAATTTTATGTCTAAAATGACATAATTATACCCATCTTAAGTTATATGCATCATTAAATTTTATAATGCAGGTAAAGCATTCAGCATAATCTCTGACATATTCCAAGTCCTCAATGAATGTTAGGTCCATTTTTCAGCCAATTAATACTAACGACTTGTATGGTCTCATTTTATTACAAGTTGTGACTGTTATACCATTTTATAGATGAATAACCTGACACTTAGGTTAAATATTATATCCAATATGCACATAGTATTTATCATAGCAAATCTAATGGTCAACTGGTATTTGATCCCCAAGTACCATCTCCAGAGCTCATTGACTAAACTTGAAAATTAATACTTCCTTTATATAATCATGACTAGTGTTGCTAGATAACATAGATCGGATATTTTATTTACTATCTAGGGACACTGATCATGATTATCTGAAGGAAATATTCACTCAAATAGTTAACAAGCTATTCCTGTATTAGAGGCATTAATGTGGATACAATGAGATAAGCAAGCAGGAAAAACACAAAGTAATTGCTCTCAAACAAGTCACATTCTAGAAAACAGATCAATATCATAACAGAGTCCACTATGAGCAGTTTCTTGTTTATGGTAGGCTAGTTTACTTGCATTAATCTTCCTGAATAACTATGTGATAATAGACGGGAAGGTTTTTTGTTTTTGTTTTTTTTTTTTTTTTTGGTGTGTGTGGTTTAATAACAAAAGCATCAAAATGTTAAGTCCTAATAGTTAACGTAACAAGAATTTATATCTGATTCCCTAGCTAATACAAAATATTTAGTCTTGAAATTGCCTTAATGTGATTTTTAATTGGTAAAGCCACCAGATGCCTCACAGAAGCAAACAGTTATTTCCACTCAAAGAGGGTTTCTATTCCTCAAAGTAACTTTACTGTATTCTTCAAAGTATCTATATATATATCTATATATATATATAGATATATATTATTTTTCAAATATTATGTTCAGCCAATGGCTATAAACAAAACATAGGAGGAAACTAGACTCAAAAAGCAAGAGCCTGCAAAAACACCAGAGACACACTCATTCCTAGTAATTCTGGAAAGAAAACATATAAAACACTAAAAAATGTTGAAATAAAAATGAGTGAGTTTAAGATCAGAAGAGGCAGAGCAGATTAAGTTTCATGACAGAATATTTCAGAAGAAATTCTTGGAAACATATAGGCAAGAGGAAAAAAAAGATGTAAAATGCAGAAGATAACTGAAATTTGGCATAGCAAAAACAAGCTCTATGATGAACAAAGGATAGATGAAGAAGGGATAGATTTTTTTAAGTTATTAAATAAAATCCACTACAAATGAATTTAAGTGGTTAAGAAGAAGATGGAATTGAACATCACTCCATTATCTCCAGCTTGGAAGAATGAATGAGCTACAAAGTAGGGAAAGTGTGTATTTTTCTCTTATACTACATATAAGGTGCCTGTTAAATACCTGTAAGGAAAAAACATTGATATGGCAAGAAATCATCATACTGTAGTTTGATCAGATTTGCTCTTTTTTTCCCCCTTGGGAGAACATAATGATGCATTTTACAACACATGAATCTTTAGATTTAATGAAATACAGCTAACAAAGGTAAATGACTACTGATCATTAGAGTACAATATTCTTGACTCCAATCAAATATGCCTACATTAGGGGTGCCTGGGTGGCTCAGTTGGTTAAGTGTCAGACTTCAGCTCAGGCCATGATCTTCTACTTGTGGGTTCAAGCCCTGTGTTGGGCTCTGTGCTAACAGCTCAGAGCCTAAAGCCTACTTCAGATTCTTTGTCTCCTCCTCTCTCTGCCCCTCCCATGCTCATGCTTTGTCTCTGTCTCTCAATAAATAAATGCTAAAAATATTTAAAAGTAAAAAAAAAAAAAAACACCAAATATGCCTACATTAGTAATGATGCAGATCTATTATTCACATTCATGTGTGTAGATCCCAAATTCCTGATAGAAATATTTACTCAGTTTGTTTTAAATTAGAAAACTATTACTGCAGAGACTATAGCTGGTTATTAATATTCCACAGCATTTTGCTTTAAAAATACATTTAAAAATGAAAAGATTGATTTAAATATCATAGAAATCAAGAAGAAATATAAACATTATAATATTAATGTTGCCATGCATAATGAGAAGTTCACATATATGTAAATTCCATTATATACTTCCCTTCTCCCCTAGAGTTCTGAAAATTAATAGAAAAAATATAATTCTCCTATAAAATATGGGTTCTTTCTCCCCTCATACATAATTAGTGTATGGGTTAAAACTACAATAGTCACTTGGTAATTCTGCCTTATAACTTATTCTAAAACTTATAATAAGCTATAAACTTCTTAAACATCCTAAGCTAACAATTTTGGTAAAACACAGCATTTGATGCTATATGCATCATCATTGTCAGAGATGTACTTTTCATCTTTAAGAAAGTCAGTTAGCTAAAAAAGGATTTGATCAAGCTGTAGTTGGTGGTCTATTAAGGTAGAGACTTTGATGAATCAAAGTACAATTCAGATGTGAAGGGACATTACGCTCTCATCGTGCACCGGAAATGATTTCATCATTGGGCAGATGCAGTATCCCTGGCACCACCAACTCTTCTGCAAAACCTGAATGTGAACGTCCTTTGATGACACTGAACCAAGGGATATAAATCTCAGAAAATCTAAAGAAACAAGTAATTTCATCAAGTGCTTGATGTTTTACTCTTTAGAAGAAGATGTATAAAAAAATTATACTGATGATTTAGTGCTTATCCGCATGGGTCCTTGTATTACATTTTCCAGGTTCTAGACGTAACATTGCAAACAAAAGATTTTAAATCAATTTCAGAAAGCATAACCCAGAGGAATGATATCAAAGGTCTGAAAGAATTTAAAATATATGGTAAGTTAAACTTGAATGCTTTAAATTAGCAGCAGATTGAGGATTTTTTGTTATTTTGAGGCTTAGAATGGTCAAGGCATGTGTTCCCCCAATATGCCGAATTCAAAAAAAGATTTTAACCAAATATACAAGGAAAACAAAATAACTCCTCCACTAGTCTACTCATTTTAAACAATATAAAAATAGTTCCTCTTTGAAGGAAGAAGTGAAACATGTTGATGTCAAGTTATTGATTCAGTGCATAACAAGCAAACTGGCACTTTAGGGGAAAAAAAATGAGTGGTACAGTTAATTCTTCATTGGTTATCAAACATGCCCCAAATGAAAATTTCTCTATTGTGGCGATGTTTAAAAAGCAAAATGTCATTAGCCATCACAGAATCCCTAATATAAAAATCAATCACTCATTTCATTTAATAGACTATTCTCGAAGGTATTTCTAACCATGATTTAGCTAATAACTGTAAAAACCAAAGGAAAAAGTAAGCCTATGTATTATTTTGTGTATTTCTAATAATTCAGTCACACTCATACACCTTAAAGGGAATACAGAAACTCCAAATCCAGGTTGAATGAAAAAATATAATCAGGTAGTGTAATTATGAATTTGTTCCTTCTGGTTTGATGAAATGCATCTATTCTATGTTGTATAGTCTGTGCACTTAGGAACATCTGTACTTATATTGTTGTGTAAAATGAACAGCTACTGAGCTCTAATGGACTTCATTCTGGGTTTTAAAATTCCTGAAAATGACTTTGAGATCATTAACTCTGTAAGCACTAATGCATGCTGCACTCGTAAGAGTGTAATAAAGACAAACTTGAGTAGCTAACCTTAAAACTGCCTTAATTCTAAAAAGAAACATGTACATATTTTTGCCATCAAAGCAGGAATAAAAAACACATGATTTATTATATTTTTGTATTTAAAAATGTCATTTAAAAAAACAGATAATGGATGTGTAACTTGCAGAATTTTCCTAAGTTGAAGGAAATTCTCTTTGAGGCTTTTTTGCTTGAACTTCTTTATTTGGACCACAATTCAAGTTACCCATCCAGGATTGGGTGATCATCATCTCTAGTGACTAGACACTAGTTCACTCACTTTTTTAATAAACACTTTTTTACATATACATATTTAATTCATAGAGAATAGTGTTGGGGAAAAACGTGCTTTACTAGTTGATCAGTTATCACTTTGATAAGAAAGGACCATGTTATCTTGTCACTTTGATAAGCAATATACCAATTATTTGATAAGCAATATATTAACGTTAGTGTATACCTCTATAGCAAAGCAAACAGAATTATCTGCATAATGTATACAATGATTACATTCTGCAAAATTGGCCAAACAGTGGAAAAGAAATAAAGCGTCTTCAACATTAGATCCAGAACATATGCTAACTCTGCCTCCACAGATTGTCGCCATAGTCTTGAAATGCTGCATAATATGTAAGTCACTCACACAAGTTATTGAACTATGCAGGCCTGAATTAAGTGATGTTCTGGTTATTGAATGACATGACCAAATTAAAATTCCAAGATACTTTAGTATTATTTTTATATTAAAACAAATATGATTTTCTACAACTGAAATGGGTAAAGGTGAAATTCCCAAATATCTCTGACAATGAAGTATAACATTATGATACTGATAATACAAAAGAAAATTTTATCTTCAAATTTAAATGTTTTGTCCACCAAAACTTTAGAGCTTTTATTTGTAAGAAATTAAATATCCTGAATTTGTTGGAAAATATATTCCATATACACTTGTGGACCATGTTGTATGCATATTTATTGTCATAATAATTTTTATTATTCTGATTATCCTGTATTACTGATTATAAGCATGCTTCCTTCTCTTTTGTACTCTCTCATTCTTTCTCTTTATCTCGTAAACCTTATAGTTATGCACCAAGTAGGACGATTCATGTAAACATGATAATGAGTTTGCTTAGTCTTACTTTAGAAACAGATGCTGAATTTGAGTTTAAATTTGAATTAGGGGCGCCTGGGTGGCGCAGTCGGTTAAGCGTCCGACTTCAGCCAGGTCACGATCTCGCGGTCCGTGAGTTCGAGCCCCGCGTCGGGCTCTGGGCTGATGGCTCAGAGCCTGGAGCCTGTTTCCGATTCTGTGTCTCCCTCTCTCTCTGCCCCTCGCCCGTTCATGCTCTGTCTCTCTCTGTCCCAAAAATAAATAAACGTTGAAAAAAAAATTAAAAAAAATAAAAATAAACTTCTAATGTTAGTTTTATATTTACAGTAAAGTTGCAAAAATAACATACAGAAGTCCCTTGAACACTACAGAAAGTTCCACCTATTATTAACATCTGGTATTAGTATGATAGTTTGGGTATAATTAATAATAAGATATCAGTACTGGCTCACTAATATCCATACTTTATTCACATTTTCTTAGTTATACCTTGTGTCCTTTTTCTTCTTTCATGATCCCATTTAGGAACCAAGTTACATTCAGCCTTTATATCTTCTTAGGTCCCTCATGGCTGTGACAGTTTCTCAGGCTTTCGTGGTTTTTGATGACCCTGATAGTTTTGAGGTATACTGTGTTATTATTTTTTAGGTGTTCCTCCATTTAAATTTGTATGATGCTTTCCTCATGAATGAGATTTTATCTTCTGGTCAGTAGACCACTCATGTAAATTGCCATTCTCACCATATCTTATCAAGGATATATACTGTCCACATTATATATATATATATATATATATATATATATATATATATATATATAATATGTATGTATATATATGTATAATATGTATGTATATATATAATTATATGTGTGTATATACATATATACATACATATATAATTATATGTATGTATATAATTATACATACTATTATACAATTATATATACATATATAATTATATGTATGCATATAATTATTGTATGTATATATATATAAAAATATATGTATAATATATAATATATATATTATATGTATATGTATTTATTATATATATGTATATATATAATATATATTATATATATATTAAAGTTGGTATATATATGTATATATATACACACATATATATATACATATATATATACACCAACTTTAATTTTGCATGTTATCTATTTTCTATTCTTTTACTTTCAAAGTTAAATATCCTTAGTTTTAAGGTGTGTCTCTTGCAAACAGCCTATTTCACCAATATTTTTTTGAAGTTTCAGATAGAAAATGTGCACGTGAGTTATATCTACTATAAACTACTTATTTTCCTCACATGAATTGGTTCCCATTCTTCCTTCTATTTTATTCCATCTTTTGATCATATATAAAAGCAAACATTCAGCTAGAAGAAAACTCATAGTATTAGTCTCAGGTTCCACACCAAGAATCTAGAATAACAAGAGCAAAATAGGCAAAGAGCACGAAGGAAAGAATAAAGATAGCAGAAATAAGTTGAACTTAAAAGAGAAAATTTAGATTACCAGTGAATCAAAAATTTGTTTGTTTGAAAGAACAATACAATTGATAAACTTTGAGCAAGTGTGACAAAGATACAAACTACCAACATCAGGTCTGAGAGCAGATATACACACTGTACAGACATCAAAAGTATAATAAGGGAATACGATGAACAACTCTACCTAAATTTGACAATGTAGATTAAATGTTCCAGTTCTTTAAAAATGGAAAACTTCCACAAAATATCTAATATAAATTAATGGGATTAGCCTATAATTTTATGCATTTGAATTCATAATTTAAAAGCTCCCCCAAATTCTCACGTATCATTTCACTAAAGATTTTTTTCAAATCTTTAAAAAATTAACACCAATTCTATATAGTATCTTCCAAAAAAGAGAAGAAGAACACTTCCAGTATTTTAAGAACCTTTTATTTTTCTGATTCCAAACCAAAGACAATAAAAAGGTACTAAGGTCAATATCCATCATAAATACAGACACAAAAATCCTGAAAGATATTTTTAAATAAAATTCAGCAAAATATAAAAAGTATTGTACAACATGACCAAGTGAGGCTTATTCTATAAATCTAAGACTGGTGAAATATTTGAAAAATCAGTGAAAGAAAAAGAAAAATCATTGTAACCTAATACTTTAAGAATTCCACTGTTAGCACTCTTATTCAACATCGTGCTAGAATTTCTAGTCAGTCTAAAAGGGAAAAATAAAGAAGACACTAGGCGTATGGATTAGAAAAAAAATCCCTATTTACAGATGACATAATTGTTTAGGGTATCTCAAGGAATTTAATGCTCACACAATTAATTGGCAAGTTCATTTAGGTCACAAGAGACATGACAAACAAAATAACTGCAATTTGATGTATTAGCAATTACAACAAGTACACCAAAATTAAACACATAATGCCATTTTCAGCTGCTTAAGAAAGTGAAATGCACTGGTGTAAATCTAACAAAACATGTATAGAAATTGTGTGCTAAAAAATCACAACACTGATGAAGAACTCCAAAGATTTACATAAAGAGGCACACTATCCTCATGGACAGGAAAATTCAATTAAAATGTCAATTTTCGGGGCCCCTGGGTGGCTTAGCGGGTTGAGCCACCGCTTCAGCAGAGGTCATGATCTCACAGTCTGTGAGTCTGAGCCCCACATTTGGTTCTTGCTGACTGCTCAGAGCCTGGTGCCGACTTCATCAGATTCTGTGTCTCCCTCTCTGTCTGCCCCTCCCCTGGCTCACAATCTGTCTGTCTCTCTCAAAAATAAAATAAAAACATGAAAAAAAACCTAAAAATGTCAATTTTCTCCAAAACATTTTAACCTAATTATTCTCTAAATCACAACTTTTTATAGATATAGATAAATTTATTCTAAATTTATATGGAATAGCAAATAGAACTAGAATAGCTCATAGAAGTCTATACAAATTCAAGAGTTTAGTGGCGACAATAATCAATCCTGTATGGTAACGGTGGAGGCATAGGCATGCAGATTAATTGAACAAAGAGCCTGAAAATAAACTGAAACAAAAATGTCCAACAATACAAAAGTAAGTCAACAGAAGAATAATGCTTAAAAAAAAAAAAAAGGTGTGCAACTGGACCATCATAAGTTAAATAGAAATGAACTTTGACTTAAGTTTTACACCTTACAAGTATTATTCCAAATTGATCATAGAGTAAAATCTCAAACATAAGACTACACAATTTTAGGAAAAACAAAGAAGAAAAATATTTTAAATTTAGGAATGGGCAGGATTTCTTAGACTTGGCACCAAAGTACAATATATAAAAGGAAGACTGAAATCGTGGATTTAAAGAATTAAAAACTTTTACTCTGTGAAAAACCGTTAAGAAGATGGAGGAGAAAAAAAAAATGGAGCTACCAAGTGGGAGAAAACATTTCAAACTGCCTATTTGACAAAGAGTAGTATCTAGACTAGATCAGTAATATATTGCCAACCTCAATAATAAAAGAACAAAACATCCAATTAGTAAATGGGCAAAATACATAAACTTTTCAAAGAGTATACACAGATGGCATAAACATGTAAAGATGTCCAACATTATAGTCATTAGAGAGATGCAAATTAATACTGCAGTGAGGTATCAGTACACACCTATCTAAATGTCTCAAATTAAAAAAAAATTGTTTTTAAGTGTCAACACCAAATACTGGCAAGGGTGTTGAAAAGAACAAAACTCTTACGCTGCTGTTAGAAAGGTAAAATAGTAGATCAGCTCTGGAAAAGAGTTTGTTTCTGAAATCTAAATATATAATAACCATAAACTAGTAATTACACTCTTGGGTATTTATCCCCCCAAAATGAAGATTATATTAGCACTAAAACCTGTACCCAAATGTTTTTAGCAGATTTATAATGTCCAAAAGCTGGAAACACAGACACCTTTCAAAAGATAAACGAATGGCTAAGCAACTGGTACATCCATATCAGGAAATATTTCAGAGCAATAAAAAGGAATGGGTTGATATGTTTAACACATTGGGGACTCAATCCACAGAGAATTATTGAATTATAGAATATCCTGAAAGGTTATAAGCATAAGATTTCATTTTTCTAACATTGCTAAAATGACCAAATTGTAGAGATGGAGAATGAATCAGTGGTTGCCTGATGCAACTGTCAAAGAGCAACATGTGGGATCTCTGGAAGAGTGATGGAAATATTTGGAATTCTAACTATATTAACACCCGTATGATGGTTTTGCTAAATGTTATCAGTGGGACAAAGAATGCATGGGATGTCTGTTTTATTTTTTACAACTGTATGTGAATCTATAATCATCTTAAATTTTTAAAAGGGAAAAATCAATAGTAGTTTTCCATGTATTGATACAGACTAATGCACAGAGTTTAAGCATCAATACTTGCTTTAGCTTCCTATCTCATGTGCAGTATTTCTAGTTTCCTTTATTTGTAAGGAAGTAAATGTTCAGCTGCTACTTTCACATGTAGAACACAGCAATCCATGTTTTCACCATTGTTTATATTTTAATTTCTGTTCCTTTGTATAGAAGTATTGTTTTCGAGACCAGCTATTTCATATTTATTAGAAATCAGTATCCTGTCTATATCTTTTTCTGCATCTTTATCTGCATGTGCACCCATATCTATTTACCTAAATTTATTTTAATAAGAGTAAGTGCTTCATGGTGTTTATTTGTTTTGCAATCTTGATGGGAAGTACCTCATGAAAATAAATGTTTACAAAATGTGCTGGCACCAAATCTTTGCTCAGTGTGGACTATCAAGAAACATGTCATAAATAATTGTGTTCAGAACTGAACAACTGTTGAGAATCTAGAGTTGATAAGCTTAAAGTTTCATTGCTTAAAATAAATGGCGGATGTTTGAGATGTTGAAATTTTCTTACCTGTTTTCAATGTTTAATCAGTGTGGAGGAAGTGGTTACAGAAAATTTCCTCCCAGAAGGGTAATAGACCAGGACAGGAGTTAGATTAGCATAATTTCAGTAAAACACAGACCAGCAACACTTCAAAGATTGTGAAAGCAAGCATTTGTCAACGATACAACTGAGAAAACTCTCAGTGATGGTCATAGCATGGATCATCTCTGTTGGCATTACAAAAATGCTTACTGATCAAGTACTGTCAAGATGAGATGAGGGTAGAATACACCAATAAAGTGATTACATTTGCTACCTATTTTCCATTATTTATTCAATAATTTAAATATATATTAGGGCATGTGGGTGGCTCAGTGGGTTAAGTGTCGACTTTGGCTCAGGTCATGATCTCCCGGCTTGTGAGTTCGAGCCCCACTTCGGGCTCTGTGCTGACAGCTCAGAACCTGGATCCTGCTTCGGATTTTATGTCTCCCTTTCTCTGCCCCTTCCCCAGCTCGTTCGTTCATTCTCTCTCTCAAAAATAAATAAACATTTAAAAAAATTTAAAAATTACATACATTTACTCAAAAATATTTATAGGATAGCTACTTGATATTAGATATAGTTTTAGATACTGGAGGTGGAAAAAAACCTGCTTATTCTTTTACTATGGTGCCTGTATGCTATTTTAAAACATTAACAATATTCAGGCAAACAAAGATATCAAGAAGACAACACAATAGTGGTGAGAGTTTTAAGACAGGGATGTTTCATGTAGTTTTTCAAGAGAAGAATTCTTTCAAGAGTTGATAATTTAGCTGAGATCTGTAAAAGAAGAATGGCTTATCAATGAAATCATATGTGCAGAGATATTTTTTGAGCAGAACTAGCAAGTACAAAATTCTTAAAACAAAAATTATGACTATGTTTACACTCAAAATGCGTTTTCAGAAGGCAAATACAAAAATATATTGTTAAATTTTAACTATAATTAAGAAAGATGAACTCTTTTTTATATTAGTTCCTGAGATATACTTTAGGTGTGAGAATTCCTAACTGTACCTGAGAAAGGTGGAAAGTTGCACACAGGAATCATCTCCTAATGTATAAATATACATTAAGCTATGTTTACCTGCTAATCTTGTGCCCTAAATGCTAAAAATGTATTATCTTAGCAAAAGATATTTTGAGGCCTATATAATGTCTATAAACAAACTTTTGATATTAAATATCCTGACAGCTACCAACATTTCCTCATTAAAACATAAGTCTAGGGGTGCCTGGGTGGTTCAGTCGGTTAAGCATTTGACTCTTAATCTCAGCTCAGGTCATGATCTCTCAGTTCATGGATTCAAGACCTGTGATGGCAGCACAGAACCTGCTTGGGTTTCTCTGTCTCCTTCTGCATGTCTGCCCTTCTCTGCTCATGTCTTCTCTCTCTCTCTCAAATATAAATAAATAAATCTTTAAAAAATAAGTCTGATGAATAAAACTCTAATTTATTGGTAGTTTTCAGGAAGAATATGAGGCAATATATGAATGGATTAAGTAATGACATGGATATTGTACACATAAGGTGGATGTGTTGACCACAGTTTTACAGGTTAATAGCTTACTGAATTATTTTCTCCCATACTCTAAAAATATGGTTCACATCTTCAAATCAATTAGCATCACTAATTTGTCAAATAGGTTAATAGTGCAAGACCTGTCTGATATAGAATTGAGTAATTCCATCAGGAAAAAAAAAAAACAAAAACAAAAAAACACAAGAAGAGAAGAAAAAAACTCAAGTTGCCAAGTTGTAAGTATTAAAAATTAAGTGCTGCAAACATGAACACATTCTAGCTAATTAAACACTAAATTCTAGAAAATTAAACACTAAAGTATCTATGAGAATGTGCAATGCCATTATCACCATCCTTTTCAGGGTTATGATTGCTGTTATCTTCCTAGATATTTATATGCTATGTTTTAATTTTTTTTAAACTTGGGAGGAATACATAAACATATTTTCAGTATAAAAGTATTCAGAGAACAAAGATGAAAATCAAAACCAAAAACTGCCATAAACCCTTGATTGTCAATCCTTCAGTTCAGTTTCTTTGTAAAAGTTAACAACTGATAATCATTTGGATTTGTTCCTTATAAACCTTTCTATTAAACCTGTTATTTTGGATTCAGGGAATGGCTAATTGGTTCTCTTTTACCTTTCTTCTAACACTTTATGTTTCAGAATCCTCTTTCCCCACTGGATTTATAATACTAATGTAGATGTAACTTCAGTTCATCTAGTCTGTCAAAAAAAAAAATTGAGGTTGAGAGAATCTATTCAGTGTCCACTTAATTACACTTCTTAGAAAGTAGAAAATAAAAACTGTCTAGACATACATGTCAGGTGTATGTTTAACAGATAAATGTAAACAGTTAACAGTTTAACACATAAATGAAATAAACAATTGACATATTTAGGGAACCATGAATGCCCAAGTTTTGCATCTAAGGATATCCGCCATGCACGGACTCTAGGTTTTAAGGAATGTTAAGTATTCACAAGGATTAACACATAGAACCAAAAAAAAAATTGTGGAACTTTGCTGTGGCCTCACTGCCAACAAGTTGACCTCTCCACTGAATGCGGGTAGATATGTAAAACCCCCTATTTTCACTAATTAAAGTCCCTAGTAAGACATTCATATTGCGTTCTTCCTTATGTTTAACACCCAACCCAGAATTCCTTTTTGGGTTTTGTTTCATTTCATATTTCCTCTAGACATGAAAGCAACTGTTAAGAGAATAACTGAGAGCTAAGAAAGTTGGCCTTTCCTAGGCCACTTTACTAGTTCAGGCTATGAATGATCCAAAAGAGATCTCTTGTGAAAAAGGAGATGAATTGAATAGTAGGAAAGATGTGCCTAAATCTTGGACTGGCCACTTTCTAGGTACTTTTACTACAGTTTTGGAAACCTTAAGACAAGAATTTAGGTAATCCCGTGGTAGCTTCTGGAAACATAAAATGGTGCCAATAAGGCTTTAAATATGTTAACTAATTAGAATTACTCTATATTACTACCTATATCAAATTGTAGACAAATTATTAAGTGTATAGAAGTTTATAAGGTGACTATAACATCAGAAACTGAAAACATAATTAAAGTTTTCAACAATGGCAAACTTGTATGTGTGTTAACAGATACAAAGTGAAATACTCTCTCATTGCAGGTAATCAAACCTACAGATCTTCATCAAATTTCTTCTATCTACTCGGTCATATCAGAAGAATCCTAATCAAGGATATGGTTTTTCTCAGTTGTATTGTGAATCAACTTCTAATGGAAACCTTATGGTTCCTCCAGTATCTTTGAAGAGTTATCTTGACCCAGGAACCTGACATTTTGAGAAGTGTAACATAGAAAATATGAAGTCCTATTCTCTGAAAAGTACCTAGATTTATATTATAGGTAGATTAACATTTTAATCCTTTATTTTTTCTTTTTAATAATTTTAATCTATTTTAATAATTTAATTTGAAACAAAAATGAAATTTGCCTATGAAAGTTTAAAAATCTAGCAAAAGCTTGCTTGTGCAAAATATAGAATACAGTATCCATGAGCAGAAACAGGTTTATAAAAAAAATTGTTTTGTGTTTCAAAATGCAAAAAAGAAACACAAATATTTGTCACTGAATATGGCAAATAATTTTTCTCAGAAAAATTTAGATTGATGCATACACTTATCATTAAAACAAAAACACACCAACAAAACTTAATGCATTCAGATAAATTATAACAAAGTAATATAAACTCCTGGTAAACTATCAAATGTTCTGTAATAACAAAATCCTTCTTTGCATAGCAATTAAGTTACTCTAAGTGTTTAAGATATTTAGCATTCAGTTTTCAAAACAACATTAAGAATGTTCAAATTAGTTTCAAAATAGTCAGTTGAATGTCTTCCTGGCAATAGTGAAATAACAGAACCAGTGGACCATCAGTGATATTCCTTTTTCACAATACAGTGTGATAGGGTTTATAGGATAATGTACCTCTTTCCCTTAAAAGAAAATACAACAAATCTGTGAAATAAAACTTGAAAACATAAGAGTTAAATAGAATTTAAAGGAAAGGGTTTGAGTAAACACATCACTAGATTAGCCTTCTGAATATCACTGCATGATCACAAAGGCCATAACTTTTCATGGCTATCATTTGTTTGTTTTGTTTTTTTTTTTTTTAATTTTTTTTTCAACGTTTTTTTATTTTTGGGACAGAGAGAGACAGAGCATGAACAGGGGAGGGGCAGAGAGAGGGAGACACAGAATCGGAAACAGGCTCCAGGCTCTGAGCCATCAGCCCAGAGCCTGACGCGGGGCTCGAACTCACGGACCGCGAGATCGTGACCTGGCTGAAGTCGGACGCTTAACCGACTGCGCCACCCAGGCGCCCCGGCTATCATTTGTTAATACATATTTGCCCCACCTTCTCTGGGATAAATGAGAGCCCAATTTTCATACAAGAACATTTTTAGCAGCCTGATATGAGTACAAAATGCTGGCTATTGATTATTGCCAGTTGAAATGCCAAACAATGTAGAAAAGCTATCCTTCATGCTGTATGTAAATGCAGAGCTTTAAAAAATCCATGAGCATAATAAAATGTTTTATATATGGTGTTTTATAGCACCATAATTTTTTTGTGAATCAACAGTTTATGGAATAGAAATGATGTAAGCATGAAGAAGAGGGGAAAAAGATAAATTCAAGGTTACAACAGAAAACTAGGGGCAAAGAGAAGGCAAGATTCATTGAAGTACCTATCTCTTAGGTCTTCAAACTCATGAATTAAAATGACTGGAGTATTATGCATTTTTTTTAGAAGTCAATGTTACTTCATAGAGAGTAAAGCCCTAGAATATTTTGAGCATTCCTCATTCCTTAATGCAGAGTTAATCAAATAATTAGACACATATTTCAGGGCAAATCATAGAGGATATTATGTATTTCTGCTTCCTTTTATAGGAATTAAGGTGAGACTCCATTTCAATTTCATATCATAAGGCTCCACAATCAAGAAAAAAAGCCTTATTAAGATTTTTTGATGCTTTTATAAAGGATCACCAGGTCATTTGGACCAAGTGTTCCACTGAGGACAATTAGAAAAGGTAGGAGACTTACATTTTAAGGAATCAGAAACCTAACAACATTAGTGAAGATCTACCACACAAAGATCAGGAAGAAGATAGAAATTTTGGATACTTGATTCATCTTCTGGGCTATTTGTGCTTTGGTAACTTTAGCCCCTCCTGACTCTCATGAAGTTAAAAAATTAAACTTACCTGCTGAATAAAATTTTTTGTGCCCAGTCAGAAGAGATGAGAAAAGGACCATACACTGAGGTATGAGAAAATTCCTGAAAAAGTTCAAAATTTGCTATCATAATTATATAAATTACTATTTAACTACATGGAAAATATAATTACAATATTCTTCTATGTTTGTGTTATGGCCTAAAATGTGTCCACGCCGAAGTCTTATGTTGAAGTTCTAATACCCAAATCTGACCATACTTAGATAGGGCTCTCAAAGAGGTAATTAAAGTTAATTGAACTCAGAAGAGTGGGGGCCTTCTAAGAGAAAGAGTGCTTGGAGGTACATAGAGAAAAAGCCATGTGAGGACATTGAGGAGGCAGCCCTCACCAAAGCTAAGCCCACTGGCACCTTGATATTGGACTTCCACACAAAATTGTGAGAATATAAATCTCCACTGTTAATTTGTTTTTCTTTTTCCTGTTCAGCTTGATAGCTTACCATTATTCTGTACTCTGGGTTGCTGATCCATTCTTCTGCTTCCTCTATTTATTCCCTCTAGTATATTTTTTTTTAATTTTTTTTTTCAACGTTTATTTATTTTTGGGACAGAGAGAGACAGAGCATGAATGGGGGAGGCGCAGAGAGAGAGGGAGACACAGAATCGGAAGCAGGCTCCAGGCTCTGAGCCATCAGCCCAGAGCCCGACGCGGGGCTCGAACTCCCGGACCGCGAGATCGTGACCTGGCTGAAGTCGGACGCTTAACCGACTGCGCCACCCAGGCGCCCCTCTAGTATATTTTTAATTTCAGTTATTTTCTTCCTCTCTGATCTGTTCTTTAGGTGTCCTAGCTTTTTGTTGAGAAAAGAGTAGAGTCGCTCAATGAGACTCCCAAGTCCAGTGAGTATCTTTACAACCATTACTTTAAATTCTCCATCAGGCTTATTGTCTGTTTTGTTTAGAACTCTTCTGTAATTTTGCCCGGTTCATTTGGGGCATATTCCTGTGCCTTATTTTGTCTAATTTTCGGTGTCTGTTTCTATATGTTAGGAAAGCCAGTTACATCTCCTGCCCTTACAAATAGGTGACTTATCGAGAAGAAATCCTGTTGTCTCCCATACTTTAATGTCCCCTGTTCTCCTGGCACTTCAGGGCTCTCTCCTAGGTGTGTTGCCTATGCTCTACTTTTGTGGCTCAGACACCTTTGCCTTCACTCCAGTTGTCTACAAGGACTCTCTCTGCCTGTTGTGGGCAGGTTTTGGTCCTTGTGTTGTTAATGGGCTGGTCTGGGGCTGCCTTGGGCTGGAGTTGGGTCAGACCAAGCATTTTCCAGAGCTGAGGTCACACAGAACTCCAGGCCTATCTCCCTGGGTTATGTCCTGGAGGCTTTTGTTAGTGGGTACAGCCTACAGTCAGACAGGGTATCTGCCCGCAGCCCACCAACAGGGCCACAGTCTGATATGTGTGGTTATCTTCCTCGCTTTCCAGACCAGAATCACTTTGGAGTGCTGCTGGCCCCCGTTAGGGCTGCTTGCATGATGCCAGACTTGCAGTGCTGGTTTGGATGGACTCCTGCCAAGGCCAGGTTGGAAAGGTCAAGTCCGCAGAACAGCACAGGGGTGGAGTGTGCTGTTACCAAGTTAGGAGGAGAGAGTTTGCTGCACTAGTTCCTACAGGTGTCTGTGTATCTAAGCTGGTAAGCAGAGGAGGGAAATTGTGCCACAGCTCTTTCATTCTTGGTGAAGTCTCCCAAAGGTCTCTGCCTTTCAGGCACAGATTATAAGTCAGTAAACAGATCTCTCTCCCTCCTGTATACCCCAGTATTTTTCAAACTGTTGCTTCTAAGCTGTATGTCAGTGGGGCTGTTGGTTGCACTATCTCTATAAGGGTAAGGACTCAGTTTCCTCTTGCCCTATAGCTATGCCAGAGCCTAGCTTCTGCTTTTTAAAGTTCCACGTGTTAAGCCCCACTGATTTAAGAACTGGACAAGTTAAGCCCCTCTGTTTTTAAAAACCATATGTTTTGGAGATTCCTCTTCCCAGGACAGGTTTCTCATTCCTGATGTGGTGTGGGGTTTGCTGCTTTCCTTCTCTATGCCTACAGTGGCCCTCCCTCCCACACGGAGAGCCTCACAGGTCAGCTTTGCTCCTAATTGCATCTCCGCCCTCCTTACCATTTTCTATGTGGCCCTTTCTCTACATTTAGCTATGGAAAGTCTGTTGTGCTTGTCTTCTAGTCGTTTTCAGGGTTATTTACACTAATATGAATGTTATCTAGCTGTATCTGTCAGATGAGGTGAGTTTAGGATCCTCCCACTCCATCATCTTCCCTGGAAATCGTCAAATTTTTTTAAAGCTACCTATTCTGTGGTGTTTTGTTATGGCAGCCTGAGGAGACTGAGACATCTTGGAACCTATGTAACACATTTTTCAGCAGTGCATGAGATTTACATTTCTAGCAATGAAGAAATGGAATGATCCGCTATTACCCTCCCACCATAAACCAATAGAAATATGGAGAGAATATAGAACACAAAATAATTTTTTACTTAGACAATAGGTAACATACAACTGATGCCTGAGAAAAGAGACCAATTTGTTGAGTCCTAGCATTATATGGACTTTTTAAACATGAAACAATTCTCAGGGCCCAATAGAAGGAAATCCACAACAGATCACAGATCTGTCTTGAAAGAAAATACAGAAAATGGATTTCAGGGAAAAAAAAGTCAAAATGGGTAGAACTCATGGCAAAATAACCAAGTTGAGGGAACTACATAAAGAAATAGACAGTCTTTAGCTGAATACGAATCTGCAACATAGGGTGAAACCAACCAAGGGTAGATAAGACAAAGTTGAGAAAACGAAGTCATTACTTGGTAATTTTAGGTTTAATAATTACAAGAGTTAAAATAGGGCTGGGAATTATTAGTTTTTACCTGCCCAAGTGATGAATGAACAATATAATGAGCAGAAACCTAAATATTCTGCTTTATAATTATAATTCAATTAGCTCTAGAATAAAGGTAAGCATAGAACCACACAAAAAGAGCATTAAAATAAACTGAAATGATCAAGCTGGTTTTTATACAATCTACTTGAAAGGTGGGATTCCTAAGTATGAAAATATGAAGTGAAAATATGGCATCTGCACCAATACATGAAGAAATGAAGTAATGATTTAGTTGTAATTTACTAATGTATATATGAGGTGGAACAATATTTTAAGGTAGATTATTAAAATTTGAAGTTGTATCATGAGAACCCTAGAGCAACCACATGTATACACATATACACAAAGGTGTATTTCATAACTCAATGAGACAAATAGAAAATGAAGAGTGATATAAACATAACTTTTATAAACTGCATGAAAATTAAGAGGTATAAATATTTCAGTTAAAGACATAGCGCCCAAATATGAATATAAAGTGATACCCAGTGTACAATATTATCAACCCTCAACTATAAAGTCATGAATATGTACAGAGTAAAAGAATGTGGGGAAAAAAGCCAAGGGTAAGAAAAATCAATGTAGCAGAAATTACCAATATTAATAAAGGACTAAAACCCAATCTTAATATTAAAATTGTAACTACATTTCCATACCACTGAAATTGGGAACAAAGGTTTCAACCCCTATCACTTCTATCTAGTATTTTTCTGATGATTCTAAGGAATGCAATAAAGCCAAAAAGAAAGAGGAAAGGAGAAAAAAGAAATGGTCAAAAAGTATAAATTTTGTAATCTATAAAGTCAGACCATTTTTAAATGTTTATTTTTGAGAGAAAATGAGAGAGACAGAATGTGAGCAGGGGAGGGGCGAGAGAAAGGGAGACACAGAATCCAAAGCAGGCTGCAGGCACTGAGCTGTCACCACAGAGACCGACACAGGGCTCGAACTCACCAGCTGTGAAATCATGACCTGAGCTGAAGTCAGATGCTTAACTGACTGAGTCACCCAGGTGCCTCATGTCAGACCATTTTTATTTGCAGAGAACAATCATTTAAATAGAATCCTAATGAATTTTGTAAAATGCTAACAGTATTTAAGTTGACTTTCTTAACTATAATATTATACATAATAACTCAATAATAACTCATTAAAAAGAGAAAGGCTGAAAAGCATGTCCTAATTTTCCCTCCTAGTATTTTAAATGCAGAATAACAAATTAAACCAAATATGATAAATATAAGACATTTCCAGTCCGATTTTCTAGATTTATGAGACAACACAAAAATTTGTTTCTTTCACTAAAAATTAATGAACTGTTTGGGCTGTTTTTTGGCGAATAAAATTTTTCTTTTACTACACTTCTATTCAATACTCTACTGGAGGTCCTAAGCAGTACAATAAGGTGAGAAATGGAAACAAAATACAAGAGTTAGAAATACTCATCATTTGTATGCTTATGTAAGTTAATATAATCCATAAATAAATTATTCTAATTAATAAATTAGTATAGTCACGTTTACAGAAAAGATGTAGTTACTACACAAGTTTGTAATCTATCCATTGCCTCTGATCATGGTCCAGAGATTCTGTTCCCAAGAAATAAAGAAGGTAAGCTACTCAGGGGTGCCTGGGTGTCTCAATCAGTTGAGCTTCCGACTCGGTTTCAGCTCGGATCATGATCTCACAGTTGAAGAGTTCGAACCCTACCTCGGTCTCCACACTAACAATGCAGAGGTTCTTGGGAATTCTCTCTCTTTGCCTTTCTCTCTGCCCCTCCCTTTTAGTGCTCTCTCACGCAAAATAAATTAAAAAAAAAAAAGGTAACCTACTCAAATCTCCTTGTAAGAATATTGACCTCTTAGCAAACAAATGGTATTTTCTAGTATAACAATACGTGTGACAATATATACATAACTTGTCCATATTACTTATGAAATCTATAGATTATCGTATAAACTAGGACTCAAACTTCTTTCTGTAAAGGGGTCTGACAGTAAACATACTAGGCTTTGCAAAAATCTATAGTACCTGATATCAAACTTAATGATAAATCACTGCTTTCACCCAAAGACCCTGAAAAACGCAAAAGCATCCACCTTCATTTCTTCTACTCACCATATCAACCAGAGGTCTCAAATAGTGCAATTTGGGGAGAAAAATAAGTACAAATGACAAAAGAAGTAACACTGTCTTTTTTTTATCGGAAAACATAATTACCTACATAGATAATTCTAAAGAATCTACCAAATTTTAAAAGAGTTGATTCAACAATATTGCAGGATAAAATCAACGTAGAAATGCTAATTCCAAGGGCACCTGTGTGGCTCAGTTGGTTAAGCGTCTGACTTCAACTCGGGTCATGGTCTGGCGGTTTTTGAGTTCAAGCCCAGTGTTGGGCTCTGTGCTGACAGCTCAGAGCCTGGAGCTTGCTTCAGATTCTGTGTCTCCCTCTCTCTCTGCCCCTTCCCTGCTCATGTGCTCTCTCTCTCTCACAAATAAGTAAACATTAAAAAAAAAATTATAGAAAGGCTAATTCCATTTTACATGTTCAAAAGTTAAAAGCTGAAAATTAAAAAAGGATTTAAAATAGCATCGGTAAATATGATATAGTACACAATAAATTTGTTAGACAATATGGGTAACCTAGTCCCTAAAATCTCTAAGACATTGCTAAGAATATTTTTAAATACCTAAATCAATGGAAAGATTTATCATGCAGTCTTTCAGGAAAACTCAATGTGTGTAATACGTCATTTCATTACATGTGCTTAAGTTTCCATATAAATCTTAAAATAAAATGGTCATAATCTAAAAAACACCAAATGTACACTGGAAATATATAGTCACTGAATATAACTTACAAAAACCTGTATAAAAATGCCCAATACTTAGGAATAAATATACAAAAACTTTATATTGCTTTTAACAACATCTAGAACACTACTGTGGTAAACTGAGAAAGACACAACTAACTTAAGAGGCTCAACATTTTCCTGTATTAGGAAAGTCAGGAATAAAGAGATGGGAAGCATTATACATTTAATATAGATCCGATACAATTTATTGAAAATCCAAATTCATTGTTTTGTACATATGTATTTGCATGTACACTGACAAGCTCATCCTTTCCAATTATATAAATTAACAACGAACCAAAAATAGCCAAAACACTCTTGAATAGAAACATGGGTGTATTTTTTTAAACCCAACAGTATAGATCATTATATCTACAGAAATTAAGTCAAGGAGGCAGGATTTTAACATGGATATGGACACTGACACGTAGACCAATGGAACAAACTAAAATCACCAAAGTACATTTCTGCATATACTGGCCTTCACGGCGGGGGGGGGGGGGGGGGGCGGGTTGTCAAAGTGGCCTTCTCCATTGTCATTTAAATAAATGCTAATCATTCAGAGGTTCATATGGGGGGAGAAAAGTGTACTACCTATATACTATATATCATCTACCACCTACACCATGCACAAAAGTCCAATCCCAAATAGAACATAGAACTAAATTTGTAAGATAAACTTATCAAACTTCTAGAAGTTAGATGAGATTCTGTTCATGAACTTGGAATAGAAACAGATTGTTAAACAGGCTATCAGGCTTCATATCACAATTCCTATCAGGTTAGGGAAAAAGAGAAGAAATGTGACATTATTCAAATTAAGAAATTCCATTCACCACCAAGTAAGACTAATTGACTAAAAATATTCACCTTGGAGTAGGGGAAGATATTTGCAACCAACAGATGTGATACCATGCTGGTATCCATAACACTTACTGCAATAACAAAGTCAGTTAACGTTGTAATAACATGTCCAAATGAACCTATCCCTCAGTAAATGGGGAAATGCTAGTTCATTTACAAATGAAATACAGCTTCCCATCTATTAAGAATGCTAAAATTCCAAAGTCTGAGGATACTCGGTGCTGGCGAGGAATAGAGGAACTGTCTAAATTATCGCTGTAGTCACATCATTTATATTAACCCAAACATTGAAACAACCCGAATAGTCAACAGTAATATTGTATCCACTCTTACAATAGAATATCATGCACTAAGGGAAGTTTTCAAGCTACATGTTAAAAAACAGGTATCAATAATCTAAATTTGAGTTAAAGAAGCTAGACGCAAAATTATACATGCTGTGCAATTCCACTTATTCAATTACACACATACAAACTATCCTGTAGTGTTGAGGTATATATAGTTAGGTCAGAAAAATAGAAATTATAAAAAAATATATATAAATGATAACCATATGAATGATACAGATATTTCCTTAAAATAGAAAGGGGTGGAGAAATTGATTTGTGTACAAGATAACCAGCCTATTATATATGTACAATATTAAACATACTAAATTGAGACTCCACAATCATCTATGTTGTATTGACTTGAATACTGTGTATTTCAATTTCAGTTGTTATATTTACATTACATTATTTAGGCCTTTATCACACTCATCTATTTCTTACAGCAAAGTTGAGGAGAATTTCTTCCGGGCCATTTCAAAGGCTATAGTAATTTCTGTTCCCCAAACTTACTGACTTCCATATTCCACATTGAGCAAAATGCTTTACATCAATTCATTTTTTATTAAATGGACCAATTCTAGACTACCTTTGTTCTTGCCAACCCAACAAACTACCAGGATAACATCTGATACTGTGCTTCCAAGTTTAATCAAGAAATCAGTACAAGAACCTCAAAAACAAAACAACAAAACCACCAGCTAGAACTAAAGATATGTTAGTTTTCTGTGAGCAACCTTAAGAGCATATATACACATATTCCCTTATATTTGATAAAAATCAAATTCCTGTAATTCCTTATGTTAGCATTCTCCTGATTCTGCATTTTGCCTTGCCTTTAATATCAGCAGAGGAAGAGTACATTCTTACAAGAAGATTATTGCTTTTCCTCTAGAAAAGACAGACCTTCAAGCAGATAAAATAAGGTCTCTTTTAGAAGGTTCCATAAGGTATTCCAATTATTGTCTGTCCTGATCAAAATTTTAAGGTCATCTCAAATATTAAAAATGGTTGTGGTTTGTAGAGTCAATCTTTGGAGTTTATCATTTGTTATGATACAAGAATATTTAATCCATGATAAAAGAAAATTCCTCATATTTTATTAATAATTTGTGGTTCAAGTTGAGGTAAGTGCCAACAACATTCTGTCAGTCTTTTCATTCACTCATTTCCCATCTGTTTATCCACTCACTGCTCATCTATCATAGTACTGCCCCCAACCACCACCCTACCTCATAATTTTATGATTTTCCTTTTAAATGATTCCTAAGAACTATTCCTTACTCCCCAAAATTACCTTCTCAGAGGCCTCATGTTTTTGGGTGACCTCAGGCAAAAGAAACTTGGTTAGTTACTTCAGTACTAGTAATAAAGTATAGCAATTTCAGAACCTGTACTCATGAGAAGTTCCTTCAAGACACTGTTAACAGGATTAAGTTCAAATAGACTACTAATTCACTAAGTCAACACAGAGGTAAAATTTCACCAAAGAAAATTTCTCCAGTGAGGACTTAGGTTAGACGTCCATTCTTTGTATCTGAGGTTCTGAAATTGGTAGACAATCAGAAACGTGTAATAGAATACCAACATATTCAAGCAAATTTGATGCTAAGACGCAAAAAAGAGATGCTTAGTCTATTAGGAAATAAAAAAAAAAAACATGTATTCAAGTTCCAGTTTTGTCTGTAGTTGGTTGGTTGTGAGTAAACCATTAAGAATGATGCAAAACCTATAATGCAAAAACAAGTTTGTCCCAGTTGATATTTATACCTCCTTCTTGCTCAAAGATTTAGGTCCAGGGGTAGGAAACTGGCATTTACATATATTGATGGAACTAATTTCCCTTTATCAGGGCCTAAAGCTGAGCAGATGCTATTTCTCCTTTTCATCTCCTTTTCTCCAATGAAAGCATGTAATTCTGCAATGAAACTAAACTGGAAAAAATGTGGATTTACTACTTCATAGTCCACAGTTGACCTTGTGACACACTTAAAATTGCTTTCTCTGAAAGCATAGAGGCTGAAGGGGGTCAGCTCTCGTAACTCTAACTCTTTATGCGGAAATTTTAGTGCTTTAACAAATTTCCCCTTTAATTTTTAAGAGCTAAATTTTGCTACAATCAAGCTTATAGATAAGTTCATATATAATACATAAAATTTTATATAGATTGTTGTATTTTTTTCAGAACAGTATTTAATCACAGCATTTGTAATCATATGGCAAGAATTTTAAAGGCTTTAAAACTATTTTAACATAGATTTATTTATATTCATGAGTCTCAATCCTTCCTAATTGGAGTGTAAAGAGATGTTTATGCATTTTCTAAACATTTTGAAGCACTTTATTGTGTATTACACCTTAAAAAAAATAAACTACATTTAAACCGACACATTTCATAATTCACAGACTCTTATAACAGGTATCTTCATTTTATTAACTTATTGGGTATGTTCATTTGTATTAAATAAAATTTCATATAAAATTACATAGAATTTCCAAGTATAATTAAGAACATATTTTTGATCTTTAGGAGATGATTCACCGTCTTGCACCCTACTCACTACTGTGATTTATTTTCTGTTTCCTGGGCCTCTCAAACTTAGACTCATTTTCATTTTAGAGAAAATAAAGCTGTTCCTCCAAGGTCTACCCCACCAAGTGCCCAGCCACTGTATATTATCAATTTGTCTAGACCCACTGGTCCCTGTCCACCCTGTGTATAGACACAGGTATAGGACTCTTAGATTTCTTCTTTTAGGAGGCGCATACAGCTACCCACCACAATATTTTTGTGGGCAATTTGGAACCAAGATTAACTTGGCTGTTTGAAGTTTTCACCCTGATAAATAGCTGAGTTAAATGATTGCTGACTTAGGCATTACTTGAGGTTCTTTGTTACAACTTTCTTCATTGGGCTAAGTGCCAAAGTAGTCTAATGTAGCTCTGTTAACATCATAACTATTTTGTTGGGAGAGATTCCATTCCCAAAATAGAGGATTTTTCTCACCATACTTACAGCACAAGTCAAAGAGATCTACCCATATAGTCATTTCCTTTGGAACTCCCAAGTGAAAAATGCAAATTTACTGAAATTTACATTCAGAACAAGCCCTTTCTAGGATGGGACTTCTGTTCTAATCATTGCTTATCCTGATACACCTGGGACTTGTCCATTTTAAGAGAAGAGTACCAGTGGTTTCTGTATGTTTCAAACAACATCATCATCAGCTGTTCTGCAAAGTCTATTTGCTATTTACTAACTTCTCATGCCCCACCCCACTAATCTAGTGACTTTGGAATTCTCAAGTGAAAAATTCAAATTCACTTTCAGTACAAGCCCTTTTTCTAGGATGGGACTTCTGTTCTAATTATTGTTTATCCTGATACACCTGTAGACTTGCCCATTGGAAGGGCAATCAGAGTGCCAGTGGTTTCTTATGCTTCAAACAAGATCATCATCAGCTGTTCTGCAAAATCTATTTGCTATTTACTCCATTTCTCATGTTTGTCTTCCCACTAATCCAGTGACAAAGAAAGCTGTTGTTACAATTTCATCTCTTATGATTTAAGTAAAATTTAATAGTATGTAGGCAAAACCTAACTTTATCTTCAACAAAACATAGGCCACAGTTGGAAGGCCAACTATGAAGTTTTTGACTGTCACCCATACTTCTGTATCCCTTGAAAAACAATCACCATCCATTAGCCCTGAAATTTACACTATTACTTTTAAAAACACTTTTCTAATAAGTTAATACACATGTTACAATACACAAGTTTTCAAAAATGTATGCTTTTCAAAGTAATTAACCCTCACCTATCTTCAAGTGCCAAGATACTTTCTTTGAAACTGTAACTATTGGAGAGTCTATAAAAGCATTATGTTCACAAACACCAAGGCACATAAAGCTATTTTCTCTTGATTTATATTTACTTCTTTCAAATATTTTTAGTTAAAAAATTCTCAAATTAGTATTTTTGTATATATATATCATTTTCTGTATGTGTAAATGTAACTTTGGGATAAACCCTCAGAAACTGAATGAGGGACACAAAGGGCATATTTTAAATTGTCAACTCAACTAAGGTTTTTGTCAATTCACATTATATATAACTACATATATATATATATATATATATATATAGTTTTACAGTGTTTTGTCCATTTTTTTCTAGGATACAAAAAAGTAGGATATGTTTCACTACTTACCTATTGATGCTTTAACAAATTTCCCCAAACTTAGTAGTTTAAAACAACAAAAAAGTATCGAACTTACAGTCTGTAGTTCAGAAGTCCAACTGGGGTCTCACTCAACCAAAAGAAAGTAGAGATGTCAGCAGTGGTGCACTGGTCTCTGGGCTCTCCAGGACATCATCTGTTACCTTGCCCTTTCTAGCTTCTAGATGATGCCCACATTCACAGCCGCCTTCCCCCCATCTTCAGTAACAGCAATGTCACACCTCTCTAGGTTCCTCTAAAGTAATCACGTCTTCCTTTGTCTCACCCTTCTCCCTCCTGCTCCTACTTATGGGTACTCTTGCAATTCAATTAGATTCATTGGATTACCCTGGGTAATCTACCTATATTAAGGTCAGCTGAGTAGCAACTTTAATTCTATCTGCAATCTTAAGTCCCTTTTGTCATGAAACTAAATATATTCACAGGTCCTGGAGAGATCTTTGGGATAAGGAATATTATTCTGTTTACCATATATAGAATAGCTTTAATTGCCTTTTACCTTATTTTACCTTACTTTATTTTTTGCTATTTCATCTTATTTGTTACTCTTAGAAAATCTCATTTTTGACTAGATTCAGTCTTAAAGGTAAAATTTCCCAGAGAAGGCAGCTTCTGTCTTTCAGCAATCTATTCTTGGCGTTTTTCTGTGACCCTTTCATTTTCCTGGCCACAAGTTTATCATATTCTACAGCTTTTTTCTTATTTTCCTTAGTATGCTATTTCTTCAGAGTAACATGTCCATATTTATTGAAAGACACATGGACTAACAAGCACTTTGGTCATAGGTTTCTTACCTTCTTTGCTTATAGGCTTTTTCATAACATACTGGTGAACATAATCTTTACAAGATTTAAAATCTTGTGGATTGTGCTAACTCTTTCGGGCCACAAGAGAGGAATCAACAGGAGTATCAGTAAGTATCATATCCTTCTCCCCTTTTTTCACATCAGAACTTTCAGACAGCATGCACAATGCAAACCCAAACACTATTGAGTTTTGTTCTCTGGTCCTTGGTCTGTAACAGGAATGTCCCTGTCTAACACCAGGCACACAACTATGGATGAAGACACCCTACTTCATGGGGAAGGCTTGTCTGTCATTCGCACTGCTGATCCCGACCATATAACCTGTCCATTCTTCTCCTAGAGTATCATCAGCAACTTCCATGGCCACACGCTTCTCATAAAAGGCACAAAGTCTGCACTTATCATACACTTCAATGAGTTTCTGGCAGCAAGTATCTGGAAAAAAGTTATTCAGCTTTATCCTTGAAGCACTCGACCCACCTCCAAGGCACCACAAAAAAGAGCTCCATTTCTCTTCTTTGAATGAGTCCAATCATCACATTTCAAAGAAATATTATGATAAAGTAAAAAATAGTGCCCTGTATACTTAATGCATTTTATTTTGAATGTTATAAAGGGAGAGGTATAAGGTTATTCACTACAAAAGTAAAAATTAAACCTTCAACAGGCTTGGAGGTATCTTTCATCAGATCTTAAAATGAGATATTTGACAAAAGATTTTAACAAAAATGTCTTGAGGGGCACCTGGGGGGCTCAGTCAGTTGAGCATCTGACCCTCGGTTTCTGTTCAGGTCACGATCTCACGGTCTGAGATCATGAGTTTGAGCCCCACATCAGGCTCTGTGCTGACAGGAGCCTGCTTGGGATTCTCTCTCACTGTCTCTCTCTCTCTCTCTCTCTCTCTCTCTCTCTCTCTCCCCCTTCCTCCTTCCATCCCTCCCTCCCT
The DNA here is from genome assembly GCF_007474595.2 of Lynx canadensis. Lineage (NCBI taxonomy): Eukaryota > Metazoa > Chordata > Mammalia > Carnivora > Felidae > Lynx > Lynx canadensis. The sequence goes on from NC_044303.2 coordinate 166,190,014, forward strand.
TTGAAAAATAAATAAACACTTAAAAACAATGTCTTGTGGGGCACCTGGGTGGCTCAGTCGGTTGAGTGTCCAACTTCAGCTCAGGTCATGATCTCACACTCCGTGAGTCTGAGCCCCACATCAGGCTCTGTGCTGACAGCTCAGAGCCTGGAGCCTGCTTCAGATTCTGTGTCTCCCTCTCTCTCTGCCGCTCCCCTGCTCATGCTCTGTTTCTCTGTTTCAAAAATAAATAAGAACAGTAAAAAAAATTTTTTTTAAATAAATAAAAACAATGTCTTGAATGTTATTTATTCAACTATCAATTATGATGAGTCGTCTTGATGTACTTTCTTTCATGTTTATTCAAAATAACCCATTTTACCTGATCATTTATTAGCTTTTCAAAGTGGTCTTAAGTCCTTAAGTTTAAAGAAAAAAAAAAAAAAAACAAACCTCTCTGCTGTTGTTCTCCATAAGACTTGGAAAAGGAAAATTCAGGTTCAGCTGGACTATATCAGATTCAGCTCATTTCCTACATCCCTACTTTCAGGGGACGCAAGGAAGGAATGAAGAGCAGCTGAAGATAATAGCCATACTCCAGTGAGCTTTAAATTTTTTTTTTTCCAACGTTTTTTATTTATTTATTTTTGGGACAGAGAGAGACAGAGCATGAACGGGGGAGGGGCAGAGAGAGAGGGAGACACAGAATCGGAAACAGGCTCCAGGCTCTGAGCCATCAGCCCAGAGCCTGACGCGGGGCTCGAACTCACGGACCGCGAGATCGTGACCTGGCTGAAGTCGGACGCTTAACCGACTGCGCCACCCAGGCGCCCCTACTCCAGTGAGCTTTAATATTTGCTTTCAAATAAGCCATCTTAGAATGAATTCAAATGGTAAAGTGAAACATTTTGAAGATAAAACATTAAGATTTCTGTCTGTATTTTTACCATTTTAGTAATATATCAGAATGTTAAAATACTAACAACTAGTAATATGGTTTCTGTTAGGTCCCTACTTGATACATACAAAGGTTCATTTATAAATTACAAAAGATATATATATATGTACATATATACATACACACATAAAAATTCATCTAGGTTTTCTCAAAACTTCAAGTCCACAACTGGTCTAACAAAAACCATTGTTTTGTGATGAAGTTTTTCAGGGTAAAAATATGATTTAGCATCAGCTTAGAGAATACAAATGTATGACCATTTCATATCTTGTTATGAAAACAAAATAAAACAAATAAAATATGGTGAAAAACAGTAATAAGGTCATAGGTGATCCTTGTGAGTACTTACGTACTTTATATTCTGAGTTTTTTTCTATTCCTTATTGTTAACCTGAAAGATGAATACACATTTTGTAAAGTATGTCCTGATTAATGTAATTACTTTAAATAAGGATAAAATATCTCCTTAGTTATTGGACTGATAACTTTCTGTTCCCTGTATTGTGATGGCATTTGTAATAAAATATCACATATTTGGTAGATAGCAAATTGAAGAGATTCTTTTACAAGTCAAACAAATCCGTTTTTCTTTTTGGGCTATAGGCAAAACATTTCCATTTGATTTATAATTCTAATATTAAATTGCAATGCTCTGCTCTAGCATTATAATAAGTAGAGTCTAAAGTCACATTATTGAATATGGTTATAAAAAGGGACTAGCAGTATTATGTTTTTTTATTAAGTGCCGAGTAATTTTATATACTTTAAAAGAGTTTACCACTTTTGACTGGTTTTAGTTTCTTTGCCTAAAACCATTATAGCTTAGATTTATTTTCTTTATTTTTGCTGACAGAACACTAAGGTTTAAAAACAAAAACTTTAATAAGCATAATGATTTCACTGTTTAAGCTAATCTTTGGTTCATATGAAGTTGCATTAATTCAGACAATCAGAAACTAGTGTGTGTATTGTAAGATTAACAAGATGAATAGTTCCAGAAAGAGTTAATAGGTAGAGTTAATTCTACCTATAAAACCATGTAGAAAAGCTTAATTATGTACTCTAATATCTCTGTCAATTTTTTTGCTAATGTCTTTATCAATTTTCATAATAAACCAACTCTAAATTCACTGACAATCAATCATTTTTATAATACAAAGAGGGAAATTTTCCAAACATTTAATCTATAACACTAGGTATAAATCACAAAGGCATTGTCTTACCCTTATTGTGTGCTTTCAAGATGTATTTAAAATACTGGCAGAACTCAAAAAAGGGAGATGACGGTACACATGTAGCACACAGCATTTTCGATTAGGATTTTAATTATGCTTTGTGAAATCTAGTGATACTTTTTTATTTCTTAAAATAAATGAGGCAAATCTCATCAGAATTATTTACTCCTATGGATACCAATTTATATGATAAACCACTTTCTTCTACAACTGTATTACGAAAACCCAATTGTTTCATGCTGTTCATGGAAGTCAGTAATAGGACACAGACTGTGATGCTATTAAAGCAATTCAATAACAGAACATCAGAATGTCTACTAAAATATCACAAATGAGTACCAAAATTTTATATAATGCTGGTAGAATGTTATAACATTCCAGTGTTTGCTTTTGTTTTACAGTTTAGACAGTAATATTACTAAGGTAATTATGTTTCCTATCCATATAATCCAAGTTTAGCCTCAAATCACAGTATTGCACTTATCATACTAAAGTGAATTTTTTCCCTATTCTAGAAGTGGCTTGATACTTCTGCATGATTTTCAAACTGTAAAAAATTTTAAATGTGCATTTATTACATCTTGACATTCTAAGGACTCAGTATTAAATCTTAGAAAATTTTGTTAAATTATTTCAAAATATGTTAAAACAGAGCATCATAGTTGGTTGTATTGTTAATAAGTGAAGTAGAGCAATATTGTCAGAAAGTGATGCTATTAATTTACATGGTCATGACAATTTCTCTCTGGAAACAAGTTATTTATCCTCTTTCCAGGAAAGTTTCCTTTAGTTTCATCCAGTTCAACATCAGTTAAAGTCTTTTTTAAATGTTTATTTATTTATTTATTTTGAGATAGGGGAGTGGAGAGAGAGAGAGAGAGAAACACAAGCAGGGAGGGGCAGAGATAGAGGCATACAGAGAATACTAAACAGGCTCCCATCTGTCAGCACAGAGCCTAGTGAGGGGCTTGAACTCACGAACTGTGTGATCATGACCTGAGCCGAAGTCAAGAGTTGGATGCTCCATTGACTGAGCCTCCCAGGTGTCCTACCAGTTAAAGTCTTTTAACCGACACAGAAAGATTTCTGATTTTACATGTGAAAAAAACTAGGTCGTTAATATTCAATTAGTTTTTCAAAATTCAAACTCAGTTATTGAATCTATGTCAAAGAATAAATTCTAAACTATTGCTTAGTGATTACGAAAAAACCACTCTTTTTGCTGGGCAGAAATATTTTTTGTGATGCTTAGATCATGAGATATTATCAGGTGCAAGGATTTTGGTGTTAATCAAACTCATGGTCAAAATCATGATAGATTACAGGGAAAGTACGGGAAACTAAATCATTGTGAGGTTTGGGGAGGTGGCAGTATCCTAAGAGCAATACGAATATTTTTGAAAAATATATAAATATGTGTAAATGAGCTGCAGTGCATGGTGGAGCACATTGCATTCCACTGGTAGAAGATAATGAAGTTTAGCTCAACAGGCATGGTAAAAGTTGTCACCTTTGGTATCCACAATCTTCTCCATAATAATATCCTTTGGTAATTTCGAACACTATCAGCACTTTTTCCCTGATAAAATTCATGAGAAACTGGACAGACAAGCTTCTGAAAATAGACTGGGATGGTTGTCATCATACTAATAACAGCGGAATGAAACTTAAAACTATCTCGTAAGTCCAGATGGACTAAGGTTATACTCGAATACTTGCTGTTTCTGTAGTCAGCTCAGTCTATGCGGCTGGCTTCCACAGAAACAATATGTCAGTGTGACATGCCCTGTGGCAATGTAAGGTTCCTGTGGAAATGAAGAGTGTTTACCGATGAATCTTTTGGACTTCTCAACAATAAATATGGGGAATTATCCAATGTGATTTTTATCACTTAAAAAAATATTCAAGAAATTTCCTTTCACGTGGCAGTATCTACAGCTGTTTGCCTCCTTCTCCTCTGGACAACACATGTTTCTAGTGCTGGCAATAAGTAATGTTTCTGCTTAGCTTTTGACCATGTACCAGAGCAATCTAAACCACACTCACACAGCTTATCAGGGTTTTTTTTTGTTGTTTTTTTGGTTTTTTTTTCCATGCAGGAGTATATCTTAAAAGCCTAAGCTCAGTTTTCTACTCTATATGCATAATGATAAATCTGCACTCCTGCTGGGGGCCATTTTCACAGCTTCCTCTCCAATAATTAAATGACCACCAGTGAGAGTATTGCCTATAGAATTTAGAGAATCAAAAACATTTTTCTTAATACTCCTTTTAGCAAAAATGATTTTATCATCTTCCTTCCATTTTCTTAACATTTTAAATAAATTTACCACTGATTAAGGCAAAGGTTATTTCTTAGCACTTTAATCCTCTTTACATAGTTAATTAGCATCAAGTGTTTCTATTTTCTGGTCCAGATTTGTTGGGAGTATAAAGCTCTGGGTGTATGTCTTAAATGTATAGAATAAAATTTTGGTCATGAAATATACAGTATTAACAAAATAAGTGTCTTTCCTGTAAACCATTTCTGAACATGAAAAAGGAACTGAATTTGTTTATCAATTTGAAATATATACATTTTGAGATCGAAAAGATTATGTTTTATGTTTTTTAATGTAATACCATATGATGAAACCACATCTTGTGACAAAATGGAAATTGTATTTTCCATATTCTGTCTTGCCAAAATGTTATTCTATGTACATCCAAAGATCTTGTACACATGCACACGTGATCAAACCTAAGAAATATTGTGAGACAGCTATTAAACAAATGGAAGTCTTTGTCTCAGACACTTTATGAGGGAGAAGAAATTTTTTTTAATGTTTATTTGTTTCTGAGACACAGAGAGACAGAGCATGAGTGGGGGAGGGGCAGAAAGAGAGGGAGACACAGAATCAGAAGCAGGCTCCAGGCTCTGAGCCATCAGCACAGAGCCTAAGGTGGGGCTTGAACTCACAAACCATGAGATCATGACCTGAGCCGAAGTTGGTCACTCAACCGGCCGAGCCACCCAGGCGCCCCAAGGGAGAAGAAATTTAAACCAATTTTAAACTAAAAATTAAGCTGAGTAATGACACGAGAAAAATGTATGGGGAGTCCTGAGGAAAATTTATAAACATTTCTATGAGAAAATCTCAAGATTTAGAGAAAGTCAAATACTTGGTATGGTAAATGTTTACTTGACATTGTGCTTACTTGCAAACATAATGAATTTTTCCAAGGGGGTCAAATGCTTTGCTTCATCAAGAAGAACAGAGACCAATAAAAAATAAAACTTGGTAAAGAAACCTCGCTTCTCAGGAAGGGAGCAGCCTTGACTTCAGGAAGGGCTGTAGGTTCTAACAACATAATTTACATTTAACTTACTAATGTTTGCATAATATCCATTGTGTTATATCTTTTAAAAAAGTATTCACATCAGTATAATTCATTGTATATCACAACAGCAGTTAACTACACCAGAGCTGTAGAAATAGAACAAAATAAAGATCACATTAGGTCACCAAGAAGAAATCATTCTCTTCAAACTTAGAATAGAGACAGTAGAGGGATCAGGGCAAAACATGGGTTTCCTCCAAAGCTATCATGGGTATTTTACCTCTTACAACTGATAATATAACAGGCGTATTACTTGAGAATTCTATACTATTGTCTTTGCAATCTAAGAAATTAATTCCTCAGAAACAAAGAATATGATTTTAACTTGCCAAATTCAAATATAAACCTGTGATTTCTCATATGGTTTTATCACTAAGTAGATCCATTTAATTAAAGATCCCTAGAATAAATGTATTATATTAATTCCCATTTCTAGAAAATAAGTTTAGAGTATCTTAATTTAGTTTACTAAGAGAGGCTAGTGAATAATGATGTTAGACTTGAATTAAGATTTTTTTTTCTTTGTAGACCTTTACATTTAAAGATCTTTTGGGGCGCCTGAGTGGCTCAGTAGGTTATGCGTCTGATTTCAGCTCAGGCCACGATCTCGCAGGTTCATGAGTTCAAGCCCCACATAGGGCTCCATGCTGACAGCTCAGAGCCTGGAGCCTGTTTCAGATTCTATGTCTTCCTCTGTCTCTGCCCCTCCCCTGCTCATGCTCTGTCTCTCTCTGTCTCAAAAATAAATACACATTTAAAAAAAAAGTTCTTTTAATTTTAGAGACTTAAATGTTGAGACTTGTTTGCTGTATATACTTTTCTCTCCTCTTCCCAATATTATTTTCCACACAATTGAACATATATGCAACCTATTTTAATAGGGTTTATCAAGCCTGAGTTCAAACTTTGTTGGGCAAATGCAAAAAGCATGTACCATAAGGTAAAGATGAGTCTATCTTCAAACACACTTTAATATATCTTAAAGAGCAATATTCTAGACAGAGCTGGGAAGGAAAAACTACACATACTTGTACAGTTTCATTTTCTTAAAATCATTTTAAAATCATCCCAGCAGTATCCTTTTTCCTGGAAATCCTATAAAATGCTTTTATTGGAGAATCTATGGGTTGTCTGCTACCTTTACAAAGCTAAGGAGAAAGGCTTCTCACTTTTTTTTTAAATGTGGAATTCTCCTCACCTCTTAAAAGAAAAAGAGAGAAAAGTGTTCATTTTGAGTGTGACTTTTTAGTTGCTAGTCTACTTTCTTCACTTTCTCCTAAATCACTAAAAGGTTGGAAAATAGTAGGAAATTTCAGAGTTTCACAGGCACATGAATCAAGTCTTCAAACTTAATGGTGAAATAGTATTGTGTATGAATCTAGGAGCTCTGATGAAGGGTTATTTTCAGTAAATGTTGAAAGGTTGACAGTAGTTGCTTTGTAGATGTGGAAAAAAAACCCATGTTGATACCAATCATACACAATTGCTCTTTAATGGTAAGAATTTTTTAAAAAGAAAGAGTTTCTTTGGAGTACTGATTTTCAGCCAGGGAATACAGTTCCTGGAAACTTCATATGAAGTTATAATTGACTCAAATTAAAAATGTCAGAAAAGAAATTAAAGTAACACAAAATTTGCTCTCTTTCTGTTCATTATTGTATATTATTCTATCTCGTACTATTCTGCTTCTATGATAAAGAAAATAGTTTGAGAATTAAGTACTTGAACATCAGTGTATGTTTATATATTTTTACCATGTTGTATCTAAAGTAGTCAGATTGAAAGGGGCGCTAAGAGCCAGGAGCCTGCTTCTGTGTCTCCCTCTCTCTGCTCCTCCCCTGCTCATGCTCTGTCTCTCTGTCTCTCTCTCTCTCTCAAAAATAAATAAACATTAAAAAATATTTTAAAGTAGTCAGAATGACAAACCAAACTTAGACTATAAATTTGCTAGGATGAGGATGCCAAATAACACCATTTTCAGAAAAGAGACCATTAAAAGCTTTACTATTTTCAGGAAAAATAGGATTTGTAGCTGAATTCTATATTCTGTAGGAGATAGAATAATTCGTTCACTGGAAGAAGTAACATTGGCTTATTTGAGAATGATCTCAATCAGAGATTGAGATGTCAGTTGTTCTAACATTGTGTGGTCTGAGTGTTCCTATTTTCTTTCCACCTTCACTCAGAACAGGGCTTTGATGATCATATGAAGTGGTACAAGATTGAAATAGAAATGGGATAGAAAGTAGGATACGAAAAATGAAGGGGTGATACAGAATCCAATATCTTCAAGGCCTACTCTAATGATTACTATATGTTTGAATCACACCTGTTGGAATCCATATTTTTTTCCCTTCACCCTCATAATATATATATACTCATTTCTCAAGCTTTGTATTATACTTAAGGTTTTTTTAAATGTTTTCATACATCTTCCCCTTTCAGGAACATAATTTTTGCTGAGGCAAACTGTATTCTGTAATTTAAAAAAAGAAGTACATTGAATTAAAAGTAAAGGTTCTCTTTAGCCTTTCCATAATTAACATTATTTAAATTATTCTATTAAAAATTATCCCAGAAGAAATTATAGCTATTAATTCTGTATTTTTTCCTTCTTTAGACACCTAGAATAATATAAATACATTTATATAAATATAAATGATGTTTATAAAATCAATTGAATTAAGGAGGGATGTAGTAAATTTACATTATGAAACAACTCCTTATCTAATCAGATGCTAGCATACTGAGTATTACTCTTGTAATTAGTAGAGTTAATAAGGAAGGAATTCTAAATAAACATAATGAATACTTCAAGAAAATAAAGAAGTGTAAAGAAGTATTAGTAGATAATTTGAATACTTGAAGTCCTCACTTGGCATGGCACCGTAGATGCTAAAACATGTGCACGTTGAGACCATGTTCTTGCTTTGCATGGTTCCAGCAACCAGAGAGCCGTGCAAAGCAAAGACACAGTTCCAATATGCAAGAGTTTCTAGTTATCAATACTGTCTAAAATGAGGAAAGTCTGCATAAAAAATAATTCAAATGGAAGTTCAAAAATATATGATATATTATATATCATATTATATATGATATTTTATATATGATATTTTATATATCATATATAAAATATATGATATATAAAAAATATGATATAACAATTGAATAGACCACCAATAATAGGATTACTGAAATGGAAGGAAAGTCAATAGACAAATACAAGCTGAAGCACGGAGACAGAAAGGAGTAAAATATATAGAAAAGAAACAGGAGATGTGTAGAAAAGAGTTAAAGGTCTAACATTTGTTTAACTGGAATCACAGAAAAAGATGAAAGGGAATTCAGCACAATACCAAAAGAGTTAACGTATGAGGAGTTTCCCAATACTAAGAAGCTGTGTGGATCCAATATTCAAGAAATTCTAGATCCCAAACAAGATATATATAAAGACAACCACATGTAGGCACATCCAAAGCATATTTTTTTACAAGAATGTTTTATATTATTAAAATACTGAAGTCATCAAAATGCTTTCTTTGTGTTTAATGTATTAGAAAATAAGACAAAAATATTCTCAATATTCATTTAATTCATATTTAAAATACCAATAATATATCCATTTTGTTAGTGTAACATACATATATTTACAAAAAAATAATTATCTTTTCCAAAATGAAATATAATTCATGTTATAATTAATTGCTTCACATTTTTGTAAATTCCTTTCATACTTGATTTACTAGAAGATAGGTAGATTATTATATCTACTTCTAAAATCAATCTGTTATAATATATTGTTTTGTTAGAAGTATAGAAGTATAGAAAACTTTGGCTCCAAACATTATGTAATGAGAATTGGAGGAGAATTGGATAAGGATAATCCTTTTAGATAACTGGGGGTATTTTTTATTAGTAGACACAAAAGGATTGACATGCAGGTAGTTTTATAAAGATAGTCATAATATGGGATATGAAAGAATATCACCAAACATTTTGTATTCCTTTACATTCAAATTCATGGACTCAACTTGAATTTTGTTTTTTTCAACTTTCACTTGGAATGGATGTATTCATCTTTGTAACATCATGCATTGTCACTTTTGAATAATTGCCAAAAACCAAAGACAAACAGAAAGTCTTGAAAGCAGTCAGAAAAGGGATTCATTGGAGAAGCACTATGGAAGAAACCAAAAAACAGTGGCTTGGTATTTTTTTAAGACAAAGTCTCTAACTTTATTTTATTTTTTAATTTACAACCAAGTTAGTTAGCATATAGTGCAACAATGACTTCAGGAGTATATTCTTAATGCCCCTTACCCATTTAGCCCATCCCCCCTCCCACAACCCCTCCAGTAACCCTCAGTTTGTTCTACATATTTAAGAGTCTCTTATGTTTTGTCCCCCTCCATGTTTTTATATTATTTTTGTTTCCCTTCCTTTATGTTCATCTGTTTAGTCTCTTAAAGTCCTCATATGAGTGAAGTCATATGATACTTGTCTTTCTCTAATTTCACTTAGCATGATGTCCTCCAGTTCCATCCCCATAGTTGCAAATGGCAAGATTTCATTCTTTTTGATTGACGAGTAATACTCTATTGTATATATATACCACATCTTCTTTATCCAATCATCCATCGATGGACATTTGGGCTCTTTCCATACTTTGGCTATTGTTGATAGTGCTGCTATAAACATTGGACTGCATGTGCCCCTTTGAAACAGCATACCTGCATCCGTTGGATAAATACCTAGTAGTGCAATTGCTGGGTCATAGGATAGTTCTAGTTTTAATTTTCTGAGGAACCTCCATACTGTTTTCCAGAGTGGCTGCACCAGCTTTCATTCCCACCAACAATGCAAAAGAAATGCTCTTTCTCCACATCCTTGCCAACATCTGTTGTTGCCTGACTTGTTAATGTTAGCATTCTGACAGGTATAAGGTGGTATCTCATTGTGGTTTTGATTTGTATTTCCCTGATGATGAGTGATGTCGAGCATTTTTCATGTGTCGGTTGGCCATCTGGATGTCTTCTTTGGAGAAGTGTCTATTCATGTCTTTTGCCCCATTTCTTCACTGGATTATTTGTTCTTTGGGTGTTGAGTTTGATAAGTTCCTTATAGATTTTGGAAACTAACCCTTTATCTGATATGTTGTTTTCAAATACCTTCTCCCATTCTGTCAGTTGCCTTTTAGTTTTGCTGATTGTTTCCTTCGCTGTGAAGATTTTTATTTTGATGAGGTCCCAGTAGTTCATTTTTGCTTTTGTTTCCCTTGCCTCTAGAGATGTGTTGAGAAAGCAGTTGCTGAGGCCAGGATCATAGAGGTTTTTGCCTGCTTTCTACTCAAGGATTTTGATGGCTTCCTGTCTTACATTGAGGTCTTTCATCCATTTTGAGTTTATTTTTGTGTATGGTGTAAGAAAGTGGTCCAGGTTCATTCTTCTGCATGTCGCTGTCCAGTTTTCCCAGCACCACTTGCTGAAGAGACTGCAGTGGCTTGGTATTTTTAAAGTGTTGAAAGAAAATATAAAGTACTTTCTTCAGCAGATAAAAACACAGATTAATACATTTTTATTACTCTCAAAATTTGTATTACTGTCATATTGCAAGTATGCATATATAATCTCTAAGTTAACTGCTAAAACAAATTGAAAAACATAGAGGGAAACAGAAAAAGAAACTAACTGAGTGATTCCAAAGAAAGGGAAAAAAACATAATTTTGGGACATGTATGTTAAATGAAAAATGTATTATGAGATGATCAATGTAAACACAAATATAAATAGGTTAAACAGTCCAATGTTTTAGACAGGAATTTGCATATAGAGATATTCTATCAAACAATGATAACATTTATTTTGAGTCATATTCTTTTTCCTCCAAAAGTAGAGCTTATTTATTATTTCACTCCTATTTTCACAATTGTATACACATCAGGAAAATATAAAATATTTACAACATAAAAATTAATATAGTTAAAATACTATGTTAGGTAACTGGAAAAATAATCCACATACAAAAATAACTGATAATACAAGGCAGAATGTGTTAGATGCAGTAAAAACTGTATCAGTATTTTTTCAATGTATAGTTTGAGACCAATGGTACCCTATACAAAAAAAGTTGGTGAGGTTAAAGGTACAATCTTGCCTTGAGCCAGAGTTCTCTTTTTTGCCACAAATGTTTAGGTCAATTTGGAGCCTGAAATTTTTATCTCTAAAAATATCTTTAGGTTAACTAAGTGAACTAATGAAATTAGTGTTCTTTTCAGGAGAGGCTCAAATTTTGATGCAAAGTCTAATCATGCACTTTAATGCAGCTCTTTACTTTTGTTACATTTTCACATTTGTTTATTGTCATTTCAGTAGCCAACCCTTTATTCATCCTGATTATCTTATCGTCCTCTGGAACTAAATCTGAAATGACATATGGTCAGTTGAATTTTCAATTTCAGTTGCAAAGTTGCTCACAGGAACTTTAAAAAACCACATGAATCTTTCACAGCAAATTAGAGTCAATAAAAGCTTCACCCAAACTGCTGTAAGAAAAAAGTCACTTATAAAGATATCTCACTGCCATCATGGCACATATAAAAGCTAAAGGATATTCTTTATTTTCCCACTACTAAATAATACTTTATGAAATTGCCCTCACATATGACAGCTTAAATAAACATTCATTTAATTATAAAATGTCTCCATTTTTTTAATCATTTATTAATAAAAAGCCAAAATTTACCAAACATTATGCATCAGCCAAAAATGACCCCAAATTCATTTTTGACATTATCATGTTTATCTTTAGGCCACTGTTAAGAGAGGTATCACTATTATCAATATTATCATTTTATTTATTTATTTATTTATTTATTTATTTATATGTTTATTTTTGAAAGAGAGAGACAGAGGCGAGCAGGAGAGGGACACAGAGAAAGAGAGGGAGACACACAATCTGAAGCAGGCTCCAGGGCGGCCAACACAGGGCTAGAACTCACAAACCGCGAGATCATGACCTCAGCAGAAGTCAGACGCTTAACTGATGGAGCCACCCAGGCACCCTGTTATTATCACCATTTTATAGATGAGGTAACTAGGGCCTTAAACATGGTTAGCAGATGATATAAGTTTCCTGATACATAACCAGAGTAAAAATTCAAATTTAGACAATTTGAGTTCATGGTGGAGGTGATTTTACCTGTCAATTAAATTATTCAGAATAACATATATATAATGGGGTGCCTGGGTGGCTCAGTCGGTTAAGCGTCTGACTTCGGCTCAGGTCATGATCTCACAGTTTGTGAGTTAGAGCCCCGCGTCAGGCTCTGTGCTGACAGCTCAGAGCCTGGGGCCTGCTTCGAATTCTGTGTCTCCTTCTCTCTCTGCCCTTCGCACGCGCTCTCTGTCTCTCAAAAATAAATAAATGTAAAAACAAATTTTTAAAAATAATAACATATATATGATCCAGAAAATAGTATGAGAACTTAACAAACGGTCATGTTTTAATCATGTAAGAGTGTGATGTATCTAAAAGAAAAACCAAATTGTTACTCAATAAGTGCTATACAATTCCGTTAAGTAGAAAAACTAACAAGACTGAAAACACATAAAATTTCACTTCTCAAAAAAGCAAGAAATAAACCTATGGCTACGTCTTAATGAAAGTACTAAGGGTAAAGCTTTTGATAAGTCACTAGTTGGGCAACAATACATTTACCATGTTAAGAATAAAAAGTAATAAAAATAGAAATTCCAGGGAATAAGTCAAAGGATGAAAAGAATATTTTCTTCTGTAATTCAATTAATGAAAATCCTAGTGTAAAGTAAGAGATAAATGCATAGAGATAGGTGGGGAACGGGGTCTAGGAGTTAGAGACTACTACGACTCAGGGATTCATGCAACCTTAGGCATTTCTGGCATATCTAATAATCATCATGATCATGAAAATAATGATAAAATTAATTGCTGTTATGATGGATACCTGTCACTGAACCCAGGTGAATACAGTGTTAAGAATATAGGTTCTTTGGTTAGAAAGGCCTAGGTTTGAATAAAGTTCTGATATTATTTCTGCAATATTGTCCAAGTCACTTTACTTTTTCTGTCTCATCTTTTTAATGCTTAAAAGCATCAACCCAGCCAAAGTCCTCAGATGATTTGCTAGCTTCACAGGGAAAAACAAGAGTGTAAACTTTTGCAACTAATTCATTGCCTTGAAGACCTCAGCCTAACATAAAAGGAAGAAAGCTTGAGTAATCATTTTAAAATGTAGCATGTAAAATTGTGTGTATATTATGAGTAGCTGTGGTGAACTGCAGAAGTGGACTATTACCTAATGAAAAGTCAGAAGGTCCATTTTTTTAGACATTCCTGGTGAATTTCTCTGAATCACTGAAGAAATAGTCCTGCTTGAAATGGCAACATAGCCTTTGCTTTTCCTTCTCCAAGAATCCCTGTTTTTCTCCTCTTTGCTCTTTCCTACTTCAGAAGGCAGGTAGAGAATCATATTTTATCTATGCTCTGTGATTTTTGTGTCTGTAAACATCTGCAGAGGTGGAAGACATTGATTTTCATCTCAAACTAAAACTAAAAAATGTACCCTTTATATGATCAAATACACTAAAAAAGAATAAGATATTCACCAGATTCCTACTGTCTCTCCTCTTTCTCCTCCTTCAGTGGCTCTGCTGACTCTGACTCTAAATGATTCATGCAGACAAAAACTATCAAGTTCAGATAATATGGAGATCACTTAATCTGAACTTCCATATTCTGTTTTTTTTTAAACATTTACTTCTTTATTTTGAGAGAGACAGAGAGAGAGAGAGAGAGAGAGAGAGAGGGAGGGAGAGAGAGAGAGAGAGAACAGAGGAGGGCAGAGAGAGGGAGAGGGATATTATGTTGATCGAGCCTGTTGTAGGGCTCAATCCCATGAACTGTGAGATCATGACCTGAGCTGAAACCAAGAGTTGGATGCTTAACTGACTGAGTCACCCATGAACTTCCATATTTTAAATGAGAAAAAAATGTAGCTCCAAAGATTAAGTAACTACAGTGTCTATATGATAAGTAAGAAACTGGGCTCACAGTAACTGAGTGGGAAGTCTGGAGATGGGTCTCCTGAGTTTTAAATAATAAATGTTCTATTTTCCTCAGTGGATCTTAGTTACTTATAATATGAACATAATGCCATAGACTAATTTTCATAATAATTGAAATTAGTATACATGTATACGTATAGATAATGTACATTAACACCATAAATTTTAAATTTGACATTACTGAATTTTAAGATCCACCATTATTTCAATACATAGAATTGAAAAAAAGATACTATCACATACAATAAAAGCTTTCTAATAAGTATTTATTAAATGAATGAAGTCACTGTGTATCACTGCCTCTCAGTAGTGCTATATGCAATATATGGAGAAATTTGGAAACATATTAAGATTCATAAAATGTGAATTAAAAATAAATGTGATAGCATCATATTTTAACACAAAGTAGTATCTTCACAAAATTAAAAAAAAACTTATGGTTTTGGGAAAAACTTTATATTTGTTATAAATGTATTATTACAAGTTAAATTACAAAATTATAAACCAGTAAGTTAATTTAATTTAACTGATTATTTTAAAGTGTATCAATGTACAGATACATGTAACTTGTGGAACTGAATAATTTTGGCTTTACAGAAATAAGAGCAGTTAAATGTATTTTGTTATAGTCATTTTATTTAAAATAATAATTCACAAGTATAGCTTCATATTTTAATTAAACTTCTTAGTAATTAAGATTTAAGTTTTTAAAATATATCCAGTTTGAATCATCAGAAAAATAATTAAATGGTGAAAATACATTAAAATTTTTTTTAGTTTTCCATCATTTGATATCATATTTAATCTCTAATATAGTTCAGAGTTTCCCTTTCACATATCTTTCCCACATGTTTAAGTAAATCAAATTTTAAGTAAGATTGTGTGTTATAGATTCTTTCACTTCCTATTGAGATGCTTATTACAGGACATAAAGTGATGGAAATTCAGATACCTTTGAAAGCCACGAATTTCAATACATACCTTCCTGATTTTTTGTGGACTTTCTACCTTCTAAAGAAAGGAGGGAGAAGGAGAAAGAAGGATTTTTGTTTCCATCTATATTTTAAATTCTTCATAGAATGTAAGAAAGTGCATCATCTCCCATAATGTGCAAGAGATTGAATTTTAAAAGTCATATGTACTTGTCTTAAATAGAACAAAGTGTTTTAGAGTTTCCTGGAATGCTCAGTTGGTTGAGAAACCCACTCTTGATTTTGCCTGGGGTCATAATCTCACAGTTTGCTGGTGTGAGCCCCACATCAAACCCCGTGTTGGGTCATAGTCTGTATGTAGTTCCTGGGTTCGAGCCCCACCTCAAGCCCCACATACAGCTTTGCACTGATAGTGTGGAATTTGCTGGAGATTCTTTCTCTCTCTTTCTCCCTCTCTCTCTGCCCCTTCTCCACTCATGCATATACTCTCTCTTGCTTTCTCTCTCTTTCTCAAAATAAATAAACTTAAAAAAATAGGGGGGCCTGGTTGGTTCAGTCGTTAAGTGCCCAACTTTGACTACAGCTGAGATCAGCCTGCTTCAGATTCTGTGTCTCCTGCTCTCTCTCTCTCTGACCCTCCCCCGCTCACACACTCTCTCAAGAATAAATAAACACTTAAAATTTTTTTAAAAAATAGAACAAAGTGTATTCTTAACTAGTATTTTTTTAATGTTTTTATTTATTTTTGAATATGAGACAGACAGAGCATGAGCGGGGGAGGAACAGAGAGAGGGAGACACAGAATTCAAAGCAGGCTCCAGGCTCTCAGCTGTCAGAACAGAGCCCAACGTGGGTCTCGAACCCACGAACTGTGAGATCATGACCTGAGCCGAAGTCGGATGCTTAACCGACTGAGCCACCCAGGCACCCCATTAACTAGTATTTTTAAACTAAAAACAATAAAAGATTTTGACATAGAAAAACAGGCAAAGATCATGGTTAGATGATAATCTGAACAGAAATGTAAATTGCTAACAAACATGAAATATTCAACCTGCTAGTATAAGAATCATTTAGAAATAAAACAATATGAAGATAAATATTTTTACAGATGCTCTGTTGTTGTTCTTAGGAAAATACTCTTTGTTAGAGAAGGCATGATAAAACACATACTCTTATATGTGGATGCTAGGATTCTAGCCTATTATAAGCTTCTAAAAAGCAATCAGAAATGGTATATCAAGAATCTTGATCTAGGTATACTTTTCTTGGTTCAATAACTTCCAGTGTGGACAAGAGGAGGAAGAGAGACAACAGTATTTCAGTTGGGATACTAAATTCTTTAAAATGCAAACCTTTGAATAAAATATTTAAGCACAAGAATGATAACATTGCTCAAAAAAAGTATGGTATTGGCAGTAAAACAGACACATAGATCAACAAAACAGAAGAGAAAGCCCAGAAGTAAACTTACACATATATGGCCACATTATGTATGGAGCCAAGAATAGGGAAAGACACTCTCTTCCATAAAATATGTTGCGAAAACTGGACAGCTACTTGTAAAATAAGGAAACTGGACCCTGTCTTATGCCATACACAACAATGAACTCAAAATGGATTAAAGACTTGAATGTAAGACCTGAAAGCATAAACTCCTAAGAAAAACACACAAGCAAACAAACAAAACAAACCATAGGGGATAATCTCCTTGACATCAGTTTTGGTGGCGATTTTTTCAATCTGACACCAAAAGCCAAGGCAGCAAAAGCAAAATTAAACAAGTGAGGCTACATCAAGCCAAAAAGTTAAACCATCAACAAAATGAGAAGGCAACCTACTGAATGGAAGAAAATATTTGCAAATCATATATCTGATAAGGGGTTAATATGTATCAAAAATATATAAAGAATTCATACAACTGGATAGCAAAACAAACTAACAAACAAACAAAAACAATCTGATTACAAATAGAAGATCTGAACAGACATTTTCCAAAGAAGACATACAGATGGCCAACAGATATAAGAAAAAATGCTGAATATCACTAACTTCCAGGGAAATGCAAAACCACAATGAGATATCACCTGTTAGAATGGCTATTGTCAAAAAGACAAGAAAGAACAAGTATAGGAGAAGATGTGGAGAAAAGGGACCCTTGTGCATTGTTGGTGGGAATGTAAATTGCTGTAACCACTAAGGAAAACAGTATAAAGTTTCCTCAAAAAATTAAAAATAAGATTATCATGTGATCCAGCAGTTTGCACTTCAGAGTATTTATCTGAAGAAAAAATGTATTATTTTGAAAATAACGCCCTTTGTTTACTGCAGCATTACTTATAATTGCCAAGATATGGAAACAGCCTAAGTTTCCACTGATGGATGGATGGATAAAGAATATGTGTATGTTTATGTTTGGATGTGTGTATAATGGAATATTATTCAGCCATAGAGAAAAATAATGTCTTGTCATCTGTGACAACATGGATGGACCTTGAGGGCCTTAAAGTAAGTGAAATAACTCAGACAAAGAAAGACAAATGCCATATAATCTCACTTACATGTGGAATCTTAAAAACAAAACAAACTCATAGATACAAACAGAAAAGAAATACAAAACTTTAAGAAAAAAGAAGAGGGCTCCTGGGTGGCTCAGTCAGTTTAGCATCCGATTCTTGGTTTTGCCTCAGGTCATGATCTTATGATCAGCTCTGTATCAGGCTCTATGCTGACAGCACAGAGACTGCTTGGGATCCTCTCTTTCCCTCTCTTTCTGCCCCTCCCCGCTCATGCTCTCTCTTTCAAAATAAATCAATAAATTTTAAAAAATAAAATAAAAATAAATAAAACTTCAAACAGAAGATTGGTGACTGCCAGAGGCAGAGTGTGGGGATTGGGTCAATGGATGAAAGGGATCAAAAAGTACAAACTTCCAATTATAAAATAAATAAGTCATGTGACTATATTGTGCAGCATAGTGGTTATAGTTAATAACACTGTATTGTATATATGAAAGTAGCTAAGAGAGTAGATCTGGAAAGTTCTCATCATAAGAAGAAAAAATCTGCAACTATGTATGGTAATGAATGTTAATAAAAGTAAATAAAACAGTGCCTGACATTTAGTAAGACCTCAAAAAAAAATAGCATTGCTTTTCCAGTGAAAACATTGTGAGTGATTTTAATTTATAGAACATTTTGTTTTTATATTTATTGAATTTACAAGGACAAGTATTTATGTAGTTTAGTATATAAAAGTGTAGAAAAGTTAATGAAATTAATGATATATAACAGTTATGGAAACAGTGAAATAATCATGAATATTAAAGTCTGTTAATCTTAATAAAGTACAAAAAACACAAAAAAATGTTTTATAAATACAATTACAAAGGGAATGTATTTAAATAATTTTAGTGATAACATATCATTTATTTTATTTAATGATATAAATAAAACTGAGAAACTGATTAGATAAGATTGGTAGGGAATAAAATATAATGGTGGCTTTGCATACATGTAGTTTGGACACACTTTTATTGTCGATATTGACAACTAAAGATATGCTAAGGCATTATTTCACACAAAAAAATCCACAGGATTTATACTTCCTAATCCCTAAAAATGTTGAGAGGAAACATATGAGAGAATGAGACAGAAAAATAGAGAAAAAAATGGAAATATGAACAGGAAAAATCATAAAACAAGGTATCAGAAATTTGAATGTATCAATTCATACAATATAGGTATATACATTATATATATGCACACATATATATATATGTATACATATATACAATATATACATACCCACATGTGTACATTCACTTCACATTGAAATGCCAACTGATTACACGTGAGTAGTATCCTCTTCTACTTATAAGTAAAATATCAAAGAAAAGAAAAATGTGATCACTCCAAGAATCAAAATGAAGATTTAGAAAAATTAAATGGCAGATGTGGGTGTGTACTAAATAACTAATCACATGTCTTATTGGGGGCACAACTGGGAATTCTAATAAGGGTTAATAATAACACTTTACTCCTTGCAAGAAAGTAACACAGCAGTCTATTTTGTTGTTGTTGTTCTAGTCATAATTATGGTGTTTTACAAATTTTTAGTGAAAAACATGCTACTTTTTAAATCAGAACAATCCAATAAATATAAATTTGTCCAATAGCGCTTGATGTAAAAAATGGATAGTATTTCCCATATAAAATTAAATCTACCCTGGTTTCTCACTCACACAGTGGAAATATGTTCAATATCAGTTAATATTTGAATTCCAAAAACTTGTCAAGACTAAAAAAAATATAGGGAATGTCGTTCTGGTATATAGTTTTCCTTGTTACCTACTGTGATTCCTTGTCTAAGATTCCATGGTCCCTTTTGAAGAAACATAGCTCCATTCCCTCAAACTAAGTTTGGACTGGGAAGTATTTTGCCATATATCCAGACTTCTTAAACAAAACACAGTTGTACCACGAGAATAATGTTCAAATTTCCCAAATCCAAACTTCTCATCTTAGTCTCAGAAAAGTTAAACTATTATTTCCCAACCAGAGATTCACTTTATCCCTTTTCAACACACACCATACCACTTACCATTCAGTCCCCAATCTCACAGTGGGGATGTTTATAACAATAGGAAATTGAGACTGGCCAGAGGAATGCAGACCACAATATGACACATAACCTGTGTAGTCCACCGTGCCAGAGCTCTGTAAGACTCCTCTATTGGATGGAATATGGGGAGTTCCAGTGAGTCTTGGGAAAACTCGGCAAGGGAGAGACACGCAGGGCATTTGGAGTAGTGACTATTAACAATACTCATGGAAATACTTCCAGAATGCAATACCTACTAGCCATGGTATTTCTTGAAGATCAATTCTGTCCATCCATCTATCTTGAACTAAGAAACTCAATTCCTCTGAATGAGTCTGAAAAGTACAACCAACCATTGCAGTAAAGAGCAAAACCATATCAGTTAGTTGTGTGTGTGTGTGTGTGTGTGTGTGTGTGTTTAAGAATCATATTATCCTAGGGGCGCCTGGGTGGCGCAGTCGGTTAAGCGTCCGACTTCAGCCAGGTCACGATCTCCCGGTCCGTGAGTTCGAGCCCCGCGTCGGACTCTGGGCTGATGGCTCAGAGCCTGGAGCCTGTTTCCGATTCTGTGTCTCCCTCTCTCTCTGCCCCTCGCCCGTTCATGCTCTGTCTCTCTCTGTCCCAAAAATAAATAAACGTTGAAAAAAAATTAAAAAAAAAAAAAGAATCATATTATCCTACTGTGTTACACATTTGTTTTACAAAAAGTTTTTTTAAACTTTAACTTAGATATCATTTATAATAACTTCCTGTCTTTTTAATGTTTATTTTTGAGAGAGAGAGAGAGAGAGAGAGAGAGAAAGACAGAGCATGAATGGGGGAAGGGCAGAAAGAGAGGGAAACACAGAACCCAAAGCAGGCTCCAGGCTCTGAGCTGTCAGTACAGACACTGACACGGGGCTTAAACCCACAAACTGTGAGATAATGACCTCAGCTGAAGTCAAACACTTAACAGACTGAGCCATCCAGGTGCCCTCTTGACTGAAGGTCTATGTTCATTTGAAAAAAATGTGTTTCCACTCACAGTTTTTCTGGATTTTACCACTGAATTACAGATATAGTCTAAAATACAAACATACAATTATTTTTAAAACACATATTTTTAAATATTCATTTTGTGTCCTAATATCAAGTTTTTAAAAATCAGAATGTTTTAAAACATTATTTGATTGCTTATTCTTCAGTGCTTGTGTTGTTCAGATGAGTGATAAGATGTCTGTGGGTACTTTTGCATCTCTGACCTGCAAAATGGAATGATTTCAAGTGATTGGACATAATGTCTGTTGATCCACAGAGAATCTAGAGAGTGATGTGTAATATAGGATAATAGAACAGGATCACAAAAAATTAGTTCTACTAATATTTTTTTATCTTGGTTCTGCGCTGTCAATTAGCTCATTGTTTCTTAATATGGCACCAGTATGATGAATAATACAAGAGTTAATATTATATAGATACATCACCAAATATATAATACAATTAATATCAGAATTTCATAGAAAAAATGATCTTAAAATAAACATAAATTGCAGTTACCCACCCAGGTCAAAACTGGGAAGAACACAGGCTATATGTTTGAATCTAAAATAAATGGTTTGCATTATAATAAACCATTCTCCTGTTAGCATGTTTTACTACTCTTTTCTTTTGCTGTTCTAAATATATTCATAGAATTTTATTTTGTTGCTGATGACCAATTACAAAAGTAACTACTGACCCTATGGCCACTGATTAAGAAAAACTCTAGGCAACCTGACCCTTTGATTCATTTTCATTAAAAACATCATTTGAGAGAGCAAATCAGGCTGAAATTAATACCATAGAGATATAATTTTCTTAAAGATTCTATATATCTAAAGCCTATAAGTAGGTTGCATACAAAATTTATACTAAAATAATGTGGCTCAAAACAACATAGCTTCAATTTTACTATCCTTCAGTAATCATGGCAATGATCTAATGGCCTTAACCAGAAAAAAAAAAATTTTAGCAAACTTTGTTTTTTTAATGCTTCATTTTGCCTCAAAGCACCAGAAGCACACAGAACAGAATAAATCCTGGTTACATCTGAGTGTTGTAGAATTAAAATGCATTTGTCTAGGAAACTAAATGTAAATAAGTCAGTGTCTCCTGGTAATTTTCTCTAATTTGGGTCTCAAGTCTGGTTGGAATATCTTGGCCTAAAGCACAGAGAATCTAGAAGAAAAAAATTTCAAATCTCAATGTATAAGAGAGTACTTTGCTATCAAGGGTGTAGTGTCCATAGAGATTTTTTTTTAATTTGCATTTTCTCGTCTCAATGTTGCAAATGAGGCCTACAAAGAGCATTTTTAATTAATGAATTGATGGTTCCAATGTAACCTGTGTATCTCCCAGTCTATATTTCCTTGCTCTGAGTCCTCTGCCTTTGGTCTTTGAGATGTAAGTTCTACTGAGCATAAACTACCAAAGACTTGTAGTCAGTTAAAGTCAGCATAGATCATAAACTTGCTATCCTTGGTCACTACCCAGGATGTAGACCCTCCAGCTTCACTCTCCTACTCTAGATTCATTTCCATTAGGTTACAAGTTACTGCTCTACATCTTCAGCCTTCTGATCCATTTATCTCTCCAAGTCTTAGCCTTACCCATAACTTGAGTCAAGAAAGAACTCAAGATAGAAAGGGGCTGACAGAAACAAAGAGCATGCTCTTCGGCTGACATACTCAAGATTTCTCACCCTGCATGTTCATTAGTCCTTCAACTCTCTCACAGGAACCCCAAATGCATTTCTCCACCTACTTTATTGAAGCTTTGGGTCTGCCTCCACTCACCCTACCATCAGCTCCCTCCACAGTTCTTTGAATCTCTCACCATCACACTTAACTTCTTGTCTCCTTTGCCTTTTAACATGTGTTCTCTTCTTGTTTCTTCTTGTGCCCCTTACAGGATAAAGTCCTACTTGGCTGTTGTGGGAAGAGCAAGACTGTCTGAAAGTGACCAGGAAACTTGCTTTTTAATACTTGGACAAGGAGATGGCTTTTGCTGGGGATTCTCCTTCTCCCGACATGAAGGTCAAAGTCCACAGTTTCTGTCTCTGCTTTTTTCATCATCATTTTCATTTCTTCACTGATTTTCTCATCAACTGCAGGCAGAATATAATGGCGTCGGAGTGGCTCCCAAGACTTCCAGCTCCTCTCTCAACCTCTTTCACCCCTGTGGAGGTGGAAGGCCATGGATTTTGTGCATGTGGGCAAGAGCAATCAGTGCTGGGCATAGGACTTGCGCCTTAAGGCCTATGCCAGACTCGCCAAGCTCGAGTCTATCAACAGTGTGGGTTCCGTGCCCTCTTGATTTCTAGTTGTCCTGAACCCTGGCTCACCTGGCTCACATCCTGCAGCACTTATTCGCCGAGAGCAAGCCAGTTTGCTCTGTTGGCCACAGCATAACTGCTGCCTTCTGCTGTGCCATCAAGAGGAAGTAACTAGAACTTCTCACTGGGCTCAAGATCCTAAGTGCTGAGCGGCTAATTTTCTGTCATCTACTGCCTGGCCCATAAACCCAAGGTTATCTTCATGGTTTAAGCATAGCCTTCAATTGTCTGCCTCCTCTCTTTCTTCTTTTTATAAGCACGGAACGCAGGTGCACACACACTGAGCTTATTAAAGAACATACTTGTGTCTCTTCCACTTTGGATCTTGGTTCCAGTGTTTAGCCCAGAACAGAAATCACACCTTCTTTCACCATCAAGGCCCAGGGAAACATCTCTCTCATTTCCTTTTTTATATCTTCAGAACAAAAGGAGACAGTGTCTAAATGTGATTGTGATGCTAATGTTGGAGGCTGATTCAGGGTATTCTTCCAGAGTATAGAGAATATTTGAGAAGCAGGATTGCTTAGTTGAGATAAAAGATATGTCAATTACATTGTCAAATCCTCCTTTCAGATAGCCTGAGAACAATAGATTCTTGTATAGTGAAATACTATTTTGCAGTTGAATATTCATTTGCTTGCTTCTCTTGATTCCAGTTACTTATGAGTTGGATAGTATATGCAACACTTGTACATGACAGGTGATAAATATTTTGCAATGTTAAGCAATTCATATTTTTCTAAGATTTGTTTATGTGTAGGTCTAGTCAAACACGTATGAAGCATGATACTGATTCTTTATATTATCAACTAGAAGAATAAGAAATTGCATATTGTGAACAGCTATAAATAATAAAAATATGAAATAAAATGTAATTCAATTTTCAAAAATTAAATAGTTCAACTACATCTAATCATCTATATTTGAATTTTTTTTATATTTGTTAAAAAAACTGCCTCACTTTTTAGCAAAATAATTTTGAATAATTTAGAAAAAAAGAACTACATGAAAATATGTGAAAGTAGTTTTATTTTTTTATTTTTACATTTACATAATTTGCATTATCAAAAATATACTCAAAGGTTGTGCACATTTAATTTGGTTACATTTTATTTTCTAATCCTTATGATAAGTGAAAACAATTACACATTGAAATGACAGAAATAAATATATAGAAATGGAATATAGAAATAAATAGAAATTAAATATGCAGACATGGAATTCTAGATAAAAACTGAAGAAAATAGAGATAACTCTTCATGGAGATAGTATGATTTCATTTTTAAAAACTGGAAATAATCTCAAGTATCTTTGAAAGATTTCCCTAATAAAATTTGTTAATATGTTTAAAAATCATTTAAGATCAGGAAAAATTACTGATGAAAACAGGATTTATCTTGACACTCTTGAGTTGTGGATTTTATCAGAAAATATATATTTTTTTCATATTCATTGACTTTATCAGACAGCTTTGACATCCTGGGGACTTGAGTCATACATACAATATTTTGCACATAATTTTCAATTTGCTATTAAAAAAGTATTTTGCCACAGTAATAGAATAGCATGTATTTCACTAAAAAATTATTAGATTGAGTTAAAAGTTTTAAATATCTGACATATATATAGGCCTCCCTTAGTACTCTTGGTCAAGCCCCAACAAATGTTCTAGTCAGGACTGCTTGTGGTAAAATCATTACGAGAGAAAATTTGGGAGTGACTCCTGCTCAGTCTGTCTGGTTACTAGTCTCAGAACATTTGGGTTGATGGGATGATCAGGAGAAATATGCCTTGTTTCTTTCTTTTTGACTTTTAACTTAAAAGTTTGAGATTTTCCCCAATTATATCTATTTCAAACCAGACCATGTGACATTGGAGATTTAATCTGCGTCATGGCTAAATGACAATAGATTAATCCAACTCTGCCATAACCGTGCCTATAACCAGGTTGTGGAAAACAAATGAAGGAATTGTAGAAGCAAGCATACCAAAGTCTTTATGAATCCAGGATCTTCAACTCTAAATGAGTATTCAGGGCTGCTAATTAATTTGTCTTTATTTTCATGGTTTGTTCTTGTTCACATTCTATGCATCAGTATATGAAAACATTTTCTCACACTTGTAGATTTCAATCCTTCCACCTCATTCCTCAATCTTAATGATAAATTTCCTTCTTAACACTTCCTTCTAATACTGAGAAAAAAAGTGTCAGAGAAGATACTATCAAATGCTTTGCACAAACCATAGCCTACATTTCCACCCAATATTTCTTTCCTTTCTGTTAAAATAGAAGTAGTGTTTCTTTACTTTGTCTGGATACTATTCCTTCACATATTTGAAAGGCTTTATCAAACTTTATTAAATCTTCAATTCCTCTCTCTCTTCTCTTTCATAGTATTTTTTTTTGTCAGTTTCTGGCATAAAAAGAAATTCTACAAAAACTTTCTCTCATCCTACATAGTCCTCAAATAAAGATATTTTTACAGGCTTTATCTTTTGTTTTCCAACCCTTCTTTTATTCTTCATACACTACTCTCTTCTTAGGTTCTTAGTCCATAGAAATTACTCTTATCCAAGACACCAGGCACTTTATACTAGTTCTCAGTTTATGCCTTATTTGAATTCTGTCAGAGTTTGGCATCATTGACCAATCTTCTTCCATAAGTCACTATAGAACCTTGCCTTCTATAATACCACATGCTCCTAATTTTCTTACTAGATATCTGACCCCTTTTTCATTCTATCTTCTAGTTTCCTTTTTCTTTGCTACTAAATTAGAAACATTTTGTAGACCAATTCTAAGTGCTTTTTAGATCTCACACATTCTCCCTATTAACCTCATCAATTATATATATGGCTGTAGTTATCAACCATAGCAAGAGTCAACAAACATCTTATATAAAGAGCCAGATAATAAATATTTTACATTTGTGAGCCATCTCTGTCTCACTTACTCAGCTCTACTCTTGTAGTATGAAAGCAGCCATGGACAATACATAAACAAATGGCTGAGCAGTGTTCAAATGAAAGTTTATTTACAAAACAACTGCCAGACCAAATTTTCCTTACAGGTAGTAGTTTGCACACCAGTGCAATATAACATTGTACTTCACAAAATTCCTGAGCTTCAGAACTGAATTAGTGAACTAATTGAATATATGATCAATGTGGCTCAAGTTGGCATCTTCAATTTCATTCAATGCACTGAAAGTAGGGATCTTCTTAGTTCTTCCTGCTTAAAAGACTTCCAAAGCTCCCAATTTGCTCAAACATTGAACATGGTTCACAAGATCCTTAACTAGGAGTCACTGCTTCCCTTAGACCTAACCTGTTGCCAATTTTATATTTTAATATACTCTAGAATAATAGTGGAAAAATTTCTGGTCCACAGACTATTCATCGAATTTCTGTGTGTCTTCATTGAAGAAGCATCAGTTTTATTTTTTTTAATTTTTATTATTTTTTCTTTATTTGTTACTCTTAAATTTATTTTTTTGTTTTGCTTTCTTAATTTCTAATATCCACCTTGCCATATAATACCCATTTTAACAAGTTATTTGCAAATGAATATAGTTTAGTTATATATTTGATCAAATTAATGAAAATTTAGAAGTCCATAAAATCTAATAACCTCACACAAAACACATTAAGATTAAGCTGCAATACTTGCAATTCATTAAGGATGACACTGAAAGGTGGACTTGCAGGAGACACATATGTAATTTTTCATTTCTCTATATCAATCACACTACACCTCTTTATGCAAAAATATGTTCAGTCATAACATTTAAAGTCATTGTTAATTCAGTCATAATATTTAAAACCATTTGCAATATTTCTTTTTTAAAGCTTTATTTATTTATTTTTGAGGTGGAGAGACAGAGAGAAAGAGAGAGAGAGAGCAAGCCCACAGAGGAGGGGCAGAGAGAGGAAGAGACAGAATCCCAAGCAGGCTCTGCAATGTCAGCATGGAGCCCGATGTGGGGCTCAAGCCCACAAACCGTGATCTTGAACTGAGCTGAAATCAACAGTTGGACACTTAATTGACTGAGCCACTCAGGCACCCCCCATCTTAAGCACTTCTGAAATTTTTCCTGGGAAAATATAGTTAAAAGAAATTTGGCATATATATATCTATATTATACATTTAATATATAAATTATATGTATATTATATATATAATTTGTAATATATTTATGTAATATAACATATTTATATTTAAATAAAATTATTTCCACTTTCATACAGCCAACCTGGAAAGCCAATATAGCATTTTCTGTTAAACATTTTTCTTTTTTATTTCTGTTGAGAACATCTTAGTCTTGTGTAAAAACAGTTACTTAAATGATCAATAAAATAAAATGTGTTAAATAAACTTAAAAAAATGGGGGAGGGGGGGCACCTGGGTGCTCAATTGGTTAAAAATCCACCTCTTGAGAAAATCGCCGGAAGACTAGCAGAGCAGATTCTCTGGAGCCAAGTGCAGATGAGAGGCCCAGGGAAGAGGATAGGAAGGGCTGAGAGGCAGTGCCCCCTACATAGGCTGGGGGGAGGGAGCCAGGGCGGAGTGGCGGCCCGCAGCAAAGCAGAGCCCCCGAGTCTGGCTGGCAAAAGCGGAGGGGCCAGACGGAGTGTGTTCAGACAGCAACCGGGACATAACATCTGGAAGGTTATGAATTAACAGCTCTGCTCAGAGAGCGGGAGGGCTGGAGGACAACAGCAGGGAGAATTGTTGAGCCCCAGACGACAAAGGACAGCTTGGCGGGGAACAAAGGCGCTCACCAGCGCCCTCTCCTTCGCTCATTCCCCAGCCAAAATCCCAAAGGGAACCTGTTCCTGCCAGGGAACTGGCTTGCACTGGGCAAACACCAAACACTGTGCTTCTGAGGATCCATCCCTCCGGGGGTGTCTGACTCCTTCTCGGTGCTGCAGGGCCCCGCCTGAAGCGGACCGCTAAAGGAAAAGCGAGCTGAGCCTGCCCTTCCGGCCCCTGACACCTGGCCGATCCACCCCAGGTAATATGCCAGATCCCCAGCACCACAAGCCTGGCAGTGTGGAAGTAGCCCAGACAGGCCACATCACCCCACAGTGAATACTGCCACTTAGGAGAGGGGAAGAGAAGGCACACATCAGTCTGACTCTGGCCCCAGCAGTGGGCTGGGGGCAGACATCAGGTCTGACTACGGCCCTGCCCACCAACACAAGTTATTCAAGACAGCACAGGGGAAGTGCCCCGCAGTCCTGCACCACTCCAGGGACTATCCAAAATGACGAAACGGAAGAATTCCCCTCAGAAAAACGTCCAGGAAATAACAACAGCTGATGAACTGATCAAAAAATGATTTAAACAATATAACAGAAAGTGAACTTAGAATAATCGTCATAAAATTAATCGCTGGGCTTGAAAACTGTATAAAGGACAGCAGAGAATCTATTGCTACAGAGATCAAGGGACTAAGGAACAGCCAGGAGGAGCTAAAAAATGCAATCAATGAGCTGCAAAAAAAATGGAGACAACCACAGATCGGACTGAAGAGGCAGAGGAGAGAATAGGTGAAGTAGAAGATAAAATTATGGAAAAAGAAGAAGCTGAGAAAAAGAGACATAAAAAAATCCAGGAGTATGAGGGGAAAATTAGAGAACTAAATGATGCACTAAAGAGAAATAATCTACACATAATTGGTATTCTAGAGGAGGAAGAGAGAGGGAAAGGTGCTGAAGGGGTACTTGAAGAAATCATAGCTGAGAACTTCCCGGATCTGGGGAAGGAAAAAGGCATTGAAATCCAAGAGGCACAGAGAACTCCCGTCAGACGTAAATTGAATTGATCTTCTGCACGACATCTCATAGTGAAACTGGCAAAATACAAGGATAAAGAGAAAATTCTGAAAGCAGCTAGAGATAAACGTGCTCTAATATATAAAGGGAGACCGATAAGATTAGTGACTAATCTCTCTACTGAAACTTGGCAGGCCAAAAAGGAATGGCAGGAGATCTTCAATGTGAGGAACAGAAAAAAAATATGCAGCTGAGAATCCTTTATACAGCAAGTCTGTCATTTAGAATAGAAGGAGAGATAAAGGTCTTCCCACACAAACAAAAACTGAAGGAATTCGTCGCCATTAAACCAGCCCTAAAAGAGATCCTAAGGTGGATCCTGTGAGACAAACTACCAGAGACATCGCTACAAGCATGAAACCTACAGACATCACAATGATTCTAAACCCATATCTTTCTATAATAACACTGAATGTAAATAGACTAAATATGCCAACCAAAAGACATAGGGTATCACAATGGATAAAAAAAAAGACCCATCTATTTGCTGTCTACAAGAGACTCATTTTAGACCTGAGGACACCTTCAGATTGAGAGTGAGGGGATGGAGAACTATTTATCATGCCACTGGAAGTCAAAAGAAAGCTGGAGTAGCCATACTTATACCAGACAAACTAGACTTTAAATTAAAAGCTGTAACAAGAGATGAAGAAGGGCATTATATAATAATCACAGGGTCTATCCATCAGGAAGAGCTAACAATTATAAATGTCTATGCACCGAATACAGGAGTCCCCAAATATAAAAAAACAATTACAAACATAAGCAACCTTATTGATAAGAATGTGGTAATTGCAGGGGACTTTGACACTCCACTTACAGAAATGGATAGATCATGTAGACACACGATCAATAAAGAAACAAGGGCCCTGAATGATACATGGGATCAGATGGACTTGCCAGATATATTTAGAACTCTGCATCCCAAAGCAACAGAATATACTTTCTTCTCAAGTGCACATGGATTATTCTCCAAGACAGATCACATACTGGGTCACAAAACAGCCCTTCATAAGTATACAAGAATTGAATCATACCGTGCATACTTTCAGACCACAATGCTATGAAGCTTGAAATCAACCACAGGAAAAAGTCTAGAAAACCTCCAAAAGCATGGACGTTAAAGAACACCCTACTAAAGAATGAATGGGTCAACCAGGCAATTCGAGAAGAAATTAAAAAAATATATGGAAACAAACGAAAATGAAAATACAACAATCCAAATGCTCTGGGATGCAGTGAAGGCAGTCCTGAGAGGAAAATACATTGCAATCCAGGCCTATCTCAAGAAACAAGAAAAATTCCAAATACAAAATCTAACAGCACACCTAAAGGAAACAGAAGCAGAACAGCAAAGGCAGCCTAAACCCAGCAGAAGAAGAGAAATAATAAAGATCAGAGCAGAAATAAACAATATAGAATCTAAAAAAACTGTAGAGCAGATCAACGAAACCAAGAGTTGGTTTTTTGAAAAAATAAACAAAATTGATAAACCTCTACCCAGGCTTCTCAAAAAGAAAAGGGAGAGGACCCAAATAGATAAAAACATGAATGAAAATGGAATGATTACAACCAATCCCTCAGAGATACAAGCAATTATCAGGGAATACTATGAAAAATTATATGCCAACAAACTGGACAACCTGGAAGAAATGGACAAATTCCTAAGCACACACACGCTTCCAAAACTCAAACAGGAAGAAATAGAAAGCTTGAACAGACCCATAACTAGCGAAGAAATTGAATCAGTCATCAAAAATCTCCCAACAAATAAGAGTCCAGGACCAGATGGCTTCCCTGGGGAATTATACCAGACATTTAAAGCAGAGATAATACCTATCCTTCTCAAGCTGTTCCCAAAAATAGAAAGGGAAGGAAAACTTCCAGACTCATTCTATGAAGCCAGTATTACTTTGATTCCTAAACCAGACAGAGACCCAGCCAAAAAAGAGACTTACAGACCAATATCCCTGATGAATATGGATGCAAAAATTCTCAATAAGATACTAGCAAATCGAATTCAACAGCATATAAAAAGAATTATTCACCATGATCAAGTGGGATTCATTCCTGGGCTGCAGCGCTGGTTCCACATTTGCAAATCAATCAACACGATACATCACATTAATAAAAGAAAAGATAAGAACCATATGATCCTGTCAATCGATGCAGAAAAAGCATTTAACAAAATTCAGCATTCTTTCTTAATAAAAGCCCTCAAGAAAGTCGGGATAGAAGGAACATACTTAAACATCATAAAAGCCATTTATGAAAAGCCCACAGCTAACATTATACTCAATGGGGAAAAACTGAGAGCTATACCCCTAAGATCAGGAACACGACAGGGATGTCCACTCTCACCGCTGTTGTTTAACATAGTGTTGGAAGTGCTAGCATCAGCACTCAGACAACAAAAGGAAATCAAAGGCATCAAGATTGGCAAAGATGAAGTTAAGCTTTCACTTTTTGCAGATGACATGATACTATACATGGAAAACCTGATAGACTCCACCAAAAGTCTGCTAGAACTGATATATGAATTCAGCAAAGCTGCAGGATACAAAATCAATGTACAGAAATCAGTTGCATTCTTATACACTAACAATGAAGCAACAGAAAGACAAATAAAGAAACTGATCCCATTCACAATTGCACCAGGAAGCATAAAATACCTAGGGATAAATCTAACCAAAGATGTAAAAGATCTGTATGCTGAAAACTATAGAAAGCTTATGAAGGTAATTGAAGAAGATTTAAAGAAATGGAAAGACATTCCATGCTCATGGGTTGGAAGAATAAATATTGTCAAAATGTCAATACTACTCAAAGCTACCTACACATTCAATGCAATCCCAATCAAAATTGCACCAGCATTCTTCTCGAAACTAGAACAAGCAATCCTAAAATTCATATGGAACCACAAAAGGCCCCGAATAGCCAAAGTAATTGTGAAGAAGACCAAAGCAGGAGGCATCACAATCCCAGACTTCAGCCTCTATTACAAAGCTGTAATCATCAAGACAGCATGGTATTGGTACAAAAACAGACACATAGACCAATGGAATAGAATAGAAACCCCAGAACTAGACCCACAAACGTATGGCCAACTAATCTTTGACAAAGCAGGAAAGAACATCCAATGGAAAAAAGACCGTCTCTTTAACAAATGGTGCTGGGAGAACTGGACAGCAACATGCAGAAGATTGAAACTAGACCACTTGCTCACACCATTCACAAAAACAAACTCAAAATGGATAAAGGACCTGATTTTGAGACAGGAAACCATCAAAACCCTACAGCAGAAAGCAGGAAAAGACCTCTCTGACCTCAGCCGTAGCTATTTCTTACTTGACACATCCCCAAAGGCAAGGGAATTAAGAGCAAAAATGAACTACTGGGACCTCATGAAGATAAAAAGCTTCTGCACAGCAAAGGAAACAACCAACAAAACTTAAAGGCAACCAACGGAATGGGAAAAGATATTTGCAAATGACATATCAGACAAAGGGCTAGTATCCAAAATCTATAAAGAGCTCACCAAACTCCACACCCGAAAAACAAATAACCCAGTGAAGAAATGGGCAGAAAACATGAATAGACATTTCTCTAAAGAAGACATCTGGATGGCCAACAGACACATGAAAAGATGCTCAACGTCGCTCCTCATCAGGGAAATACAAATCAAAACCACACTCAGATATCACATCATGCCAGTCAGAGTGGCCAAAATGAACAAATCAGGAGACTATAGATGCTGGAGAGGATGTGGAGAAACGGGAACCCTCTTGCACTGTTGGTGGGAATGCAAATTGGTGCAGCCACTCTGGAAAACAGTGTGGAGGTTCCTCAAAAAATTAAAAATAGACCTACCCTATGACCCAGCAGTAGCACTGCTAGGAATTTACCCAAAGGATACAGGAGTAGTGATGCATAGGGGCACTTGTACCCCAATGGTTATAGCAGCACTCTCAACAATAGCCAAATTATGGAAAGAGCCTAAATGTCCATCAACTGATGAATGGATAAAGAAATTGTGGTTTATATACACAATGGAGTACTAAGTGGCAATGAGAAAGAATGAAATATGGCCCTTTGTAGCAACTTGGATGAAACTGGAGAGTGTGATGCTAAGTGAAATAAGCCATACAGAGAAAGACAGATACCATATGTGTTCACTCTTATGTGGATCCTGAGAAACTTCACAGAAACCCATGGGGGAGGGGAAGGAAAAAAAAAGAGGTTAGAGTGGGAGAGAGCCAAAGCATTAGAGACTCTTAAAAACTGAGAACAAACTGAGGGTTGATGGGGGGTAGGAGGGAGGGGAGGGTGGGTGATGGGTATTGAGGTGGGCACCTTTTGAGATGAGCACTGGGTGTTGTATGGAAACCAATATGACAATAAATTTCATATGTTAAATAAATAAATAAATAAATAAATAAATAAATAAAATAAAAAATAAATAAAATTAAAAAAAATCCAACTCTTGATATCAGAATAGGTCATGATCTCATGGTTTGTGATTTTGAGCCCTGCTGGGGTTCTGCTGAGGCTGATAATGTGTAGCCTGCTTGGGATTTCCATCTCCTTCTCTCCGCCTCTCCCTTGCTCTCTCTCTCTTTTATTTTTTTTTTATTTTTTTTTATATGAAGTTTATTGACAAATTGGTTTCCATACAACACCCAGTGCTCATCCCAAAAGGTGCCCTCCTCAATACCCATCACCCACCCGCCCCTCCCTCCCACCCCCCATCAACCCTCAGTTTGTTCTCAGTTTTTAACAGTCTCTTATGCTTTGGCTCTCTCCCACTCTAACGTCCTTTTTTTTTTTTTTTTTTACCTTCCCCTCCCCCATGGGTTCCTGTTAAGTTTCTCAGGATCCACATAAGAGTGAAACCATATGGTATCTGTCTTTCTCTGTATGGCTTATTTCACTTAGCATCACACTCTCCAGTTCCATCCACGTTGCTACAAAAGGCCATATTTCATTTTTTCTCATTGCCACGTAGTATTCCATTGTGTATATAAACCACAATTTCTTTATCCATTCATCAGTTGATGGACATTTAGGCTCTTTCCATAATTTGGCTATTGTTGAGAGTGCTGCTATGAACATTGGGGTACAAGTGCCCCTATGCATCAGTACTCCTGTATCCCTTGGGTAGATTCCTAGCAGTGCTATTGCTGGGTCATAGGGTAGGTCTATTTTTAATTTTCTGAGGAACCTCCACACTGCTTTCCAGAGCGGCTGCCCCAATTTGCATTCCCACCAACAGTGCAAGAGGGTTCCCGTTTCTCTACATCCTCTCCAGCATCTATAGTCTCCTGATTTGTTCATTTTGGCCACTCTGACTGGCGTGAGGTGATACCTGAGTGTGGTTTTGATTTGTATTTCCCTGATAAGGAGCGACGCTGAACATCTTTTCATGTGCCTGTTGGCCATCTGGATGTCTTCTTTAGAGAAGTGTCTATTCATGTTTTCTGCCCATTTCTTCACTGGGTTATTTGTTTTTCGGGTGTGGAGTTTGGTGAGCTCTTTATAGATTTTAGATACTAGCCCTTTGTCCGATATGTCATTTGCAAATATCTTTTCCCATTCCGTTGGTTGCCTTTTAGTTTTGTTGGTTGTTTCCTTTGCTGTGCAGAAGCTTTTTATCTTCATAAGGTCCCAGTAATTCACTTTTGCTTTTAATTCCCTTGCCTTTGGGGATGTGTCGAGGAAGAGATTGCTACGGCTGAGGTCAGAGAGGTCTTTTCCTGCTTTCTCCTCTAAGGTTCTGATGGTTTCCTGTCTCACATTTAGGTCCTTTATCCATTTTGAGTTTATTTTTGTAAATGGTGTGAGAAAGTGGTCTAGTTTCAACCTTCTGCATGTTGCTGTCCAGTTCTCCCAGCACCATTTGTTAAAGAGGCTGTCTTTTTTCCATTGGATGTTCTTTCCTGCTTTGTCAAAGATGAGTTGGCCATATGTTTGTGGGTCTACTTCTGGGGTTTCTATTCTATTCCATTGGTCTGTGTGTCTGTTTTTGTGCCAATACCATGCTGTCTTGATGATGACAGCTTTGTAGTAGAGGCTGAAGTCTGGGATTGTGATGCCTCCTGCTTTGGTCTTCTTCTTCAGAATTCCTTTGGCTATTCGGGGCCTTTTGTGGTTCCATATGAATTTTAGGATTGCTTGTTCTAGTTTCGAGAAGAATGCTGGTGCAATTTTGATTGGGATTGCATTGAATGTGTAGATAGCTTTGGGTAGTATTGACATTTTGACAATATTTATTTTTCCAATCCATGAGCAGGGAATGTCTTTCCATTTCTTTAAGTCTTCTTCAATTACCTTCATAAGCTTTCTATAGTTTTCAGCATACAGATCCTTTACATCTTTGGTTAGATTTATTCCTAGGTATTTTATGCTTCTTGGTGCAATTGTGAATGGGATCAGTTTCTTTATTTGTCTTTCTGTTGCTTCATTGTTAGTGTATAAGAATGCAACTGATTTCTGGACATTGATTTTGTATCCTGCAACTTTGCTGAATTCATGTATCAGTTCTAGCAGACTTTTGGTGGAGTCTATCGGATTTTCCATGTATAATATCATGTCATCTGCAAAAAGTGAAAGCTTGACTTCATCTTTGCCAATTTTGATGCCTTTGATTTCCTTTTGTTGTCTGATTGCTGATGCTAGAACTTCCAGCACTATGTTAAACAACAGCGGTGAGAGTGGGCATCCCTGTCGTGTTCCTGATCTCAGGGAAAAAGCTCTCAGTTTTTCCCCGTTGAGGATGATGTTAGCTGTGGGCTTTTCATAAATGGCTTTTATGATCTTTAAGTATGTTCCTTCTATCCCGACTTTCTCAAGGGTTTTTATTAAGAAAGGGTGCTGGATTTTGTCAAAGGCCTTTTCTGCATCGATTGACAGGATCATATGGTTCTTCTCTTTTTTTTTGTTAATGTGATGTATCACGTTGATTGATTTGCGAATGTTGAACCAGCCCTGCATCCCAGGAATGAATCCCACTTGATCATGGTGAATAATTCTTTTTATATGCTGTTGAATTCGATTTGCTAGTATCTTATTGAGAATTTTTGCATCCATATTCATCAGGGATATTGGCCTGTAGTTCTCTTTTTTTACTGGGTCTCTGTCTGGTTTAGGAATCAAAGTAATACTGGCTTCATAGAATGAGTCTGGAAGTTTTCCTTCCCTTTCTATTTCTTGGAATAGCTTGAGAAGGATAGGTATTATCTCTGCTTTAAATGTCTGGTAGAACTCCCCTGGGAAGCCATCTGGTCCTGGACTCTTATTTGTTGGGAGATTTTTGATAACCGATTCAATTTCTTCGCTGGTTATGGGTCTGTTCAAGCTTTCTATTTCCTCCTGATTGAGTTTTGGAAGAGTGTGGGTGTTCAGGAATTTGTCCATTTCTTCCAGGTTGTCCAATTTGTTGGCATATAATTTTTCATAGTATTCCCTGATAATTGTTTGTATCTCTGAGGGATTGGTTGTAATAATTCCATTTTCATTCATGATTTTATCTATTTGGGTCATCTCCCTTTTCTTTTTGAGAAGCCTGGCTAGAGGTTTGTCAATTTTGTTTATTTTTTCAAAAAACCAACTCTTGGTTTCGTTGATCTGCTCTACAGTTTTTTTAGATTCTATATTGTTTATTTCTGCTCTGATCTTTATTATTTCTCTTCTTCTGCTGGGTTTAGGCTGCCTTTGCTGTTCTGCTTCTATTTCCTTTAGGTGTGCTGTTAGATTTTGTATTTGGGATTTTTCTTGTTTCTTGAGATAGGCCTGGATTGCAATGTATTTTCCTCTCAGGACTGCCTTCGCTGCGTCCCAAAGCGTTTGGATTGTTGTATTTTCATTTTCGTTTGTTTCCATATATTTTTTGATTTCTTCTCTAATTGCCTGGTTGACCCACTCATTCGTTAGTAGGGTGTTCTTTAACCTCCATGCTTTTGGAGGTTTTCCAGACTTTTTCCTGTGGTTGATTTCAAGCTTCATAGCATTGTGGTCTGAAAGTGTGCATGGTATAATTTCAATTCTTGTAAACTTATGAAGGGCTGTTTTGTGACCCAGTATATGATCTATCTTGGAGAATGTTCCATGTGCACTCGAGAAGAAAGTATATTCTGTTGCTTTGGGATGCAGAGTTCTAAATATATCTGTCAAGTCCATCTGATCCAGTGTCTCATTCAGGGCCCTTGTTTCTTTATTGACCGTGTGTCTAGATGATCTATCCATTTCTGTAAGTGGGGTGTTAAAGTCCCCAGCAATTACCACATTCTTATCAATAAGGTTGCTTCTGTTTATGAGTAATTGTTTTATATATTTGGGGGCTCCGGTATTCGGCGCATAGACATTTATAATTGTTAGCTCTTCCTGATGGATAGACCCTGTAACTATTATATAATGTCCTTCTTCATCTCTTGTTACAGCCTTTAATTTAAAGTCTAGTTTGTCTGATATAAGTATGGCTACTCCAGCTTTCTTTTGGCTTCCAGTAGCATGATAAATAGTTCTCCATCCCCTCACTCTGAATCTAAAGGTGTCCTCAGGTCTAAAATGAGTCTCTTGTAGACAGCAAATAGATGGGTCTTGTTTTTTTATCCATTCTGATACCCTATGTCTTTTGGTTGGCGCATTTAATCCGTTTACATTCAGTGTTATTATAGAAAGATACGGGTTTAGAGTCATTGTGATGTCTGTATGTTTTATGCTTGTAGTGATGTCTCTGGTACTTTGTCTCACAGGGTCCCCCTTAGGATCTCTTGTAGGGCTGGTTTAGTGGTGACAAATTCCTTCAGTTTTTGTTTGTGTGGGAAGACCTTTATCTCTCCTTCTATTCTAAATGACAGACTTGCTGGATAAAGGATTCTCGGCTGCATATTTTTGCCTTCTAGCACCCTGAAAATCTCGTGCCAATTCTTTCTGGCCTGCCAAGTTTCAAAAGAGAGATCAGTCACGAGTCTTATAGGTCTCCCTTTATATGTGAGGGCACGTTTACCCCTTGCTGCTTTCAGAATTTTCTCTTTATCCTTGTATTTTGCCAGTTTCACTATGATATGTGGTGCAGAAGATCGATTCAAGTTACGTCTGAAGGG
Organism: Lynx canadensis; assembly: GCF_007474595.2. Classification (NCBI taxonomy): domain Eukaryota; kingdom Metazoa; phylum Chordata; class Mammalia; order Carnivora; family Felidae; genus Lynx; species Lynx canadensis. The sequence continues at coordinate 166,228,493 of NC_044303.2, forward strand.
AGTTCTCTGTGCCTCTTGGATTTCAATGCCTTTTTCCTTCCCCAGTTCAGGGAAGTTCTCAGCTATTATTTCTTCAAGTACACCTTCAGCACCTTTCCCTCTCTCTTCCTCCTCTGGAATACCAATTATGCGTATATTATTTCTTTTTAGTGTATCACTTAGTTCTCTAATTTTCCCCTCATACTCCTGGATTTTTTTATCTCTCTTTTTCTCAGCTTCCTCTTTTTCCATAACTTTATCTTCTAGTTCACCTATTCTCTCCTCTGCCTCTTCCATCCAAGCCGTGGTGGTTTGCATTTTGTTTTCCATTTCCTTTAAAGCGTTTTTCAGCTCCTCGTGACTGTTCCTTAGTCCCCTGATCTCTGTAGCAAGAGATTCTCTGCTGTCCTGTATGCTGTTTTCTAGCCCAGCGATTAATTTTATGACTATTATTCTAAATTCACTTTCTGTTATATTATTTAAATCCTTTTTGATCAGCTCATTAGCTGTTGTTATTTCCTGGAGATTCTTCTGAGGGGAATTCTTCCGCTTGGTCATTTTGGATAGTCCCTGGTGTGGTGAGGGCCTGCAGGGCACTTCCCCTGTGCTGTGGTGTATAACTGGAGTTGGTGGGCGGGGCCGCAGTCAGTCCTGATGTCTGCCCCCAGCCCACCGCTGGGGCCACAGTCAGACTGGTGTGTGCCTTCTCTTCCCCTCTCCTAGGGGTGGGATTCACTGTGGGGTGGCATGGCCCGTCTGGGCTACTTGCACACTGCCAGGCTTGTGATGCTGGGGATCTGGCGTATTAGCTGGGGTGGGAAGGCAAGGTGCACGGCGGCAGGGGGGGCAGGCTTAGCTCGCTTCTCCTTAGGTGATCCACTTCAGGAGGGGCCCTGTGGCAGCCGGAGGGAGTCAGATCGCTGCCGGAGGTTTGGCTCCGCAGAGGCACAGAGTTGGGTGTTCGCGTGGAGCGAGCAAGTTCCCTGGCAGGAACCGGTTCCCTTTGGGATTTTGGCTGGGGGATGGGCGGGGGAGATGGCGCTGGCGAGCGCCTTTGTTCCCCGCCAAACTGAGCTGTGTCGTCCGGGGGCTCCGCAGCTCACCCTCCCTTTGTCCTCCAGCCTTCCCGCTTTCCGAGCAGAGCTGTTAACTTATGACCTCCCAGACGCTAAGTCGCGCTTGCTGTCGGAACACAGTCTGTCAGGCCCCTCCGCTTTTGCAAGCCGGACTCGGGGCTCTGCTTGGCCGGCGAGCCGCCCCTCCGCCCCGGCTCCCTCCCGCCAGTCCGTGGAGCGCGCACCGCCTCGCCGCCCTTCCTACCCTCTTCCGTGGGCCTCTCGTCTGCACTTGGGTCCGGTGACTCTGTTTTGCTAATCCTCTGGCGGTTTTTTGGGTTATTTAGGCAGGTGTAGGTGGAATCTAAGTGATCAGCAGGACGCGCGGTGAGCCCAGCGTCCTCCTACGCCGCCATCTTCCCAGAATCTCTCTCTCTCTTTTAAAATAAATAAATAAACTTTAAAAATAAAACAAAATGTGTTATGTGTTTTTTTTCACTTTCCAATCATTTTCAATTTATTATTTGTAAGTTCTAACATGTGGTATCACTACAAATCTTACAAGAATTTATACATTTTCATATATGCTGATGATAAATAACTATTATGAATTCAGAATATCCTAAATTCCTATTTGTACTTTTTCCTAGTACATTGTTGTAAAGTGTATTTCAAAAGTGACTAATACAAGTAGCTCATAAAAATCTGGGTATTGCTGAGTGTCAAGGTAGACAGGTAGCTTCCTATAAAGTGGTATTTACTGTGATCAATTAATAGTGTTAAATTTAGGCTTTGGTTCCCAGAATTTCCCCATAAATTTAATTTTGTCATTATTACAGATTTGATTAGAATTAGCTATGCTAACATATGCCACCACAGTCACAAAAAACTAATGTTTAAAACCAGTTTAGCCACTTATTAATTTATAATTTATAACTGCTAAGTAAACTGGTTAATCTGGTTATCTCTCTTGGAAAAGAAACTTCATGAAAATAATACTTGATGAGCTTGAAAACAAAATATGGAGAAATCTTTATATAAGTTGAATGTTCAATAGGATTAGGCCATTAGGTACTTATAGATTAATACTTACAAGAAGGTAGCCAGCTACAGAAAATAATATGTTATCTTATGGATTGCCTGAGTGGCTCAGCTGGTTAAGCATCCACCTCTTGATTTCTGCTCAAGTCATTAATTTACAGTTCATGAGATCAAGCCCCATGTCAGGCTATGCACTCATGGTGCAGAGCCTGTTTAGGATTTTCTCTCTCCCTCTCTCTCTCTCTCTCTCAAAATAAAAAAATAAACTCAAAAAAATAAAACGCTATTTTCCTAGAAAGGTACATAACTCTTTTGTAACATTTGTTACATTATATTAAAAGTCTCCCATTAGACAATATGTTCCCTCTATTTGACTGCAGGCTCCTCAGGAACTTTTAAAAATATGTCTGTCAAATTGAAAAATATGAATGGTTTTAATATAGTAGCCAAACAATAAATGTTGAACAAAACTTGGTGGTTCTAAAATAAGCTCACAAATGTTAGCCTCCTGAATTCTTCCACAAATCTTATTCTCCTATAGCATTCACAATTCCATTTAAATATTATAGACTCAGAAGTCTTAGAACAAAGAAATCATTTTTATATTATCTATGCTAAAATTTCCAGAGTATATTTAATCGTGGGATCATTTTTTTGTTTGGGCATTTAATAAATAGAGATCACAACGTGATAATCAATTGGTGGGATCTGCCTCAGAGATGTGCTTTCTAATGATTTGCTAATATTTGAGAATTATGAAATTCCACAAACTTTTAAAATATTCATTTTTTCTTAAAAAATGTTGACTGGCAATATTCAGTACAAATCCATCATGACAACAATCACATAGGGTTGAATACTAGCCACTTGTTTTAGAAAGAGAATACAGAGAATAAGGAGAATAAACTTTCATGTCCCCCAGACTTCTCAGTAATCTTGATTATATGGTATTTCTCCAGACATACTCACTTATGATATTGTCTGACAGTTGTGTTTATGATTCATATAATTTAACAATATCAAATAATACAATTTCATAGTACTTGATTTGTGAAACTATGGAGCAGATAATCCCCATGATTTCTTAAAGCATGGAAGATCTGTGACCACAGATCTTCTCTTTGTAAGTACAGTGAAATATTTTTTTATGAGAAAATTCAAAAAGGATGAAATTAAGCAGGGAGGCCAAGATAAAACATGCTGTCCAGGGTGAATCCCAGAGCAGCTGCCCAACACTGCTCTGCCTTTTTTGTTGACGAAGTTCTGCTTGTTTCAGATAAGTACTTTGCTCTTTACTTCAGTGGAAAATTATGAAAATGGACTCAGGTACCCAGACCCGTGTGTATTACTTAAGGTTGAGTCTAGAGGTCTCACATATGGAGGTTGGATCTTCATCTTGTTTGTGATCCAGTCATGTGGGACTTTGAGAATCTCAAATATACAAACTAAAACAAATGTCCTAGCTAAGATTATAAAGAAATGTGAAAAAAATGAGTGTATGCATGCAAAAGAACTGAACAGATAATTACCACTTTTTAAATCAAAATATGTAGTGATGTGAGTCAAAGTGATTTGGTTATTATCCTCTTTTCTTACCCCAACTAAACTTCCTTAAACATCAGATAAGTGTTGCAGGATTAATTTGTTCTCTGTTGCTGCAAGTACTACCCTAATTATGGAAACAGTTTTCATAGTTCAGCAGCTGAGGTATGGGAGAAAACAGACTAAAAGATAACAAAGGACCAGTCAGAAACTCCAGGAGTAAATCTAACAGACTGGTCTGACAGTTGTCACCTTTCCTGCCTTTGTTTTTCTTGTCCTCTCCCTCCTTCTTCCCTTTTTGCTTCCCCCTTGTTTTCCTCCTTCTTTCCCCTCCTTCTTTCCTGTCTTTTATTCCTTTACACACGTTAAGACTAGATGTTTCCTGTATGCCAGAACTGGTTTGGGGCACTGACAGTGAGATTGTACCTTGCAGGCATTTAAGGAAGTATTAGAAATGGCACATTCAAGGCAGACCAACTGCTGCACATCTCATCTGGGATTTAGCACATACAGAAAGGCCTCTGGTTAGAATCCAGGGACTGTGTCTCTTGATTTTATCTTTGGCTGTTATGAATGAACCAGAATTGTTTTTGAAGACTGAAAATTCCCATGGGAATGTCCAGTGCCCATCAATGACCCAGAAACTTGATGCTTTCTATAATGTTAATCAGTTAATTACATATCTTCTCATAAGTTTGAATTAATGTTCTGGGCAAAGAAAGGAGGCTGAAATTTGCCATGCCCTCAATATTTCTAGGAATGGAACAATAACAGTTTTTTTAAGTAGTGCTATTAATAAATTCAACAATTTTGCTTGATTGTCAATTTTGGAAAGAGTTTATTATCTTCATCACCATTAGACTATCAATTTAGGAAAAAAAATTCATTTAAACAGAAAGAATATTAGCCCTATTTTACCTTTGAGTTATATAGTATTTGAGTTCTATAAGTATTCAAATATAAGAATAGTTATGAACAATAACTATGCATGATCCACTCTTATAGAAAATAAGAGAGGGTAGAGGGAACACACCTGAATGATAGAGATGGTTAATTACCTACATGCTATCAATTATATTTGTCACTCCCTACTTAATAATAGTTAAAGGCTGAGTAAAAAATGATTGCTATTTAAAATTGGATTCATTTTCCAATAGTGATCATAAACTTCACCAAATATTAAGAGACAACTAGCAACTTGGGTTGTGTGAAATTTTATAATTTACCCTACTGTAACATAAACAATTGATGCATATTTAAATATAAATAATTGATGAAATCAAGGTGGTAATGGTAGTTTGCTACCTATATAATTAGGATCTAATTACATTCAAATAATTCAAATGGTTTTTGAAACAAGAAAACATTAGATTTAGCAATTATATATCAATATTTTAATTTGAGGTTAAGCTTTCTTATTGTCTCTAAAACAAAATTTCACTGAGGCGCCTGGTGTCTCAGTTAAGTCCAACTTTTGGTTTTGCCTCAGGTCATGATCTCCTAGTTCATGAGTTCAAGCTGCACATTGGTCCCTGTGCTGACAGTGCACAGCCTACTTGGGATTCTCTCTCTCCCTCCCCACTAATTCTCTCTCTCTCATACAACAAATAAACTTTAAAAATACTTAAAAAATAAAATGAAACTTCATATGATACATAAAATTCAACTTACATGCTATTATTAAATACTTTAAGGAATAAAATTCATTATATTTAACTTTAATGAAGTTGAAGGTATACAAGAAAATCCTTGTTATACTTGGAACATCATTTGTGAATACAGTTATAGATATTCACTCTTCATGGAAGAGGACATGTTTTAAATGTGCTTTTTAATTTTTAAAATGGAGCATGTTACAGTGAACAACAAAATGGCATATAATATATTCACAACGTGTGCAACCACCACCTCTATCTACTTTTGTCATGGACTGAATTGCTCCCCAAATTCAAATGTTGGAGCTCTAATATCATTGTAACTATATTTGGAGATAGAGTGCTTAAAGAAGTAATCAAGGTTAAATGTGGTCATAAGGGTATAGTTTAGTAATCCAGTAGGACTGGTGTCCTTATAAGAAAAGGAAGAGACACCAGGTGTGTGCATGCACAGAAAGAAAGGTCATATGAGGGCACACCCATAAGGCCGTCGTCTGCAAGCCAAAGAGAATGTTCTTACTAGACCAACTCTGTGGACAAATTGATCATGGATGTGTAGCCTCCAGAATTGTGAGAAATACAGTCCTGTTGTTTAAGTCACCCAGTTTATGGTATCTTTTACAGCATCCCGAGCAGACTAATACAAGTTCCAAAGTATTTACAACACCCTAAAAAAAGCACTGATACCCATTAAGCCATTACTCGCTATTCCCAGTCTGTGCCAATCACCAGTCTGCTATCTCTACAGACTTATCCGTTTTGGATATTTAACATAATATAAAATACGTATGACTTTTATTCTGGTTTTCTTCACTTAATATCATGTTTTGGAATTTATCCATGTTGTCACGTGTATCAATACTTTTTAAGGGTTTCGTTGTATTCTCAAACAAGATATGTTGAAATCTTCATGTCTAGTATATCAGGAAGTGGCTTTATTTGAAATAGGGTCATTGCACATGTATTCAGTTAAAATAAGGTTATACTGGCGTAGGGTGGACCCTTAGCCCAATATCATTGATGGCCTTTATAGCAGACAATGTGAAGTCATAGAGAGAGAATGCCATGTGACAACAGAGGCACAGACTGAAGTTAGGCAGTTACAAGCCAAGAAATGTCAAGGATTTCTGGCAACAGCAGAAGCTACGAGAAAGATATGTAACATATTTTTTCCTACAGACTTCAAGAGAGCATGGCCCTGACAATTCCTTGATATCTTCTAGTTTCTAGAATTGGGTTAGAGAATATACTCCTGTTTTATTAGGCCACTCTGTTTATGGTACTTTGTTATGGCATCCCTAAGAAAGTAATACAGGTTTTGGTAGTGGGAAGTAGGGTACTACAACAAATACCTAGAAATGGGAAGTGGTATTGGATTTAGGTAATGGTGGTGACTGGAAGAGTTTTGAGGCGCATTATAGAAAAGGCCTACATTGCCTTGAAAAGACTGTTTATAGAAATATGGATGTTAACAAGATGTTAATAGAGAAGTCTCAGAAAGAAAAAAAGAGGACGCTTCTAACAGATACATCATAATGATATAAGATTGCTAGAAATATAAATATTAAAAGTGTTGCTGCTGAGATCTAAGGCAGATGACGAACAATGTGATTAAAACTGGAGGAAAGATGCTTTTTGTTACAGGTGACAGAGGACTTGAATGATGCCAAAGATAAAGGTCCCTTATATATTCTGTCCATTTTTTACAGTTGTTTCCAATGGGAGGACAAATATGATATCATTTGCTTTAACATGGTCACAGGCAGAGACCCAATTTTCAAATTAATGACAGCTACATATAATTATTTTAAAATATTTAAACCACTCAGAGTTTTATACAGTTAAAAAGGATGATATCACCCTTTGTGAGTTCGAGTCCTGCGTCAGGCTCTGTGCTGACAGCTCAGAGCCTGGAGCCTGCTTCAGATTATCTGTCTCCCTCTCTCTCTGTCCCTCCCCTGCTCACACTGTGTCTCTCTCTCTCTCTCTCTCTCCCTCAAAAATAAATAAAGATTAAAAAAAAAGAATTACTTGTCTTTGCTTCTTCATACTTGATTTGCTTGATTTTTTTTCTCAAGCTGCCTGCTTGTCACTAATTTCATTTTCAACAGGATTTATTTTACATACCCGTGCTTCCAAACAAAAGGGCTTATTATAATATTCAATTTAACTTTTAAACTCTTTACCTTACTGTTCTTCAATTCTTGATTTCTTGTGAATTATTGACTTTTTTAGAGTCCATTTGTGTTTAATGTGTTTAGAACACAGATATATTTTGAAATATCTTTGGTAATGGTTGTATATATTATGTATTTTCTTTTGATCCTTCCCCATACTTTGTTATTTTCTGTGTATTTGTGTGTAGAAGGGGATTTATAATCTCTGTGCATCTTGTTTGGATCACTTTTGCCTATTAATCATCTTTTAATGTAGATTGTTCCATTTGGATGTGTTACCTTTATTCTTTCCGAGTTATTATGAAAAGGATGTTCTAAAGATATATGAAGTGGTAGACGTGAAAGCTTAGATATGCCAGGTTAGAACATTTCTCACAGATGCTATAATCTTTTTCTTCACCTTCGTTTCGATTTTAGTTTTCTCATCTTGGATAAAAATATGTCCTAGATAGTTAGTAGGATACTTTTATGTCTTCTTCAGTCATCATTATGTCAGCAATAACTCCTAACAAGCACACAGAAACTTCAGTAGTATTCTGAGTAATTTAATCTTGTATAAATCATGAGTTTAGTTTAAACAGCATACATACAGACCCACCTTCTAAAGTAGGTAACTAGTGAAATGTGTTTCACTATTTCCTTGTAGTCTATAATTCCTGTCATATATTTGGAATAATATATAAAGCAAAAGTGGTAAAAGAAATATAAGGATGCTTTTAAAAACTATGGAAATATTTAGCATAGCTCTTTCAATCCCTGATTTGTATTGATTGAGTGGTCTAAAAATTAGCCTTTTACATACATGGAACTAAAATGAAGAATCACTGTATTTCTAGTAACTTAATAATCTTATGTCTGCCAAGGTTTGAAAGAAAATAGATGATACATTCAAAAGGAGAATCTGAGAGAGTTTAATGAAGGGACTATTTAGAGTTCTAGTCAGGATTAAGAGAAACCAATAAGGTATGGAGCTAGGAATAGCAAACCTTTACTGATTTTAGGCGTGAGGCATTTGGGGAGGAAACATGGAGAGATGGAGCTAAAGGGAGAAACAAGAATCCAAACAACTTTCTTTCCAATTCCTATTTTCCTGAAAACCTTAATGCCCAAGATCAAGGAAATCCAATTAATGCAAGTTGAGAGAACAGAATATTGTCAAGAATGGGGATTGGAGATTAGGAAGTACAAATGGAGAATATGTTGCATAACCCATTTCACTGAATTGCCTAATTTATTTAGTGAGTCAATATTATGCAGAAGTGTGAAGGACCCAAAATCTGAACTCAGTATGGTGGATGGTTAAATAGGTAATCTTGGTGTATGTTTTTTGGTAGAAATAAGCTTGTATGAACTTCTGGTTTCAAACAATATATTGACCTCTCTCATTTGGATAGCTTCTATATTTATTGGAAGATGGCATTAGTTGGTTAGATGATTTGTTTTCCATGTGCATGTCACATATGAAAGAAAATGTTATTTAAGCAACCATTGCTTATGATAAAGAACATTGAAAGCCAAATGACTTAGTGGAAAGAAGAGCAAGGAATCCAAAATCCTGTTTTAAAGGCAGAGCTCTATGACTAACTAATCTTGATACGTGCACACTCATTTCATCATGTACAGCCTCAATTTCCCTCATCTGGGAAAATGAGAACTTACCATCTCTACTACCTAGTTAATAAACATTGTTTCTGTATAGAATTATTATTAAATTAACTAAAGTCTTAAATCAAAACTAATGCAAAATAAGCTCTGATGACTGATACATGAGAAATAATAAAATGAACAATTCAACTATAAAATAATTTTCTACAGGAATTTAATTTTTCAGAGATATTTAAAGTTGTCGTGGATAAAACCAACTTACTTCTTCAGGATTTATTTCTATTATAGAAGAGAACTGCCAACTAATTGATGGGATATTTTATATTTCTAATATCTGTGTCTTAAAAACTTTTTTTCCCTGGCTTTCATTTTCTCTCAACAAAAGCCATGCAAAAAAAGATGACTGTCTAAAAAGTGGTATGTATTCCTGATGAAGTTAGTTTAGTTATGAGTAATTATGATTTATTTTGAAAGACTAACCAGTGCTAGAGTTGCTTTTGTTTTTACATTAGACTTCAGAAAACCTATTTGTCTCAGGACAATAGCAAAAGTGTAATTCAGAAGAACATAATACATTTTTGTAACATTTTAACTAGGTAATTTCATTCACAAGTCAGTTTATTGCAGCATTATTTGCAAAATTAAAATACTAACAACATCCTGAAAGTCCACAAGTGAAGAAATGATTCACTAAATCATGATTCCTAAACTATGCGAAATAAAGAAAAGTGAGATTTATATGTACTGGCTGAAAAATTATCCAAGACGAAGTATTGAAAAATAAGTAGCAAGTAATCTCGATTTTTATTAAAAATTAAAAGAGAGGAAGATAGAAAGCTAAATTAACTGCTTGTACATTTATACAACATTAGGAAAAGAATGAAAACTCATATTCTTTATAGCATTATTTAAACACTATGGCTGGAAAAATTAATGAAGGAGGGAAGAATATTTTTCTTCATACACATTGCACTGTTTGGAATTGTTGTAAACAGCATATATTATTGTATAAGTTTTGAACATACAAAAATTATCATATAAATTAAAACTAATATAATGATAATTCAAGAAAAGCACCCAAGCATTTTGTAATATCTGATAGTGTGTTTGTTAAATTACAATGAAAAAGACCACAATGTTGGTTGAAGCAACTACGTTTAAGGATGAATTTTGAATTAACATTGAGAAATTTATGCTTTTATGCATGCACACATGTACATTTAAGACCTATTAATATTTGGACTCAAAGTATAGGATAGAAAGTGATATCCAAGGATAGTTGTTCATTTCCCATCATCACTGTGAACAGGAAAATAATAATTTACAATGACAAAATAAAATAAACAATTACTGATACTTGTCTTTTTCCTTTCATATAAGCTTTGAAATCTATATAAAATATGGATTCTTGCTACAACAAGAAATATTCAGGGTTGCTCATAAGAAACAAGGTACCTTGTAGAATAGAAGGAGCCTCTAAATATCCTAGCAACTCCTATCATTTTAATAAGACAATTTTAATATCATTAGAATATTTACTGTTACTTTAGTCAGAGTAGTAAATTCAAAGCAGGATTCCAAAATAATGTAAGCAGATCATTACTATCATTGAGATATTTTAGGAGAGTAGGGGGAAGAAAAGGATCTCCTGATGCCTAATCAGCTCCATGCTTTGTCATAGAATAGCATCACCTGGACCCCTGAGGATGCTGGATAATCACACTAATGAACATAAGAGTGTGTGTTGCAAAGTTAGCAAAAATACACTTTTAGAGGAAAATTTACCCTGTAGCTTAATTAACATTCTGAAAAAAATGATTTAGCAGGAAAACAATATATTGAGAACCTCTATTACATAGAAACAGGGTGTTTCTTTGCCTTCAGCTAATGGCATATCTCATTAAAAGTAAAGAATGAACAAAGCATAGTAAAAGGGTATAAAGGAGTCTTTCAGATCTTAAAACTTGGTTTTTCCATAGCTTATCGTAGAAATTTTCAACTCGATAATCAAGGGTAAGAATTGACAAATACCTATCAGAAAATTTAGACACAAGGCTACAAGCTGCTGCACATGTATCTAACCACAATACAGCATTCAGGCATAAACTACATGTTATGGCATTCCTTCAACAACCATTTTAGAGTTTTCTTTTGATGCTTTTGTGTTTCTGTTTGCTCTAAGAACACTGACTAGGCTACTCACCTTTTGCTTAAATCAGTGTTAAGTCTTAGGAAATCTCTAAATAGCCTAGAGTGAAGACAGAATTTGGATCAGAATCTGATTCATATTTTAGTTGCATTATCGCTAATCTTTATGTGTCTAGACATCTATATTCTACATCAATCTTTGCTAGTTTAAACTGTGATAATTCTCACTGTCTCATCTATTCCATAAGTACCCATTATTGGTGGTAATGATAACCTCATCCTAGGTGATTACTGATAATAAACAGAAAATTAAATTATATTAAATTCAAGTCAGTATTAATGAATGTATAGGATTATTAAAATGTATTTACTCATTTATATATTTATTCAGCAACTGTTTAGGTATGTTTACTTTATCCTATTCCTGAAATTAGGAAGGGAGGAATAACAAGGCATAGGATTTAAACATAAGCCACCTGGAAGATTCCATTCTATAGTCAGGGATAGCAGACAAGTCAAATAGTCAAACAAACAACCCAGGCAGGGAAAAAATGCATGGGCATAGGCCCTAATGTAGAAAATAACCTGTAAGATGAATAGAAAGGAAGATGATATTGATGAACTATAATGATCAGGAGAGAATATGGTATATAAAGTGAGGTATGAGAATCACACAGGGGCCAGACCATGAAGGACATTCATTACAGACTATGTAAAAGACTTGTTGCTTTAACAAACCCAGTGGGAAACTACAGAAAAGTTTTAATCAGGTATTTTTAAAGGTGCCGGATAAAGTACTGTGGAAAGGGTGGTGGGTAAAACTTGAAAGCATAGATTTAAGAGATTATTGTGATTGTAAAGAAAAGAGATGAGAGCTTCTAGGAGAGGGATAGTGGTTATCCAATGTAAAAAGTAAATATTTTTGAGATAAACTTGTAAGTAGAAATATTAGGGGAATCAAGAACATTGCCATAGACGTTATTAATATTTAAAATTGCTGCTCTTCAGTAGACATTATTGAGAGAATGAAAGGACAAACTACTTGAAAATGATATACTTGATAAGGAACTTATATTGAAATACAACACAATCAAAATTCAATAATAACAAAACAAACAACTCAACAACCAAAATTGGGCATAATTTAATTCAGTTGTTAAATAATTTAATAACTTCAAAGAATATGTATGGATCACAAATCTGGACATGAAAAATCTAAACATCATTAGCCATTAGAAAAATGCAGAATAAAACTATGATGAGATACCACCAATCACCTATAAAATTGGCTTATATTAAAAAGCCTGACCATATCAAGTGCTTGCAAGGATGTGGAGGAAAAGGACCTTTCATAAGACTCATGGTAGGAATGCAAAATATTAGAGCCACTCTGGAAAACAGTTTGATACCTTCTTAAAAATACAAAAAAAAAATTCAGGGGTGCTTTCAGGGGTGCCTGGGCAGCTCAGTCGGTTAAGCGTCTGACTTCATCTCAGGTCAAGGTCTCACGACTCATGAGTTTGAGCCCCACGTTGGGCTCTGTGCTGACAGCTCAGAGCCTGGAGCCTGCTTCAGATTCTGTGTCTCCCTTTTTCTCTGCCCCTTCCTCCGCTCCCCGCCATGTTCTGTCTCTCTGTCTCTCAAAAATAAATAAACATTGAAAAACATGCAGCTTCCATATGATCTAACTTTCTCACTCTCAGTTATTTACCCAAGAAAATGAAAAAATGAAAATTTATGTTCATACAAAAATGGATACACAGGTGTTCACAGCAGCTTTTTTTTTGTAATAATCCAAAACGTTAAATAACTCAAATATTCACCAACAGATGAATGGATAAACAAAGTGCGCTATGTTCACGTAGTGTGATAAGACTCATTAAAGCAATATACAAATCATTGATGTGTGCAATGTGGGTGAATTATGAAATAATAATGTTGTGTGAGAGAAGTCTGACATAAAGGAGCTTATACTGTATGATTCCATTTACATAAAATTCTAGAAAATGCAAAGCAGTTTGTAGTGACAGATGCAGATCAGGTGCCTTGAGACAGGGATGAGAGCTGGGAGAGATGGTTGGGAAGGGATGAGAAAGAGAGATTATGAAGGGCAGTGAGGAGTCTTTTGAGTGATGTATGTGTTTATTATCTTGTTTGTGGTGATGCTTTTGAAGATATATTCAAATGTGAAAACTAGTCAAATGATACACTTTGTACATGCTGACTTTATTGTATATTAAGTATGCTCTTAAGAAAAAGAAACAATACCTATATTTGGCCTTCAGCAAATGAGTAGATTATGTTGGCAGTTTCTAAATTGAGATAGAAAAATGTTTGGCAATGAGAATCACAAGGTACTTTACTAGGCATAGAAATAACATCTTGTGGCATGGCCTACCTAAGTAAGACCATAACCTTCCACTTGAAATCAAACTTTGGAAACTATTTTCCTTTGCTCTTTTTCTAACTGATGGATTCTTGACATCTTGACCTTTAATATCTATTATCTCTCATATTATTCCTAGACATCCCTTAGTTTATAAGATTTAAAGATTCTTTTGATGACAGGGCACATCACAATGACATTCAGATAGATGAAAGGTAAAACTCCAAAACAGAGATGGTGCCAGGCAGCATCACACAGAGGGTTGTACTTGAGGACAGAGTAAAAGGAAGCTAGAGCTGTTGGGGGCAAATCAGGTGGGATTAATGGGTTTGGGGAGGTTTCCTGTGGAATGGCTAGTTTAAATGTCTGGGGTTTAAGAAGGTGCTTTACCTCTTTGTCTGATACTTGGTCTTAAGGGCAATTATGGTTAACACGGTGGTCCTGGAGTATGTGTCTGATAAGGAAAGGGGCTGGGGTGAGGACTTACTTACTCAAGAATGGGAACTGACTAGCCTCTAGCCAGGGTCAAAAAACTGGGTCAAGACAACATTTCCCCCCAAACTATATTTCATCCCTGCCTGCTCTGTGACTTATCTTTTCCAGCTCTTCATGACTTCTACTTCTTAATTTCCATTTTAACCAAATTCCATTCCTCAGACTCAATTTCATAATGCCCATCCTTTTTCAAAGTTTACCCATTCATTGTACATGCTTTGTTTCTATAACCTGAAAATGGATATTTGGAGGCCAGGTTAAAATGCCTCAGAAGTCACATAAAAAGAAAACTTAAGTCACACAAATTAATTATGGTTTTTGACTTAGAAATCTTATAAATATACAACTTTGAAAAGCTCAAATGGAATATAACTTAAAATATGCCATTTCTCCTTTAGTTGTGGCATCAAATAATCTTTATGGAAAATTCTCTAAGCACAAATTCAACATATACTGTCTCTCCTTTTCTTTTACTATGGACCATGATGTAACTGAATTGTTTTAGTAGAAACCAAAATGAAAGTAGAAAATTTATTGGAACTGAATTTATGACAGAATATTTATTGTTAAAACCACTAAGCACTGGCTGATCATCAGGCACTAAGCATTAGCACTCAGTAAAGTTCTGGAAAATTCTAGCACACAGCAGCTTGAGTTATGCTAAGTCATTCTAAGAAGCTATTCATTCATATAGGATTAGCTAATCTATCCCAGTCTCCCACTCCTTTCTCCACTATACCTCTACACTTTTTATGCTCACAGTACGGTTGATTGATTTATTATAATTAGGCTTATAAAGAACCAATTCATTTGAAAGCCAAAAATCTAAAACCAGAAATACTAAAAAGTAATCAGATTTGAGTCACCCACAATTCCTTTGCTCAGTGACCAAAGAGGCTCTTAAAGGTAAACAATGAATATTGGTTAGCTTAGGTTCAAGTAAGACATTTGATACCTAGAGAAAAATAAGCAGGAGAGTGAATAAAGCAGTAGTCACATTTCTGAAGAATGAAATCAGTAGATTGCGAGTGACAGGTTCAATTACTGGTCCATGGACCACTGACACATCTGCCTTAAACTCTGAGGAATGGGCAGTGGGAAAAGGATGAATAACTCTTAAGATTTAGAGAAAATATGTAACCACTCAGGCAGAAAATTAGCAATTACATTTCGTGCCATCAGTAATAACTATTTCAACAGAGATCTTAGGTTAACGTCAGACTGTGTGACAGTATATCAACCATTACACCTGTGTTCAATCAGCAACCACATCCCTCAATGCGATACTGAGCTGTTTAGTTCAAATGTGGCTTGTTCAGTGATAAGCAAGATGGCTGACATCTGGTACAGAAGTATTCAAAAGCAATTTACCTCACAATTTTGATGCTGACTGTTGAAAAGAGAAAAATACTATAAAATTTAGACAGTTGTGATTTGTCATTAGGTTTTCTTTTGATTTTTCTTTTTAGTAATGAAAAAAATGACAATTTTTACTGAAGATTAAAGCTCCAAACTATATCAGTAAGAACTTCTTAGAGTGAATTCCTTCAGATATCCAGCTAAATAAAATATCATCTTCAATAAGTATAAATGCATGGTATTGTTTACGTGTTCTTGAGTAAACGAGTAAAACAACAGATGGCATATTAAAATAGAAGTGGAAAATATGAACTTACAATTAGCATATTACTTTTTCTATGTTCTCAGTTTAAATTGCGTCTGACATTACAGAACTAACCAATAATTTTTTAAGTGTCTTGCTTATTGAAAATATAACATGAGGATAATAAGAGACTTTTCACCAAGAGATAAATATAATTAACTTACCCACAAGTCTTATTATACTTTTTTTATATTTTATATTATTTTATTTTATATTTTTTTCTTATAATTTTACCCCAAGAAAGAGCTAAATAAAAATAAATTACAAAGTCAAAAACAAAATGTAAGTAATGTAATGTAATGTAAATGTAATGTAAAATGTAAACAAACAGCTAGTCAGAAAATCATAACATAAAAATATCTTTAAGAATATTGCTTAGTAGAGTTAAATGAGTATATCTAATCAAAAAATGTATTTGAAAATACCTTAATAGGTGGAGCAGGGAAGATGGTGGCATAGGAGGACACTGGGCTCACCGCGTCCTGCTGATCACTTAGATTCTACCCACATCGGCCTAAATAACCCAGAAAAACGCCAGAAGACTAGCAGAACGGACTCTCCAGAGCCAAGCATAGATGAGAGGTCCACAGAAGATGGTAGGAAGGGCAGAGAGGTGGTGCGAGCTACATGGACTGGTGGGAGGGAGCCAGGGCGGTGGAGAGACAGCCTGCCCAGCAAGGCAGAGCCCCCGAGTCTGGCTTGCAAAAACAGAGGGCCCAGACAGAGTGTGTTCTGACAGCCTGCAGGACTTAACATCTGGAATATTATAAGTCAACAGCTATACTCAGAGAGCAGCGGGAGGGAGAGTTGTTGAGCCCCAGAGGACAGAACTAAGCTTGGCAGGGAACAAAGGCACTGGGAAGCACCATCTCCCTCGCCCATCCCCCAGCCAAAATCCCAAAGGAAACCAGTTCCTGTCAGGGAATTTGCTTGCACCACGCAAACACCCAACACTGTGCTTCTGTGGATCCATCCCTCGGAGGGGTCTGCCTCCCTCCCAGAGCCACAGGGCCCTTCCTGCAGTGGACCACCCAAGGCATAGCTAGCTGAGCCTGCCCCTCCTTCCCCTGTGCACCTTGCGGATCCACACCAGCTAATACGCCAGATCCCATAGAAGCATCACCACAAGCCTGGCAGTGTGCAAGTAGCCCAGACAGGGGCCACAATACTCCACAGTGAGTCCTGCCCCTGGGAGAAGGGAAGAGAAGGTACACACCAGTCTGACTGTGGCCCCAGCGGTGGGCTTGGGGCAGACATCAGGTCTGACTGCGGCCCCACCCACCAACACAAGTTACTCCAGACAGCACAGGGGAAGTGCCTGCAGTTTGGAGTCACCTCAGGAACTACCCAAAATGATGAAACGGAAGATTTCTCCTCAAAAGAAACTCCAGGAAATAGCGACAGCTAACACATTGATCAAAAACGATTTAACAATATAACAGAAAATGAATTTAAATTAATAGTCATAAAATTAATCTCTGGGCTTGAAAAAAGTATAGAGGACAGCTGAGAATCTATTGCTACAGAGATCAAGGGACTAAGAAACAGTCAGGAGGAGCTAAAAAATGCGATAAATGAGGTTCAAAATAAAATGGAGGCGACCACAGCTCGGGTTGAAGAGGCAGAGGAGAGAATAGGTGAATTAGAAGATAAAATTATGGAAAAAGAGGAAGCTGAGAAAAACAGAGATAAAAAAATTCAGGAGTATGAGGGGAGAATTAGAGAACTAAGTGATGCGATGAAACACAATAATATCCATATAATACGGATTCCAGAGGAGGAAGAGAGAGAGAAAAAGGGGCTGAAGGTGTACTTGAACAAATCTTAGTTGATAACTTCCCTGATCTGGGGAAGGAAACAGGCATTGAAATCCAAGAGGCACAGAGAACTCCCTTCAGACGTAACTTGAATTGATCTCCTGCACACCATATCATAGTGAAACTGGCAAAATACAAGGATAAAAAAGAATTATGAAAGCAGCTAGGGATAAACAGGTCTTAACATACAAAGATAGACTCATAAGGGTGTTAGCAGACCTATCTACTGAAACGTGCCAGGCCAGAAAGTTTTGGCAGGAAATCTCCAATGTGATGAACAGAAAAAATATGCAGCCGGGAATCCTTTATCCAGCAAGTCTGTCATTCAGAATACAAGGAGAGATAAAGGTCTTCCCAAACAAACAAAAACTGAAGCAATTCATCACCACTAAACCAGCCCTACAAGAGATCCTAAGGGGGATCCTTTGAGACAAAGTACCAGAGACATCACTACAAGCATGAAACCTATAGCCATCACAATGATTCTAAACCCATATTTTTCAAAAATAACACTGAATGTAAATGGACTAAATGCTCCAATCAAAAGACACAGGGTATAATAATGGATAAAAAAACAAGACCCATCTATTTGCTGTCCACTGGAGACTCATTTTAGACCTGAGGACACCTTCAGATTGAAAGTAAGGGGATGGAGAACTATCTATCATGCTACTGGAAGTCAAAAGAAAGCTGGAGTAGCCATACTTATATCAGACAAACTAGACTTTAAATTAAAGGCTGTAACAAGAGATGAAGAAGGGCATTATATAATAATCACAGGGTCCATCCAACAGGAAGAACTAACAATTATAAATGTCTATGCGCCGAATACCGGAGCCCCCAAATATATAAAACAATTACAAACATAAGCAACCTTATTGATAACATGTGGTAATTGCACGGGACTTTGACACTCCACTTACAGAAATGGATACATCATCTAGACACAGGATCAATAAAGAAACAAGGGCCCTGAATGATACATTGGATCAGATGGACTTGACAGATATATTTAGAACTCTGCATCCCAAAGCAACAGAATATACTTTCTTCTCGAGTGCACATGGAACATTCTCCAAGATAGGTCACATACTGGGTCGCAAAAGAGCCCTTCATAAGAATACAAGAATTGAAATCATACTGTGCATACTTTCAGACCACAATGCTATGAAGCTTGAAATCAACCACAGGAAAAAGTCTAGAAAACCTCCAAAAGCATGGAGGTTAAAGAACACCCTACTAAAGAATGAATGGGTCAACCTGGCAAGTAGAGAAGAAATTCAAAAATATATGGAAACAAACGAAAATGAAAATACGACAATTCAAACTCTTTGGGATGCAGCGAAGGCAGTCCTGAGAGGAAAATACATTGCAATCCAGGCCTATCTCAAGAAACAAGAAAAATCCCAAATACAAAATCTAACAGCACACCTAACGGAAATAGAAGCAGAACAGCAAAGGCAGCCTAAACCCAGCAGAAGAAGAGAAATAATAAAGATCAGAGCAGAAATAAACAATATAGAACCTAAAAAAACTGTAGAGCAGATCAACGAAACCAAGAGTTGGTTTTTTGAAAAAATAAACAAAATTGATAAACCTCTACCCAGGCTTCTCAAAAAGAAAAGGGAGATGACCCAAATAGATAAAATCATGAATGAAAATGGAATGATTACAACCAATCCCTCAGAGATACAAGCAATTATCAGGGAATACTATGAAAAATTATATGCCAACAAACTGGACAACCTGGAAGAAATGGACAAATTCCTAAGCACACACACGCTTCCAAAACTCAAACAGGAAGAAATAGAGAGCTTGAACAGACCCACAACCAGTGAAGAAATTGAATCAGTAATCAAAAATCTCCCAACAAATAAGAGTCCAGGACCAGATGGCTTCCCTGGGGAATTTTACCAGACATTTAAAGCACAGATAATACCTATCTTTCTTAAGCTATTCCAAAAAATAGAAAGGGAAGGAAAACTTCCAGACTCATTCTATAAAGCCAGCATTACTTTGATTCCTAAACCAGACAGAGACCCAGCCAAAAAAGAGAACGACAGGCCAATATCCCTGATGAATATGGATGCAAAATCTCAATAAGATATTAGCAAATCGAATTCAACAGCATATAAAAAGAATTATTCACCATGATCAAGTGGGATTCATTCCTGGGCTACAGGGCTGGTTCCACATTCGCAAATCAATCAACGTGACATATCACATTAAAAAAAGAAAAGATAAGAACCATATGATCCTGTCAATTGATGCAGAAAAAGAATCTGACAAAATTCAGCATGCTTTCTTAATAAAAACCCTGAAGAAAGTCGGGATAGAAGGAACATACTTAAACATCATAAAAGCCATTTATGAAAAGCCCACAGCTAATATCATCCTCAATGGAGAAAAACTGAGAGCATTCTCCCTGAGATCTGGAACACGACAGGGATGTCCACTCTCACCACTGTTGTTTAACATAGTGTTGGAAGTGCTAGCATCAGCAATCAGACAACAGAAGGAAATCAAAGGCATCAAAATTGGCAAAGATGAAGTCAAGATTTCATTTTTGCAGATGACATGATATTATACATGGAAAACCCAATAGACACCACCAGAAATCTGCTAGAACTGATACATGAATTTAGCAAAGTTGCAGGATAGAAAATCAATGTACAGAAAGCAGTTGCATTCTTATACACTAAAAATGAAGCAACAGAAAGACAAATAAAGAAACTGATCCCATTCACAATTGCACCAGGAAGCATAAAATACCTAGGGATAAATCTAACCAAAGATGTAAAAGATCTGTATGCTGAAAACTTTAGAAAGCTTATGAAGGAAATTGAAGAAGATATAAAGAAATGGAAAAACACTCCATGCTCATGGGTTGGAAGAATAAATACTGTGAAAATGTCAATACTACCCAAAGCTATCTACATATTCAATGCAATCCCAATCAAAATTGCACCAGCATTCTTCTCGAAGCTAGAACAAGCAACCCTAAAATTTGTATGGAACCACAAAAGGCCCCGAATAGCCAAAGTAATTTTGAAGAAGACCAAAGTGGGAGGCATCACAATCCCAGACTTTAGCCTCTACTACAAAGCTGTAATCATCAGGACAGCATGGTTTTGGCACAAAAACAGACACATAGACCAATGGAATAGAATAGAAACCCCAGAACTAGACCCACAAACATATGGCCAACTAATCTTTGACAAAGCAGGAAAGAATATCCAATAGAAAAATGTCTCTTTAACAAATGGTGCTGGGAGAACTGGACAGCAACATGCAGAAGATTGAAACTAGACCACTTGCTCACACCATTCACAAAAACAAACTCAAAATGGATAAAGGACTTGAATGTGAGACAGGAAACCATCAAAACCCTAGAGCAGAAAGCAGGAAAAAGCTTTCTGACCTCAGCCTCAGCAATTTCATAGTTGACACATCCCCAAAGGCAAGGGAATTAAAAGCAAAAATGAACTATTGGGACCTCATGAAGATAAAAAGCTACTGCACTGCAAAGGGAACAATCAACAAAACTAAAAGGCAACCAACAGAATGGGAAAAGATATTTGCAAATGACATATTGGACAAAAGGCTAGTATCCAAAATCTATAAAGAGCTCACCAAACTCCACACCTGAAAAACAAATAATCCAGTGAAGAAATGGGCAGAAACATGAATAGACATTTCTCTAAAGAAGACATCCAGATGGCCAACAGGCACATGAAAAGATTCTCAATGTTGCTCCTCATCAGGGAAATACAATACAAAACCATACTCAGATATCACCTCATGCCAGTCAGAGTGGCTGAAAGGAACAAATCAGGAGACTATAGATGCTGGCAAGGATGTGGAGAAACGGGAACCCTCTTACACTGTTGGTCCGAATGCAAACTGGTGCAGCCGCTCTGGAAAATAGTGTGGAGGTTCCTCAAAAAATTAAAAATAGACCTACCCTATGACCCAGCAATAGCACTGCTAGGAATTTATCCAAGGGATACAGGAGTACTGATGCATAGGGGCACTTGTACCCCAATGTTTATAGCCGCACTGTCAATAATAGACAAATTATGGAAAAAGCCTAAATTTCCATCAACTGATGAATGGATAAAGAAATTGTGGTTTATATACACAATGGAGTACTACGTGGCAATGAGAAAGAATGAAATATGGCCCTTTGTAGCAACGTAGATGGAACTGGAGAGTGTGATGCTAAGTGAAATAAGCCATACAGAGAAAGACAGATACCATGTGTTCACTCTTATGTGGATCCTGAGAAACTTAACAGAAACCCATGGGGGAGGGGAAGGAAAAAAAAAAGAGGTTCGAGTGGGAGAGAGCCAAAGCATAAGAGACTCTTAAAAACTGAGAACAACCTGAGGGTTGATGGGGGGTGGGGGTGAGGGGAGGGTGGGTGATGGGTATTGAGGAGGACAC
The DNA here is from genome assembly GCF_007474595.2 of Lynx canadensis. NCBI lineage: Eukaryota > Metazoa > Chordata > Mammalia > Carnivora > Felidae > Lynx > Lynx canadensis. The sequence continues at coordinate 166,250,502 of NC_044303.2, forward strand.
CTTTTGAGATGAGCACTGGGTGTTGTATGGAAACCAATTTGACAATAAATTTCATAATAAAAAATTAAATTAAAAAAATTAAAATTAAATGAAATTATATTATATAAAATTTAATTTAATTTAATTTAAAAAATACCTTAATAACAGTGATAAGATCTTATTCCTGATTGTTCAGGTACACAAGCCAAATATTATACATCATGGTACAGTGTGTCATACTAGTTATAAACTTTTAAAAGTATTTTTGGGTAAAAGCAAACAAACTGAATTCTCTTTAATTAAATTAGATGAATTTTATTATGAACTTTATTATTATAAAATCAAATTCATGTTATTGAACCCTCAGACCTAAAAGAGATTTCTCAACTGATTAAACTATTCTAATATAACACATACTCATTTTATTTTCATTTGTTATGGCTAGTGCAATTCAATAATATAAGTGTTCTTGTATAACATATGCAAGTTCACATACAATAACATAATACATACAGTGTATAATATATTGTATGATACAATATATCGTATATTATATGCATGATATATCTGCTTAGTAAACAAAATATAGACATCTTTGTCTGCCTTTCAACAAATTATCATGAAAGAGGAGAGAGAATTATTCTTAAAAGGCCTTCAAGAATTGTCCTTGAAGCCAACCACTTGTTTGCTCATGTGTGACTCTCTCATGTTTAATTCTGAACGAATACACACACACACGCGCGCACACACACACACACACACATACCCAAAGCTGGTGATGAAGATGGCAATGATAGATTAATGAACTATTTAATTGCTGTGCAAAACATACTACTGTATTCAATTTGCACCGAGAGTATCAGTACAAAAGAATTGGAAGGTATGTTGCCTTGCTAAATAGACATTTGTTTGAAAAAAAATTATATTTAAACTAAATAGTTGTTAATCACAGACATTTTACATGATGTAAAAAATATTTTTATTTAAATCACACACAGGACAATTTTAAAAAGTGAAGACCATTTTTATAAATTGTTTCCCGTGCATCTCTGATAAATACAGGACACATGTGTTTATTTTTGTGTTCTTAAATCAATTGCACTCAAACTGACTGAATAGATACAAATCCCTATCCATACTGGGGTGATATGTCAGCACACTTCAGCATGAATGGTAGTCTTTAGGTAAGGAAGAGAGCAAAGAGACTATTTTTTCCCCTTATGGGCAGTGTGCCACATGAAGGCTTTACAATAGCAGTCTTTTCTTGAGCTAAACACACTACCGCCAATAATTGTTTGTCACCTGTGAGTCAACCTTTTTATAACAGGGTAAATAGTGCTGTTATTCTGGGCACTCTCTCCTTTTCCTTTTATTTTATTTCCTTCCTAATTTTGGTTCCCAAAGTGCTTATGTCTCATCTCCATCCTATCAATGTTCAATTTCAGATAACTATAATGTTGGGAGAGTTTGAGTGACTACTTCTCATTAAGGTATAAATGATTGATTGATTCTTGTACTGTCTTTTCCGGGGCATTTACATTTTAATAGGGGATAATTCTTCCATTCATGGTGAATGAGTTCTATAATAGTTATCATTTCAAACTAGAGTAATAGGACACTGTGAGGGGAACTGGAAATGGGAAATCTTCTTTGTTCATTTTTATCAAGGTCATGTCCAATTGCCCATTACTTTTTAAGACTTCAAAACTCAACCCTGGGTTCTGGTATCTCCAAATTTGGGTTTAGTCTCTCCAAAGCTGAAGTTATTTTCTGGAAGTAATTTAAACATGGAAGCAAACAGCTTAACTCTTTCATATCACTAAGTTAACCTTGAGTGCACAGTGGTCATATTTTGGAAAGCCTGTGAAGTAGATGGAATCGAAAGCCAAAATAAAGCAAGTAAAAAATAGCAACAAACACAAATACATAGAAGCAGAGAAAGTGCACTGAGACAACCTAATCAGCCACCCTAGCAGTAATATTTATATACCTCCTAGCACTGTAGTAAATATCGTTTTATGCACATACATTATTCCTTCAGCTTCAAGGAGAGATGAGATTTCTAAGTACCTTCTTACTATACAGCCCTAGTAAATAAAATGTACAGTACTCCTATAACTATCCCAGAGAGACATGGAGATCACATCGTAGGCATTCTTATTCCCCCTTAAAACAATTTTTATGAATTATAAATCACACATGATTCTGGGAAAGGAAAATACACATGAAACTTACTGACAACTTGTTTGTCTCTACATCACAAATGACTAAACTTTAAAACACACGATCTTGCATATTACTACATTTCCATAATTTCATTTATGGTAAAACCACAACAGTCCCAGAGTAATATTTTAATTAAACAAAGTATTATAAGGCCAGGTATATTATCAGGTTGAATTGAGATACAATATTCTAGTCAGCCAAATAAGATATCCTAATATCTAAGGGGGAATTCTAAAAATTAATGCATGTTCACCAAGTTTAAGAAGGCTTTGGTTAAAAACTAACAACTAGAGTTGTTCTTCATGTAACTCATGGAACATTGAAAAGTCAACTCATATCACTAAATTCCATATAAATTACATGAACTCACAAACATTAGTAAGTATTCCATCTAGAATATAGCATCTAATATGTAGACGTATTTACCTTTCTAACATCATCTGAAAAAAATACTGATTTTTCAAGACCACGGACATTTGTATTTTAAATGACTTTTTGGTAAACATTTCTAAACATTAATATTTAGTATTCTACACATAATTTAAATTTCTATGGTTGACTACAGTTTAGATTATAAACGGCAGTGTTTCATTTCACCAAGTTCACTTTAGTGATGTGGACTTATTTACCAAAGGATGAAGAATGTCAAATGTCTATAAAATGGCTGCCCCATTTTACATAGGGTTCCTAAGGAAACCTGAAGATAAATTTGCTTCACTAGGAGTTTTTGTGTATTTCTGGCTATTGTCCTAAAATAGAACAAAAAGTAGATTTGAAAATATTTTCTTTGCTGAGAATCTGCCCCTTGAATAACGGGGATATTACTTTACCAGATGGATAGAGAGATTTTTAAAGATTTTCAGTTACAATAATTTGTAGGCTCACTTGAATTAAGACTTTCAATTTAGATAAAGTCTTCACTTTTAGAACAAATAAATAAACTTCCTTCAAATTTCTGGGGAGTAACATATTTAAGTCTTTAGAAAAAAAAAAAAACAGAAACACTGAAATACTGCCAGTTCGTTCTTATTGCCTTTCTCTATACCCTATGGACTTAACAAATTTAAAAAAAATCAGCATTGTCTTACCTAATCATAAGATACAATTTTTGCAATTTCATTTAAAGAAATCTCAGGCAACTCTGGGAAGCATGATTGTGGGAGGTGAGGGAGGAAGAGAGTGAGAGAGAGAATAGTAACTAAAAAAATTCTCCCTTTGCCTAGAGAAAATATTATTAAGACAATATCAGAGAGGGACTCTTTTTTTCTCTCCCTAATGCAAAATATATGTTCAATAGTGCTTTCAATTCAAATTTCATTTAAATTAAAATGTCATTAATGAGAAAAGTAGTTGACCTGCTAACTAAAAGAAACTGCCACATGAAGGTTAATCAAGGCATATCTGCCTTAATTCAGTTTAACAATGGGCAAAAATAAGTATTCTCTTTTAAGTATTCAAATCAATTATGTTTTCAGAAAATTTAAGAATGTGCTCACTTCACAAAATTTCATGTAAACCTACAAACAGGTTGTCCTTAACATTCACCAAGATATAATTCTGGCAGCTTTTGAAATATAAAAATTTTTGTTTTTGAGAATTAAGGTTTTAAAAACCATGTAAATTTTTTATTTAGAACAATTAGCTGTCAAACTATTATTATTCTAAACTGTGAAATTTGTATTCTGTAATTAAACAAAATAAACATGAATATTAATCAAACTTCTTGGATAATGTTTGCTTCACGAAATTTTGCTTTATTTAATGATGGTTGAAAAACATTTCCAGATATCTCTCACCTTAAGATGACTGCTAATGCAAAAACAGAAATGCAAAGGGACTATATACACTAATTAAAATTTAAATACCCAACACAACATTTAACATTTTTTTAATGTTTACCCATTATTTGAGAGAGAGAGAGAGACACAGAAAGACAGACCTTGAGTGGGGGAGGGGCAGAGGGAGAAGGAGACCCAGAATCTGAAGCAAGCCCCAGGCTCTGAGCTGTCAGCACAGAGCTCAACAAGGGGTTGGAATTCATAAACTGCAAGATCATGACTTTAGCCGAAGTTTATTGCTTAACCAACTGAGCCACCCAGGTGTCCCCTTTTTTTAAAAAAAAATTAATGTTTATTCATATTTTTGAGAGAGAGAGAGAGAGAGAGAGAGAGAGAGAAAGAGAGGGAGGATCAAAGAGAGAGGGAGACATAGTATCTGAAGCAGCCAACACAACACTTTTAAAACTCACTGGTTTTGATTCAGGTGATCAGTCAATGTTGGTATTATTGAATCTATAACATATGAATGTATTTTGTTTTCTCTTCTACCTATGCCTTGAGAAAAAAGCCTGAGAAGAAAATTGAGACAATTATTTCTTTCTCACTACTTATTTTCTTTGCCTTTGAAATCACAACAGGACTTCAACCAGAGGTTTCCCAAATACATATATATATGTGTATATATATACATATATGTGTATATATATACATATATATATGTTGTGTGTGTGTGTATATATACATATATATGTATGTACATGTACACAACATAAGACAGTGGTTACGTTTTGGGCTCTGTGCCCAGGGAGTGTCTGCTTAGAATTTTTTCTTTTGAAGGATAGCTGTTATACAGTGTTATATTAGTTTCAGATGTACAACATAGTGAATTGACAATTCTATATATTATTCAAGGCTTACCAGGATAAGTGTAGTTACCATCTGTCACCATACATTATTACAATAGCATTGACTCTAGTCACTATGCTGTATTTTTTGCCCCTGTGACTTAATTATTTCATAACAGGAATTCTGGCTCTGTTTTGTAACAGCTATCTCTATGGTTTTAGAATAGTTTCTTAAGGTTTCAAAACCTCATTTTTCTCACTTGCACAATGGTGATAAAATAGCACCTACCACACACAGTGCTCCAGTGCAGATTAAATGACAAAACATGTCAAATGCTTAGAAGAGGGCCTGGCATGTTTTATAAGCACTCAATAAATTTTCATTTTCTGTCTTTATTCAAGGTTATCAAGAATAATATTAACTACAAACAACTACATTAGTATTATAGTCAGAGGTAGAGAAGAGTCTCTCCTCTATCTAGTTTCCTCTCCTTTTTATTATAACTTATTATAATTATATAACTTCTTTACCCACCTGTATCATTGTCTTCACTAATGACAGACTTATTGGCTACCAACAGTCAGATTCTCTCAGAGACATCCTGAGGTCTCTCTGCTCAAATATTATCTCACTACAAAGGCCCTGCCTACCTTTTCTCTTTTCTTCTCAACACCCTTATCCTGCTTTATTTTTATTCTTGTCAGTTATCACCATCTACAGATTCCGTGTTTTGTTTTATTCTTTTGTTATGATACTTACTGAATGAAAACAGAGTTACTTCTCTTGTTAGAGTTAGAATACATGCTAGAACACATACAGTACATATGAGGCCCACCTCAGGTACTCATTAAATATTTGTTAAGTGAATGAATTAATTCATAATTGGAGGTGAATGACTGGAAAATTTTATAAACCTATTAACGTAAATTTTCAATACCTATCCATGTAACATTTCATAGGAAAGGGTACATGTGGTAGCTTTGGTAGCAAAGTCTATTACTTACTCTCCCTTCCCTCAACACCTACAAATAAGAAACACATTCTTAAAATTGGCAGAATTATTTTATCTGTATAAATCTCACCAATATCTCATATATTTTCTATACATAAAAGCTTCTAGGGTCTACAACTTGTCCTTTAATATGTTTGATCAGAAATCGTACCTACATTTTTTTTTCATTCTGCCTCTCATCTCCCTATCTTAGCTTAAGTTTCTTAGAAAGTAAAAAGCAGTGCCTGAGGAAATGCTTATGTCATAACAGTTTATTAGGAAGTAAATTTCCAGGGAAGCAGAGTATAGGAAAAGAAAAGTGAGTGGGGAGGGAGGGAGAACAAGTATAAGGAAGTATATTTTACCAAGCTGGCTAGAGCATCATGGCAGGCTGACTCTTAAGGTGTCAGTGGAAACTTTTATGGAGAGTTTATGAAGTTATTATGGAATATACTAAAATCATAGAGGAAGTGACAAGAGGGAAAATTATTTATTGATAGAATTTCTTTTCCATCGGCCATAGTTTGCCTCAAGAGCTTCAAATCCTTCCACTTTCCTGGTGGTACATACTTGGGGTCTGAGCAGATCTCATATGTTTTAGGAAAATAATGGCAAACAGGAAGCCTTAGATTAGAAGAAGAGTGCCCTGAACACAGAACTGAAACAAGGCACTATCAATATAAGCTAACAAGTGAGGTAATGGCTAGGAACTGTCATCATAGGTAACCTCTGTGTCAGTAGCAGAGCCAGCAATAGTAACCTGGCTTCATGACCACAATGGAAACATATGTAAGTTGTTGTGACGGCAGTCTCAGAAAGCAAGCAAGAGGTGTGATCTGAGGTAATGAATGAAATGTATCCCACACATGCCCTCATCCTTCAATGTATATGTGCTGGAAAAATGTTCTGGGTCTGTAGTACCAACCTTCCTAGCTTCAGGGTGTGTAAGCTCCCCAAACTCTAAATATAAATTCAAAACCACATAATTTTTAGAGTACTTTACTCTTTCTTTAAACAAAATATAAAATAAAACTTAAATAACTTCATGTTAAAAGTCTCATTTAAACCAAATTTTTTGTGACATAAAATTAAACTTCCACAAAAAATTAATTCATAATAATGTTGTAATTTATAAACATTGCAGAGTGCCCAGCTAACAATGTCAATGGTTACTGCAATTTAGTGAGAAATTATAACAATGGAAATATTCAATCAAGTGTGAACTAGGAGACAGTGTTATATCCAGCTCTGCTTCTCCAACTCAGATACATAACCACAGCACCCCATCCCCATTGCCCTGATAAGAACCATTAAGATTTTAGGCACAATGAAGGCATAGGGAAAATACAGTGCTTTTCCTAGGTCTCAATTTTACTTAAAGATTTAAGAAAATATCTTAAACCTTGATTATTTTTTATGCCAGACTATCAAACATGAGAATTTTTTCTGTGATATATATTATTTAAAAAGCTTCTTCCTCTATGTAAGCAGGAAAACCGATAATAGCATGACATTCTCATCATACAGAAGGGACTACCCGCTGTGGAGAAAGTTAATTATTCTAATATCACTGACATGCATACCTTTTTTTAGCACCAGTTAGATCTAGAAAATGACTAGTACACAATAGCAATTAATCTAAAACTTGTAAAGCATACTTATATGTATTTTAAATATGAATTTTAGGGTTTTAGATATGTAACTAAGCCTAAACAAGTTAGTTTTTAGAATAACTTGAGTAATAAATATCCCTCTACACGTCACTAACCAAAATTTTATATTTTATGTGTCTTAATACAACAAGTCTGGGCTGAGCACAATATAATAAAAATATAATTAGAAACTAAATACATAATTATAGTTAGCTGTAACAATTTATATATACATTACATTTATGTGTCACATATATGTTACATATAAACATATATGAATATATATATTACATATATAATTTATACATAACTATAACCACATATAAAGTTATTTAATTCAAATACATTTTGGTTCCAAGAGAAGCAAATGATCTGACCTAAAAATGCCTCTTTCAGACATCTAAACAATTTTAATGTGTTCGAAGGATATTGAGAAAACCAAGAGAAAGACTGAGGCACAGATAATTATTTAACAGAGTTGGATAAAATCATGGGCATTATTTCCTTGACCATTTTCTTGGTTCTTTTTTGATAACTTTACACTGAAAGTATTTGATGAAAACAATAATTGGCAAATTGCTAAAAGCCAAAGTGAACAGTGAAGAAATTCTCAACCACTGTTTAAATGCGAAAAACCACAACCCCAAACCACAGTATGGCTGTATGCATGCCTGGGCCAACTCAAAATGTAAAACTGTTTTGGAGAAGACTGTTTTGTACAGTGTTTACAACAGCAGCCAGTGGTTTTCTCAGAGTATTAAACTAGTAAAATATTAAGTCATATTTGAAACCATATTTGATTTGAATCTTCATCCAACACAGTATGTATCAAATTCTTTAAGATGTTTATATTTTTTGACCAAGTATTTACCTCTCTAGGAATCTATCTTAAGATGAGGTGAAACAGCTATATATAGGGCATAACTGTGAAAATTTTCAAATGCTGAAAATTCAAAAATATTCTACAAATCTAGTACTGGGTAATAATAATTTAAAATATAATGCACTATGAAATGAAACAGCATAAACCTAACTTATGTTTAACAGTATATTGTATAAACTGATTCTTAGTCTGCTTCAGGCTGCCATAACAAAATACGAGAGGCTGGGTGGCTTCCACAACAGAAATTTATTTCTCACAGTTCTGAAGTCTGAGAAATACAAAATCCTGGTGCTAGAAAGACAGGTTGGCTGAGGCCTCCTCTCTTGGATTGTAGAGGTACTCACAATCCTGTTTTGTGCTCACATGATCTCTTCTTTGTTCATTTGTATATAGATACAAATATAGATAGATAGATAGATAGATAGATAGATAGATAGATAGATATCTCTATATATATGTATACATACAGAGAGAGGGAGAGAGAGAGAAAGAGAGAGAGAGAGAGAAAGCTCTCTGGTATGTCTTCTGTTAAGGATACTATTCCTATGGGATCAGACTCCCATCCTTATGATCTCATTTAACCAAAATTACTTAGAGATTTCTTCTCTAAGTAGAGCCACACTGGGGGTTATAGCTTCAGTACATGAATTTTGGGGGGGGTACCTAAACATTCAGTCCATAATGCATGAAAAATACATCCTATGTAACATTACAGGGAAAATCATTATAACATTTTAAGTATCATATGATCCTACTTTTATAAATATTAAATTGTTGTTTATATAACAAGGAAAAAAGTTGGTAGAAAGTCCACTAATCACAAAGAGTAACTGCTCATGGACAGTGTTATTTATTGTGGTATTTACTTTCCATTTCTACTTCATAGCTGTCTCATACTTTTAGAATTATCATGTGTTGGTTTTATGATTAAATATTTTAATATAACAGAATTTAAATGAGGATAAGACAGAATTAAGTGAAATAAAATACATGTATGGCAGTGCTTCAAGTACTCAACTAATTCTCTTTGACTTATAATTTACTTTTAATATATTTGTATAATATGATATTATGTATAAAGTACCATAAGGAGATTCTGTTTTCATTATTTCAGCCAAAATTTGGGGAGGGGAGAATATATATCACATTCAAATTCCCAGTTATTGAGAAATAATGATGAGATCAAAATAAACTATAAATGTTTGATTTATATGGTTGTGTGTCCCAAAAATCAGAAGAAGATGCACATTAATTATTTTAGAAACATCTTAAAGAATACTCAACAGATAGCTTATCATAGATGATAAGCCAGTTTTAGACAGCATACTAGTAAGCAGTTAGTGGAATTTTCATCCCATGATCAATTTTCCAAATGTTAACTGATTGACTTCTATATTCTAAACTGTTCTCAGATCTGTGAATGCAAAAATGTAACATGCCATCATTAAGATCATACACAAGTAAAATAAATCATATTGCAGTATGATGATTTCACAAAGAGAGGAAGAAAATAACAAAAGCATAGCATAAAGACAGGTATCAGTGAAGTCTTAAGAAGAGATGTATAAGCTAGGTTTTAAAGAATAATGCAACAGCACTTAAAAACAAACAAAAACCAAGAGTAGAAAAGAACAACATCTTATTATTTGACACAGAGTGCAACAACAACAACAACAAAATTAGAATAAGAACAGCACATTTATAGGTAGAGGACTCTGGAAAAGTTCACAATGCCAATTTTGTTAGCAAAAACCATGTTAGGCAGAAGTAAGGCAATGCTGAACGTGAGAGGAGGCGAGACGATTTTGTCAAAATGGTAATTCGGATATGAGAAACTTCAGTTTCTTTTGGAAATTAATGGGTAATTTATCCCTTTGATTATCTTAAAACCCTTTTTTCACTTTACAAAATTTTAACTTTAAAGATTTTTGTTTGTGAGCTGTCAGATTATGGATTTTAACATTGATTAGTTGTTTTTATTACTGCTATTAGGTTTCTCCTTTTTTTCTGATTATCAATGACATTCACTGATTAAATAATAGTGAAAACTCCCCCAAAATAAACAAAATCTTCAATATTCAAAAAAGGGCTTTTCACATATTATGAAAAAAGAAATATCAATGTTGGCTTTACTATGCAGTGGCTTTTTAACTTCGGTGATATGGAACAAAAGATCCTATAGAACCTAACTGATGCTGTTGTCAGTATGGCTGCAGAACATAAGGGAAATGTCAACATAAACTTTTACGATAGTAGATAAATCATTAAAAAAAAATAGTAAACTAGCGGCACCTGGGTGGCTCAGTTGGTTGAGAGTCTGACTTCTGCTAAGGTCATGATCTCACAGTTGATGAGTTTGAGCCCCACATCGAGCTCTGTGCTGACAGGATGGAGCCTGCAGCTTGCTTCAGATTTTGTGTCTCCCTTTCTCTCTGCCCTTCCCCGGCTCACACTCTCTCTCTGTCTCTCAAAAACAAACAAACATTAATTTTTTTTTAAAATAGAAAAATAATAAACTAGATTTAAAAATCAAAGAATTTTAGAAAATATGGAGACTGAAATTAGAAGATTGATATGATACGTTTCACTTGAAGTTTCTTACATAGATTTACATCATTAGGATAATGCAGATTCCATTATTTATTTTCAAACACCACTAAAATTAAATGTAAGATTATCTACTACATGCCTAAGTCACTAGAGCATGCCTGCCAGTTTGAACATAGCAGCAGCAGAACATAATTCCCTTGCAGAAATCAATAGAAAACAACAAGGGGAATGAGAAACATACAAACCCTGTCTTCCACAAAACTCTTAAAAACAAGTGGAAACACAAAAACTTAAGGTATGAAGAGAGGCTTTCAAAAGTATGGGAATGGAGGGGCACCTGGGTGGTTCAGTGGGTTAAGCATCCCACTCTTGATTTCCGCTCAGGTCATGATTTCATGCTTCATGGGATCATGCCCTGCATGGGGCTCTGTGCTGAAAGTGCTGGGCCTGCTTGGGATTCTCTCTCTCCTCCTCTTCTTCTGCCCCTCCCCCACTCACACTCTCTGTTTCTTTCTAAAAAAAAAATTAGGAAGCAAAACCTAAATAGTTTGTTTACAAGAGTGGTAATGGGATGCACCAAATGGCAGTAGGAGCTTCTCTGGGCTTGAGTTGGAAATCAACAGAGAAGTCTGTAGTTGAGGAGAAATCCCACCGTTTAGGATTTTAAGAAAGCAGTCTCTTTCTATGTCTATAATTGAAGAGAGATGTTGATTTGACCTACTAGATAATTACCTATTAGATAATATATTAGGTAATTGACCTATTACCTATTAGATAATATATCAAGTATCTCTAGGATAGAATATATAAAGGAGAAGGTAAAAACTGAGCTCACACAATGGTTTATATATATCATTACATAGTAATAAAGAACTGAGGAAAGCTACTTTTTCTTTTCAAACTGTTTTGAAACAGAAGTCCAACAAGTAACAGCAACAACAGCAACAATAATAAACTGTAAACCAAAAGCCAAACACACACACACACACTTACGTACATACACTGTAATATTTTTAAAATGCTAACCCTGATAATCTATTTTTAAATAAATCCCAGGGGCTACCTAAGAATTCTAAAACATTTCAAGGTAAAATTGTACTATATGTATAACATATCATTAAAATAATGCTATTAGGCTGGAGGACTAAAGGGTCCCTAGTGTAACTCTCAGCGATAGGAATAATTTGAGAAAAGAGGTTAGCAGATATATTCATTCTTTTCCCTTGTTATATCGGTACAATATGGAATAGAATAAATGACCTTTTAATTAGACCTAAGCAAATAGTGGAAGGATTGTATTTTTAAACAATAGTTCCTTTTAAAATTTGTTTCCCAAAGTCATTTTTTTCTGTGTATGTGGCTGAAAAATTATATATATATATATATATATATATTTTTTTTTTTTACAGAGAGGATCTTGATTATACAATCCCCAAGTTGGAAGCTATTACCTGGTGATACCTTCCCCTTTAAACTGTATGTTTTAATAGGTAATCCATAGTTTCCCTAAATCATCAGAGTGAAAAATCAAATATAGAATGCTAAAAAATAAATTCATTGAATATAAAAATATCATTCTGAGCATAATTATAATGCTGATAAAAGTATATTATAAAAGTATTGTTGTGGGGTTTGAAAGATTTGAAACAATTTTCATTCTACTGTAGATTAGTATATAGGTTTGGATATATACTTAACTAGGTTAGACCATCACAGAATCATTTTCATCCTCTCTAATATGAAGTATCATATGGTTTGATAAGGAATAAATGAAATAATTACAGCAGAATTTAAGTAAGTTTAAATATAACGAAGATCTATAACAAAATTTCCAATTTTATATCATGATATTGATTTTAAATAAAAGAACAGGTAATAATGTTAATACTTTTTATTTTTTTTAATGTTTATTTTGAGTGACAGCATGCATATGAGGGGGCGTGGGGACAGAGAGAGAGGGAGAGAGGGAGAGAGAGAGAGAGGGAAAGAAAGAGAGAGAGAGAGAGAGAGAGAGAGAGAGAATCCCAAGCAGGCTCCACCCTGTCAGACAGAGATGTGGGGCTTGATCTCACAAACTGTAAGATTGTTATCTGAGCTGAAAACAAGAATCCAAAGCTTAATCCGACTGAGCCACCCAGGCACCCTACTTTTTATTTGACTTTTGACAGAAAAGAAAATAAACAGATGTCAAAAATTATTCCAGAAAGACATTGGAAGCATGGTGAGTGGATTAAATTTAGAACTTCATAACTGAGGGATGAAAACAATTTTCTGCTCTTCATTATTTACTTTTTGTCTTCTTTAATCACTTGGTAAAATCCACAGTCGCAATGCTTAGAGCACTTGAGGTGCACACAAGTGCAGAACAATATATCATATATTTGCCAGCAGAAGGATGCCTTAAAACATCTTGACATGTTATTGGCATTGGCTTCAACCAACAAAAATATATTTGAAATAGAGAAATGTAAAAATTCAGTTCTTGCAAGCAAAAAAATAAGTAAATTTAGAGAAAAAGCTTAGTGGATGAGAACTTAATAGAGCACATGTAAAATAAATATTTGTGGATAGAGTAAGTCAATGGTATTTCAATATTTTTCTACTTTCATAAAAAATATCAATATATCAAGCTGTAATGGCACAAGTATAATTATTCAGAATTTCATAGCTCTTAGTACAGATGCTTTTGAAAGCAGACAACGAATTAAAGATTTGAACACCCTTGTTTATTTGTCAGGTCATCCAAGAAGCCAGGGGTAAGAAAATAGGGAAATTGAGAACAAGATATAGGAAACCCACCAACCAAATTCTGAAAATGAACTTGTTATAATAATGGAGAACTAGAGGACCTTTATAATTCTTCCACCAGAGAAACAGGAGAATGGGGCATTTATCCATCAACTCACACTCCCCATTGGTTGTCTCCTCTGAACTTCTGGGTTGCACTAGCATGCAGGTTGGTGGCCTTGAGCCTTTGAGAAAGCAGAGCAGAGAGACTTTGCTACATTAATTTAGTGTGGGATATTGAAAAGGATGCCAGAGATTTTCAACCAGAGCTCTAAATTAAATTTCAATCACAGTCCACTAAATTAAGTGGGCTGATGGGATATGTCTGGCACATCACTAGTGTCTACAACACTTTTTTTCTCACTACACTCTACAACTATTAAGTCAACACGTGATTGTCATCTTAAGAGGCCACAGCATAAATAGGAATTCAGTCAAAGTAGAACTCATTTTTAAAAAGTGTTCTGGATATGGAAGATCATGGACCAAATTCTGAAAAGAAATGGTTGAAGGAAGTGCAAATTTTATGCCTAGATATGATAATACTCAGGGAAAATATGATAGAAGTCTTCAAATATTTGAAAGTTTTCATGTGGAACACAGAATGCTTTTTCCTTTACAGCTAAAACCACAAAGTTGAGGCAAATGTGTGGACATTAAATGGAGTCAGATTAAGCTTGAAATAGGGAAGACTGCACTATGAAATCTGTGTAATAATGGACTGGGCTGCAGCCAGGGTCAATACATGTCCAATCACAGGCAATGTTCAAACAGAGATTAGGTGACTGCGTACTTGTTAGAGATGTATTAGAGCAGAGTCAACTATCACATAGGTGGTTAGATAGATTTTGGCCAAATCCCTTTCAAACACAGTATTATATTTCTACAAATGTCAGGAAGAATTTAAGCTCATGTATCAATTTTTTTCATAAAAATATATATTGAGAATTGTAGTAGGCATTGGGTGTCCAATGATAAAACAATCTTGTGAATGGTACTAAAGGAGCTATTCAGCATGCAGTGAGTATATATGTTGTAAGTTCTAAGAAGGAAAATAACAGCAGAGTAAAATAGTAACAGAACAGGTGAACTGGATTTATTCTCAAGAGTTGAGAAAGTCCTCAAATAAGAAGACAGTATTTAAACTGAGACCTCAGGGAATCCAAAAAGGAGTCAAGCCACAAAAGAGTTGTCCAATTCTAGGGACAAAATATCCCATATTTGAAGGTTCAGCACTGTAAGACTCTCTATTATCATATATATTTATTGTCAGCATATCCATTACCCAATCATAAAACTCTTACACAAACTACTAATGGCATGTGTTTTGCATTCCAATATGAAACTATACAGAGAGCTTAAATTTAATAGCAAAAGGAAATTTTCTGCAAAAAATATAATGAATGGGTCAAAGTAGTAAAAAGGTACTATGGAAGACTTAAGCATTTACCAATAGGTATCCTTAGAATTAAACAACAGAAAAACAAACAATAAAACACTAAAAATAAGTTCCCCTGAGAAGTTATTTGCATCATTAGAGCAATTTTCTTATTTTTTCATTCGTTTTTGTTTTCCATGTTATTTTTCATTGCTAATACAACATTAAAAAGACTTAATCTCTAAAAAGTTTGTGCTTTTACCAGATTAACCATTGGTTTTGGCAATTAGAATTTTGCCACATTATGAGAAAAACAGAGCGTGCATTTTGGGGTAAAATATTAGTCCACAAAAGTTAATTTTGGAAATAATATTTTCAAAATATGCACATAATCCACCTAGAATGTAATATGTATTAGTCTTAGGAAACAGTATTTCAGCATGACAAAATTGATAATTTCCTAAAAATGTATAATTTAAGACGGAACAAATTGTCTTAGGAATTAATAAAGCCCACATGCTAATGCATGTACTTCGAATGTGTCACATATTCATTTACCTACGTTGGAATAAAATTCCCTTTTAGTCTTTCATTCTTGCAAATGAAGTATGGCCATTCTATGGAAAAACAGTTATTGGTGAATACTTCTTAAGAAAGTATAGAAAGATATTTAAGGACTTAAGATTTGGTATGTCAGGATATTTTTTCTCCTTCTAATGGTAATTGGAAAAGCTGAATAGTTGACTCATTAACAAAGTGGTTGCATTTTTTTCAATGGCATAGCAGCCATATATTTAAATATTAAAGATTCACAAATAAACTTTTGGTTTTCTTTGGACAAAAATGTGTGTTCCAAACTATGAATCACTTTTCTGTCAATTTTTATTTACCTCCTGATAATTACTAATATAAGAGCTCTGTATTATTTCACATAAATATTTTACTATGAAATAAAATACATTATAGAAAAAATATATATTATTAAGTATTCTGAGAAGTTTCCAGTTTCAGAATTGACTATTGGGTTAGACACAAAAATCTTATTCATGAACTAATGCTCTAAAAAATAATCTTCGGGAAGATGGTGGCGTTGGAGGACACTGGGCTTACTGCGCGTCCTGCTGATCACTTAGATTCCACCTACACCTGCCTAAATAACCGAGAGAACAGCTAGAAGACTAGCAGAACGGAGTCTCCAGAGCCAAGCACAGACGAGAGAACCACAGAAAAGGGTAGGAAGGGCAGAGAGGCGGTGCGCACTCCACGGACTCGCGGGAGGGAGGCGGGTGGAGGGGCAGCCCGCCAGCCAAGCAGAACCCCCAAGTCTGGCTTGCAAAAGTGGAGGGGCCTGACAGAGTGTGTTCCGACAGCAAGCGGGACTTGACATCTGGAAGGTTATAAGCTAACAGCTCTGCTCGGAGAACGAGAGGGCTTGAGGACAACGGGAAGGAGAGTTGTTGAGCCCTGGATGACAGAGCTCAGCTTGGGGGGGAACAAAGACGCTCGCCAGCACCATATCCCTCGCCCATCCCCCAGCCAAAATCCCAAAGGGAACCAGTTCCTGCCAGGGAACTTGCTTGCACCACGCAAACACCCAAAGCTGTGCTTCTGCAGATCCATCCCTCCAGCGGGTCTGACTCCCTCCTGGTGCTGCAGGGCCCCTCCCGAAGCAGATCTCCACAGGGAAAGCAAGCTGAGCTTGCCCCTCCCGCCGCCGTGCACCTTGCTGATCCACGCCAGGTAATACGCCAGATTCCAGCACCACAAGCCTGGCAGTGTGGAAGTAGCCCAGACGGGCCATGCCACCCCACAGTGAATCCCACCCCTAGGAGAGGGGAAGAGAAGGCACACACCAGTCTCACTGTGGCCCCAGTGGTAGGCTGGGGGCAGACATCAGGTCTGACTGCGGCCCTGCCCACCAACACAAGTTATTCAAGACAGCACAGGTAAAGTGCCCCGCAGTCCTGCACCACTCCAGGGACTATCCAAAATGAAGAAACTGAAGAATTCTCTTCAGAAAAACGCCCAGGAAATAACAACAGCTAACGAACTGATCAAAAACGATTTAAACAATATAACAGAAAGTGAATTTAGAATAATAGTCATAAAATTAATCACTGGGCTTTGAAAACAGTATAAAGGACAGCAGAGAATCTCTTGCTACAGAGATCAAGGGACTAAGGAACAGCCAGGAGGAGCTAAAAAATGCTATCAACGAGTTGCAAAATAAAATGGAGACAACTACGGCTCGGATTGAAGAGGCAGAGGAGAGAATAGGTGAACTAGAAGATAAAATTATGGAAAAAGAAGAAGCTGAGAAAAAGAGAGATAAAAAAATCCAGGAGTATGAGGGGAAAATTAGAGAACTAAGTGATGCACTAAAGAGAAATAATCTACGCATAATTGGTATTCCAGAGGAGGAAGAGAGAGGGAAAGGTGCTGAAGGTGTACTTGAAGAAAATATTGGTGAGAACTTCCCGGATCTGGGGAAGGAAAAAGGCACTGAAATCCAAGAGGCACAGAGAACTCCCTTCAGATGTAACTTGAATCAATCAGCACGGCATCTCATAGTGCAACTGGCAAAATACAAGGATAAAGAGAAAATTCTGAAAGCAGCTAGGGATAAATGTGCTCTAACATATAAAGGGAGAACTATAAGACTCATGACCGATCTCTCTACTGAAACTTGGTATGCCAGAAAGGAATGTCAGGAGATCTTCAATGTGATGAACAGAAAAAAATATGCAGCCAGAATCCTTTATCCAGCAAGTCTGTCATTCAGAATAGAAGGAGAGATAAAGGTCTTCCCAAACAAACAAAAACTGAAGGAATTCGTCACCACTAAACCAGCCCTAAAAGAGATCCTAAGGCGGATCCTGTGAGACAAACTACCAGAGACATCGCTACAAGCATGAAATCTACAGACATCACAATGACTCTAAACCCATATCTTTCTATAATAACACTGAATGTAAATGCACTAAATGCACCACCCAAAGACATAGGGTATCACAATGGATAAAAAAACAAGACCCATCTATTTGCTGTCTACAAGGGACTCATTTTAGACCAGAGGACACCTTCAGAATGAGAGTGAGGGGATGGAGAACTATTTATCATGCCACTGGAAGCCAGAAGAAACCTGGGGTAGCCATACTTAAATCACACAAACTAGACTTTACATTAAAGGATGTAACAAGGATGAAGAAGGGCATTATATAAAAATCACGGGGTCTATCCATCAGGAAGAGCTAACAATTATAAATGTCTATGCGCCGAATACAGGAGTCCCCAAATATAAAAAAACAATTACTCATAAACATAAGCAACCTTATTGATAAGAATGTGGTAATTGCAGGGGACTTTGACACTCCACTTACAGAAATGGATACATCATCTAGACACACGGTCAATAAAGAAACAAGGGCCCTGAATGATACATTGGATCAGATGGACTTGACAGATATATTTAGAACTCTGCATCCCAAAGCAACAGAATATACTTTCTTCTCGAGTGCACATGGAACATTCTCCAAGACAGATCACATACTGGGTCACAAAACAGCCCTTCATAAGTATACAAGAATTGAAATCATACTGTGCATACTTTCAGACCACAATGCTATGAAGCTTGAAATCAACCACAGGAAAAAGTCTAGAAAACCTCCAAAAGCATGGACGTTAAAGAACACCCTACTAAAGAATGAATGGGTCAACCAGGCAATTCGAGAAGAAATTAAAAAATATATGGAAACAAACGAAAATGAAAATACAACAATCCAAATGCTTTGGGATGCAGCGAAGGCAGTCCTGAGAGGAAAATACATTGCAATCCAGGCCTATCTCAAGAAACAAGAAAAATCCCAAATACAAAATCTAACAGCACACCTAAAGGAAATAGAAGAAGAACAGCAAAGGCAGCCTAAACCCAGCAGAAGAAGAGAAATAATAAAGATCAGAGCAGAAATAAACAATATAGAATCTAAAAAAACTGTAGAGCAGATCAATGAAACCAAGAGTTGGTTTTTTGAAAAAATAAACAAAATTGATAAACCTCTACCCAGGCTTCTCAAAAAGAAAAGGGAGAGGACCCAAATAGATAAAATCATGAATGAAAATGGAATTATTACAACCAATCCCTCAGAGATACAAACAATTATCAGGGAATACTATGAAAAATTATATGCCAACAAATTGGACAACCTGGAAGAAATGGACAAATTCCTAAACACCCACACGCTTCCAAAACTCAATCAGGAGCAAATAGAAAGCTTGAACAGACCCATAACCAGTGAAGAAATTGAATCAGTCATCAAAAATCTCCCAACAAATGAGTCTACGAGCAGATGGCTTCCCAGGGGAGTTCTACCAGACATTTAAAGCAGAGATAATACCTATACTTCTCAAGCTGTTCCCAAAAACAGAAAGGGAAGAAAAACTTCCAGACTCATTCCATGAAGCCAGTATTACTTTGACTCCTAAACCAGACAGAGACCCAGTAAAAAAAGAGAACTACAGACCAATATCCCTGATGAATATGGATGCAAAAATTCTCAATAAGATACTAGCAAATCGAGTTCAACGGCATATAAAAAGAATTATTCACCATGATCAAGTGGGATTCATTCCTGGGCTACAGCGCTGGTTCAACATTCACAAATCAATCAATGTGATACATCACATTAATAAAAGAAAAGATAAGAACCATATGATCCTGTCAATCGATGCAGAAAAGGCCTTTGACAAAATTCAGCAACTTTCTTAATAAAAGCCTTCGAGAAATTCGGGATAGAATGAACATACTTAAACATCATAAAAGCTATTTATGAAAAGCCCACAGCTAACATCATCTTCAATGGGGAAAAACTGAGAGCTACCCCCTGAGATCAGGAACACGACAGGATGTCCACTCTCACCGCTGTTTTTTTAACATAGTGCTGGAAGTGCTAGCATCAGCAATCAGACAACAAAAGGAAATCAAAGGCATAAAAATTGGCAAAGATGAAGGTAAGCTTTCACTTTTTGCAGATGACATGATATTATACATGGAAAATCCAATAGACTCCACCAGAAGTCTGCTAGAATTGATACATGAATTTAGCAAAGCCGCAGGATACAAAATCAATGTACAGAAATCAGTTGCATTCTCATACACTAATAATGAAGTAACAGAAAGACAAATAAACTGATCCCATTCACAATTGCACCAAGAAGCATAAGATACCTAGGAATAAATCTAACCAAAGATGTAAAAGATCTGTATGCTGAAAACTATAGAAAACTTAGGAAGGAAACTGAAGAAGATATAAAGGAATGTAAAAACATTCCATGCTCATGGATTGGAAGAATAAATATTGCCAAAATGTCAATACTACCCAAAGCTATCTACACATTCAATGCAATCCCAATTAAAATTGCACCAGCATTCTTCTCGAAACTAGAACAAGCAATCCTAAAATTCATATGGAACCACAAAAGGCCCCGAATAGCCAAAGTAATTGTGAAGAAGAAGACCAAAGCAGGAGGCATCACAATCCCAGACTTTAGCCTCTACTACAAAGCTGTAATCATCAAGATAGCATGGTATTGGTACAAAAACAGACACATAGACCAATGGAATAGAATAAAGACTCCAGAATTGGACCCACAAAAGTATGGCCAATAAATCTTTGACAAAGCAGAAAAGAATATCCAATGGAAAAAAGACAGTCTCTTTAACAAATGGTGCTGGGAGACCTGGACAGCAACATGCAGAAGATTGAAACTAGACCACTTGCTCACACCATTCACAAAAACAAACTCAAAATGGATAAAGGACCTGAATGTGAGACAGGAAACCATCAAAACCCTAGAGGAGAAAGCAGGAAAAGACCTCTCCGACCTCAGCCGTAGCTATTTCTTACTTGACACATCCCCAAAGGCATGGGAATTAAGAGCAAAAATGAACTACTGGGACCTCATGAAGATAAAAAGCTTCTGCACAGCAAAGGAAACAACCAACAAAACTAAAAGGCAACCAACGGAATGGGAAAAGATATTTGCAAATGACATATCAGACAAAGGGCTAGTATCCAAAATCTATAAAGAGCTCACCAAACTCCACACCCGAAAAACAAATAACCCAGTGAAGAATTGGGCAGAAAACATGAATAGACACTTCTCTAAAGAAGACATCCAGATGGCCAACAGGCACATGAAAAGATGCTCAACGTCGCTCCTCATCAAGGAAATACAAATCAAAACCACACTCAGATATCACCTCATGCCAGTCAGAGTGACTAAAAGGAACAAATCAGGAGACTATAGATGCTGGCGAGGATGTGGAGAAACGGGAACCCTCTTGCACTGTTGGTGGGAATGCAAACTGGTGCAGCTGCTCTGGAAAACAGTGTGGAGGTTCCTCAAAAAATTAAAATAGACCTACCCTATGACCCAGCAATAGCACTGCTAGGAATTTACCCAAGGGATACAGGAGAGCTGATGCATAGAGGCACTTGTATCCCAATGGTTATAGCAGCACCTTCAACAATAGCTAAATTATGGAAAGAGCCTAAATATCCATCAACTGATGAATGGATAAAGAAGTTGTGGTTTATATATGCAATGGAATACAATTTGGCATTGAGAAAGGATGAAATATGGCCTTTTGTAGCAACGTGGATGGAAGTGGAGAGTGTTATGCTAAGTGAAATAAGTCATACAGAGAAAGACAGATACCATATGTTTTCACTCTTATGTGGATCCTGAGAAACTTAACAGAAGACCATGGGGGAGGGGAAGGAAAAAAAAAAGTTAGAGAGGGAGGGAGCCAAACCATAAGAGACTCTTAAATACTGAGAATAAACTGAAGGTTGATGGGGAGGTAGGAGGAAGGGGAAAGTGGGCCTTGAAGAGGGCACCTGTTGGGATGAGCACTGGGTGTTGTATGGAAACCAATTTGACAATAAATTTCATATTTAAAAAAAAGAGTAGGATTAAATTTCAGAATTATAAAACACACATATGCATAAACATTCCTCCTATACACTGCATAGGAATACACTAAGATGTTGTTTCATTTGCAATAATTCGCCTTTTTGTTTGATTTTTTTTATTTCTTTTGAGTTCATTTGTTTCTAAAAATGTATTTTAAGGATATGGCTTCCTTAAAAAAAAAGAAAACCTCATCTCATACTTTCCTATCAACTGTTCTCTTACATGCAGCATAGCCTTATGTTATTCAATGTAGAAGATAATTCATGTCAATTTATACATTTATCCTTTCAAATTTAAACTTTATACACCTACATATTTTCTTTTAAAGTTCATTTCAATGGATCTTCAAATTTTAATTTAAAATGAATATAAGCTTTAATTTTGTTTTTGTTTACACATAGATTAATACTTGAATTGATTATGTACATCAAAAAGGATTATGCATTTTTAAATATTATATTTATGCTATTTTTATTTATTTTTGATATTTAAAAAATGCAAAGAAAAGAATATAACAGCATATCAAATGCTAGAAATTTATTAGTGTATTTCAGTTTTTAACAAGTATATAATTTCAAAAAACTATACAATTAATAACTGATTATCCATTAACTATAACTTTATAAATAAAATTGACGTGTCCTGTAATCATCCTATCTCATTCTTTAGAAATAAAATAATTTTCTGGTGTATATATTTTCAGTGTATTTCATTCTTTTGTACAAATCTGTTTTACAAAGCCTATTTTTTGATGATTTTCAAATGCATTTAATTGGCATCATGCAGAAAAAAGAATCCTATAACATTTTACTCAAAACCATATCACATCCCCCGTGAATTCTACATAATAATGTAAATGTATCTGATTTACCCCAAATTATTATTGCAATGTTTGATGGTTTTCTACTCTTAAGATGATTTTAGGGGCGCCTGGGTGACACAGTTGGTTGAGCATCCAACTCTTGATTTCCACTCAGGTCATGATCCCAGGGTCTTGGGCTCAAGCCCCACGTCCAGCTGCATGCTGAGAGAGTGGAGCCTGCTTAAGATTCTCTCTCTCTCCCCACTTCTGCCTCCTTCCCCTGCTCATTCTCTCTCTCTCAAATAAAATGAATAAAAATGAATAAAAATAAAATGATTTTAAAATAATAAAAGAGAAAAGATTGTTTTACTTCTTTGTAAGTTACAAAATCTTACCTGTTATGTGTATCATTTTTTGTATTAAATAGAAGCAGTGGTGTTAATTATCTTAAGAAGACTACTCAGGAATGTCCTACTTTTATGTTACAAATTAATATACACATTTATAAGAAAAATGTATAGGATTTATCCTTTTTTAAGTTAATATGGGATTTTAAAAATATGTATATATTATACTAATCGTGTTGAAAGAAATTACTAAGAAAAATATTGATGAAAACTAACAGTTGATAAAATCAAATATTTTTATTATTTGGGACTTTTTCTCTCCATGAAATAAAGAGAAGCAGAGAAATATATAAAGTTTCTCTAAAATACAGATTTGCTAACAGTTATCAATAGGATAAAAGTGAAGTCATCTCGAGAACTTAATATATTTACAGAAAAAGAAAGCATAGGTCAATTTTGCTAACTAAAAAAACAAACAAACAAACATACAACAAAGGACAATCTTTAAGAAATCTGACAAAAGGGATTTTAAGGCCTTCAAAACTGATCATAGAAAGCATAAAACTACTCTCAGACCATGGAAAGAATTTCATATGCAAAATGGACTGAGTTATACAAAAGACATTAATTGTATTTATAAAGACTATTTTATAGCAGCCTTTCTAAAACATGAAGAATAACTGGCAAATGCAAAAAGAAACTTACAGAGCTAGCATCCTCAAGGTGCTCTGAGGGACAATAGTTCCAGGAACTCAGTTTCTCTGTGAAGGAAGCCTATTAGCTAGGCCATCATAGCTATGGCCTGAGGAACAGACTTCTCATTAAAAACACATCTAGGGAATGACTGGAATCGTTTCTAGAGACCTCAGAGAGTGAGTGCTAGCTTTGTGCTTATCCTCTGTCATGCTCCTTGAGGGAAGCACTACATGTGTCTGGTACCTGGTTTTTGCAGCTGATACCCAGAGGGTGCCCCTTGATTTCTTGGCTCTGGTTGTCAGAGGGGCTTGTGTTTCTGGGTCCTACAGGACTAGAGGAAAAGGAGGGACAGTTCTTGGTAGGATATTACCTCCTGGGTGCTGCACAGACAGCAGACTGAGGCACACCCCCTTAGTCTTTCTGTGAAGAAGGTCACTTTATTGTCCTAGAGATTGAGCTGATGGGGGGGTTTCAGGTTTGGCACATATTTAGTCGAATGGAACTGCTCTCAAAAAACATAGGCAATGGACACCATCTTGGCTCATTTGCTCTGCCTTGTTCCAGTTTGCCATTATCTCTGAGAAAGGAGCTTATACACTTGTCTGGAGCCATGATTTTGTAATTACCAACCAGGGAACATCTCTAGATCACCTGGTTCTGGTGGCCAATAGGGTTTATGTAGGTGGTCAGACAGGACTGTATATATTAGCATACTTTCAAAAATTGTTGCCTGAATATCTGGCTTCTAGTCAGCCTGAATTGAGATGCTGAGATCCTTTCCTCTGGAACACTGACAAATCTTGGCACATCCTCAAATACTGGAAGCCACTGAAAATATAATAGGCTGCTGAACAAGCACAGAGGTTTGAGAGACAACCAAGAGCTGGGCAGGGCTGAATGAAAAGGTTCATCTCCTTTGAGACTGGGAGTGGTGGCTGATTTATCTTCAGAATAGAAACCAAGCACAGAGAGTAAAGCAAAATGTAAAACCAGAGGAATATGTTCAAAATGAAAGAATAAGATAAAACCTCAAGAAAAGACCCTTAATGAAACAGAGATAAGTAACTTACCTGATAAAGAGTTCTAAGTAATTGTTATAGAGACTCTCACTAAAGTAGGGAGAAGAGGGGCGCCTGGGTGGCTCAGTCAGTTAAGTGTCTGGCTTCGGCTCAGATCATGATCTCACAGCTTGTGGGTTCGAGCCCCACGTCCCGCTCTGTGCTGACAGCTCAGAGCCTGGAGCCTGCTTCTGATTCTGTGTCTCCCTTTCTCTCTCTGCCCCTCCCCCCCACTCACACTCTGTCTCTGTCTCTCAAAAAATAAATAAACAATAAAATTTTTTAAAGAAGGGAGAAGAATGGATGTGCACAGTGAGGACTTCAATAAGAAATGTAAAATACAAGAATGTACTGAATAGAATGCAATAACTGAACTGGAAAAAAAAAACACTAGAAGGGTTCAAAAGCAGATTCAATAAAGTAGAAAAAAAGGATCAGTCAGCTGAAAGACAAGACAATAGAATTCATCCAATCAGGACAGTAAAAAGAAAAAAATAATAAAGATAGCTTAAGGGGCTTTTAGGACATCAAACAGACTAACATTCACATTATAGGACTCCCAGAAGAAGACAGAGAGAAAGGGACATAAATCTTATCTGAAGAAATAATGGCTGAAGACTTCCATAACTTGGGGAAGGAAACAGATATCTAGATCCATAAGTTAAAGAAAGTTCAAAGGAAGAGGAGTCCAAAGGGACGGACATCATCAAGACACATTATTATTAAAATGTTATAGTTAAAGACAAGGAGAAAAAATTAAAAGCAGCAAGATAAAAACCAACTTGTTATGTAAAGTTTGTCAGCACAAATTTTGTAGCCTAGAGGGAGTGGCACAGTATAGGCAGGGCTGAAAGAAAAAAATTTCCAACCATGAATCTCTACCTGGCACTCTTAGCATTCAGGATAGAAGGAGATGTAGAGAATTCTCTAGATAAACAAATTCTAAAGGAGTTCATCACTGCTAAAGAAACTGCCCTTAGAAGAAATATTAAAGGGACTTCTTTAAGCTGGAATGAAAGGGTGCTAATTAGTAACAAGAACATGTATAAAAGCATAAATCTCACGAGAAAAGCAAATATATAGTAAAGGTAGTGGATTTATTACTTATACAGCTGGTATCAACTTAAAATAGACTGTTGTAAGTTGTTATATGTGAGCCTCATGGTAACCACAAACCAAAACCTATAGTAAATATACAAAAGATAAAAAGAAAGGAATATAAACTTAACACTAAAGGAAGTCATCAAACCGCCAAGGACAAGAATAAGAGAAGAAGAAAGGAACATAGATGAATTACAAAAACGGCTAGCAAACATTTAGCAAAATGGCAATAAGCACATACCTATCAATAATCACTTTAAACGTATATAGGCTAAGTTCTCTGATGAAAAGACATAGAATGGTTGAATGGATAAAAAAGTGAGACTTATTTATATGCTGCCTTTAAAACACACTCTTTAGATGCAAGAATATACACAGGCTAAAAGTGAAGGGATAGAAAAAAATGTTTCATACAAACAGAAACCAAATGAAAACTGGAGTAGCTTATACCT
This sequence comes from Lynx canadensis, assembly GCF_007474595.2. NCBI lineage: Eukaryota > Metazoa > Chordata > Mammalia > Carnivora > Felidae > Lynx > Lynx canadensis. The sequence goes on from NC_044303.2 coordinate 166,277,003, forward strand.
ATATCAGACAAAACAAACTTTAAAAGAAAACTGCAATAAGAGACTAACAAGGGCATTATATAGTAATAAAAGGTCAATCCAACAAGAGGACATAACATTTATATACATTTATTTACCAAATGTATAAGCACCTAAAAAAATAAAACAAATATTAACAGACCTATTAAAGAAAGGGACGGCAATACAATAGTAGGGGATTATAATACCTAATCATATCAATGGATAAGATCATCCAGACAGAAATTCAATAAGAAAACATCAGCCTTAAATTACATGTTTCAACATATGGGCTTAACAAATATATATAGAATATTATTCCAAAAGCACATAATACACATTCTTCTCAAGGCTACATGAAACATGAAACATTTCCAACATATATCAGGCCAGAAAGCAAGTTCTATAAATTTAAGAGGACTGAAATTATATCAAGCATCTTTTATAAGCACAATGAAACTAGAAATTAATTGTAAAAAGAAAACTGGATAATTAAAAAATATGTGGAGATTAAATAACATGATACTGAATAACCAATGGGTCAAAATAGAAATCAAAAGAGAAATAAAAAAATACCTTGAGACAAGCAAAACAGAAATGTAACATACCAAAATTTATGGGATACAGCAAAAGCAGTTCTAAGAGAAAAGTTTATCGTGATAAATGCCTATATCAAAAGAAGAGAAATCTCAAGCAAACAACCTAACTTTATACCTCAAGGAACTAGAAAAAGAAGAGTAAACAAAGCCCAAAGTTAGTAAAAATTAAAAATAAATAAATAAGTAAATATAAATAAATAAATAAGTAAATATTAAAGCAGAAATAAATGAAGTAGAAATTAAAAAGACGAGAGAAAAGACCAATAAACTAATAGCTGATTCTTTGAAAAGACAAACAAAATGGACAAATCTTTACCTAGTTTCACCAAAATAAAGACTGTGGACAAAAAACTAAATGGAATCACAAATGGAAGAGGAGTGGGGCACCAGGGGCACTTAACTGGGGCACTTAACTTAGTTGGTTAAGCCTCCGACTTCAGCTCAGGTTATGATCTCACAGTTTGTGAGCTCGAGACCCATGTTGAGCTCTGTGCTGACAGCTCAGAGCCTGAAGCCTGCTTCGAATTCTGTTGTTTCCCACTCTTTCTGCCCCTCCCCTCACACTCTGACTCTCTCTCTCAAAAATAAATAAACAAAAAAAATGGAAGAGGAAATGTTACAAATGATACCACAGAAATAAAAAGGATTGTAAGATATTACTATGAACAATTATATGCCAATAAATTCGACAACTGGAAGAAATGGATAACTTCCTAGAAATATACAAACTATCAAGACTAAATCATGATGAAATCTTAATAGATTGATTACTATCAAGAAGATTAAATCAGTAATCAAAAATTTTCCATTCAGGGGCACCTAGGTGGCTCATTCCATTGAGTGACTGACTTAGGCTCAGGTCATGATGTCACAGCTCATGAGTTTGAGCCCGTGTTGGGCTCTGTGCTGACAGCGTGGAGCTTGGAGCCTGTTTCAGATTCTGTGCCTCCCTCTCTCTCTGCCCCTAACCCACTCACATTCTCTGTCTGTCTTTTTTTCTCTCTCCCTCTCTCAAAAATAAATAAAGATTAAAAAAGATTTTTTTCCATCCAAATAAAAGTCCAGGATCTGATGGCTTCCCTGGTGAATTCTACCAAACATTCCAAGAATTAATATCAATCATTCCAAAAAAGAGAATACAGAGAAACTCTTTCAAGCACATTTTACAAGTCCTGCATTAGCAAACCAAATTCAACAATACTTTACAAAGATCATACACCATGATCAAGTGTATTTATTCCAGGGATGCAGCAGCTGCAAATTAATGTGACACACCACATTAACAAAATGAAGGGGAAAGATCATATGGTCATTTGAACAGATGCAGAAAAAGAATTTGAGAAAAATTCAACATCCATTTATTATCAAAACTCTCAACAAAGAAGGTGTAGTGGAAACTTAACATAACAATGGCCATATATGACAAGCCTACAGCTGTTATCACACTCAATGGTGAAAAGTGTAAAGCTTTTCCTCTAAGATCAGGAACAGGGTAATAATATCCATTCTTACCACTTTTATTCAACATGGTACTGGAAGTCTAGCCAGAGAAACTAGCAAGAAAATGAATTACAAGTTGTCCAAATGGGAAGAACTAAAACTTTCCTTATTTTCAGATAATATAACATTATACAGAAACCTGTAAAATTCCATCAAAAAACACCTCTAGCACCAACAAACAATTTCAGTAAAGTTGAAAGACACAAAATCAGTACATAAAAATCTGTTGCATTTTTACAGTAATAACAAAATATCAGAAAAATAAATTAAGGAAACAACCCCATTTATAATTGCATCTATGAAAATAAAATACCTAACAATAAATTTAACCAAGGAGATGAAAGATCTGTATATTGAAAACTAAAGAAAAAAATTAGTAAGAGACATTGAAGACAGAAATAAATAAAAATATACTCCATGCTCATGGACTGGAAAAATTAGTATGGTGAAAATGTCCATACTATCCAAACCAATATAAAGATTCAATGCAATCCCTATCAAAATTTCAATGATATTTTTCACAGAAATAGAACAAACAATTTTAAAATTTGTATGAATCCACAAAATACAAAGACTCACAATGGTCAAAGCAATCTTGAGAAAGAGCAAAACTGGAGGCATCAAAATCCCTAATTTCAAACCATATTCTAAAACTGTAGTAGTGAAAACAGTATGGTATTGGCATAAAAACAGACACATAGATCAAAGGAACAGAATAGACAGTCCAGCAGTAAATCCACACATATATGATGAATTAATTTATGATAAAGGCATGAAAAATATACAATGGGGGAAAAGACAGTGTTTTAAATAAATAGCATTGGGAAAACTGGAGTGCCACATGCAATAAACAAAAAAACAAACAAACAAACACTGGTCCACTATCTTACATCACAAGTAAAAATTAACTCAAATGTATTAAATATTTGAACCTAAGACCTTAGCCATAAAACATCCAGAAGAAAACACAGGTGGTAATCTCCTTGATGTTGGTCTTGGTAATGATTTTTTTAATCTGACACCAGAAGCAAAAGAAACAAAAGCAAAAATAACCACATGGTACTACATCAATCTAAAAAGCTTCTGGGGGCATTTGGGTGGTTTAATTGGTTAAGCAAATGACTTTTGGTCTTAGCTCAGGTCATGATCTCACAGTTCATGGGGTCAAGCCTCACGTCGGGCTCTATGCTGATGGTGATGGCATGGAGCCTGCTTGGGATTGTCTCTCCTTCTCTATGCCCTTCCCCCCACTTGTGTGCTTTATCTCAAAATAAATAAACATACTTAAAAAATTAAAATAAATAAAAATAAAAAGCTTCTGTACAGCAAAGGAAACCATCAACAAAATGAAAAGGCAGCTTACTGAATGGGAGAAAATAATTTCAAATCATTTATCTTGGGGCTAGTATATATCAAATATATACAGAGAACTCATACAACTCAATGGTAAACAAAACAAACAATATGATTTTAAAAATGGGCAGATGAGGGGCACCTGAGTGGCTCAGTTGGTTAAGTGTCCAACTTCAGTTCAGGTCATGATCTCACAGCTCATGGGTTTGAGCCCCATGATGGGCTCTGTGCTGACAGCTCAGAGCCTGGGGACTGCTTTGAATTCTGTGTCTCCCTCTCTCTCTGCCCCTCTCCTGCTCATGCTCTGTCTCTCTCCGTCTCTCTCAAAAATAATTGTGTGTCTGGGAAATACAAATCAAAACCACAGTGAGGTATCACCTCACACCTATTAGAATCAAAACCACAGTGAAGTATCACCTCACACCTATTAGAATAACTATTATCAAAAAGACAAAGACATGCTAACAAGGATGTGGAGAAAAGATAATCCTTTTACATTTTAGTGGGAGTGTAAATTAAGGCAGCCACTATGGAAAACAGTGGAATATTCTTAAAACTTTAAAAATGGAACTACCATACAATACAACAATTCCACTACTGAGTATTTATCAGATGCAAACAAAAACACTAATTTGAAAAGATATGTGCACCCCATGTTAATTTCAGTATTATTTATAATGGCCAAGATATGGAAACCACATAAGTGTCTGCTGATTGGTGAATGAATAAAGGAAACGGGAGATACACACACACATACACACACACACACACACACACACACACACGCTGGAATATTATTTGGTCATAATAAAGCTGAAAACTTGTAATTTGTGACAATTTGGGTGGACCCTGAGTGAATTATGCTAAGAGATATAAGTCACAGAAAGACAGATATGATCTGTCTTAAATGTGGAATCTAAAACAAAAATAAAAGCAAAAAAATCCCAGGCTCATAAACATAGAGAACAGACTGGTGGACCAGTGGTTACCAGAGGCCGGCAGTAGGGGTTAGGCAAATTGGTGGAATGTTTTGCTTTCTTTTGTATTAGTTTTAATAAATTGAATAAAGACAGTATGAGAATTGCAAACCAACAGATCATGCTGTTAATTTTACTTAATCAAAGTATGTATTAATAAGTTGAGATACAGCTTAAAAACAAACAAAAACACTGCTGTGGTAGAATTAAGCAAAGGTCCTTAATGTGAACAGTCACATTCCAGTTTATAATGAGGCCCGAAAAGAAAGAGTGTAAAACACTATTAAAAGCAGTTCTCAGAGCTTGCAAACATCAAGTACAGACAAGAAGAAAAACTGAACTGTAATATCAGGCAACATATTTAAGTGTAGTCATTGAGGTTACTGTTGAAACAGAAAGCAAAAACAATAATCAACACAAAACAGTCAGAAACCTGGTCATTGCCTTATAATTTTCATTTTTCCATATGGGAAAGTGTAGAATTAAAAAATAAAACCACGGCCATGCGGGAAGATGGCGGCGTAGGAGGACGCTGGGCTCACCGCGCGTCCTGCTGATCACTTAGATTCCACCTACACCTGCCTAAATAACCCAGAAAACCGCCAGAGGATTAGCAGAACGGAGTCACCGGACCCAAGTGCAGACGAGAGGCCCACGGAAGAGGGTAGGAAGGGCGGCGAAGCGGTGCGCACTCCACGGACTGGCGGGAGGGAGCCGGGGCGGAGGGGCGGCTCGCCAGCCAAGCAGAGCCTCCGAGTCCGGCTTGCAAAAGCTGAGGGGCCTGACGGACTGTGTTCCGACAGCAAGCGCGACTTAGCGTCTGGGAGGTCATAAGTTAACAGCTCTGCTCAGAAAGCGGGAAGGCTGGAGGACAAAGGGAGGGTGAGCTGCGGAGCCCCCGGACGACAGAGCTCAGTTTGGCGGGGAACAAAGGCGCTCGCCAGCGCCATCTCCCCCGCCCATCCCCCAGCCAAAATCCCAAAGGGAACCGGTTCCTGCCAGGGAAATTGCTCCCTCCTCGCAAACACCCAACTCTGTGCTTCTGCGGAGCCAAACCTCCGGCAGCGGATCTGACTCCCTCCGGCTGCCACAGGGCCCCTCCTGAAGTGGATCACCTAAGGAGAAGCGAGCTAAGCCTGCCCCCCCTCCCGCCGTGCACCTTGCCTTCCCACCCCAGCTAATACGCCAGATCCCCAGCATCACAAGCCTGGCAGTGTGCAAGTAGCCCAGACGGGCCACGCCACCCCACAGTGAATCCCGCCCCTAGGAGAGGGGAAGAGAAGGCACACACCAGTCTGACTGTGGCCCCAGCGGTGGGCTGGGGGCAGACATCAGGACTGACTGCGGCCCCGCCCACCAACTCCAGTTATACACCACAGCACAGGGGAAGTGCCCTGCAGGTCCTCACCACACCAGGGACTATCCAAAATGACCAAGCGGAAGAATTCCCCTCAGAAGAATCTCCAGGAAATAACAACAGCTAATGAGCTGATCAAAAAGGATTTAAATAATATAACAGAAAGTGAATTTAGAATAATAGTCATAAAATTAATCGCTGGGCTGGAAAACAGTATACAGGACAGCAGAGAATCTCTTGCTACAGAGATCAAGGGACTAAGGAACAGTCACGAGGAGCTGAAAAACGCTTTAAATGAAATGCAAAACAAAATGGAAACCACCACGGCTCGGATGGAAGAGGCAGAGGAGAGAATAGGTGAACTAGAAGATAAAGTTATGGAAAAAGAGGAAGCTGAGAGAAAGAGAGATAAAAAAAATCCAGGAGTATGAGGGGAAAATTAGAGAACTAAGTGATACACTAAAAAGAAATAATATACGCATAATTGGTATTCCAGAGGAGGAAGAGAGAGGGAAAGGTGCTGAAGGGGTACTTGAAGAAATAATAGCTGAGAACTTCCCTGAACTGGGGAAGGAAAAAGGCATTGAAATCCAAGAGGCACAGAGAACTCCCTTCAGACATAACTTGAATCGATCTTCTGCACGACATATCATAGTGAAACTGGCAAAATACAAGGATAAAGAGAAAATTCTGAAAGCAGCAAGGGGTAAACGTGCCCTCACATATAAAGGGAGACCTATAAGACTCGTGACGGATCTCTCTTTTGAAACTTGGCAGGCCAGAAAGAATTGGCACGAGATTTTCAGGGTGCTAGACAGCAAAAATATGCAGCCGAGAATCCTTTATCCAGCAAGTCTGTCATTTAGAATAGAAGGAGAGATAAAGGTCTTCCCACACAAACAAAAACTGAAGGAATTTGTCACCACTAAACCAGCCCTACAAGAGATCCTAAGGGGGACCCTGTGAGACAAAGTACCAGAGACATCACTACAAGCATAAAACATACAGACATCACAATGACTCTAAACCCGTATCTTTCTATAATAACACTGAATGTAAACGGATTAAATGCGCCAACCAAAAGACATAGGGTATCAGAATGGATAAAAAAACAAGACCCATCTATTTGCTGTCTACAAGAGACTCATTTTAGACCTGAGGACACCTTTAGATTCAGAGTGAGGGGATGGAGAACTATTTATCATGCTACTGGAAGCCAAAAGAAAGCTGGAGTAGCCATACTTATATCAGACAAACTAGACTTTAAATTAAAGGCTGTAACAAGAGATGAAGAAGGACATTATATAATAGTTACAGGGTCTATCCATCAGGAAGAGCTAACAATTATAAATGTCTATGCGCCGAATACCGGAGCCCCCAAGTATATAAAACAATTACTCATAAACAGAAGCAACCTTATTGATAAGAATGTGGTAATTGCTGGGGACTTTAACACCCCACTTACAGAAATGGATAGATCATCTAGACACACAGTCAATAAAGAAACAAGGGCCCTGAATGAGACATTGGATCAGATGGACTTGACAGATATATTTAGAACTCTGCATCCCAAAGCAACAGAATATACTTTCCTCTCGAGTGCACATGGAACATTCTCCAAGATAGATCATATACTGGGTCACAAAACAGCCCTTCATAAGTTTACAAGAATTGAAATTATACCATGCATACTTTCAGACCACAATGCTATGAAGCTTGAAATCAACCACAGGAAAAAGTCTGGAAAACCTCCAAAAGCGTGGAGGTTAAAGAACACCCTATTAACGAATGAGTGGGTCAACCAGGCAATTAGAGAAGAAATCAAAAAATATATGGAAACAAACGAAAATGAAAATACAACAATCCAAACGCTTTGGGACGCAGCGAAGGCAGTCCTGAGAGGAAAATACATTGCAATCCAGGCCTATCTCAAGAAACAAGAAAAATCCCAAATACAAAATCTAACAGCACACCTAAAGGAAATAGAAGCAGAACAGCAAAGGCAGCCTAAACCCAGCAGAAGAAGAGAAATAATAAAGATCAGAGCAGAAATAAACAATATAGAATCTAAAAAAACTGTAGAGCAGATCAACGAAACCAAGAGTTGGTTTTTTGAAAAAATAAACAAAATTGACAAACCTCTAGCCAGGCTTCTCAAAAAGAAAAGGGAGATGACCCAAATAGATAAAATCATGAATGAAAATGGAATTATTACAACCAATCCCTCAGAGATACAAACAATTATCAGGGAATACTATGAAAAATTATATGCCAACAAATTGGACAACCTGGAAGAAATGGACACATTCCTGAACACCCACACTCTTCCAAAACTCAATCAGGAGGAAATAGAAAGCTTGAACAGACCCATAACCAGCGAAGAAATTGAATCGGTTATCAAAAATCTCCCAACAGGGGCGCCTGGGTGGCGCAGTCGGTTAAGCGTCCGACTTCAGCCAGGTCACGATCTCGCGGTCCGCGAGTTCGAGCCCCGCGTCGGGCTCTGGGCTGATGGCTCAGAGCCTGGAGCCTGTTTCCGATTCTGTGTCTCCCTCTCTCTCTACCCCTCCCCCGTTCATGCTCTGTCTCTCTCTGTCTCAAAAATAAATAAACATTAAAAAAAAAAAAATCTCCCAACAAATAAGAGTCCAGGACCAGATGGCTTCCCAGGGGAGTTCTACCAGACATTTAAAGCAGAGATAATACCTATCCTTCTCAAGCTATTCCAAGAAATAGAAAGGGAAGGAAAACTTCCAGACTCATTCTATGAAGCCAGTATTACTTTGATTCCTAAACCAGACAGAGACCCAGTAAAAAAAGAGAACTACAGGCCAATATCCCTGATGAATATGGATGCAAAAATTCTCAATAAGATACTAGCAAATCGAATTCAACAGCATATAAAAAGAATTATTCACCATGATCAAGTGGGATTCATTCCTGGGATGCAGGGCTGGTTCAACATTCGCAAATCAATCAACGTGATACATCACATTAACAAAAAAAAAGAGAAGAACCATATGATCTTGTCAATCGATGCAGAAAAGGCCTTTGACAAAATCCAGCACCCTTTCTTAATAAAAACCCTTGAGAAAGTCGGGATAGAAGGAACATACTTAAAGATCATAAAAGCCATTTATGAAAAGCCCACAGCTAACATCATCCTCAACGGGGAAAAACTGAGAGCTTTTTCCCTGAGATCAGGAACACGACAGGGATGCCCACTCTCACCGCTGTTGTTTAACATAGTGCTGGAACTTCTAGCATCAGCAATCAGACAACAAAAGGAAATCAAAGGCATCAAAATTGGCAAAGATGAAGTCAAGCTTTCGCTTTTTGCAGATGACATGATATTATACATGGAAAATCCGATAGACTCCACCAAAAGTCTGCTAGAACTGATCCATGAATTCAGCAAAGTTGCAGGATACAAAATCAATGTCCAGAAATCAGTTGCATTCTTATACACTAACAATGAAGCAACAGAAAGACAAATAAAGAAACTGATCCCATTCACAATTGCACCAAGAAGCATAAAATACCTAGGAATAAATCTAACCAAAGATGTAAAGGATCTGTATGCTGAAAACTATAGAAAGCTTATGAAGGTAATTGAAGAAGACTTAAAGAAATGGAAAGACATTCCCTGCTCATGGATTGGAAAAATAAATATTGTCAAAATGTCAATACTACCCAAAGCTATCTACACATTCAATGCAATCCCAATCAAAATTGCACCAGCATTCTTCTCGAAATTAGAACAAGCAATCCTAAAATTCATATGGAATCACAAAAGGCCCCGAATAGCCAAAGGAATTTTGAAGAAGAAGACCAAAGCAGGAGGCATCACAATCCCAGACTTTAGCCTCTACTACAAAGCTGTAATCATCAAGACAGCATGGTATTGGCACAAAAACAGACACACAGACCAATGGAATAGAATAGAAACCCCAGAAGTAGACCCACAAACGTATGGCCAACTCATCTTTGACAAAGCAGGAAAGAACATCCAATGGAAAAAAGACAGCCTCTTTAACAAATGGTGCTGGGAGAACTGGACAGCAACATGCAGAAGGTTGAAACTAGACCACTTTCTCACACCATTTACAAAAATAAACTCAAAATGGATAAAGGACCTAAATGTGAGACAGGAAACCATCAAAACCTTAGAGGAGAAAGCAGGAAAAGACCTCTCTGACCTCAGCCGTAGCAATCTCTTCCTCGACACATCCCCAAAGGCAAGGGAATTAAAAGCAAAAGTGAATTACTGGGACCTTATGAAGATAAAAAGCTTCTGCACGGCAAAGGAAACAACCAACAAAACTAAAAGGCAACCAACGGAATGGGAAAAGATATTTGCAAATGACATATCGGACAAAGGGCTAGTATCTAAAATCTATAAAGAGCTCACCAAACTCCACACCCGAAAAACAAATAACCCAGTGAAGAAATGGGCAGAAAACATGAATAGACACTTCTCTAAAGAAGACATCCAGATGGCCAACAGGCACATGAAAAGATGTTCAGCGTCGCTCCTTATCAGGGAAATACAAATCAAAACCACACTCAGGTATCCCCTCACGCCAGTCAGAGTGGCCAAAATGAACAAATCAGGAGACTATAGATGCTGGAGAGGATGTGGAGAAACGGGAACCCTCTTGCACTGTTGGTGGGAATGCAAATTGGTGCAGCCGCTCTGGAAAGCAGTGTGGAGGTTCCTCAGAAAATTAAAAATAGACCTACCCTATGACCCAGCAATAGCACTGCTAGGAATTTATCCAAGGGATACAGGAGTACTGATGCATAGGGGCACTTGTACCCCAATGTTCATAGCAGCACTCTCAACAATAGCCAAATTATGGAAAGAGCCTAAATGTCCATCAACTGATGAATGGATAAAGAAATTGTGGTTTATATACACAATGGAATACTATGTGGCAATGAGAAAAAATGAAATATGGCCCTTTGTAGCAACGTGGATGGAACTGGAGAGTGTAATGCTAAGTGAAATAAGCCATACAGAGAAAGACAGATACCATATGGTTTCACTCTTATGTGGATCCTGAGAAACTTAACAGGAACCCATGGGGGAGGGGAAGGAAAAAAAAAAAAGAGGTTAGAGTGGGAGAGAGCCAAAGCATAAGAGACTGTTAAAAACTGAGAACAAACTGAGGGTTGATGGGGGGTGGGAGGGAGGGGAGGGTGGGTGATGGGTATTGAGGAGGGCACCTTTTGGGATGAGCACTGGGTGTTGTATGGAAACCAATTTGTCAATAAATTTCATAAAAAAAAATAAATAAATAAAATAAATAAATAAAGTAAAAAAATAAATTAATAAAACCACAATATGTTGCAAAATTATTTAATTCATTATTGTTACATTACATTACTAAAGAGTAAAGAGCATACTGGTATTTTAAGAAGAAACAGATGCCTAAAAATCTTGGGGAAGGACTAACCCCTGACATTACTCATCTCTACCCTCTGCCCATTCACCCTAGGGAGTATGTGGTTAGGAAAGGGAAAGGAGTGATTAGCACTAATATTATCGGATATCAAATTAATTGAAGAAGATAAGGATATAATCCAAAATAGGGAAAAATTTAGATTCCCCTTTAGAGTATAAAGACATGTAATTCAGGGCCAGATGGAGTGGTCTTGGTGTGAACCAATCTTATATACAGAACATATGGGAATCCTTGGTAATTTGGCCAGAAAGGTCTCAAACTTTCACAAGACATTGAAGAACTAAATTAGCTAAATTGGGAAAAATAAAGTCTGTTGGATGTGTGAGTGTGCGGTTTTGTGTGAGTCTGTATATAAATAGGTCAGTGTGTCTTTCTTTCAACTTTTCTTCTCCCATATGGTGTAGATAAAATAATCAAACACTTTATATAAAGAGCTGCTTTTTTAGGTTTTCATGCATGCTTCAGGTGTAGGAAATGATAGTCAAGGCAGGAACCAGAAGAGGGAAAGGTAAAGCCTCTTCTGATCAAAGGCAGACATGAGTGTGGGTGGCAGGTAGCTTGTTGAGGATATAGAAATGAAGAGATATTAAGATGCACTCACTTTTTTACACCCTGACATCACCATATACCTAGAAGAGAGTTACAGCAGATATAGGAGCCAAATTGTTCAAATTACAGACACAATAGCACTATCTTTGCTAGCTACTCAAGAAACGGTATATATGTACAGGATACTTTATCTTCAGTAAATATATTAATTTTCTTAGGATTATAAAAGAAAATTAAATTTGTGTGGTTTTAAGTAATCTGAATCATCAGTAAAATGCATGTTTTTGGAAAGAGTGTAATTTAGAATATGCTGTTACCTCAACCAAACAACTTAAGGTAGTAAGCTACTAACAGACTGATGTTTTACCTGTATAGGGCAATCAATGTCAATGAAATGCAAAGACTCGCCTCTAGTGTGTTTCTATAATTTAAAGCACTCAAAATTGTTATTTATTATTATAAATAAAAACATATTTCTAGGATAACATTAGAAGGATATTCAAATGGCTACAAGTCAAAGAGTACACAGAGATAAATTTAAGAAATTAACATAAAATCTCTCCTACTGATTCTTCTATCTACTAGAATTTAAGTACCATAGATTTTGGGAAGATTCCACATGTATCAATAATTCTTTTTTTATATTTATTTTTTTATTTTAGAGAGAGAGAGAGAACATGAGTGGAGAAGAGGAGCAGAGGTGGAGACAGAAAGAGAGAGAGAGAGAGAGAGAGAGAGAGAGAGGGAGAGAGAATAAATGAGGGGCTTGATCCCATGACCCTGGAGTCATACTCTAAGCCGAATTCATGAGTCAGATGCTTACCTGAGTTAGAGCCATCCAGGCACCCCAATCAATAGTTCTTTAATCAAATTCTATTTCTATTGTGATGGCAAAGGAGCTGTAAAATAATAAAAAGAGATGCTAGATTATGGGGTATATAATATTAGGAAACAACAAATCTTTTTATTTTATTGTATTTATTTTTAAATGTTTATCTTTATTTTTGAGACAGAGAGAGACAGAGCATGAGCTGGGGAGAGGCAGAGAGAGAGGGAGACACAGAATCAGAAGCAGGCTCCAGGCTCTGAGCTGTCAGCACAGAGCCCGACGCGGGGCTCGAACTCATCAACTACAAGATCATGACCTGAGCCGAAGTCGGACGCTCAGCCAACTGAGCCACCCAGGCACCCCAGAAACAGAAAATCTTTCAAAATGTGTGCAAGATCCTGCCAGTCTGACATGATTTTAAACCAGATAATCTTTGTCTACCCATTTTTTAAAACTGCACTTCGGAAAATTTCTTCAGAATTTTCAAAATATTTTGGCTTATTTTAAGTAGAGAAATCTTTTTGTTCTAGATATGAATTATTTAAACATCTATATTTTATTTGGAACAGTATTTAGTAAATAAATATATCAACTTAAACAATACCTATTGAGGTAAAGATAAGACCAAGTATTCATAACAGTTTCCTCCTTGAGTCCATAAATTAGTTCTGATAACAATTTTGCAAAAATTTTTAGAAAACATTTTGAAAAATGATAACATAAATGGGCAAAGTAAATAGTGTCCTACTTCTTCAAAGGAAAACACTTAGTATGTTTATTATGTTTTTATCACTCTAATGCTTCCTCTGAGACTAGGAAATGTAAGTACCCCATGAATGGGCATTCTGGACTTTTTTATTATTATCATTTTCCCTTCTCTTCCCTTTTAGTTAGAGGCTTTAAGGGTCATTAGGCCTCTAAAACAGCTGTACACTTGAAGATAGTTCCTTTGTTTTGTTTTGTTAGTCTATATCAAAGTTTGCAGTATTCTTAATTCCTTCCCTATGTTTCCCCCATCCACTCCTGAAAGATTTATTGTATCTTCTTTGGTGTTCTCCCTAAATTTGGTAAGTGTACCAGTTCAAGAACATCATATAGTTTTATAATGTTTTATGTATCTCCTCTTTCAATAGATGGGATTACTCCAGGGGCATAAAAAATAACTTACTGAACTTCTCATTCCAAGATCTTACTTTATGATGGGGATATAATAGATATTCTTACTTGGCAGAGGTTGAATTTACTTAAATTATAATGAAACAGACAGAAATGAGGAGATTATAAAGCACATGGTAAAAAGAAAAGCAGAGGGGATTTTCTTCATAGAAATTTAGAGTTAATAAGTTTGAAATAACAATGTGTTTATAGATTAAAGTTCCAAAGTAATAAAGGAGAAAGTATGAATATCTCTGTATGAAATGATTAAAAAATATCTTCTTGATAAATAAAGAAAACAGAAAATCAAAAGGAAAAAATGTCCTGACAACCAATGTCAGGAATTTATAAATCAATCAATCAACCAATCAGTCTTTCACGTTACTTTGACATTGGTAACTAGGAGCACAATAGCACAGTTGGAAATGAGAGAAGCAAATTACATAGAAATGTATACACTGCAAGGAAAATATCAGTGAGTTGAAACTAAGAGGTTTATTTCAAAGAAGTTAGTCATGTGCAGGTATAGTTTAGAAAACAGACTCAATTGTTACCTTGCCAAATAGGCCGAGAGAACTTCTATTACTTGCAAAAATAAAAGTGTTTTTCTAAACTGGATATCAATTGTGTGCTAGACAAGCATGGATGAATGTTTGAAGTTTTTTGATTGGGGAAGGAATGAAAGAAGAGATGGAAAGTAGCATGTGTTTCGTTATTGTGATTTGTAGGTGGTAAAGACACATAGAAGTGTGAAGTATCATTTCAAAAGATTTATTCTAAAGGATTTTTAAATTTGTGTTGTCAAGAGCATAGACAACAATCAAAGTGGTGGAGTTTGGGTGAGTTCCATTCAGAGTTCCGCTCGCTCTCTTCAGTAAAATGATGGGTTCATCAAAATCAGGATACAAAGTAGCTCACTGATGACAGTAAATGTCAGTGGAATCTCTATAGTATTTATAAGGCATACTGAAGTTGAATAAATGAAAAGGATTTTATTATGATGTATTATATTTCATAAAAATATGAAAATAATCTTGCTTATGAGAAGAATAAAAGATAGAGAAGGAAATAATGAATTAAAACCAACAAAAAGAAGGTATATAAGTAAACTAAAAATGTATAAACTGAATAAAATATAAAATATAAATATGTAAATATACCAAAAAAAAAAAAAAAGGATTCCAAGAGGATGACAACTTTATTACATTTGGTTCATTTTCACTTCCAAAGTCTGAGTTACCTTTTCAGAGCCAATCAGCTTCTGGGCCTAACACATATGTGAAAACTCAGACTCTACTGGAAACCTGAAGAAGAAAGCTGATGCAGTATTCTTTTCTTCCATTACATGAGAGTCTGTGATCCCACGTCTGGCAATTCTGTGTTTAGAATCAGAACAAGGTGGACCCTGGGTCATATCTGGCCCAATGAGATTCATGGACTCTCTGGGAAAAGGGTGCAATAACAATGCATGAAGGCTCCTGAACACCCTCAGCTGAAGTATAATCAGAGAGATTGACTGAATCCTTTCCAAATTTCCAACTAGAAAAATATGAAGGGACTGAAGCGAAACAGACTTTGCTCTGACAGTCAAGTGCCATCCAACAAAGTACAATGGGCCCCTCTCTGAGATATCTGCATCAATAGAACTCTTAGTTCCACATGGGATGACGACAGCGTGTGGAAAACTTAAACAGTACATGACTCTGTGGTAAAAGTATTCACAGCAGGGGTGGCTAGGTGGCTCAGTCAGTTGAGTATTCGACTCCAGCTCAGGTCATGATGTCACGGTTTGTGAGTTTGAGCCCCACCTCACCTCAGATTTGTTGCTGTCAACACAGAGCCTGCTTCAGATCCTTTGTCCCCCTCTCTCTCTGCTGCCCCTCCCCACTCACTTGCTCTCCTTCTCTCTCAAAAATAAACAAATACACATTTAAAAAAGTATTCACAGCAATTGACTTAGAAAATGAAGAATTTATAGTGATACCTTAAACTACATTTACAAAAACTGATATATATATATATATATAAGTGATAGATGATAAATATCTTTATATAAATAGTTATAAAATGTTTTATCAGTGTTTACAAAATTAAAACAAACCTAGTGAATGGGAGTATTTTGTTGTAATTTTATGATGAGTACTTAAAGTAATGATGGGTCTACAATTGATAATACAATAAAATGTTATATACTGTTAAATAATGAGATAGTATGGGGACGTACAATATTAAGTAGTTCATAAAGATTTTTGAAATAGGAAAGTAATAATGTAAGGAAAATTCTAATAATGTGTTGGAAGCAAAGTACTTATTTATATTAGAAAACATAAGAAAATGTATATATGAAGGAAAAGCAAAAGAAAAGAGTTCCAAATGTTTCATTTGCTAATAGTGGAAGAGAAAATTGTCCAGGATTTTAAGTACCGAAATGTCTCATATTTAAGAGACATAAAAGACAGAGGTAGACCAGAGCAACTTAATTGAGATAAAATATTTCTCATTTTTATACATTTTTTTTTCTCATCAGTCCTGAAGAAAGGAAGCCAAATCATTAACTAAATGCATAAATAAAATAAGTGACCCTAGGAAAGTTTAGGATTAAGGTCCTAAAATGACATTTGTTCACACTAACAAAAGAAAGCAACAAGAAATGATGATATAGCATTATATAAGTAATAAATCTAAGAAACATCACAAGATTAAAGTCAATTATATTTAGTTGTTGTAAATCCTAAGAGCAGTATGCCTTCTTTAAAGACAGCAAGGAGCCAGATTAGACTAAAAACATGCATTCTCACAAGTATGTAAATGTCCCAATTCTCACCCCCATTCTCCTAGAAATACTAATGTACTTGACTTTATATTTGTTCCTGCAGATACCATTCATGTATATACAAGTGTAAGCACAGATATTTTTGAGGGAGTGTTCCTTTTATTCAAAGGAAGTAACATTCCAAACTTGTTCTCAAATCTGTTCCTCTCACCAATAAAAGCATTGTTTGTTTTTTTATCCATAATACATGTCGACTCACCCAGTTTTTATATTACTAATTGGTCTATCATATGGATATTGATCATATGTAATCAATACCCTATTTTTAAAATTTAAAAATTTTTTAATTTAATTTTATTTTAGAAAGAGAGGGAGTATATGCAAGTGGTGGAGAGGCACAGAGGGAGAGAGAGACAAAATCCTAAGCAGGCTCCATGCTCAATGTGAAGCTCAATGAGGGGCTCAATCCCATGACCCTAGGGTCATGACCTGAACCAAAATCAGGATGCTTAACCAACTGAGCCACCCACAGGAGGCCCTCAATACCCCATTTTTAAATGTTTACTATGAAGATGCCTCTCAGATCTCCTGCTGCAGGAAACATAATTAACTCAAGGACCCAGCTGCTGCACTCAGAAATCCATTGCTTTATTTCTATCAAGATTATGCTTCCTGTGGACTGCTCCAAAACAGTGACTGAGGGTGGCAAGAATACTAATTCAGGCCCATTTCTGAAGGACATAGGAATCCTCTGATGTGCAGTTTTGGCTTGAGCTCTCTTTGACAGTCTTGCTGAGTATTTCTCAGCTTTGCACTAGGGTCTCCAATGGTTCCACATAATCTTCCTATCCTTCTCTTCCTTCCACCTTAGGTCATACTTGGCATCTGACAACTCTCTCAGCCTCAGCTGGCTTCTTCCATTTTCTCTCAGAAGAATTTTTCCTAATTAATTTCTTGAACATTAATTCTCATCTTAGGGCCTCAGAAGGCCCAGACCAACACATTTAATATTTTTCAGCTATTTGGTAATATACATAAAGCATATGTAAGTGAAAAAAATCTCCATATTTGTAAGAAATTGTGTCTTAAGATTTACTACAAGTTTTCATCAATTATGCTCAGATCCCTTACACACAGGTAGAGTTGGATTAGATGTGACAGAAAATTTGATTGCCCTTATTCAACACAGCTCATTAAAACTATGTTTGTTTTTAAGAGTTGTTTGTTTTCCATCTCCCAAAGCTATGCCAGTTAACATGATTTATTGATATAGAGAACAGGACTATTCTTTATTAATTATATTCTAAACAATAACACTTCATCAGCAGTTTACTTAGTGTTAGTACTAGCCTAATGGGAAAAAAACACTAGATCTAACTAATGGTTCTCTTGTCATTTCAATCATTTTCTCCCTCCTCAACTGCAAATCACAGTAGTTTGTTGATATTTTGCTTTGAATCTCCAACATTGTCACATTTCCCCTAGGTGGATTTATAAAAGAATTAAAATGCTGTTGGACTATTAAAATATTATTTAGTATAAAATTTCATTTTATTATAGTTAGAAGAGAACAAAATCAAAGTCTTATATAAAGGAGGTCATTTGAGTAAATGAGCTTCACAAAATGATTTACAGCTCATACTAAAAGGTCTGTAGGATGTCATTACAAGTCAGACTAGTGATTGTCACAGATATTAACAGAAAACTTGAACATTGTAAAGCCAAATTGTCACATTTCAGTATCTGAAATTGCTATGGAAGGAATTAGCAGGATGAAAAATTGTTGCCAATTATACTTAATTTATGTGAATATTAGTCTTCATTTAACCCAAGGATCTCTCTGTTGACTAGCCACTCTGACAAAGACAAGGTATTGGTGTTCTTTAAGCAATTATAATTTATTTAAATATGTAGTGAATAAGATATTTTAAAAGATACTATATCATTTAGCATTTAGTGAATCATTTTTTAGCAACTAAATTTTTATTAATCAAAGTTAGCAAAATTTCTTAATAGTCAAATGATTCAATGAGTAAATGTGTAAACTTAGATTTACTCTAAAAAAGAAAATTTGAGTGATCTGATTTCCTGCTGCCCTGGTGCACAGCTGGGAAAATCAAATCCAGCTTACAAGCTATTAAGTGACAAGTAAATATCATAGGAGTGAACCAGATAAATAGGCAAAGTAATCTTTGCCTATTTATAGTCTTACCCTTCTGCTATTCAATAATTTATTCAGCAAACTCATGATTTGTATCTAAGAATGGCCCCAGCTTTCTTTGAGCTTCTGTGTTAGATATATCTTGTTTAAATAAGCTGTTATATTTATAACACAAAACCTCTCATGGAATCAGTCTTTGCTCTTAAAGTGCTACCAAGCATCCTACACACTAAGTCTAGTGCTCCTAGCACAACTCAAATAAGTAACAAACTAAGTGACTTAGCTTAGTAAAAATAGATAAAATTAAGCTATATTAAAACTGAAAATTTCTCTCCATCAAAGGACACAGTCAACAGAGTGAAAAAGCTATCTATGGAATGGGAGAAAATATTTGCAAATCAAAAATCAGATAAGGTTACTATAAAGAATATATAAAGAACCCCTACAATTCAAGAACAAAAGCAAAAAACCTGACTGAACATGGGTAAAAGACTTGAATAGACCTTTCTGCAAAGAAGATAAAAATGGCTAACAAGCACACAAAAAGCTGTTCAGCATCATTAGGAAATGCTGAAATCGTTAGGAAAATGCAAATCAAAACCACAATGAGATGCTACCTTATCCCATTAAGATAGTTACTATGCTAAACATCAGAAACAAACAACAAAACCCAGAAAATCACAAGGGTTGATAAGGATGTGGGAAAATTAGAACTCCATATACTGTTGGTGGGAATGTAAAAATGGTGCAGCTATTATGGAAAACAGTATGGTGCTTCCCTCCAAAACTTAAAAGAGAATTACCATATGGTCCCGGAATTCCATTTCTGGACAGACACCCAAAAGAATTGAAAGCAGGTCTTGAAGAGGTATTTGTGCACCCATACTCATAGCAGTATTATTTACAATCACCAAAATGTGGAAGCTACTGAAGTATCCATTTATGAATTAACGGATAAACAAAATGTGGTAAATACATACAATTGAATGTTAATCAGATTCGAAAAGAAAACAAATTTTCCATAGGTTTTCTGACACATGTTACAACAGGGATGAACCTTGAAGACATTATGCTAAATGAAAATAAGCCCATTGCCCCACAAAAAAAAACTGTATGATTCCCCTTGATATCTCAGTCTAGGTATCCTTGATACCTAGATGTAGCTACCTAGAGCAGTCAAATGTATAGACACAGAAAGATGAATTTTGATTTCCAGTAGCTAGGGGGAAATGGGAAGAGTGTTGTTTAATGGGTATAAAGCTCTAATTTTACAAGATGAAAAGAGTTCTGGAGATTGGTTGCACAACAATGTGAATATACTTTGCACTGCTGAACTGTAGAGATAACATAATTAAGATGGTAAATTTTATGTTATGGTGTATTTTACAACAATTACAATTTAAAAATTTTCTTTGAATATTTTCTAAGTCATCAATTTGAAAAAAAAATGGCCAAAAGAAGGAAAATGTTCTTTCCTTAATTGTATTATTTATATGAAAACATTCAATATATTTCTTGGCACATAGAAAGGACTAAAAATGGTAACTGCCTTATTTTTTCAGTAGACATAAAAGTATATGTATTCAGTTTTTCCTCACTTAATGACTTATAATGAATAGGTATTAGTTTTTCACCAGGAACACAAAGATGGTATTTTAAAAGGCTTTTTATTGGGGTGCCTGTGTAGCTTAGTTAGTTAAGCATCCAACTTCCACTCAGGTCATGATCTTGCAGTTCATGGGTTTGAGTCAGATCAGAGCCTGAAGCTTGCCTCAGATTCTGTGTCTCCCCCTCTCTGCTCCTCCCCCACTAACACTCTGTCTCTCTCTCCCTCTCTCAAAAATAAATAAATAAAAGGAACTAAAATGTAAAGGCTTTTTATTTTACAATAGAATAAAAATTTTACCTAGGATGGCCCCTACTAAAAGGCACTTACGTCCTAAGAGCATCCCCAAAGCTCAGTTATTTCTACTTTCTTTCCTCCTCCATCTCTGAGATTTAAATCCTCCAGTTCTTTACATTACCTGAGGCAGTATCCTTCCTCACAGAAAGGTATTATCTAAGTTCCTTTAATTGTACAGAATACATGAATGATGCAGCTAAAGACAGGGGACAAGTAAACCAAAGAGAACAGTAAATGAAATTCATGACAGAATTGAAATAAAGCTTACTGAAAGACGGTAAAAAATTTCATTTTAAAGATTAGTACCCTGTGACCAAGATAGTAATGAGATTTGCCACAAACTACACAACTAATTAATTAAAAGCAAATCAGGTAGAAGAACCAGGAGTTTCAGTTTCTCTCTTTGACCAAAAAAA
The DNA here is from genome assembly GCF_007474595.2 of Lynx canadensis. Taxonomy (NCBI): domain Eukaryota; kingdom Metazoa; phylum Chordata; class Mammalia; order Carnivora; family Felidae; genus Lynx; species Lynx canadensis. Next base: position 166,298,040 of record NC_044303.2, read on the forward strand.
AGCCAATTCACATGCACCCTCATTCAGATAATTATTCTCTAACTTCTAATTGTACTTACACATACAAAGCTGAAGATAGAAGATACTTTTATATTTTACTTCAATGCAGTGGATATTTTGATCTTTCCAGTTTGACTTTAAGGCCATTTTGCTTCCCATTAATGGTAAAAGTATTTTAACCAGAATTTCTAGTTTATTTACAAAACATTTTGTCAATTAAGTTATTTTTTTAATTTATAGACACTTATAAACATAGTGTCTATAGTAAACAACATAGTAAAAACATTTCCCTTTTTCCATTTTTCTTTTCATATTACTATTACTGTATTTACTTAATAAGGAAAATTTTTATCATAAATTTTACAATGAAGAAGGAAAAATTTTATTATAAATTTTACAATGAAGATCTCTCACTGTTCAGATACTTGTCCATTTTAAATTTCAGCAATTAGAATTACTGCCAAGAATCATGATCATTGTTTCTACCAATATTCCCATTTCAAATTTTGCAACGTTCAAAGTTACCAACAAAATGTGGTCATTAATTTTGATGACAGCTGTTTCTACGCTTTGAGTACCAGTATAAAATCATGTGAACTGAGTAAAGTATGAGTGCATGCATTTATTTCCTACATAATCTGTGGAAAAGTGTGAACAATTTCTCCCAAGTATTCTAGACTTGCTCTATTGACTGAAATACTTCCAAATACTCTACCTCTAAGTAATAATAAAAAGAAAATTACCTGGTCACACAAACAGGGTCAAAACTTCCTGCTTTCATCAGAACTCTCTTTCAGATGATGTTTTACCAACATCTGAGTACCACCTGTGGCAAGATATGTAGTGAGGATATTGCCTGTTAATGGTTAAGATGACCATGTGAGAGGTGTTTGAAGCTCCTTTTATAAAGATTCCATGGCTGGGTTTTCTAGTCATTTCAGTGAAATTGCAAACACTTGGAGAGCAGGAAGCCTGCAGAAGCAATGACTGAGAAAGAGTAATTTAACAGGCTATACTCTATTTTGGTGGAGCTGCTTTGGCCTGAAACTAAGAAGTAGTGCCTGTAACTTTGAATAAGCTATGGAGGTGGAAAGTGATAAAGAAAAAAGGATACTGGGTCAGCCCTTACTGTAAAAAATGACTTCCACCAGGGAGAAACACTGCCATCAGTAGTGACAATAGAAAAATATTTATTAAATCCACTAGTTTAATTGTAATTCTAAAGTTACTAAATGAATTTGAACCAGTCTATTTTCTGGGAAGAAAGAAAAAAATAAGTATCAGTCCACTCAAGAGACAGTAGCTACTCCATCATATCCCATTCATATCAAATTTCTGGGAGGGCAAGATTAAAGTCAACTAATACTTGATATTAACTGCAACAAATGTAACTAATAATTTTATGTAAATATTTTGATGCAATAAAGTTGTGATGTATAACTTATTATATGTGATGTATAACTTATTTCTGGTTGAATTCCACAATATGATCCTTGCTTCTACCATCTGAAATATAAGCATAATAACTACTGTGGTCTGAATGTCTGTGCCCCCCCCCACTCCAAATTCATGTGTTGAAATCCTAATAATCCCTAATGATGATATCAGGAGGTGGATCTTTTGGTAAGCCTTAGGCCATTAGGGTGGAGACCTCATGGGTTGGTTTTAGTCCCCATAAAAGAAGTTCCAGGGGCATGTGGGTAACTCAGTAGGTTGAGTGCCTGACTCTTGATTTTGGCTCAGGTCATGATCCCAGGGTCATGGGATTGAGCCCCACATCCAACTCCACATTGAGCATGCAGCCTGCTTAAGATATTCTCTCTCTTTTTGGGTCCTTTCCTTTTTCTTCTTGATCAAACTGGCTAGTGGTTTATCAATTTTGTTAATTCTTTCAAAGAACCAGCTTCTGGTTTCATTGATCTGTTCTACTGTTTTTGTTTTTTTTTGGTTTTGATAACATTAATTTCTTTTCTAATCTTTACTATTTCCTGTCTTCTGCTGGTTTGGGGTTTTATTTGCTGTTCTTTTTCCAGCTCCTTAAGGCGTAAGGTTGGGTTGTGTATCTGAGGTCTTTCTTCCTTCTTTAGAAAGGCCTGGATTGCTATATAGTTTCCTCTTAGGACCACCTTTGCTGCATCCCAGAGGTTTTGGGTTGTGGTGTTATCATTTTCATTGATTTCCATATACTTTTTAATTTCCTCTTTAACTGCTTGGTCAGCCCATTCATTCTTTAGTAGGATGTTCTTCAGTCTCCAAATATTTGTTACTTCCAAATTTTTCCTTGTGGTTGATTTTAAGTTTCATAGAGTTGTGGTCTGAAAATATGCATGGTGTCATCTCGATCTTTTTGTACTTAGAGCTGATTCGTGTCCCAGTATATGGTCTATTCTGGAGAATGTTCCATGTGCACTGGAGAAGAATGTATATTCTGCTGCTTTAGGATGAAATGTTCTGAATGTATCTGTTAAGTCCATCTGGTCCAGTGTGTCATTCAAAGTCATTGCTTCCTTGTTGAGTTTTTGATTAGATGATCTGTCCATTGCTCTGAGTAGGGTGTTGAAGTCTCCTACTATTGTGGTATTACTATCGATAAGTTTCTTTGTGATTAATTGATTTATATATTTGGGTTTTCCCACATTTGGCACATAAATGTTTACAATTGTTAGGTCTTCTTGGTGGACAGACTCCTTGATTATGATATAATGCCCCTCTGCATCTCTTGATACAGTCTTTATTTTAAATTCTAGATTGTCTGACATAAGTATGGCTACTATGGCTTTCTTTTGTTGACCATTAGCATGATAGATGGTTCCCCATCCATTTATTTTCATTCTGAAGGTGTCTTTAGGTCTAAAGTGGGTCTCTTGTAAACAGCATATAGATGGATCTTGTTTTCTTATCCATTCTGTTACTCTATGTCTTTTGATTGGAGCATTGAGTCCATTGACGTTTATATTGAGTACTAAAAGATATGAATTCATTGCCATTATGATGCTTGTAGAGTTGGAATTTCTGGTGGTGTCCTCTGGTCCTTTCTGGTCTTTTTTGTTTTTGGTATTTATTTATTTATTTATTTATTTATTTATGTATATATATTTGCATCTTTTCTCTCCTCAGAGAGTCCCCCTTAAAATTTCTTGCAGGGATGGTTTAGTGGCCAGAAACTCCTTTATGTTTTGTTTGTCTGGAACACTTTTTATCTCTCCTTCTATTTTGAATGACAGCCTTGCTGGATAAAGAATTCTTGGCTGCATATTTTTCTGATTCAGCACATATAATATATCCTGCCACTCCTTTCTGGCCTGCCAAGTTTCTGTGGATAGGTCTGCTGCAAACCTGATCTGTCTTCCCTGGTAGATTAGAGACTTTTTTTCATTGCTGCTTTCATGATTCTCTCCTTGCCTGAGTATTTTGTGAATTTGACTAGGATATGCCTTGTTGGTCGGTTTTTGTTGAATCTAATGGGAGGTCTCTGTGCTTCCTGGATTTTGATGTCTGTGTCTGTCCCCGGGTTAGGAAAGTTTCCTGCTATGATTTACTCACATAACCTTTCTACCCCTATTTCACTCTTTTCCTCTTCTGGGACCCCTTGGATTCTGATGTTCTTCCTTTTTAATGAGTTATTGATTTCTCTAATTCTTACATCATGCTCTTTTACCTTAATCTCCATCTTTTTTTTTCTGCTTCATTATTCTATAAGTTTGTCTTCTATATCCCTGATTCTCTGTTCTGCTTCATCCATCCTTGCTGCCACTGCATCCATCCATGATTGCAGCTCAGTTATACCCCACTAAAAAGGAGAACTATAGACCAATTACCCTGATGAACATGAATGCAAAAATCCTCAGCAAGATATTAGCCAACTGGCTCCAACAATACATTAAAAACATTATTCACCACGACCAAGTGGGATTTATACTGGGCTTAAGGGTCGGTTCAATAACTGCAAAATAATCAATGTGTTTCATCACATCAATAAAAGAAAGGACAAGAACCACATGATCCTCTCAACAGGTGCAGAGAAAGCATTTGACAAAATACAGCATCCTTTCTTGATAAGAATCCTCAAAAAAGTAGGGATAGAAGGATCATACCTTGAGATCATAAAAGCCATATATGAAAGATCCACTGCTAATATCCTTGTCAATGGGGAAAGACTGAGAAATTTCTCCCTAAGGTCAGGAACAAGACAGGCATGTCCACACTGCCAATGTTATTCAACATAGTAATGGAAATCTTAGCCTCCAATATCAGACAACACAAAGAAATAAAAGGCATCCATTTTGGCCAGGAGGAGGTCAAACTTTTATTGTTTGCTGATGACATGATACTCTATAAGGAAAACCCAAAAGATTCCACCAAAAAACTACAAGAACTGATCCATGAATTCAGCAAATTGCAGAATATAAAATCAATGCACAGAAATTGGTTGCATTTCTATACACCAAGAATGAAGCAGCAGAAAAAGAAATCAAGGAATCGATCCCATTTCCAATTGCACCAAAACCATAAAATACCTAGGAATAAACATAACCAAAGAGTTGAAAAATCTATACACTGAAAACTATAGAAAGCTTGTGAAAGAAATTGAAGAAGACACAAAAAAAGGAAAAAGATTCCATGCTCCTGGATAGAAAGAAAAAATAATGTCAAAATATCAATACTACCCAAAGTAATCTACATATTCAATTCAATACCTATCAAAACAACATCAGAATTCTTCACAGAGCTAGAACAAACAATCCTAAAATTTGTATGGAAACAGAAAATATCCTGAATAGAAAAAGCAATCTTGAAAAAGAAAACCAAAGCAGGAGGCATCACAATCCCAGACTTCAAGCTATACTACAAAGCTATAATCATCAAGATAGTATGGGTCTGGCACAAGAACAGACACTCAGATCAGTGGAACAGAATAGAGAACCCAGAAATTGACCCACAAATGTATGGCCAACTAATCTTTGACAAAGCAGGAAAGAATATCCAATAGAATAAAGAAGTCTCTTCAGCAAGTGGTGCTGGGAAAAGTGGACAGCGACATGCAGAAGAATGAACCTGGACCACTTTCTTACATCATACACAGAAATAAACTCAAAATGGATGAACAACCACAATGTAAGACAGAAAGCTATCAAAATCCTCGAGGAGAAAGCAGGCAAAAACCTCTTTGATCTTGCCTGCAGCAACTTCTTACTCAACACATCTCCAGAAGCAAGGGAAACAAAAGCAAAAATGAACTACTGGGACCTCATGAAAATAAAAAGCTTCTGCACAGCGAAGGAATCAATCAGCAAAACTAAAAGGCAACTGACAGAATGGGAGAAGATATTTGCAAATGACATATCAGATAAAGGGTTAGTATCCAAAATCTATAAAAACTTATCAAACTCAATACCCAAAAAACAAATAATCCAGTGAAGAAATGGAAAAACACATGAATGGACACTTCTCCAAGGAAGACATCCAGATGGCCAATCGATACATGAAAAAATGCTCAATATCACTCATTGTCAGGGAATACAAATCAAAAACACAATGACATACCACCTTACACCTGTCAGAATGGCTAACACTAACAATGTAGGCAACAACAGATGTTGGCGAGGATGCGGAGAAAGAGGATCTCTTTTGCATTGTTGCTGGGAATGCAAGCTGGTGCAGCCACCCTTGAAAACAGTATGGAGGTTCCTCAAAAAAACTAAAAATAGAACTACCCTATGACCCAGCAATTGCACTACTAGGCATTCATCCATGTGATACAGGTGTGCTGTTTCAAAGGGACACATGAATATCCATGTTTATAGCAGTACTATCAACAATAGCCAAAGTATGGAAAAAGCCCAAATGTCCATCGATGGATGAATGGATAAAGAAGAAGTGGTGTATATATACAATGGAGTATTACTCGGCAATCAAAAAGAATTAAATCTTGCCATTTGCAACTACGTAAGTGGAACTGGAGGGTATTACACTAAGTGAAATTATTCAGTCAGAGAAAGACAAAAATCATATGACTTCACTCATATGAGGACTTTAAGAGACAAAACAGATGAACATAAGGGAAGGGAAACAAAAATAATATAAAAACAGGGAGGGGGACAAAACAGAAGGGACTCATAAATATGGAGAACAAACTGAGGGTTGCTGGAGGGGTTGTGGGAAAGGGGATGGGCTAAATGGGTAAGGGGCATTAAGGAATCTACTCCTGAAATCATTGTTTCACTATATGCTAATTTGGATGTAAATTTAAAAACATAAAATATGATATTAACAAAAAAGATATTTTCTCTCTTGCTCCCTCCCTCTCCCTCTCCTTCCACCCCTGCCCCATTCATGTGCTTGCTCCCTCTCTCTCTCTCTAAAAAATAAAAATTAAAAAAAAAATGAAGTTCCACAGAGCTTCTTAGACCCTTCCTCCATGTGAGTACAAAAGCAAGAAGGTGCCAGCTATGAACAAGGAAGAGAATGCTCACCAAAACATGACCGCATTGGCTCCTCAATTTTAGACTTCCCAGCCTCCAGGCTGTGAGAAATAAACTTTTGTTGTTTATGAGCTATCTAGCGTATAGTATTTTGTTATAGCAACTTGAAGAGATATTTAAAGGCAGCAACCAATGAATAATGAAATGTGGTTTAAATTTGAAATTTAAGAAGGAAAAGAGAGAGAGAATATGTATGTGAGAGAGAATAGAGAATTCCAGCTTGGCTACACATTTAATTCTGGAAAGAGCTACATCAGACAGCATGTAATTCACAAAATTCTGAAAATTAAAACACATACTGTGGAATTTAATGATAAGCATGCAGAATGAAGAGTTGGCAGGCCAAGAAAGATTCAAAAAATTGTTTGTATCAGATGTTCCTATGACAAGATATGAGCCTTTTATCAGAGGCAAGAAAAAAATCACTTTTTAATTTGTCCAAAGTGAATCGAATCGATTTCTAAAGCACAAGAATATACACATTTACAGGAAGATAATATACCCAGTGTGGCTGACTGAACAATGCACAGGATATTTCACATATACAACCTCAGAGGAGAATGCAGAAACCATTTGTATTTGTTTGCTGGGGCTGGCAAAACAAAGTGCCGCAGACTGGTGGCTTCAACAATGGAAAATTTCCTTACAGGTCTGTAGGCTAGAAGTCTGAAATCCAGGTGCCTCAGGGTTGGTTTCTTCCAAGACCTCACTCCTTGGCTTGTAGATGGCCATCTTTTCTGTCTTCACATAGTCTTTCCTCTCTGCGTGCCTGTGTCATAATCTTCTTTTCTTATAAGGACAACAGTCATTTTGGGTTAGGGCACACACCCCCGTGACTTCATTTTTACCTAATTCCCTCTTTAAAGACCCTACCTCCACATCTTGCTCATTCTGAGCAACGGGGTTCAGACTTCAACACGAACGTTTTGAAAGGGAATAATTCAGCCCACTACAGCATTATTCAGCTCTGCAAGAAAGAGCTGCACACAACACCTGCCAATCTTTTTCCCTCTTTTTAGTCTTGCTTCTTCACAGTGGAAGAATATACATAACACAGCACCCAGTACCCAAACTGTTATTCAGAGAGTAAGGAGTTGTCAATTATACTGGGAAGTGTATCACATGGGATATATACATATTACATCAGACTAATTTGAATATCTGAACAAAGCTTACCATATTAATTTTGAAAATATTAAAAAGAAAATACGTAGCATAATGGAAATATGAGAGTTAATATTTTTAAATGGAAAATAAAATTTTAAAATTAAGTAATTTCTGTTTTAAAAATTAGCAGACCAAGTGCAAAAGAAAATACGGTAAAGCCTTGGATTGGGAGTAACTTGTCCTGCAAGTGTTCTGCAAGACAAGCAAACATTTCTAATAAATTTTAACTTGATAAATGAGCAATATCTTGCAATACAGGTAGTATGTGATGCCAAACATCATATGATCACAACTGAGCCAAGGGTTCTTCTCTCTCTCTCTCTCCCTCTCTCTCACTGTGGGCTTGTGTGTGATTATCTCCCATTCTCAGATGCTTGGTATCAGGCCGTGGTGTTTGGCAGAAATCAGTGATTTTTAAGAATGCTGGAAGGTGTCCACCATTGGCACTAGTATACTTCAAAGCACCTACAGACAGTCCTTTGCTTTTCCATATAAAAGTAAGCTTAGGAATGCTTTGCTTCATTCTAGGTCAGGCTGCCTGCAGGTAGAGATCCTTCCCTCTACTACTTTATCGCCAGTATATTAAATACAGTATATGACAAGAGTTTATTAATACTGTACTGTAGTCAACATCCATGCAAACATATACAATGGCCCCCAAGGCAGAAGATTCCATTGAGCAAATAGATAGCAGTGATTCTGTTAGTGATAGTGAAAGTAATCCTACACAATAACCTCCCTCTCTCTTGTCTCCCTCATACTAGCCATGAAGCTTTTCAAAGGTAAGTGCAGGTTAATTTGTTTACTTTTCTTTATATTTTGTATTTTCTTTATTATTTTGTGTTATAGTATTATAACTTTTTTATATGAATATTTTTAGGTTGTGGAATTTTTAGGTTGTGGAAATATTTAGGCTGTGAATCTGAGTTTCCATTATTACTTATGGGGAAATTCGCTTTGATATGCAAGTGCTTTGGATTACAATCATGTTTCCTGAATGAATTATGCTCTCAAACCAAGGTTTTACTGTACACAATGATGGAGGAAAAAAAAAGAAAAAAGTAAATTTCCACAGATGAAACACTGAAGAGAAACAATAAGAAATAAGTTCACTAAAGCCAAAAGTCAAAGTAAGATGATAAAATTAAAAAAAAATGAGATAAAAGGATGAGGTTGGATTAAGAAAAAAATAATAAAATCCCAGAGGAACAAATTAGAGGATTAAGAAACATATTAAACCAAATTACAGAGTTTCTATTTCTGAAAATCTAGTTACTGACAGTCTTAGTCCAGTAGGGCTTCTATAACAGAATAACAACTACTGGGTGTCTTGTATACAACAGAAACTTATTTGTCACAGCTCTGGAAGCTGGAAGCCTAATATCAACATGGTAGCCAAATGGTGTCTGATAAGGGTATCTGGTTCATAGACAAACATCTTCCCACCATGTCCTTACATGGTGGAAGGGACAAGAGAGCTCACTGGAGTCTGTTTTATAAGAGCACTAATTCCACTCATGAGGGTTGCACCTTCATGACCTAATCACATCCCAAAGGCCCCGCATCCTAATATTATCACATTGGACATTAGGATTTAGTGTATGAATTTTTGAGGAACACACACATTCTGTTTATAGCACTGACATTAAAGAAAACTTCAAAATATTCAATGTGAAGTCAGGAACAAAAGATGGCATGATTTAGATAATTAGAAAGAATATAATAAAGAGGGCAAATTGGAATGCACAAACCAAGATGGTAAACAAATGTAACCCCCTTTCAGATCCTTAAACATGCTCTAAAGTTCTCGGAAATGTAGGAGAAACTGTGTTACTAAAAGTGCTAATCATTCCATGATTCATTTTTCCTTCTTACAATAGAACAATCTGGCTTTTCTTGCACAGTGTTATCCAGCTGGAGAATGCCCTTCTCAGGCTCCATTGTAGCTATGTAAGGCCATTCATTAAGTTTGTGCCGAATGATGCAAGCAGATGTGATAAGTACAACTTTCAGGTCACATTTTTATAAATGATATTTTTAACCTTTCCTTTTTGAAAGCTCATTAGACGGCGGTAAATTAATTACAGCTAAAGTATTAACCCACAACAATAGAAAAAATAGAAATTTCTCCATCAACACAAAAAAGTTTTCAGTTAAATTCTGCAATATGAAAAACAGGAAAAAAGTATGTTAACCAATAAATAGAGCACAATTTAAAAAGTTACTCTCTAGAACATAGCCTGAATTTAGTACTGTGAAAGAGACAGTAAATTTTTCCCAAAGGCTAGGAAATTCTCCAAATTTGAAGATCTTTATACAAGGCAGGAGTGACAAATGTGACAGGATATCGGAAAAATAATGACCTGATAAAGAACTGTCAATATCTAAAAGTGACCCTAATAACAAGAAGCAAAAATGAAAGAGTTCCTCTCTAAACAAATTTACTGAATGGTTTGTGGAAAATGACCTAAGATAGTATGGGTGGTTTTATTGGAGAATGAAGGTCTGAATATTTTGGTATTTTTGAAGCCCATTGTATACTCAGCTTGCCTTACTCACAAGAAGAGAGGCACAAAAGAAATGTCACCATGAAGAAGCATTCAAAAATACTAGCCGGAACACTTCAAAAATAAATGCCATAAAAAGGGAAGAGGCATTTTAGATTAAGAGGAACTAAAATAGGCATAATAAATAAATTTAGTGTGTGAATATTAGTTGTACACAGATATTAAAAATGAATAGCTAGGAAAGATATTCTAGGAGATATGCACTTAAAGACGTATTAATTTCCTTTGCTGTGATAATGGTATTGTGGGTATACAGAATATCTTTATTTCTTAGAGGTACCTGCTAAGGAATCATGATGTCTTATTTTAGCTCATGTTCCCTAGGAAACAGCTCCTTAGGGGCTGAGACAAAGGTAGATGGGGTAACGTTTTATTGAGGGCAGGATAGGAAGCATGAGAGGAAATGAGTGACTCAGGGAGGACAATCAAATTCAAGAGAATGTATTAAATATTTGAGACATAGCTCTGCAGAAAACTAAAGCTGGTTGATCTGTCTTATAGGGCATCTCTTAGAAAGACTGTATGAAGCTACACTACCTGTAGGCCTGAGATGGCAAGCTACTAATCCATTAGTTCTTCCCATCTCTTATGGTTTAGTGGTCAACATCCACCCAATGGAAAGTTGACTGTCTTGATCTATCAGGTCATGTCTCTTGGCTCCACCAGAGAGCCTCTGATAAAGCAACATTCTCTGTAGGTACAGTCCAACCAGGGCCCGGTCATGGGTTTCTCCAGTCAGTAGGTTACAGACATGTGATTTTTTAGTCTGTGATAGAAGTAATGTCAGCAATATAGACCAGTACTTTAATATCATTTAACTAGTTCTGAAACGTGTAAGCTCTACTCTGGCCAGGAAGCAAGGCAGGCAGTCAGGTTGGAGGTGGGGGTAGTGGGAGAACCCAGGGAGATTGGGAATGCTACAAAATTTGGGCATTGTATGGTTCACTGGCCTCTTACATCATTTTACCACATCCATATCTCATATGAGATCAAAACCTTCTCACTTCTGAGAATCGAGACACATCCCCATACTTTCAAAGTGAGGAATTGTTGCAATCTCTGAAAATTAGATTGGATAGGAATGTTAGCAAACCAAGTTATTGTTCTAATGTTTCAGATGGTTCTGGAAATTGTTACTTTTTATTTTCCATCTCCATCTCTCATTCTAGGTTTTCATCATACTTGATCAGAAATTTAGATATTCTGGATTGTTTACCTGTAAAATGTTCCAGAATTTCTCCCTCAAATATTCTAAACCTTTAATTTCTTCATCTTGGTTCATCCTCAGATTTTGTGATATCTCATTTACATCTATCATTGACCATATTTCCAAGTGAATCCATTGGGTCTTTGCTCCTTACTGATGGCTTTTTCAATGACAACCAGGTTTTTAAGCTAATCAAGTTTGATTGTCCTTTTCTTTTAAGTGTATTTATTTATTGTGAGAGAGAGAAGGACAGGGAGAGAGAAAGAGAAGGGGGGGGAGGGCAGACAGAGGGAGAGAGAGAACCCCAAGCAGGCTCTGTACTGCCAGTGCAGAGCCTAAGGAGGGGCTTGAACTCACAAACCATGAGACCATCACCTGAGCCAAGATAAGGAGTTGGATGCTTAACCCACTGAAGCCACCCAGAAATCCCTCAAGGTTGATTTTCCTAGGCAGTATTTGTACTCTTGTCATTGTGTGATAATTCAATAGGATGAAAAATTCATAAGTGGTTAGTTAGTGGTGAAAGTTTCCAAATAGTGCAATTCTTACTGTGTCTCTTGGAAGAAGCACACTTCCTCACCTGTGAACCACAACTTCTAACCCAGCAGAGCCTACTTTTCAAGGAGCAGAAGCATCAAATGAAGGGAGTGATTAAAAAAAAGGAACATTCCTACTTTTACTTCTTGATTCTTAAACTAGTGTACTCTTGCTCTTAAGGATGCATCATTTTGCATTTTTATTGATCAAGATCATATATCATAGCTTGTAAGACTATACCCCCAAATGCAAAAGGTATTGCCAGAGATTGATACCTTAGCTTTACCACCAACAGGCTTTTCACCACTTTTTCAGACAAGCAGTTTCTGGGTTTGGGAATAATATGGTAAAATCAACAAATTCCAACATCATAAGTCAATTGTTATCTCTCTTTTGCCATGAACAAGTCCTTTGATCTGAAGCGATAAAACATGGATATGTCTGTCATTCCATAAGTCCTTGAACAGTGGTTATGCTCAAGGTTTCAAAGTCAGAGAAGGAAAGGCCAAATTTGGAGTATAATACTGACTTCAATAAGGATGCATTGCTGCTCCCTTGAGAGTGGAAGGGGTTCAAAGTAACTGTCCTGCCCCAAGAGGATTAGCTGGCTTTGTTGAGAAAACATCAAGTACATAAAATCAGCTTCTGATGCTAGAAATTTAGATATTTAGCAGTGCAAGCAATATCTCCAGCTTGGTCAGAGAGGCCTATATTGGTGTCAATGCATGTTCTTTTCTTTGAGTGGGGAAGGATGCTTGACATCCATAGGACAGGCCATCCTGTCCATCTAGTTGTAAAGTCCTCCTCAACTAAATGTTCTCTGGTGGTCATTGAAGTTAGACAAAAATATCTATACACGTATTTCCTATTACAAGTCTGTCCAAATACATATATATACCAGAGGGCATTTTCTGACTTTATGGGGTTGTTTTCCCAGTCTCTTCACCAGTTTCCCAATCATTTATCACAGCTGAGGAGTCAGTCCTTATTTCTACCTTGGGCCACCTATCTTTCTTTCATAAATGGCCAATCAAGTGTACCACTCACAGCTCTGCACCCTGAACAATTTTCTCTCAATGTTGCCCTTCACAGCAATCCATGAGTGGAGCTGTGATGTAGCCACAGTCTCTCTGACTAATACTGATATTATCACTTCTATTCATTTGTAAACCAGCCCTAATCCCTTTCCTCCCCTGAGGCTGAGCATTAAGAATGTCCTAGGGGTCATTGTGTGTTCAGGGAGCAAGAGAAGTAGGGGACAGGGGAATCCATAACACTGACCCATCTCATTTTTTTATGCCATCTGGAAAGACTTGAACCTGACTCCTCATTTACCATTTTTATTTTTCAACAGAGTTTTCTTCTTCTACTACTGCAAAACATGTGACCAGTTGATTTGATATCAATCAGATCATCTGTGGGTTCTCTTGCCCAAAGCCACTTGGTGCCTCACGTTCAGTTGCTTAGTCTCTGTTAGAGTCTAGCAGTGCACCAAGTGTATGGTCTAAGACTACAGGAAGATGAGTCTCCTTTAATGCTGTCATAAAAGCCCTCTGGCTTTCACTATCTGCCTTTAAGTTGACAATCTGTTATCATTCACCTGTCAGTCTTTTCCAGACTTTCACTGCTATCAGACACAAATTACACTAATATTGCATCAAACTGGTCAGTCACTCGTAGCAGCCACTGATCTCCCATTATGTGTTTTTGACACCTATGACATCATGATGTCACCGAATATCAGGGATTGTTATCATCCCTTTAATGACAGCAATATGGTTTCTATTACTTTCAGAATGGAAAACAACCCAACACCAAAACCTAGCCCCAAAGTTCCAGTTACTAGTGCCATTCCTGTCACCGATTATACCAACTCCATAGAAAACAGAGCCTGAAAAAAATGTGTGTGTGCTAACAATCAATGGGGAGGTGTGATTTCAGAGAAACAAGCATGAGAACAATGGGGAAGTGAGGCAAGGAAAGAGGGACAGCGATGACAAGGGGCTGTATACTTGAACTGGCCAGTTTCACAACTTGGTTGTTTGGCTCTATAGGCCACCTCCAGAGAGACTGTACAAATCTCCTGCATCTTGAAGTAGTCTGTGAGTGGAGAAGAGGGAAAAGAAAATAAATTTATTGGTTGCTTCTTCCTCCTTGTTCCTGTGTCTCATTATCAAAATAAATTACATGAATCTTAACTCTGAATCATTTTCAGGTTGTACCACCTGACTACCAGGCAGGATATGGTTAGGCCAGAATTTTTGTGGCCAGTCTAGCCAGGGAACAGGCTATGGTAGAATCAGTGTCCACAACTTTACAACTGTGGGAATGGCATGAGCCTTTGCCAAGGCTGTTTTGTTCAGGAAACATAGCAAGAGCCAACGCCTAAGAAGAGGGAATAAGAAGTTCTGGAATGTTCCAAAACCTGGGTCTGGTACAGACCTGCAACATACTTTTAAATGGTTCAGAAAAAAAAAAAAAGACAGATAAAGAGAATAAACAATTACAGATAAAACAAAACAATACTAATATCTGACTCTAGAGGATGCACACATGCATGCAAAGGCATATAGTTAGATTTTCTATGTTTGGAAAATTTAAAAGTTAAAAAAACAAAGTTGAAAAAACAATAAAGCATGCTTTCGTAAGGTAAAAAAAATGAAATTTGAAGAAATTCCACAAAAATAAGAATTAAAGGATTTCTTGAAAATATAGGAAATATACAAGGTCAATCTATAAGATTTCCTTTCCTTTTCAACATTTAAATGAGGCACTTTACTATGTTTTATTTAAATGTCAATAGATGCTGCACTCTATTTAAAATAAAGTTTTCCTATAATTCTAGCTGTATACATGCACACAACAACTGAACTTGGAATTCTTCCACCCCAATTTCAGTTGAGTCATGGGGACAATACATGCTACTACATTACAAAGTGGGTAGCAACATAGTCCACAATGACAGACGTCATGCAAAGTGGTCATAAGCCTACTGAAGAACTCATTAACAGGGAGAGAATATAAGGATAGGATTTTTGAGAGACTGGAAAGCTTTTGGGTTTTGAGGAAAAATTGTTTGGAAAGTCTTGTGAATTTTTCTGGAGGGTAGAAGGAAGTTATCTTACTGGGGTTTATGGAAACTTCTATATGTCTGCTGCAGTTAGTGAACACAGTATTCTGATGTGTGAACACATTTAAGGAAACTAAGACAGGATATACTGGCTAAAAACATCAGGGCAGCATAAAAAGAGAGGTTCATTTAGAAGATGGCTGCATACCTCAATGCTAATGTGACAAGACTGTATGACTTGTGGGACAAGACATTGAAATCATAGAAGGACTTTTGGCCTGGGGTCATTTAAAAGCAAAGTGATTCTGATCAAGAAGATTCTGCCAGCAAGATTTTAGCAAATATTTAGCCTCATCAGGGAAAAACAAGATAATTTAACATGGAATTAGTTTCAAATTTTGATTATTAAATGATGCCAGGCATTTTTCTTGAATTGGGACAATTTTACCTCTTAAAGTGACCATAGAAATTTATGTTATCTTAGAGTGAGCAAAACAATCAAGAGGCTCATGCATGTTATCATTTAAGATGAAGGAAACCCTGAGAATTTAACATTTTAAAGGGTCACATGAGACTCCAATTTTCAGTTGTTGCATCTTATGATTCTTGGTTCATTCAACAAGTCTTTTTCATAAACATATGATAAGGATGACAATTTTTATGGAGATATTTTTGTTTATTTCTCTGAATTTTTTGTACCTGATTTTCAAATAATTATACATGTAGGACAATTTTTTAAAGACATGTTTAAAAAAATAGGGGCACCCAGGTGGCTTAGTCAGTTAAGCATCCAACCCTTGGTTTCAGCTCAGGTCATGATCTCATGGTCCATGAGTTCAAGCCCCACATTGGGCTCTGTGTTGACAGTGCAGAGCCTGCTTTGGATTCTCTCTCTCCCTGCCTCAGCCCCTCCCCTGCTTGTGCTCTCTGTCTCTCTCTCTTTCTCAAAATAAATAAATAAACTTTAAAAAAAATTAAAAATAAAAAAAATAATCAATTTTAAATATTTAATTTTATTTTGGATTCTTGTATATGTATGCCTAATGTGTATATATACCTATTTTTCTGAACTTGAATCATTAACATTTACCAATATTATGAACATTTATGTTTTCTTTCATGTATTTTATCTAAATCTTTAGAAAAAAAACCTTTTAAATTTTTTTGATAGGGAGAGTGCACGTGAATGGGGGGAGGTGCAGAGAGAGGGGAGTGAGGGAGAGACAGAATTCCAAGTAGGCTCTGAACCACCAGTACAGATATCAACAGGGGGCTTGATCTCATGAATCCTGAGATTATCACTTGAGCCAAAATCAAGACTCTGAGGCTTAATCACCTAGCCACCCAAGTGCCGCAGGAAAACTATTTTAATTGTAACAGCTTTCCTTTGGCAAAGTATAATCCACCTTTGAGATGGTACTTTTGATTCTAGCAATGAGGAGGCTAGAGAAATTGACAAGGGTCAGAAGGAAGCAATGGGAGAAGTAGGTTGGGGTGGCAAAGTGAGGCAAGTTTGATGCTTATTCAAGTGCCGTTTTGTTTTGTTTTGTTTTTATAAAGGAGTTAAAATTAAATCTTTGCAATAAAGCAGAAATTAAAACCCCTGGTTTATCTGTATCCTTTGAAAAACGCTACCATTGTTTGGAAGAATCAGCTCCAGCTCCAGTGCTACTTAGGAGATAGGCTTTTCTTTGTTCTTCACGGAAAATTCTAACCAGGACTCTCCCTTCATATCAGAGACAGATTCTCGATTTGTTTTCTCATTTCCCCCAAAGTGCTATTGATTTCTATTTGGATTACAATGTTCACAGGCAAATATCACAGGACGGAGTCCAAGTCTTAAGGCAGACTTTCTCTCATGTCTATTACACACACACACACACACACACACACACACACAAAGGTACAGGTTTACTAATTCTGTTGTATTAACTTGGGCAAGGAATTTAACATTGTTAGCCTCAATTTCCTTATCTATATAGTAGGAGTAACTACATTGCCTTTAAAATCTCTAATACAGCACATGAGGTATTTTGATGAAAGTACATTTAAGTAATTAGAGGATTTCTATATAGGATTTTACTAATAGTAATACTACAAATATTAAAAGATAGCAGCTTATCACTATAGCTTTCAATTACATTAATTTAGGAAATTATCTTAAATGGACTGAATTTTGGCCAAGTGTAACTTTTTTTTTAAATGGTGGTTGAATCCAGTTTAGTGTACATAGGAGATTTTATAGTACATTGTTTCAAATTTTCTTCAGTAAAAGAAATGTAACAAAGTGCAATGCTGAAATGACTATGGCAAAAGCATTTTAGGGGAATTAAGCTTTCTATGAGTATAAAGGGACAAAAAATGTTATTTAAAATCAAATAACATCTACCTATTTGAAGTCATAATGACTTCCCAGCATTGAGCTATCACAACATGATAGCCCTTCACTGCAAAGGACTGATGAGTCTACAGTATGCACTAAACATTCAGAGAAAATCAACTGATTTTTATCTCTACTTTTATAAATTTTGACCTCAGAAAACCTGAGATAAAAGGCTACTGTACCTTGAGACTTTTTTTTGCTGTTCATTTTTGAAATGTAATTAAGCTTCAGCCCTATTATTCCCTGACAATGGAAAAGCCATCGATTGTGCTGCTTTTGAAATCCTGTATCACATTAGGCACTTTCTAATAATGACGCCCTTGGCTTAAGAAGAAGAGAAAATTGACTTGACCTAATTAAAAACTCTGAAGATCCTGTCTATTATTTTTTCATAAAACTTATTTGGGCCATATGCCAATTAAAGAATGAATACGTAAAAAAAAATTTCTGTCAAATGGAGATAAAATAAAATGATATATGGTAAAGTAAATCAGATTGTAAGAAGTGAGATTTGTCAGACTATAAAATTTCTAAGCAGAATGCACATCAGTGAAGTTTCAAAATGGGAACACATTCATCTCTGTTAGCCTCAAGTGCCTTAGATCCAAGAAAAGAACAGGGCTTTGCCAAGAAAGGTGAGTTCGTAGTATAAAAGCAACTCTCTTCAAGCATAATTACTACAAACTTCAGTGAATAATGAAGAAGCTCTTATTATCTTGGTACCATCTTTCTATCTCCTTTCATTTTCTCTCACAATGAAATAGTACACATTATTTCCAAGTGAATCCAGAGCCAGGAAGCCACAGACAGCTTGGAAGGTTTTCAACTTGCAGTCTTCATTCTAAGTCAGAACTAGTTGAATTCACCCAATGAGCAAGTCAAAATAAGAAATGAAATTCAGTCTCCTGTTATACCTTCAAAAACCTAACTACAGTCACTATTGTTTAACACTTCAAAATCCATTTCATGAAATCTCCGACATCTTTCTATCTTTTTATCTCTTACATATTTAGAATTGTCTATTTCTCCCCTGTGCTCTGTGGTTCCTCACCACAATGTTTAAAATGGTCAAACAGTTGCTGGTTTCCTGTTTTTTTAATAATATTTTATGACAATACATTTTTTTCTTTTACTATTAATTCCTGGCCATGCACATACATACCCATTGTCTCTGATATTTGTTTTGTCTTAGAATACTGCTTCATGTTTATTTAGATTTGACTTCATACATGTAATTATGTATTAAATACTTGATATTTTATCTAATTTCATGAAATCATGTTTTAATATAAACTTACAAAAATACATATCATTGTACAATGTTTTATTAATGTGATTCAAAATTTGAATTGGCTTCCAATTGACCAGATAAAAATTAAAATCTTGCCAGCCTTGCATAAAAGGTTTTTTACAATATGCCCCAAACTAACCTTCTAGCTGGTTTTCAATGGAAAATTCAGTTCCACTCTACACTACAACCAAAACGAACTTTCCTCATACCTGAGAGCCCTACTCTGCATGTCTGCTTCAGTCTTTGTTTGTGGTATTCTCTTTTATCTGGTATTTGAGGCACTCTGCATCCAAATAGTCAACTTTCAAAATCCATCATTAATAGTGCTTTCTAGTTTAATTTTTTAATATGTTCCTAGTAGGATAAATTATGACTTTTTAATCTTCCAAAATGCACTAACAATTTGTTGGTGCCCCTTTTTGTGATTCAGCAGCAGCCTCCATAACTTCTTATACATATTAGGCCTTTGTGTGTTAGCTGTCCACTGAATTTGTGTATATTAAATGATGTAAAGAGATTGTTTTATACAAGCCACCTATATGTTGCAGTACTGTACTTATCTGCACATCTGTAAAAGGAAACTTAGCTTCTCGAAAGGGAAATAGGACTGAATAACTAATCTACTAGACTCAAGAGGACTAGATAAATGGAAAAGTCTTCTACAGCAAGGTTAACTAGTTTAGTAACAAATCACCAGGTTGAGGTGGGTAAAGTAGGGAATGGAGAGGGGGATTATTATTAACAGAAGACAGGGTAGAGAATAATAATAATAGTAATAATAATAATAATAATAATAAAGCAAAGGATCTTCTTTTACTTAAGAAACAAAAGAAACTACCTCAACATAAATTGATGTTTCCCACCCCTCCAGGGAAGATTATACAATTGAATACAAACATGCACATTCACACACAAAACTCTATACTCATGACACTGAAAAAGAACTGCAGAGATGATATTTTTAAGTTGCTGATGATCCTCAGGTTTTGAGGTCAGTGCACTACCAGATGAATAATAATAAACTATAAAAAGATCTTGAGAAAATCCATAAATATAAGGGAATGAAGCAAATCAACTTCAAAACAAGCAGTTAACAATAATGCATTGATATAAACTAGATTGTTATTGTCATTATACCTAGAAAAGAATTATTGAATAGATAAATAATTTATTTAAATGTTGAACTGTGTGTGAACCTGTTTAAAATAATGAATAATAGGGGCGCCTGGGTGGCTCAGTCGGTTGAGCATCCGGCTTTGGCTCAGGTCATGATCTCACAGTCTGTGAGTTCGAGCCCCGCGTCGGGCTCTGTGCTGACAGCTCGGAGCCTGGGGCCTGCTTTGGATTCTTTGTCACCCTCTCTCTCTGCCCCTCCCCCACTCATGCTCTGTCTCTCTCTGTCTCAGAAATAAACATTAAAAAATTTTTAAAAAATGAATAATAAATATAACACAAATAAAAGGAAGAGATACTACACGAAATAGGCAGGAAACTTATGGAAATCTTTAACTGCAAAGGAATTATGTAACCTTGAAGATGCAATAGTTCTCTCAAAGTTTGTAGTTACATTAGTACAAAAAAACCCAACCCCATAATATGCTAAAAGAACACTGTGTATATCTTATTATCACATATATTTGCATTTAACAAATTCACTCATGCCTCACTCTTCCACTAGTCTTTAAGTGTCTAGTGTCCAGTGTAATAGCTTCTCACTAAAAGTGTGGTAAATCAACGAATACAAAAATGAATCAAACACTCAAACATTGTATAGTATGCACCATATTCTTCAAGATAGCACAAAACCCAGGAGTAATAACCTTGAAACACATATCAATTGAAATACTATTTTGGAAGAAACTTTTTTCTTTCTCTCTCTCTCTCTCTTTCTCTCTGTCCTTTTTTCAAGTAGGCTTCACACCCAGTGTGGAGCCCAATGCAGAGCTTGAACTCATGACCCTGAGATCCAGACCTAAGCTAAAATCGAGTCATCTGCTTAACTGACTGAGTCACCAAGGCACCCAGGGAAAAACTTTTTAATCAGAATGCTAGACTGCGTGAATAGTGGATCTACAATCACTATGGCATAGGAACCCACCAATCTGAAATGATGCTAACTATAAACAACTCAACCACCAGAATGACTACTTGTGTGTACCAGTAGATTATCAGTTTGGCTGGATTCAGCAAGGACATGTTTGTACTCTCATTGTGTGCCAAAATTCAAAATAAATTTTTCACAGAATTATTAGTTATATGGATTAGTATATTTGGAGCCTTGAGCTAATAATGCCAGAGCAAATGGTTAGACTCCAAGGCAGTTAAATTAGTTCTATTAAGCTCCACTATTCCAGACTAAGTTTCTCTATTCATTTGTTTATACTCTAGAAATACTCACTTTTAGGGTGCCTGGGTGGCCCAATTAGTTAAGGGGTTAAGCAGAGGACTCTTGATATCAGCTCAGGTCATGACCTCACAGTCATGAGATGAGCCGTGCATTGGCTCCACACAGGGCGTGGAGCCTGTTTTACATTATCTCTCTTCCAGGATTTCCCCTGCTTGGAGAGCATTTGGTAGAAGCCATATGACCTCCCAACAGGCAAGGGTCCCAGCAGATTCTGGAGAGCAGCCACATTTGCTGGTATTGGGACCAAGACACAAGAGTGCAGGGAAACCTGGTGCTGGATGTGTGTTATGGTTTTGCATAATCTGAACCTCTGCCACTGCACAATCATGTGAACATTTTCTGGGGCAAGCTGGCACCAGCCATTTCTCAACCAGACCCTCCCCCAGAGAGTTGGTGCGGGTCTAAAACCACAGTGGTCTCTAAAGTGTGGAGTTTTGAAACATAACCCCATCTAAGATAAAACCCTGAAGGGAGGTGCCAACTGGCAGGTGAACAACTTAGACATGGACAGGATGGAGGTGGGGAATGGATGGAGGCCTGAGATAAAGGAGAGGTGCTTGATCGCAGGTCGGTGAGAATGCAAATTTCCTATGCCAGGGACTAGGGAGGTGGGTGAAAGACATTTCCACCTCTCTTGCACAAGCATATGCACACACTGATCCACCCAGTGAATTAATCACCTCCACCCAACGGAAAATGGAGCCAGTACACCAAGCCGTGCCCAATTGAACCCTCCAAGCACATCCCCTAGAAGACCAACACAAGTCACTCCACCTGCTTAGTGTATGGATTATAGAGGAATTCATAGTTTGAGTTCTAGGGGAAACTGGATGTAACTTCATTTGGGTTTCATTCTGTATGCTGGTGCATTTATTAGTTTGTTGTTGTTGCTGTTGTTGTGCTTCTGTTTTTTTTTTCAATTGTTTTTGTTGCTTTTTATTTCCTTTTGATTCTTTTTAAAGAATACAGAAAGAGAAAAATATATTTTCACTTATTTTTTTAATTTTTAAAATTTTTAAATTATTTTTTACTTTATTTTTTATTTTAAAAATCATTTATTCCATTTCATTTTCTTTATTTTATTTTATTCAATAGATTTTTAAATTTTTAATTTTTTTCTTACCTTTTTTCCTTGTCTTTCTTTTCTTTCCCTTTTTTCTCTGTTCTATCAAGCTTCTTTCAAGAAGGAGACAAAACACACCTTTTTTTGTTTTGTTTTTAATTATTTAATTTTAATTTTTAATTTTATTAATTTTTTTTCTTTCTCCAAAATGACAAAATGAAAGAATTCACCCCAAAAGAAGTAACAGGAAGAAATGACAGCCAGGGAATTAATCAATAATCAATGAGATATAAGCAAGATGTTTGAACTAGAATTTAGAACCACGCTAATAAAAATATTAGTTGGGGTTGAAAAAAGCATAGAAGTCCTTTCTGCAGAGATAAAAGAAATAAAATATAGTCAGGACAAAATATAAAATGCTATATGGAGATGCAATCTCAGATGGATGCCACGATGGCAAGGATGGACAAAGCAGAGCAGCAAATCAGTGATATAGAAGACAAAATTATGCAGAATAATCAGTAGGAAATAAAAAGAGGGAAATAAAAGCAAAAGTGCATGATATAAGACTTAGAGAACTCAGTGACCTATTAAAAAGGAATATCTGAATCATAGGAGTCACAGAAGATGAAGAGAGAGAAAAAGGGGCAGAAGTTTTCTGTGTGCAAATTATAGTGGAAAACGTTCCTAATATGGGAAAGGATACAGACATCAAAATCCAAGAAACACAGAGAACTCCCATTAGATTCAACAAAAACCAACCATCAACAAGGCATATCATAATCAAATTCACAAAATACACAGAGAAGGAAAGAATTATGAAATCAGCAAGGGGCAGGGGATGTCCTTAACCTAAGGGAAGACAGATCAGGTTCACAGCAGTCTTATTTATAGAAAGTTGGCAGGACAGAAAGGAGAGGCAGGATATATTCAATGTGCTGAATTGGAAAAATATGCAGACAAGAATTCTTTATCCAGTAAGGCTGTCATTCAAAATATAAGTAGAGATAGTTTCCCATACAAATAAAAACTAAAGGTGTTCATGACCACTAAACCACTGCTGCAAGAAATTTTAAGGGGCACCCTCTGAGTGGAGAAAAGATGAAACAAAACAAAAAAGACCAAAAGCAACAGACTAGAAATGACCAGAGAATATAACCAGAAACACCACTCTACAGGCAACACAATGGCACCAAATTCATAACTTTCAGTACTCACTCTAAAGGTCAACGAACTGAATGCTCCAGTCAAAAGACATAGGGTATCAGAATGCATAACAAGAGCCATCTATATGCTGCTTACAAGAGACCCATTTTAGACTTAAAGACATCTGCACACTGAAAGTAAGGGGATGGAGGACCATCTACCATGCTAATGGTTGTCAAAAGAAAGCTGAAGTAGCCATTTGGAAAAACCATGAATACTTTGAGATTTAAGAACATCCTACTAGAGAATGGGTTAACCAAGAAATTAAAGAGGAAATTAAAAAACACATGGGAGCCAATTAAAATGAAAACACAACAGACCCAAACCTCTGGGATGCAGCAAAGGCAGTTATAAAAGGAAAGTATATAGCAATCTAGGCATTCCTAAAAAGGGAAGGAAGGGGGCGCCTGGATGGCGCAGTCGGTTAAGCGTCCGACTTCAGCCAGGTCACGATCTCGCAGTCTGTGAGTTCGAGCCCCGCGTCGGGCTCTGGGCTGAGGGCTCAGAGCCTGGAGCCTGTTTCCGATTCTGTGTCTCCCTCTCTCTCTGACCCTCCCCCGTTCATGCTCTGTCTCTCTCTGTCCCAAAAATAAATAAAAAACGTTGAAAAAAAATAAATAAATAAAAAAAATAAAAAGGGAAGGAAGTTCTCAAATATGCAACCTAACCTAATACCTAAAAGAGCTGGAAAAAGAACAGCAAATAAAGCCCCAAACCAGGAGAATAAGGGAAATAATAAATATTAGAGCAGAAATCAATGGTATCAAAATAAAAACAGTAGAACAGATCAATGAAACCAGGAGCTGGTTCTTTGAAAGAATTAAGAAAATTGATAAGCCCCTAGCCAGATTGATCAAAAAGAACAAGGAAAAGACCCAAATAAATAAAATCACGAATAAAAGGGGAGAGATTACAACCAACACAGCATAATACAAACAATAATAAGATTATATTATAAGCAATTATATGCTAATCAAATAGACAATCTGGAAGAAATGGACAAATTCCTAGAAACATATACAGTACCAAAACTGAAACAGGAAAAAATAGAAAATTTGAACATACCCATAACCAGTGAAGAAATTGAATCAGTAATCAAAAATCTCCCAACAAACAAGAGTCCAGGGCCAGTGGCTTTCCAGGGAATTTTGGAGCATTTAAAGAAGAGTTAACACCTATTCTTCTGAAAATGTTCCAAAAGTTAGAAATGGAAGGAAAATTCCAAACCAATTCTATGAGGCCAGCATCACCTTGATTCCAAAACCAGAAAAAGACCCCACTAAAAAGAAGAGCTACAGACCAATTTCCCAATTACAGACAGTCTCAGGGAATTCTCAAAAGAATTGAATTCATGGATCAATTCTAACAGGTTTTGTGGTGGCGTCTTTTGGGTTTTCCACATAGAGTATCATGTCATCTGCAAATGCATCGGCATAAATTCTCAACAAGATACTAGCCAACCAGATCCAACAATTCCTTAAAAAAATTATTTACCACGACCAAGTGGGATTATATACCTGGAGGCAGGGCTGGTTCAATATCTGCAAACCAACCAATGTGATACATCACATTAATAAAGAAAGGAGAAGAACCACATAATCCTCTCAATACATGCATGGAAAGCATTTGACAAAATACAGTATACTTTCTTGATAAAAACCCTCAAGAAAGTAGGTATAGAAGGATCATACCTCAAGATCATAAAAGCCATATATGAAAGACCCAGGTAACATCATCCTCAATGGGGAAAAACTGAGAGTTTTTGCCCTAAGGTCAGGAACATGACAAGGATGTCCACTTTCACCACTGTTATTCAACAGTGTTGGAAGTTCCAGCCTCAGCAATCAGACAACACAAAGAAATAAAAGGCATCCAAATAGGCAAGGAAGAAGTCAAACTTTCACTCTTCACAGATGACATGATACTCTATGTGGAAAACCCAAAAGATGCCACCAAAAAACCTGTAAGAATTGATCCATGAATTCAGCAAAGTCTCAGGATATAAAACCAGTGTACAGAAATTGGTTGCATTCCTATACATCAATAATGAAGCAGTAGAAAGAGAAATCAAGGAATCAATCCCATTTATAATTGTACCAAAAACCCATAAAATACCAGGAATAAACCAAAGAGGTGAAAAATCTATACACTGAAAACTATAGAAAGCTTATGAAAGAAACTGAAGAAGACACAAAAAAATGGAAAAACATGTCATGCTCCTGGATTGGAAGAAAAAATGTTGTTAAAATGTTGATACTACCCAAAGCAATCTACATATTCATTGCAATCCCTATCAAAATAACACCAGCATTCTTCACAGAACTAGAACAAACAATCCTAAAATTTGTATGGAACCCCAAAGAACCAAGACAATCCTGAAAAAGAACACCAAAGCTGGAGGCATCACAATTCTGGACTTCAAGCTGTAACCATCAAGACAGTATGGTACTGGCATGAAAACAGAAATATAGATGCGACAAACTGATCACAAAGATCAATGGAACAGAATAGAGAACCTAGAAATGGACCCATGAACCTATAGCCAACTAATCTTTGACAACCTGGAAAGAATATCCAATGGAAAAAAGACCATCCCTTCAGCAAATGGTGTTGGGAAAACTGGAAAGCAACATGCAGAAGAACTTTCTTACACCATACACAAAAATAAACTCAAAATGGATGAAAGACGTAAACCTAAGATCAGAAGTCATCAAAATCCTAGAGAAGAAAACAGGCAACAACCTCTTCAACTTCAGATGCAGCAACTTCTTACTAAATTGTCTCGAAAGGCAAGGGATATACAAGCAAAAATGAACTATTGGGGCCTCATTAAGATAAAAAGCTTTTGCACCGCAAAGGAAACAATCAGCAAAATTAAAACACAACTGATAGAAGATTGCAGGAGGGGTGTTGGGTGGGGGGGATGGACTAAATGGGCAGAGGGCATTAAGGAGGGCATTTCTTGGGATGAGTACTGGTTTTTATATGTAAGTGATGAATCACTAAATTCTATTCCTGAAATCATTATTACACTATATGTTAACCAACTTGGATTAAAATTTTTAAATAAATAAATAAATAAATAAATAAATAAATAAAATGTATCTGGAAAAAATTCAGTTCTAGTATTACAAGCTGGGCAAACAAGGATGGGTTGAGAGACTTGAGGCAATAAACTGATAAGGACATATTTACAAACACACACACACACACACACGCACACACACACACACACACGCGCACACACACGCACACACAATGAAAAACAAAGATTCTCTCTCTTCCTTTCCCTCTGCCCTCCCCCGCTTTTCACATGGCCATGTGCTCTGCCTGTCTCTCTCTAAAAAAATAAAATAAAATAAAAATGCTCACATTTGATCACAGGGGTCAGTAAGCAGAAGTTAATGAATGAATTACCTTAAATCAATTAAAAATCTGAATAAAAGAATGAACCTAATTCAAATTCATTATTCTCATGATTACTGATAAAGTGAGAGAATGTTTGTATTGCTTTAGTGCATTATGATTAAAAATACATTAGTCACTCTGACCTTTCACAAAATAAAAATATGAAAACTGTATTTTGTTAAAACTGTATTTGTGTATATTACACAAATGAACAATATATGAAGGTGTTGGCAACATTGATTAAGTAGGTGTTTCGTGCTTTGAGTAAAACTGATAGAAAGAAAGCGCTCTTACAGATTATACAATTTATATTAAATAAACCAAAAAGTAGAAAACCAATACAAACACCTCAACTTTTATTTGTCTTTAAATATTGAGACCTATGGAAATGCATACACATAGCAAATTGCTATATTATAATTAAAGGCAATAAGCATTATATTTTGTTCAGATTATCATAAATTATTAATGTGCTTTGTCATGGTATGCTAAAGGACAAAAAAAATTACATAAAAGCTAAAAGGAGAATTCAGTTGTTAACCTTACAATTTGAGATGAATAGTATACAAAAAATGTATATGTGTTGTTTCTGTTTTTAGATTATTCTGCCCTATAAGACTTGGTATATCATATTAAGTATGACAGCAAAACTATGTTATGTTCTCCACCTGTGAAAATCAACTGTATATTTTGTTGTGTTTTTGTTTTTGTTTTTCATTTTCTAACATAGAAGTTTATGTGTAAATAAAGTATAATTTCTTGCAGAATCTCTCCATATTTCCGTTCATAGTGCAGGCTTCCCAACTGAGGCACAGTGTAGTAAGTCACTGATATGAATCGTTACTAAAATAATTAAGTCCTAACTGAGGGAGTTAAAAACTTTAAAAATGACTTCAGGAGACAATAAGTTAGTCAGAATCTGAAACATATTAAATAGATTCAATCCTACAATTTTGCTTAACATGCACATTCAGAAACCAGAATCAGAGGAGAAATTTCATACATGCAGATGAGCACTTGTGAACAACTCACAAAATAAATGCTATTTAGTCTGAAAAGCCTTGTGATTTGGGAACCAATCTACTAGATAGATGCCAAATTAGCTGATAATTGCCCTAGGCTGAAACTAGCCATACTGTCTGGTACTGATAAGTACTTGAAAAATAACATTTTCATAATTGCATGAATCTCTATTAAATGAAATAAACCTGTAAAAATCATAGAAACACCAAAAACCAAACATATTGCTAATGCAAATTACTCCTTTGTTAGAGAATAATATCTTTTTTTAACATTGCTTAAAGCAATTCAATTGAAAAGCTAAATCCACAATTATACTGCATGTTATGCTTGGATAATGTCTCCATTCACATAGCCCATGCTTTGTCCACACATGGATGCTAAATTGTGGCAATGTGTGTGGGTAAAGGAGTTTATAAGATAAATTATTGTTAATCCTTGGCATCCAGAAAAATAATTGGTTTTGCTAAGCATCGGACAAAAATCATTTGTAGTGTCTTCTGTCCACCGTACTACTGAAGATTAGGTCTTCCTCAGAATACCTATAAAGTCCAATTTCCTATAGCCTTTCTATCATATATTTTGTTCTTATTACAATGAAAATGCATATAGACATAATTCTATTGCCTTCAGTTCCTGGGAAATTTCTCAGAAATATAAACTTGTCACTTTAGGCAATTATTAGTCACCTACAGAAAATATTATGGATATATATTTGAAAATTAGAGAAGCAAAAATGAATCATAAGCTTTTATAGTTTACAAAAGTGTTCACAATTTCTACTACCATATTGCCTTATTTTTCTCATGCAACTTCTATGTGCACTGCCAGTACCTCACTTCTAGTATAACTTTCTTTTGAGTCAAATAATTGATTTTAAATTAAAAGAATACATGCAAGCGAATTTATTTAAAAATAAGACCATGTAGCTATCAGCATATAGATTAACTTATTTACAGAAGGTACCATTTTTCAAATATCCATGAATATATAAATATCTATGATCATATATTTGGTTTGTAGGGAAACAAAGCAAATTTCCTTGTCAGGGTGGAGTCAGAGATACTTATACAGCATATTTCATTAACATAAGAAGTCAAGTTAGTTTGAAACTTTAACTTTGATAACTAAAATAATATTAAGCTATATTATCTCCATGGCTATAAAAAATAAGTACATTATATGATGTAACAAAGATGGAATTATAGACAATCTAACATCAAATTTGAGGTTTAAGTACAGTTATTATCAGAAACAAAGAAAAGAATGGTGTCCCCTGGTGAGGTTCTTTGAACCTAAAAAAAAAAACAAAAAACTCCACAATTTTTAATGATTACAAATCTGTAAGATTGACAGCATTAGAAAACACTTCTTGTTCTCAATTTCACCACTGTTACTTTTCTACAAGGAAATTTGGTTATCCCACATTTAATAACTCAATATATGGCATTGACTCACCTCAGTAAATCATAAAAACGAAAAGCATCAATAACAGAATTATATTCCTGTATTCAGTCCTACTTCAGTTTCCAAGTTGTCCAGAAGTTAGTCTCTGATTGCCTTCCAGTGCTATTATCTGCTGCTATCTATGAAAAAGGTATTGATAGAAAAGATGTGGTATGAGGAAGATGAGGCAGAACCTTACTTTATCAATTCTTTGTAAAGGTAAGAGATAAGAGACTAAGGAATTTTGTTAGCACTTTAATAATTAATAAGATTTTTTATTCCAGTGATTCTTTCACAGTGGTAATTCTATGGTAGGTATGAAAAAAGGAAGGGACAAATATAGAATCACCTGTCAAGCTTTTAATTTATTCATGCCTACATGTCTGCCAGATTGTTAAATCCAGATCTTCTGAGTACAAGAGACTATGTACTCCTATCTTGAGTGACTATACATGAAGTCTAATTTCTTTTTAGTTATGTCAGTTTCTTTTTATATTTTGAAGATATATTATTAGACAAACACATTCTTGTTAAATTCCAGATGATCACCCATTTATCATTAACTATATCCTTCTTTATTTCTTGCATTAAAATTCACCTTCTCTGATATGTGTATTTACACCAGCTTGCTTTTGGTTTTGAGTTTGTATAACATAACTATTTCCAAAACTACAACTTCTAATTTTCCACAGTTCTTTGTCCCTACATTTCAGATGTTTCTTTTATAAGCAACATTTAGAGATTTAAAGAAAAAAATGTGTTTCAGTCTAGTCTGAAAAATCTTTGTCTCACAATTGGAATAGTTAGCTCATTTACATTTAAATTAATTACCGATATTTGGGTTTATAATGACCACATTATAATCTGTTTCCTATTTACCTGTTTTCTGTTAATTATGTTCTACTTTGTCTTCTTTTTAAATAATCAAATGCTTTTTATTATTACATTTACCTTCATCGGTTGTACATAATTTTATTATTATTTTAGTATATACCCAAGAATTTACAATAAGCATATTTGAATTGTTGCAGTTAAATACACATTAGTATTTTTAACAACTCATAGAAATACATATTCTAATCTAACATATTAGAACACTTTAACTCTATTTACCCCTTTTTGTATGCAGTTGTCATTTTTACTATATATAGGTATATGTTATATAAACTTAAGATCCATTTAGATTTACCTAAATACATATTCCAGTACTCGTTATCATGCCGTACATTTTTGTTTTGTTGTTGGAAATAATTTTCCTTCTCTCAAGAAAAATCCTTTTTTTTTTTAAAGTTTATTTATTTTGAGAGAGAGAGAGAGAGAGAGCACAGAGAAAGGGCAGAGAGTGAGGGAAAGAGAGAAAGCAGGCTCCAAACTATCAGTGCAGAGCCTGATGCGGGGCTTGATCCCACAAACCATGATATCATGACCTGAGCTGAAATCAAGAGTCAGACACTTAACCGACTGAACCACATGGGTGCCCCCCTCCATTTGTTTTTTGTACCGAAATAATGCTATGACAAACTGGTAGAGGGGGAAAAAAGAATAAATATCTTTATATCACCTTCACTTCTGAATTCTAGTTTGGGAGTTGCCTCCCCTGAAAGGGAAGGTTGTATTCTCCTGAAAGTAATTTGCTTATAAGACTTTTGCTAGGAAGTGTTCTCAGGAAGAACACTTGAGAAGGAACAAATAAAAAGACTGGCAGAGGAAGAAGCTAACCGGCATTACAGTGGTTAGAATTACCTCAGTAAATCCAACAGGGGCTCTGGCCCTGAAATGGTGATTATAGCCATCCCTAATTGAAGCAAGTGAAATTAGTATTTGCTTACCCCTACCAGTTATTGGATATGGGCTGTTCCTGGTAAGGTAGGATAAACTTGGATAAGGTCATCCATCTGGACAGTGTACCACTGCAATCACTCCAACAGCTGCTTTCAGCAACCTACATTTGTTGTTCTGTAGTTTTTTAGTTTCTGTTGTTGGGTTGAGGTATCAGCAATAAGTCTTACTGCAGGTTCTTTATTTTACTTTTTTTAAGTTTATTTTGAGAGAGAGATGGTGGGGAAGGGCAGAGAGAGACAGAGGGAGGAAATCCCAAGCAGGTTCCATGCTCAGCACAGCGCCTGAGGAGGTGGCTCCATCTCACAGACCAAGAGATCACTATCAGAGCCATTATCAACAGTTGGACACTACTGACTGAGCCATCCAGATACCCCATTATTGCAGTTTCTTTAAGGATGTCTTTACCTCAAATTACCTTTAAGATTTTCTACTTGCTTACAACTTTACTTTGTAATAAGCTATTTTTAATCTTTTTATTTATCCAGTTTAGGGATAATAGGGCTTCCTAAATATGTGTCTTCATAACTTTCATCAGCTTTTGAAAATTATTGACTATTACCTCTTTAAAGATTGTTTTTCCTCCTCTTTTTCTCCTTCTGGGATTCCAATTGCTCATACATTAATATTTATATAATTTTTCATATATTTCTTGTATGTCTTTCTCAGTTTTCTAATTATTTTTTCTTTCCATGCCTCAGTATGGACATTTTGTAGCAATCTATCTTTAAATTTAGCAATTTTCTCTTCAATTGTGCCCAATAGGTTAGGCCATTCTATTTAGTTTTTACCATTTTTTTGTATTTTTCCTTTCTATTACTTTTAGTCCTAGTGAAATTCTCCACCATTTTGTTTTCCAGAATATAACGGTGTTTTGATCATGCCATGATCGCAGAGATTTTTCAGGGGAGACTTTCCTAGGCCTTTCTCTCTTCTACAGAGCAAACTGCCACTTACATATAATCCCAGGTTGCTTGCCAACTAACTGGAGCATAATACCTTAAAAAGAGCCCTTGAGATTAAATTACTAAGTGATTGTTGTAATTCTTCATTTTAAACCAAAGTTATAGCCAGTTTTAATAACAAAAGGTATGGATCTGAGATGGTTTGAGGTCAGGAGGGTATCCTCTGCCTTGGTATTTGGGACAAGCTCATATACAAATATTACTCTTTGAGAACCTTTCTCATGTATGTCTAGGAATATAATCATTGAAATTTTAACCATTTCCCAAAATACCTTTGTAGAAAACATTTTAATAGCCATAAAAAAGTGTTCTTTTTGGACCATTAGATCAGGAGAGTAATGACACTCCCCATGTCCATCAAGACATGAGTTCTTGAATCTTAATTCAACTCTTTTTTTTAGCTTGCCTCTCTCTTTAACTATGTACCTGTGAACTGGATGTCTTTTGCATTTACCTTTTTGTTCAGTTAACTTTGTCAAGATAATGTCATTTAAAAAACAATAAAATATTTGTGGGTACAACACTAAAAGCATTTATTCTTATGTATCTGCACGCCTGCTAGACTTTGTCTGTTGTAAGCTAGATTTGTTTGCAAGGCTCTCTTTGTGGGAAATTTGATTAGTAGGCTATGGCAGTTCTGCTTCCCATGTCTCTTCTCTTTTTTAGACTAGTTGTCTGGGACATGGCTGTCTGGGACATGTTAGTTTCACAATGATGGTGGAAGTGTAAGAGAGCATACAGAGATGTATATGATGTTTTAAATCCTATTTTCAGAACTCCCTACTGATGCAAGTCACATGGCCAGACCAAAGTCAAAGAGTGAGAAGTTAAACCCCATCCTTTCAATGGGGAGAACTGCAAAGTAATAACATGACAAAAGTTGTGGATTTGGGGAAGATTAAAGAATGGAAATCAATAGTGAATGTACATCTTCCTTCCATGACTCTGTAGTTTTTATTTCTCTCATCTACTTGAAGAGATTAGAACTATTTCATTGCTCAGGCAACAAATGGTACTTTGAGTCTCTTTATTTTTTACATTTTTGGTGAATCAGAGAAATTTGTCTTATCGTCCATATGCTATGAAACTTTCAGGGGTTTATTTTAATATAAAATAGATTTATAGCTAGGAGATGGTTATGCCTGGTAAAATTAATAGAAACATAACATATACAGTCTAATGTCATTAAAAATTTATATTGACTGATTTGCAAAATTTGTCTTATTTCCTTGTAGTTACATGTTTATGATATTAATTGAAAACTATTTCTAAGTACTGGGAAGATTTAAAAAATATGTTGTCTATGAACATCCTTAATAATTTGTCTTTCCTTGCTCCTCCAGTAAGAATAAATTCCCATCACCCTCATGATCTTTCCTAATCATATATTTAGTTTCTAAAAATTGCTGCTATTGAAATGAGAATGCATGTTTTCCATGCATATCAGCTGATTTCCATTTTATTTATTTATTTTTTTTAATTTTTTTTTTCAACGTTTATTTATTTTTGGGACAGAGAGAGACAGAGCATGAACGGGGGAGGGGCAGAGAGAGAGGGAGACACAGAATCGGAAACAGGCTCCAGGCTCTGAGCCATCAGCCCAGAGCCCGACGCGGGGCTCGAACTCCCGGACCGCGAGATCGTGACCTGGCCGAAGTCGGACGCTTAACCGACTGCGCCACCCGGGCGCCCCTGATTTCCATTTTAGATGCTGCATAGCATCTATTATGCTCTTAATTCAATAATATGCCCTTAATTCATTTAAAATTATTGAACATGACATCAATATTGTGTGTGCACATATGTGTGCATATTCTTCTTATCGCCTTCCATACCACCACAACTATACTGAGATTTTCCGGTGTGGGAAGTCATGCTAGTTACTGCAGATCCACAGAGCCATGGTGAAATAGAAGGCCATAAAACATAAGGTCCCCTCGACGGTCTTGATCTCCAAATGTAATTTCAGCAATAAAACTATTGAAATAAGCACTTTAGTTAAATGTTGTAATATCATCTTACTTAAAAGTAACACTAATAATGCACTTACGTTGAATTGCTCTTTTCAACGTTTATTTATTTTTGGGACAGAGAGAGACAGAGAATGAACGGGGGAGGGGCAGAGAGAGAGGGAGACACAGAATCGGAAACAGGCTCCAGGCTCTGAGCCATCAGCCCAGAGCCCGACGCGGGGCTCGAACTCACAGACCGCGAGATCGTGACCTGGCTGAAGTCGGTCGCTTAACCGACTGCGCCACCCAGGCGCCCCTGAATTGCTCTTTAAAAAGAGCTGCAGAAGAAAAATATTCCTAATTTTAAATAGGGTAAATTTTACTTTTCAAAACTCACTGTGTCTTCGTCACAGATTAAAAACATGTGGTACTACTTATAGTTTAAACTCAATATAAAATTTAACTGCATCTTTCTGATATATTTAGCTTCTTTGTCAGTTATCTTCCCTTATTCAGATGGACAAACTGAAGAAGTATATAAATTCTCCCAATTCAAACAAATGAGAAGCTAAATATAAATAACAAATTATCCCTGTCCTGTGTGGGTTATTTTAAAAGCAACTAGAAATATAAATATTGAATTAATAAAGAAGAAAACTACAGCAATTATTTTTTTATTCTGAGGACTTTTATATTCCACACAGGCATTAAAACTTTGCATGTGGAATTTGTCAGCAAGAGAATTCAATTATATTGAATAACTTAAAAATGCTGTTCTCTTCAATTTATTTGTGTACTGAAGCTTATATTTGAAAAATAATTTGCCTATATTTAACCCTTTGTTAATCTTGTTTTTTCATGCCACAATTCAGTAACATAATGTGAATGAAGGCAGAGATAATCTTAATTAGCACTAGAGAACATACATATATAGACATATGTTATTCATTATTTAATATTTATATTATTCACTTTTTAAAAATATCATTTGCCTCTCTCAATATACAAATGGATATTTGGGTAATTTTTATATTTAATTCTAGTTTTTTAATTCATTACTCAAAGACAACTTATTTAATAGCAATTTTAGAAAAAATAAACACTATGCTAAGATACTTTCCTTAGAATGCATTTTTGAAGCTTTTAATCATGATTTTTTTTCCTCCATGATTTACACCTTCAGGACAACTGTCTTCAGAGTCTTCACACAAGAGTTATATTTGTTTATATACACAAGTCAAATTTTGGAAGGACAACTTCCAAACTCATTCTATGAGGCCAGCATTATCTTGATTCCAAAACCAGACAAAGACCCACTTAAAAGGAGAACTACAGACCAATTTCCCTGATGAACAAGGATGAAAAAATTCTCAACAGGATACTAGCAAATTGAATCCAACAGTACTTTAAAAGAATTATTCACCATCATCAAGTGAAATTTATTTCTGGGCAACAAGGTGGTTCAATATTTGCAAATCAATCAACATGATACACCACATTAATAAAAGAAAGGATAAGAACTATATGATTCTCTCAATAGAAGCAGAAAAGCATTTGACAAAATACAGCATCCAGTCTTGAAAAACAAACAAACAAAAAACCTCAACAAAGTAGGGATAAATGGAACATATCTCACCATCATAAAGGCCATATACATTAAGACCTGTAGCTAATATCATCCTCAATGGGGAGAAACAGATTTTCCTCTATGATCAGGAACAAGACAGGGATGTTCACTCTCACCATTGTTATTTAACATGGTACTGGAGGTTCTAGCCTCAGCAATCAGGCAACAAAAAGAAATAAAATGCATCCAAATCAGTAAGGAAGAAGTCCAACTTTCACTCTTCACAGACAACATGATACCTTAAGTAGAAAACCCA
The DNA here is from genome assembly GCF_007474595.2 of Lynx canadensis. NCBI lineage: Eukaryota > Metazoa > Chordata > Mammalia > Carnivora > Felidae > Lynx > Lynx canadensis. The sequence continues at coordinate 166,333,933 of NC_044303.2, forward strand.
AAAGACTCCACCAAAAATATTGCTAGAACAGGCACACAAATTCAGTAAAGTTGCAGGATACAAAATCAATGTACAGAAATCTGTTGCATTTCTATACACCAATAATGAAGCAGCAGAAAGAGAAATCAAAGAATTGATCCCATTTATAATTGCACCAAAACCCATGTTACCTAGGAATAAACATAACCAAAGAGGTAAAAGATCTGCTCTCTGAAAACTATGGAACACTTACGAAAGAAATTGAAGAGGACACAAAGAAATGGAAAAATATTCCATGCCCATGTATCGAAAGAACAAATATTGTTAAAATGTCTAAACAACCCAAAAGCAAGCTATACATTTACTACAATCCCTATCAAAATACCACCGGCAGTTTTCACAGAACTAGAACAAATAATCCTAAAATCTGTATGGAACCACAAATGATCCTGAATAGACAAAGCAATCTTGAAAAAGAAAAGCAAATATGGAGGCATCGCAATTCTGGACTTGAAGCTATATTACAAAGCTGTAGTCATCAAGACAGTATGGTACTGGCACAAAAACAGATACACAGATCAAATTAACCAAATTAATCTGGGAGGCAGTCCAGGTGAAATCCAGATAAAACTGGAATTCTTTTTTATCTCTACCCAAGAAACATACATTTTAATTGGGGGAAAAATAATCATTTGCCATTTCAAATGATTCCATTTAAGGACATTGTTTGGAATGGTATAGATTTATTAATTCTAACCTGAAAACAACAAAGAAAGTGTCTTAATACAAACTGCCACATTTCTAACTGAATACATTGAGTAAGACATTGAAGATTTTGGGTTTAGAATATACCTACAATATATCATTTTAGAATTAATACAAAATTTGTGATGTAATGTTATTAATTTTTTCCAGAGATTAAAATATTGAGAATCAAACTAAATATTCCAGATTCATACAACTGGTAAGAGGAACAGTCTGAGCTCACTCATGTGTCTTTTAAGCCTGATTCCATGCTCTAAATAATGTACTACATAACATCCATTAAAAGGATACATGTTTGGGTAGGGAAAAAAATCTTAATTAAATGATTGTATAGTAAACCTTTTATTTTATTTTTTTTTCAACTTTTATTTATTTTTGGGACAGAGAGAGACAGAGCATGAACGGGGGAGGGGCAGAGAGAGAGGGAGACACAGAATCGGAAACAGGCTCCAGGCTCTGAGCCATCAGCCCAGAGCCTGACGCGGGGCTCGAACTCACGGACCGCGAGATCGTGACCTGGCTGAAGTCGGACGCTTAACCGACTGCGCCACCCAGGCGCCCCTGTATAGTAAACCTTTTAAATGGGTTTCATTTTCACAACTACCTTTCCAGGAGTTGTCCTTATTTCTTCTTCTAGATTCATGAATCTGGAAGATATTAAGGACTTTGTCCAGCTAAGCTCATAGCACAGCCATGTAATGAACACAGGTTTCCTAGCCACAAGGGCCCTGTATTTTCCCACATTCTGTGCTTCTTATCATTTGTTCCATTTATAACATGGAAACTATACATCTTCCTCAAATTAGAGACAAATAAGGTAGCTGGCACTTTTGAAGAAGATTTCATATTTTTTTTAAAAAATCAACATTCTTCCTCGCAGTAATTTGGAATGACAATGTATACTGGAAAAGTCTTTGGGATGCTAGGTATGATTTAGTGGATGTGCCAGACTGTTCAATTATCCACTTCTTGTACGACACTTTGTTTCCAGTTCGGTGCTCTTATAAATAAATCTGCTACCCTGAGCATAAGGCACAGGTTTATGAATGAACACAAGACTTCATTTTTGTGACACAAATGCCCAGGATTATAATCTCTGGGTCATATGGTAAATTATATACTTACTTTTTAAGAAATTGCTAATTTTTCAGAGTGACTGTATTATTTTACCTGTCCCATGAGCAATGTATGACTAGTTGATTTCTCCACCTTCTCATCAGCATTTGGTACTGTCATAATTTTTTTTATTTCAAGGTGTTCCAACATGTGAAATAGTCTTAATCTGTATTTTCTGAATGGTTAGTGATGTTTCATTTTTCATATGAAAATGTTTCAAATGAACATTTTTCATATGCTCATTTGCTATCTTGTATCTTAATTAGTGAAATATATATGCCTTTTTCCCATTTTCTAATTTTTTTTTTACTGGGTTGGAAGAATTCCTTATTCTAGATATGAGTCTGTTGTCATATATATGTTTTGCAAGTACTTTCTCCAAGTCTGTATCTTGTTTCTATATCATCATGGCAGAGCAATTTTCTTTTAATTTTAATAAAGTCCAACTTACTGATTTTTATATATGCATTAAATTTTAAATCTGAAAATTCCATACTGAGTCCTAGGTCCTAAAAATTGTTCTATGTTTTCTTCTAAAAGTTTTATAGTTTTATATTTCACACTTAAATCTATGATTTATTTGCATTTTTATGTACGTGGTGTGAGATGTAGTTGAAGGTCCATGAAGTCCCAGCTGCTTTCTCTATTCATTATTTGCAGGCTTTTTTTTTCTCAATGCGTTTGGCTTTCAATAATTTTTATTAATATGTCTTTTGGTTTACTAATCTTTTCATCTGTAATATTTGTTCTAATAGTAAACCCATCCAGCATATTGTATTTTTTTTATGTTTGTTTTTTGAGAGAGAGAGACAGAGTGTGAGCTGAGGAAGGGCAGAGAGAGAGGGAGACACAGATTCGGAAGCAGGCTCCAGGCTCTGAGCTGTCAGCACAGAGCCCGATGTGGGGTTGGAACTTACGAACAGTGAGATCATGACCTAAGCTGAAGTCAGACGCTTCATTGACTGAGCCCAGGCAACGCCAGCATGTTTTTAATCTCAGCTTTGTAGTTTACATCTCTAGAAGTTTGATTTGAGTCATTGTTACATCTTTCATGTCACTACTTGACATGGTCAGTCTTTCTTCTAGCTTCTTAAACATATGGGATCATTAGAATAACAGCTGTGCTTGTCTAATAATTATATATTATCTGCTTCAGTTCTAGATTTTTTAGACTGATTTGTCTCTTCATTTTCAATGGTGATTTTCTGCTTCTTTGCATGACTGGTGTGGTTAAAATGGTTTATTCCAGAAGATCTGGAAATAGCCTGAGCTGTTTAAAGAGATGTACTGGCCTGATAGAAATTCTTGGACAAAGCTTGAAATGTACTGATTAATGATGTCATTTTATAATTTTGGGTCCGACTCGGGTTTCAAAGTGTGTTTTTGTTTGTTTGCTTGTCTTTTAACCAGCTTAGCAACAATGTTTGCTGATAAAATCATGATTGGTGGTTTGTACCTGGTTTTGGCAAGATCCTCAGAGGTTTGAAGCTGGCAGGAATGTGGCCAGCTGCATATATAAGGTCCAGATTTACACTCCATTCTGGACTCCCGAAATATGAGGTGTCCTATGCACATGATAGTGATTCCTACAGAGAGAGAGAAAACACATTCTATAAACCACTGTAGTGGGTGGACAATTGGATTCTGCTTCTGCAAAACCCTGTTGGGAACCAGTTTTTAGCGGTGATGCATATTCTTACTTTAATGCTGTTGCATTCTATACATTTCTTGCAATAAACTTGAAGCGCATAAGCATTGCTATTTTGGGTCTTAAGACTCTTCTTTCACAGTTGAAGTCTGATTTACTGCCACAGTTTGTGCACCTGATAATTTTTTTATCAGATGTCAGACATTAAAATTTTACCTTGCTGGATAGGGGATATTTTTGCACTCCCATACATATTCATGAGCATTGTTCAGAAATGTAGTCATGTTACCTAAAACAATTTGATCCTTTTGTTTCTTGCTACCAGCTTTTTAAGCCAGGACCAGAGCACCATTTAGTCTGGGGCTAAGTTTCCCCCACCACTGAAACAAAACTATTCAGAATGCTCTACCCGATGACCTATAAATTACTGTTCTGCACTTCAGCTATTCTAAAGACACGGTCTACCTTGCCCTGTACGAGACTTGAGGATTGGTTCTCTAATCCTTTCAGGTGTTTCTTTCACCAGTCTCAGGTGTTTTCCTCATGTATATGTCATGATCAGTAGTTATCTGAAGGCCCGAAGGCTTGAGACTATCCTCAGATATTTAGATTGATCTCTCTCTCCATCTTTTTCCTTCTCTCTCTCTTCAGCTGTCTCCTCTCCAGTATTTTTTCCTGACTACCGTAGTCACCTTGGCTTCCCTGGATTCCCAGGTCTATCCCCTCAATTCAGGCAGCATATGCTCTCCTCATTCCATAGGCTAAAACTTCTTCCCAGGCAATAAGATGGGACAGTCCTCGGGTCCTTTTCATATGTTTCATATCTTTCAGGAATCACTGTCCTTTGTTGCCAGATGTCCAGTGAGATCTCCAATATTTTTGTGTGATTTTCTTGTTCTTTTTAAGTTTTATTTTAGACAAAAGAAGTCTGATCCTGTTACTCCATCTTTACTGGAAGTGGAAGTCTCCGAAGAATATTTCTTATTTAATGAAACAACCATTAGGAATGCATTAAGTCGCTTATACTTTTAAGGTTTCTTAGTAAAGAGCTATGCAATAAATTTCTTTTAGAATCCCATAACAAAAAATACTATTTATGATAAACGATTTTGCTTTTCTTACTTCCCTTTCTATAATAGTGGATTTATTTATTTTGAGAGAAAGAGAGAGTGTGAGAAGGGGAGGGGCAGAGAGAGAGAGAGGAAAAGAGAGAATCCCAAGCAGGCTGCAGGCTGTTAGAGAGGAGCTTAATGCAAGACTGGAATCCAAAAACCATGAGATCATAACCTGAGCTGAAATCAAAAGTTGGACGCTTAACCAACTGAGCCACTCAGGTGTCCCCTGCTTTTCTTACTTCCATAACAATAAGTTCAGCAAGTAATACTTTTTCCCCTTTCTGCCTGGGCAGCAAGGAAACAAGATGTGAATTTTATGATGAAATGCCAAGGCTATAACTTAGAGCCCTATTTCAGCTGTATCTATCTCTGATTGTTCCCTATTTGTTAGTTATGCCTTACAGATATTAACTTTGCTTCAATAGCTCTGCTGTATCTATCCTCTTTATTGAGACACGTAAGGGACTTAGGCAGTTAGATAATTTTAAGTAGCATCTGCATAGAATTCAACTAATGTCTTAGCTCTGTTTCTTTCTGTCTATACTCCAGTTCCTGTGTCTCACCTGGGTTACCTATGCATCTGAATAGCTCTGCATACTACTAAATACTACCCTCCTGGAATAATCCTCCCATTACAGCTTCTAATTTGGGGGGAAATATTGACATACAATAGTTACTGAATAAATATCTGTTGGATTAATGAATAAGTGAATTTAACTGGAGATTTTAGCCTCATGTAGGAATCACAGTACGGCATACCCAATTATATACAAGTATGGCAAATTCTATTCTTGTAATAGACTTTAACACCCAAGGTATCTTCACAAAGAACAATTCATTGCTGACTTTCCTCACAAAGACACTATAGGATGTTGACCTGTGGGCTTACCTACCACAACATCCTCCAGTTATATTTATAAAACAAAGTATTTACAGTTTTGTCAATAATACCAGGACTCTCACAATCCTTTCGTGTGTGTGTGTGTGAGAGAGAGAGAGAGAGAGAGAGAGAGATTGAGAGAGAAGATGGAAAGAAAGACAGGGGGACAGAGAGAGGTAGAAAGGAAAATAGAAGAAGACATTACACCTGGTCAGGAGGTTGGTTAATTCCTTAGAGCTCTTTATTAGGAAAAAAAGAACTACCAGTGGGCCTCTCAGCATGTCAGACCATTGGGTTGCTTCCAAAGCAATTAATTCTCAGTGGGGTGCAAGTGAATTCATTAAAATAGAGAATTGTATTGCCTCTGAGGATTTGTGGGAAGGTTTGTATCTTTTAGAAGAGTAACAGCTGAATGAGCAAGTAAAGCCAATTGTAACTTTTCCAGTTTCTCAGTTATAATTCAGGTTGATTCGAGGTGCAGTACAATTATGGTAAAGGGTAACAATTGTTTTATCTTTACAGGTGAGTAGAATCACTGTACCTTATATGTATATTAGTACCAATCTTTCATTTGATTGATGTCATAGATTAAATCAGAGAGACAAATGGAATAGATCAATTTTTTAATAAGGAGAGTCTGAAGCAGGAAATTAGTTTATCGCAAGTTGCCTCTGAATCCTAGTACTTTTGTGATTAGCTCTAAATAGGAGTGAGTCTATATTTGCAGGAGTGAATGTGTGAGTACCTGAGGAAGTGTATTCATTTGTACTGGGCGGGGGGTGGTGTAAAAATGGCACAATTAGCTTTCAAGAAAGCTAGAACATGTTTCTGTTACTCTGCTTTCCAGCACCAATTCTAAACTTTTGTGACAAAGGTGAACATGAAAAGATAGCTGTCGTTGGAGGATTTGATTCTAATGACATATTGATATTCCCTTCAAAATCATTAAAACATTACCAGAAATCACCAACATTTATTTTCATATGTTTTTTGAATTAATATTAATTTCTGACTTAAATATAATTGGTCTTATTTTATAAAGTCTCAATTGTTATGGTGAATTACATTTAATTCAGAAATTATTTATATTTTAACACCGTATTAACAACATTGTCAGTACTATGAAATATTTAAGTTTTATCTTACATGTTTACTTATATCTACACACACACAATCAAAATAAAGAAAAAGACATCTTATTTAGGGTTTTAAAGAGTATATGACAAAGGAGTATATGCAAATATTTAATTTCTCCATTTTATGTGTTAATATATGACTCAGAGAATCTGTGTGTGTGTGTGTGTGTGTGTGTGTGTGTGTATTCCAAGACACACAGATGTGGTTCTAGATTAAGTTATTATAGGGGCACCTGGGTGGCTCAGTGGGTTGAGCATCTGACTCTCAGTTTCAGCTCAGGTCATGATCTCATGTTTCATGAGTTCAAGCCACACATCAGGCTCTAAGCTGACAGCATGGAGCCTGCTTTGGTTTCTCTCTCCCTCTCTCTCTGCCTCTCCCCCACTGGGGCTCTCTCTGTCTCTCACAAAATAAGTAAACAAATTTTTAAAAAACTTATAAACTTTTTTTTAAAAAGTCACTATAAGACCTACCAGTGATACTGTTCCCAATAAAAAATGTCCACATATTGGGGCACCTGGGTGGCTTAGTCAGTTAAGCATCTGACTTCGGCTCAGGTAATGATCTCTTAGTTTGTGAGTTCGAGCCCCGCGTCCAGCTCTGTGCTGACAGCTCCAAGCCTGGAGCCTGCTTCGGACTCTGTGTCTCCTTCTCTCTCTGCCCCTCCCCAACTTGTGCTCTGTCTCTATCAAAAATAAATAAATGTAAAAAAAATTTTTTTTAATGTTCACATATTTGTGTATTGGGCAGGTCTCACCTCAGTGTTCTAGGTGGAGACAGGTTAACCTTGCTGTCATGTTCACTACAATAATCATTTGATGCTAAAGGGCCTGCTGGTTGACCTGGCTGGCTCAAGGCAAAGTTGCTACGTGAGTGTAGAAAATTTCAGTCCTTACCTACACCTTCTCTATCATTCAGTTATCTCCCACAGGCACCTAGTGGCCTTTTTTTTTTTTAAGTTTTTATTTATTTGTTTTGAGAGAGAGACAGAGTGAGAGAGAGAGAGAAAGAGCACGTGCATGCATGTGAGAGAGAGTTGGGGAGGGACAGAGAGAGGAGAGGGAGAATTCCAAGCAGGTTCTGTGCTGTCTATGCAGAGCCCAGCATGGGGCTCAATCTCAGGAACCGTGAGATCATGACCAGAGCCAAAATCAAGAGTCGGACCCTTAACTGACCGAGCAACCCAGGCACCCCAGGCACCCAGTGATCTTAACCTGCTGCTCTCACCTGTCTTCTGAAGGAAGTGACAACTCACTTTCCTTAAGGGAAGTCTCTGAGGATTTAATGCACTTAAGTATCTAACTTCTCCCAGACATATTTGTCTTCCAAAGAAGGATGGCCAGAGTGTGTTTGCTTCATTCAATGAATGATTTCTGTGAAATCTTTCCACTCATCCTCTAATAATGGCATGCATTTACGGCAGCCAATCTGATGTCTCACTACAAATATTTTAAGTTTCACTAGGCTTTGGAAAGAGATCAACATATTTCATAAAACACAGTTTTTTTATTTTGAAACTCACTGTCAAATTGGCCCCCCATTCCACCTAACATTTTTATGGATGCATACCTTGTTTCCAGTAGTTTGCAAATAGCTGTTTTCTTCTCTGTTTAACTGGTAATCTTCCCACTATCTAGCACAGTAGGGGTTTGATAAATACTTGTTGATGAAGCTAACCTGCACCACAATATCTGACCCAAGTTGTCACTTATGGTTCCCCAGACACTGCTGTTTAATTGTTTTCAATTATCTTAGCCCGTGTCTACCCAAGCAAAATGAAGTGGTGAGTCAAGCAATTGTCTTGTGAATGTGATCAATATAGAAATTCAATATGGATAATTAAGGCACCCCCAACTCACTTTTTTCTTAGTAACAAGCTTTCTTTTCACCAGAATTGTTCAGATAATTGCCTCAACTGTCCATTTTACTTTGTGTCATAGACACAGGTTTGTAACTAGCTTAACGGACCATGGAAAAACTGAATGGTCAGTGCAGTTCACAGATAGATCACCACCTAGTTTATTCATCTGTGTTGCTTCTGTATAAATCAGGCTGAGTGGGCTTAGAAAATTGCATTGATTAGATCTGCCTCTTAACAGCTTAGGTCTATAGGACACAGATATGCTCTTGCCTTCCATGTTTCTGAGCAGTTTCATATCCACCATTGTTCCCATGTCCAGCAATTGACAACCTACACCAAAGGAAAGGTATGACAACTAATGGGTTAATTTGGATCATGCATGCAGCCAACAGAAACATTTTGGACCTCAAATGGGTACCATTTTGCAGAATGACCACAAAAGTAAAAAACAAACTTAATGTCATCAGATTGCTTAAAAACAACTTCAGTTTCATTAAGGAAAAATATATCCTTTTTCACAAGCATTTCACCTTAATTACTGAAGTAACCTTCTGGACATAGCACAAACTTCTAAAAATACTCATTGAGAAGCTTAGACTTCAAATATTTGACAAATGCCCATATTTTTAATGTTTAGTTGTTTCCATATTTTCTTTCTAAAATTATGACTTAAATATACAATAAGTTCTGTGGACCATGTGATGGTGAATTTTGTTTTTTCTATAGCTTTCTGCTTCTCCTAACCAAGTTAGTTACATGGTATATTGTTTTAGAAAAGTCTGAAAAAAGGCAGGTGCTTTTTTAAACAGTAGTTTAAGGAGTGCTTAAAGAATAAATTCAGAGAAAGTGAAAAACAGCAGGAAAGGACAAAGTAAAATTTTAAATATATAATAAAAAGCCTGAGCAGCTGAATGAATCTTTTTTTTTCTTTCTGTAACCCTCCAAATATTTTGGAATCCCCCAAACCTTTTTGTTTCTATGGGGAAAAGAGTTTATGCATTTTTTTTTTGGCTATCCACTGGTCTTTGCAATGGTATACGTTAATGGTATGTTTATAGAAGAATTAGAAACACATGCAAGGATTTTCCTCTTAAAATACGGATGGCTTAGATTTTAGGGAAAATATCCTTGGAAAAACAGATTCATTTTAAATGAATTCAAACACATTAAACTTACTGTTTTTGTTTGTTTGTTTTTGAGAGTGCATGCCCATGCTAGGGTGCAAATGGGGGAGGGGCAGAGGGTAAGGGAGAAAGAATCTTAAGCAGGTCCACACCTACCACAGAATAGGGGGCTTGACTTCAAAACAGTGAGGTTCTGACCTGACCTGACAAGAAATCAAGAGTCAGACGTTTAGCTGACTGAACCCCCCAGGTGCTCTCTTTTTGTTTTGAGAGAGTAAACTTATTTTAAATAATCATTGAACTTTCTCAAAATCTGGCAACATTGTTCTTACATGCCCAAGGTAAAAAGTATAAAGGAAGGGAAAGGAGGAGTAAATTTATCATAGTAAACATCAAGTTTTGGACTTCTAAATTACTGATTCCCCGTATCAAATTTCTGAGTTTTTAAATAACTCCTATCCTCATCCCACCTCACCCCAAAAGCTCTAAGTTTATATTTTTATTTCCATATGGACAAATGAATATATCCGGTGTTAACAAATACCCATTAAATGAAAACAAAAAATGAACTCCTTATAATGCAGTCCTAAAAGAGAATTGTTTCCTATTTGCCAATTAATTTGCCTGAAAATTCCCAGAGTCACTTCAACATGCATTTTATTTTGCCTGTGTATGCCTAGCCAGAATTGGATTTCCTGCGAGGTAGATGACTATCAGAGTGCATGTAATACAAGACAAAGACCAGACTGGCACAAGCCCGATCATTCCTATCATAAATAGAAATGCCTTTCTTACTGACTGCTTTAAACAGAAGTGAGCATGTAAACAAACCTTTGCCAAAATGAAATCATTAAACAAAAAACCCACTTTGCCGTTGCATTACTCTGGCAGCTTACTACTGTCACACTGTATTCCAAGTCATTACTGAATGATGAAATGCAGGATAGTACATGTTCCATAGTATGCTGAAAAGCTAAAAAGAAATGCTAGTGATTATTTATATTTAACAAAGTCTCAGTTATTATAAACCTATAAATCCCCTAATTTTTATTGGCCTAACTCTTTGGTTTGATGTGTGTAGTAACCAACTGTGTTTTTGAAGAGAGCAGCCCGTTAAAAACAATTATGGGCCTAAGCAACCCACACACCCTGAATATCAAAATCTACTTATTTTGTCATTCTAGGAAACCCACAGAGCGCAGGTGCGTAGGATTACCACCTTTGGCAAAACTCTGCAAGTAGTATGTTAAAGGTTGAAAAATTCAGAATATGCTAATGACAATTTTTATCAGTAGGCTATTAGGTAAAATTTCAAGGGTTGGCAAATTTATGAAACACAGTCTGAAATAGTTAAGCAGGATTTTAAAAATGGAATTCTGATGATACAATGGATAACCTAACGTGTATTCTACCTGTAAAGTTGAAATATTTGTTCAGTAATTTCATACAGAACTGGTCACAATTTCATGAAACTGGTCACAGCAAGTGGATTTTATGGTGGAAATAAACAAACACTATAAATCAAGATTTCATTCATTGTTTTTTGAATGTCCGGGCCTAAGAAAGAGATTGACAAATGTTAAGAATGTAGATTGAACATAAATGTTTGCCATGCATATAGCTCTTACATTGTAAATAACACAATAAATTGGGGAAATATTCTTCCAGTACTCAAAAATCTTTCTCTGATTCAGAAAAAAAAATTATGTCACTGAAGAATAAGTGAATTTCCTACATATATCCTAATTGTTTAATTTTCTTCTTACATATTAATGCAAACAAAATATCAACCACTATTCATGTTAGAACTACACTCACTAATCATTGTAATCATATGCTTCATGTTTACAAAAATTTTAAAAAACTCAGTGAAAGCATTCTGTGAGAATCAATTGGCTATATGGAATTTACATTAAAGAGTGTATTTTTATAATTATTTCCTATCATGTGCTATACATACACTACGTTAGAAAAAAGTCCCAATAAACTTAATCACACACTTGCATACAGGCCATTAAACATTTGCTAGCATACCATTGCGTAAATAATCAAACAAAATGCGTAATCTTAAGTTTGGTATTCAAAAGTATGAGACTGCCCTTGGAATCATTAGAACCGTAGAGAAAGCCATTGGCAGTACTAGCTCCCCATTCAAATCCCAGGCGCTATTTCAAAAAAGGATGATAGATGGGGCCTGCGTGGCTCGGTCGGTTGGGCGTCCGACTTCATCTAAGGTCATGATCTCGCAGTCCATGAGTTCAAGCCCTGCGTCGGGCTCTGTGCTGACAGCTCAGAGCCTCGAGCTTGTTTCAGATTCTGTGTCTCCCTCTCTCTCTGACCCTCCCCCGTTCATGCTCTGTCTCTCTCTGTCTCAAAAATAAATAAATGTTAAAAAAATTTTAAAAAAGGATGATAGATATAACAGAATTTGAAGAATTGGACCAAGTATACATACATATGTTTGCATGTTTTAAATTACTCAGTACTTTCATATATAGGTGACATATATAGGTGACTTTCAAGCGACAGTGCAGTTTCATTAAATGGTATAATTCAGCTAAATTTTCTTTCTGTGGAATCTGAATAGATTGCTGGTACAAATGTGAAGGTTTTAAGTCACTATTCCCAGGGTTACTCAAAAGCAATGATTGAGACAACATGCAGGGGAGCCAACTCTTATTCAGGTATGGGGTAGGGAGTGGGAAGTTAACCACTGCTCAAAAGCCCATTTTTGCAAAGTGCAAACATAATTGCAAGATCAAATCTTTAACATTTACTTTGACTTTATTGTGTAAAAGGTCTGTCTATATATAAATTTCAGAAGGTGTTCTAGTGGATTTGTGTAATTATTTTGATGAAATAACTTAAAAATAGAAAACAGAATGAAATGAATTCTCTTCAAAGTTTTGAGCATACAGATGGGCATATTGAACACATTCAACAAATACTTTTGATTGATTTTGATGTCTGGTATATAGGCATATATTTGTTGCTGTTGTTTTTTTAACAACAATCTTAAAATGGCCACAAAATCCTCTGTAGAAATATTATTGGCATTTGCCTCAATGGGTGGAAGAACACATGTGCTCATAGAATGTTTTAAATAAATCATAAATGATATTTTCTATACCATTTTTGAATTATGAAAGTCTAATTATAAAACAATTGGAGATTCTTAAATTTAAAAATCCTATTATTGTTGCTTCTGATTATTTATTCTGTTTTAAATTTAAATGCTCCTGCTATTCACATTCAAAGTTCAAACACATGATAAAAATATGTGGCCTGGAGTTATAACCAAATATTGATAACACCATTTGATTGGATTGCATTGCATAAAATTTCAGATGATATCCATATACCATTTCTACCAGTCACATTAAAACTCAATAAATAAATAATAATTGTCTATAAAAATAATTTATAAATACCAGAATAATAAATAAGGACAAAGAATGAAGCTGTTGTAAAAGTAATAAACACAGAAACAGACAAAAAATGAGTGATTGAAGAGTGAAAGCCATGTCTAACTCACATAATTGTCAGCTAGTTGGTGTGGATGTAAGGGTTTGAAGAAGATCACAATAACTGTGGCCTAGGGAGTTTACCTGGAAAATGAGAGCAAATATATTCTTTAAGAGTTATTGAGATCAGAAAGCTAACAGATCAAATATGAGCAGCGTTTGGGGGTAGTAGAATGGCATTTACTTATTCAACACTCCACAAATATTTATTAAGCACCTTATATGAATCTTACACTGTTCTTGGCCCTTGTTAATACATCAATGAGCTAAACAGCAATATTTGCTGCCCGGGAGGACTTACATTCTAGTAGCTGGAGGCAGACAGTGAGTAATAAACAAACAAACATACATAATAACTAAGAAAATTACATAATATTTTAGAGGATACTAGGTACTACACAAAAGTAGGTTAGTGGTGAGTACCATTAAGGATGTGTATCACCTTGAAATAGTGTGATCAAGGGAACGCATTAGAAGATGAGGTTTGACCCAAGATTACCAGGAGAGAGAAAAGTAGCCACACGTAGAGCAAAGGGCACAAGGTGATAGAGCTACAAAGAAGCCAGTGTGGCCGGAAAAAGGCACGACAGGGAGAGAAGGGCAGGTGAGATGATCACAGAAGTTACTGGACACAGAGAGATAATGCATGGCTATACAGGTTAGCTTACACACTTTGGTATATTTCTCTAAGTGAAGCTGGGAGTCTTTAGAAGTGGATGCAGAGGAGTGACATGATGTTACTTAATTTCACATTGTTGACAAACTATTACTACCTTCCATCTCCAGAACTTTAGTCATCTTCCCGAACCGAAACTCTGGGTCCATTAAACAATAACTGCCCATTCTCTTCTTCCCTCCAGCTCCTGGAAATCACCATTCTACTTCCTGTCTCCATAAATTTGACTATTATATGTATGTCATGTAAGGGAAATCACACAATATTTGTATTTTGTGACTGGTTGATTTCACTCAGCATGTCTTCAAGGTTTATCTGTGTTGTAGCATGTGTTAGAATTTCCTTATTTTAAAGCTGAATACTAATGTTGCTTAACATTTTAAATAATCTCTCAGTCTAAACTGTTGAAGGTGCAAATAAGAAGTGAGGAGACTTGTTTGTTATGAATATATTACCATAATTCAAGAAAGTGATAATGTTGGCTTGGATATTAGCAGTGAAGATAGAAGTGGCCAGATGTTGGTATGTTTTGTGGATAAGAAAAATAAGACTTGCTGACAGACTGAATGTTGGTTTGAGAGAAGGGTGGGTAGGGCCATGGATGGTCTAGTTAGTGGGCTGTGGCATGTGTCATTTCTTGACTCAAGCATTTAATAGCTCTTTTGCAAACAGTTGCTCCATCAGTCTTGGTTCCCAAGTAAGGGCCTAGTTGGGAGGCAATCTGCAGGTAGTTGGTATTGTTGACACATCATAAATGTTTTGGACAGAAGATTCTTTGTAATGGAAACATACATATGTTATTAGAGGGAATGGGAAGAAAGGAATGGGAAATATTGGCATTAACAACTCTTTGAAGAAATATGTTGCAAAGTATAGCCAAGAAACAGGGCAGTAACTGGCAGTGGAAGTCGGATCAGTGCAAAGTTTTGTTTTCAGATAGAAAAAAAATGGCATGCATGATGTACTAGATGAGAATGACTCAGTAAAGTGGGAAAACTAACTGACATATGAAAGATATCACATGGCTTCAAGTTGTCAAAAGTGGTAAGGACAAAATATAAGTGAAAGTGCAGTCTTGGACACCAGCGTGGCAAGGAGTATATGGCTGTGGCTGCTGGTGGATGAATAGAGATGTGGGGGCTTCTCTATTGCTTTAATTTTCTTAGTAAAGTAAAAATCAAGGTCATTATGTTGGTGATGTAAGGGGATTGAGTAGGTAAGAAAATGCATGAAACAGTCATGCAAGTCACTAAGAAACCGTAAGTTCAGCAGTTCAGGCTTATACAAATCCAAAACCTGTGTTTTCCAGCAAGATTGCTTAAGAGTTAAAGGCATTGCTTAGGAATACCTTTAAAGAAATAGAGTAAGTTTCAGTTTAATTTTTGATCAAGGCACAAACTACCATATGATCATATGCACTAACAACTGACAGAAAATATTCAGAATATGTTATAAAGGAGCATGATCTAGGAGCCACAGGACCTATAGTCCAGAATAGTCTACATCTCTCACAGGCCTATGACACTGGTCAAATCACTGGGACCCTTTTTCTTCATTCTGAAAATTCAGAGGTTTCAAGTAGTTTGGTAGTTTTTATTTTTTATAGTTTCTGGAAACAAAATGCCTGGAATTAGATGATACTAAAAGATCCATGTCAGTGTTAGCATTAATAATGATAAAAGCATACGAATAGTAAGTCTCTTTAAAATGAAGTGCTATTTATATTAAGTTTATAAAGATTATACATATACAATGATAACTTATTTTAATTCCAAGCCTTTTTCTCTCTTATTTCTCTAATTCATAGTCATTTTTAGATCATATTTGTGCTCTGGATTTACTAAATAAATATGGTGGTATTATTAAGTTGTCATAGCTCCTTTAAATTTCAGCCAGTAACTTCTTAGAAGTTATTACTGAACATTTTAGTTTGCAGTGAAAGTCAATATTATTATCATAAGACACCACTGGAAACTTCCCTGGTGGGACAGAGGAAGAACTACATTATAGGTATGGGTTTGCTAGTAACTTAGTTTGAAATTTAAGAACAACTCATATCTTTTGTTGAGTAATTCTGTTTTACATAGAAGAAACAATACCCATTCTATCTGACACTCAGAAGTTGGCTGGAGAATCCATTTGTGTGTAATTTCCTCTGAGGAAGTGTGTGTAACAAAATACATGATTAGCTGGTTGATTTTACCAAAGCCCTAAATTAAGGGAGCTTGTTTACTTTGGGTAAAAGCGTTATTTCAATTGCATTTAAGAGGAAATTTCAAGAAACCAAGAAAGTCTATCATAGTGTTCACATTCACTTTAAATTTGTATTAGAGTAAATGTTAACAAAATGCCTAGCTAGCATCTGCCTAAAGGTTAAAAATATTGAGTACCAATTGGTTATGAACCTCAGCACACACTACCCATTCACATAGGTTAGTGTCTGCAAATTCCAGGCAAACTGTTCATCTACTCTAGTAAGGGGAGGTTTTCTTACTCAGAGGAATATCATTTCTGAGATCTGAGAAGGCAGGATTGTGATATGATGGGAAAATCTAATCACAGTCACCCCACCCACCTGCCTCAATCCCACTAAACTTCCTTCCTTCTCCCCTTTCTTCCTTTTTTCCTTCCTTGCTTCCTTCCTTCATCCCCTCTCTTCTTTCCCCCCTTTTTTTCTTTCCTTCTTTCTTCTTGTTCATTTCTTTTGTTCTATTGTTTATTTAATATTTAAAAGTACAAAGTAAAGACCTCTGCAAATTATTTATATTTTAAACCTCATAAAAAAACCTGCCAAAAGACCTTAAAAAGTAATACCAAGTCAATTTAAATATTCAAAAAATGAAAGAAATCTGACTGAAGTAGATGTTCTACAAATCTTTACCTCCATTTTCTTTGATGCTGTGCAACCAGATAAAAATTTTTGGTGCTTTCCGCATATAAATAAGTAAAAATAAAATTCATATACATTTCATCTATCTTTTGCTGTAAATTGATAAAAAAAGAGAAAAAAAGAAACAACACTCTTTAATTTCAAGGCTCTTTTCTTCCTTCAACTTCTTTTTATATAGTTCCCTTCCCATTGCCGGTTTTTGGCTTTTTGTTTGTTTGTTTTATATTATTTTGTTTTGCTCAACTTCCCATTCTTTCTCTCTGGGCTGTGTCTCAACCATTTTTTTCCTTTCTGTTTCCTTTTTTCTTTTTCTCATTCTTTGTCCCTATTGCATAACTGGTCTATGTGTAAAACAGACATTTTTAAATTATATTTTTTGATAAACGAAAGTTATGATTTATTAATTTAATTGCATAAATTTGGTATTTGCATTCTCTCAATTTCTATTAACTTGGTTGGGTCTATATATGCCTATGCCCTTCTCTAATTCCATAGCTGTGTTGGTAGGAAGGTAAATGTTCAGGAAAGATGGGCAATATTTTGCTTGACCTGAGTGAACTCCTAAGCCAGGCAACCATTTCAGTTCTTAGAAAGGGATAGCCCCTCCCTAAAGAGATAAAGGAGATGACTATTTGTGTGCAACCACAGTAATTGGTTATTATCCTACAAACATTGTGATTTATATTAGATTATGAATACATAGAGATATGCCTGGAATTTGAATAGTTTTATAACTATTACTTATAATATTCCATTTGAAAATATTTGTTTCCTCTATTTTTTTCTGGTTTTCAGCACCTTTCCAAAAAAAGACTTGTCATATTCTTTAAAAATACATACTTTAGGGGCATCTGGGTGGTTCAGTTGGTTAAGTGACTGACTTTGGATCAAGTCGTGATCTCACAGTTCCTGAGTTCAAGTCCTGCATCAGGCTCTGTGGTAACAGCTCAGAGCCTGGAGCCTGCTTCAGATTCTGTGTCTCCCTCTCTCTCTACCACTCCCCCCTCTCTCTCTCTCAAAAATAAATATTTAAAAAATTAAAAAAAATAAAAATAAATACTATCTTTTCACAACTTAATAGTTTCTAATATGAAGCCACATTATTGTTCCTATACTATGTTTCATAGTAGATTTGTTGAGGTGTAACATATTTAATAAACTAGTATAACTATTTTTAAGTTTTAACTTCTATGTTGAACCACAAAACTATCACCACTATCAAGATAATAAACAGAAACATCATCCCAAAAAAAGAGT
Source organism: Lynx canadensis (assembly GCF_007474595.2). Lineage (NCBI taxonomy): Eukaryota > Metazoa > Chordata > Mammalia > Carnivora > Felidae > Lynx > Lynx canadensis. The sequence continues at coordinate 166,351,905 of NC_044303.2, forward strand.
TCTTGATTCCCTCTCCAATGTCTTTTTTCAACTAATCCTCACCCAGCCTCAGCCCCAGGTAACCAATGATCTATTTTCTGTCATGATATATTAGTTGTCATTTTCTAGAAATATAAATATATGGGAGATATAAATGTATATGTATTTTTCCCACACAGCATAATTATTTGAGATTTATTCATGTTGTATATATTAATATTTCATTCTTTTTAATGCTGAGTAGTATTCTTTTGGGTGGATATACCATGATTTGTTTATCCATTTACCTGTTTCTGAACCATTGATGTTTCTATGTTTCTAGGTTTTGTTGATTTCAAACAGAACTTCTATAAACTTGTGTATACACTTTTGTATTACCATTTGTTTTCTTTTTTCCTCAGTAAATTCCTAAGAGCTGAATAGTTGGTTTACATAATATATATACATTGGATATCATCAAAAAAAAACCCAGCTACACTGAAGTCCAAAATGGCTGCATACTTTTTATATTCCCATTTGCAGTGTCTTAAGAGTTTGTTCATCCACATTCAGTAACACTTCAGCTAATTTAACATAAAGTATTTCTTTGATTATTTTCTCCAACAGTTACTATTTACCAGTTCTGGAAAACTGGGGTTAGAGGCAGCATGTTAGCCCATTAAAAGACAGAAAAACAGTATGTTTCTAACATCACAGGTTGCAAGATCCAACAAGATCAGTGACATCTGAAAGATGACAGTAGAAAGAAGTGGGGGAAGGTAGAGCAAAATTGTGGGAGGACATAAACTGGAGGTTCTTCCATTAATAACTGCATTACCACAGTAAATAATAGGATGAGCTTTTCTGGAATAAGGAATTTCATCCAAATTAGAAAAGGGAGAAGAGGCTGGCTAAGTATATTTTACAAAAACTTTTTTGAAAAGAAGACAGAACAAGTGGTTACTGGAAAATTTAGGTCTGGAGGGTAGCTCTGAGGACTAGAGGAACTTGGCTAGCCAAGGAGACAGTTTACAAACCGTAGACGACCAGAAAACAGGAGTACCAAGAACTAAAGATAATTTCGTCTCTAGAGAAAGAACTAAATCCACTGGTTTCTTAGCAGAGGAAAACACTCTCTAAAAAGGCAGGTTATTTTTGAAAGTTACAGTAATGAGCCTAGCAGTTCAAATTCAACAAATTCAGAATTTTAGGGTTTACTTGCAACTGTGTCACTAAGATTAAGTCAGGATTGGTTGGAGGCTCACTAATTCCACACCCAGAATACTGAGTGAAAACACTAAAAGAAAGTCTCTATTTTTTTTTTTATAAACTTAAGAAATCTATCCTTTTGTAGCAACGTGGATGGAACTGGAGAGTGTTATGCTAAGTGAAATAAGTCATACAGAGAAAGACAGATACCATATGTTTTCACTCTTATGTGGATCCTGAGAAACTTACCAGAAGACCTTGGGGGAGGGGAAGGAAAAACAAAAGTTAGAGAGGGAGGGAGGCAAACCATAAGAGCCTCTTAAAAACTGAGAATAAACTGAGGGTTGATGGGGTCTGGGAGGGAGGGGAAAGTGGGTGACGGGCATTGAGGAGGGCATCTGTTGGGATGAGCACTGGGTGTTGTATGGAAAACAATTTTACAATAAATTTCATATAAAAAAAAAGAAATCTAAATCAGTCAAGCAAAAAACAAAAAAACAAAACCCAAACAAAACAAAAAACTGTTTTGAATACCTAAGTGGCAAACAGAACACCTAGAAAGTAATCAACAATGAGCAAAAAATGGGCTCAGTAGGATTTAAGTTGCTGTTTATTCACTTATTCATTCATTTTTCCAGCTACCTGATAGAAAGTGGGAAGTCAGTGACACTGCAACAAAGGGTCATTTTTCTATCCAGAGAACCTTCTCATTAAGTTTCAATTATTTTGCCACTTTGTGAAAACTGCACAGTTTTTCCATGTTTCTTACATTCCTAACACATATAGGTGGTTAATGTCTCTTCACATATGTTTCACAGCGGGATCTGAACTCTGAGAACACTTTCAGCTAAAGTTCTTTTCCAATAGAGCATGTAAATGTGACCCCTGATGGGTGGTGTTTCTTCAGACATGATAAGAATCACTGACTCAACCACTACATCACACATGAATAGTAGTGGAGACTTGCTTACTAAGGTTTCATTGGCAGTGGATAATAACAAATAGACCACACATAATGCTCCATGATGGGTGTTATGATTACATGAATAACTGAAAGAGAGAGAGAGAGAGGGGTAGAGAGAGAGAGAGAGAGAGAGAGAGGAGGGAGGGAAGGAGAGGGGGAAGGATGGAGGGAGAGAGGAGGGAGAGATGTCTTCTAGATGTTTAGCACCATGAAACAGTGAGCAGCCATGAACAGTATCTAGGTGACTTCTGTAATATTTACTCATGGGAATGACGTGGATTTGGCAAAATATGATGTTGCAGAAATTATATGTGTTTAGTGAAATCAGTTAAGAAACTTTGTAGTTTATTGGATTTCTCCTTTACCTGAAATACATTAATATATCTGGAATTTCATCCTAATTTTTAAAAGAAAAAAAAAACTATATACATATAAGGGGATTCAAACTAGTACAAGTTTGTAAATTTTATACATTTTAGTTTAATTGGGTCCCAAATCACATAAAAATAGAATATTCCCAAATATTTAACAAAAACTGGTTTTTACAATTTTATAGTTTCAATGTATCTTTACTTGCAATTTCATTTGATTCTCTCAAGAATCCTGCTGAAGATGAACAGAACAAATACTCAAATGGCTTATTTCAAAATGGGAAATTGAGGCTCAAGTTACTAATAAAATTATACAGTCTGAAGATAGTTCTGCCTTCCATTTTATCCACTATAACCTTGATACCATGCCATATTGTGCCACAAAGCTTGTTTTCTCTACCATGGGTCATAGGATGGTTATGTGGATACTCAGTTTCTATTTCCTCCATCAAGGGGTCCTGCCAATAGCCAGGCAGTTCTAATCTATCTATAAGCTCAGCCACACATTTACAGCTCCTGCAAAAAGTTTGTTTAACAAAAAAGGAAAATTTTGAGGACTGTGATTAGAGAGTTTGCCAGCTAGTGTCCCCACCGAAAACAGAGTGCAAGCTCAATACAAGATAATTATAAATCAATTGGGCACCTGTGTGGCCCAGTTGGTTAAGCAAAGGACTCCTGATTTTGTTTCAAGTCATGATCTCAGGATTAAGAGATAGAACCCTGCATGGAGATTTCTCCCTCTTCCCCTGTCCCTCCTCCCTCAAACAGGGCCACTCACATGCTCTCTCTTTCTCTCAAATAAATAAATACGTAAATAAATAAATAATAAAAATTCTAGGAGACTTTAATCTACAATAATTTGCAAGGGAAGGTACAGTAACCAGGGTTTACCCCATGCCCTAAGGAATGTAGGTAAGGGGTGTGTTACTGGAACCTGGGATCAGAAAAAAAGGTTAAGAATAAGGTCTTCTGTGTTGAGAGAAAAGTGAACACGGCAAACCAAGGAAATCCTACAGGGAGAGTGAGAGAGATAAGTACTCTGATTTTACTATCTTCTCTATGATCTCCTGCCAGGGCTACTGTATCAGTTGAACACATAAAAGCACTGGATATATAGATGAAGTTAGGACAGAATGGCCTCTGGTTGTAGAAACATGGAGAAGGATGGAGAATGGATGAAGAAGAAGAAAAGGAAAAACAGAAAGACTTCAATGAAAATTTTATTAGGTTGGTGAGACCACTTAGAATACTTCTACCTAATGGTGGGAAGTTCTCTCCATTCTCTACCCTCCCCCTCTTCATAGAGGCTGAGTTCATACTAATTTGTAAAAATGAGCATAGCTTGTACCTGTACAGGTATATGTAGCATCTGATTTCAGGACTGTAAGAAGTATAAAGCTCTAGGCAATTATCCTACTACTTCACCTGTTATGCAAATGTAAGTGACTTCATATGTAAATGCACACTGTGGGCATTCTGTGACAGTTCCCTGGTATATAATAAACAAGTTCAGATGTCTTTAAAATCTACGCAATTATAATGAATGAGTGAGTTATGTCAGGCTTAAGAAAAGACACATTTTGTTCAGTATTTAAGATGGTGAGTTCTACTTTATTATTTCTTCAAATTTATAGGGATGTGACTATAATTTTACTTCCTTCTTTCTTTCTATTGGCAAAGAAGACAATAAAAATAACACCAGACAATAATAAAAGCAAACTAACAAAACCTCAGCAATCCAGTATTAATTAGTTTATGTTCAAGGGAATTAGTAGTATCTCTTGGCCACCTGCTAATTTTAGGAGTAATCCTGAAAGCACTTGACAGGCAACAGAAAAAATCTCAGGTGTACAGCAGCTTTGGGAATGTGGAAAAAACTGTTTTTGTTTAATCAAGCTATCCTGGGGAAGTTACTAAAGAGTATTACCTCTGGGGATGTAAAGAGGTTATATCTTTTGTCATAAGGTGAGTTAACAGTTATCTGTGACTGGTTATCTATTGATATGGTAGTACTGCCTCACATACCACCCACAACTCAGAGGCATACAACAATAAACATTGAAGACTGGCATGTCTTACAGCTTTTGTGGATCTAGACATGGCTTACTGTTACTGCTCATGCTTCTGTGCAGTAGTTTCCTCTTTAAGGTCTCTGCTGGGGCACCTGGGTGACTCAGTAGGTTGGGTGACCGACTTTGGCTCAGGTTATGATTTCCCAGTCCGTGGGTTTGAGCCCCACACTGGGCTCTGGGTTGACAGCTAAGAGCCTGGAGCCTGCTTCACATTCTGTGTCTCCCTCTCTCTCCCCTCCCTTCCCTCCCCCTCATGTTCTGTCTCTGTCTCTGTCTTTCTGTCTCTTTCTCTCTGTCAAAAATAAACAAACATTAAAAAAATAAAGTGTCTGCCAGCTGATTCTGCTAATCTTGACAGGGCTGACTCGCATACTTGGGGCTTGACAGTTATCTGCGCATCTAAGATGGTCTCAGTTGGATTGATTGGGGCAAGTCAGCTCAGCTTCACATCTCTTATCTTCCAACAGATAACAGTAGGCGGATTCTCTTGGTAAAGGGAGGAGGAAAAGTAAAAACCAGCCTCTGTGCACGTACTTTTCATGTTTCTGCTTGTGTTACATTTATTATCATCTTGTGGGCCAAAGCAGCACTGATTTTTCCTTTTTTTAAACTCTTTTTGGACTTGGTAACAATATTTTTCTTTCTTTCTTTCTTTCTTTTTTTATTTTTTTCTTTTTTCTTTCTTTTCTTTTTTTTCTTTTCTTTTCTTTTTTTTTTTTTTACCAAAACACTATAGTTAATGAAATATTTTCTGGATTATTGAGGGAAGTCGGGGGGAAGGAATGAAGTAAGTACTTCTAAAACACCTGGAACAACCCATCTCATCAGCTGTGAAAGGAAGAATAAATTTGAGAGAAGAAGGATTTTTTTTTCCTTTTTGATCAAGAAAACACTTTTATGTTGCTCAATTTCCCATCCATTTTAGAGGGATGATAGAATACCATTCCATAAAGCCAGCCTTTTTACCAGCCTGAAGCAGCAGTTATGCATTCTCAACATTTACCTTAGAAAGAAACATTGGGTCTGTCCGCCTTGATATTTTGGGATTTATCTGACTGACTTGATGATCTGACTCTAGGGCATGACTGCTCTTCTGAATTCCTTCTGCTTTCTTAAATCCTACTCATTCTTTAATGCTCACTTCATTTCCTTCTCTTATGTACTCATTTGTTTTTCCAGACTGCTCTAGCTTTTTTTGATATCCCCATTTCTGAAATCTCCATGCATATTTTAAAATCTATACCATGAAATTTATTTCTGAAAAACTATTGTTTCTAGTACCTGGACAGACACTTACTATGTGTTAGGTGCTTGGATCATATTTGCTTTAAAAAGAGGAGTGTTTATTTTATTTGTTGTTTAATGTGTCTTATATCCAAAGATTATTTCAAAGATAAAGATAAAATGAAACCACACCATTTTTACAGCTGCACAGAAAAGGAGTAGTTGTTCTACTATTGAAATTATTTCATGATGGCAAAGAACTGAAGCCAGAGAATATAAGTATACTGGACTGTAGAAACGACTCCAACTTGGAGATTCTGAGAATGTTTTCTTGTCACAGGGAAGATATATACCAATTTTAGCAATAACACATAGACATTTTTTTGTGAATTTCTTTGGAACTCTGATTTGCCTCCTTCCAAATTTAATTTCACAAGAACTAAATAGCCTTGAGGGAGAACATATACATTATTTTTTACATTTTAAATTTTTCTGAGAAAATCCATTCTTTATTGGAGCTAAGAAATGGAACAGGAGTTGCAGGAAATGAAGTGGGATAAAATTTGAGGAAAACCAATAATTTCTTGCCACATGGTTATTTCTGGACTTAATTGTTTTAGGTTCAGGATATGGAGAGGAGGGAAGTTGCCAAAAGAGACAGATCTAAGCCTGGTTCTTTATGGAGGATAGATCAGACCCCTAAAGGGTTTCTCTTCACCAAAGTTTTCTTGGGCAGTGAAGTATCATAAAAGGAATAGGTGAATGTCATGAATGCTTTACAGAGGAATAAAGGAGTTCTGAAAGACTCTGAGGGGAAAAGTATTTTCATTTGGTGTGTTACTGAAAGCAAACAGAGGCAATTATTTAAATTTGCAGCTGCTTGAGACAGTAGATAACAGGTGAAGCAGAAAATAGGCTAACTAAAAAGCTTCAAATAAAAAGTTGAGGAATGAGATGTCCATAAAGGCTTTGACAAGCTCTTATATGAATCTGAGGCCCTGAAAGACCACAGATATGCATACTGTTGTGCACACACCCAGAGTTATGTATATGCTCAAGAAAGACCTGAAGACCTGAGAAGGCCCTATGCTCTTACCTCTGTCTACTCTTGAGGCTCTCACATGCAGAAATGAAGTCTAAATTGAATATGTCAACTGACTAAGTGAGGTTAAAGGTGTGCCTCCAATGTGAACAAAGAACTTCTCAGCAAATACAGAGATGTGTTTTTCAACAATTTTAGGACGTCTTTGTCCAGTTATTAGCTGACTACTAAGCTGACTAAACAGAGACTCTAGAGCTACAGATGACAAAGAAAAGAAACTTTACAGAATACATAATTAGTTTATAAAACTCATTAAATAAAGAAACAACAAAACAAAAAAAACTACAACAAACATCCACAGTCAGCCTACTTGGGAGCATGGGTGGAGAAGGGTGGGAAAATCTGATATCCAGAATTGCCTATGGTATTATTTACAATGTTTAGTTTTCAACAAAAAGTTATACACCATGCAAAGAATCTACAAAGTATGGCTCAAACAAAGGCGGAAAACTGGGGAGCCTCCGTGGCTCAGTCAGTTAAGTGTCTGACTCTTGATTTTAGCTCAGGTCATTATCTCACAGTTCGTGAGATAGAATCCAGCATGGGACTCTGTACTGAGTGCAGAGCCTGTTTGGGATTCTTTCTCTCTCCCTCTTTCTCTCTCTGACCCTCCCCCAACTCACGTCTGCCTGCATGTGCTCTCTCTCTCTCTCTTTCAAAATAAATAAATAAACATTAAAAAAGGGAGAGGGGTATCACAATAGAATCTGTCCCTGAGGAAGCCCAGATGTCAGATTTACTAGAGATTTTCACTCAGCTAGTTTAAATATGTTCCTATAAGTAGAAGGAATCATGTTTTAAAAACTAAAGGATAGTCGGGGCGCCTGGGTGGCGCAGTCGGTTAAGCGTCCGACTTCGGCCAGGTCACGATCTCGCGGTCCGTGAGTTCGAGCCCCGCGTCAGGCTCTGGGCTGATGGCTCGGAGCCTGGAGCCTGTTTCCGATTCTGTGTCTCCCTCTCTCTCTGCCCCTCCCCCGTTCATGCTCTCTCTGTCCCAAAAATAAATAAAACGTTGAAAAAAAAATTAAAAAAAAAACAAAACTAAAGGATAGTATAATGTCTAACCAAATGGAGAATAAACAGATAAAAATTATAAATAAAAGAACCAAGTAAGATTCTGGAGTTAAAAACTACAATAATTTCAATGAGGACCACTACATCAGATTTGAGAAGGCAGAGGAAAGAATCGGAAAATTTGAAAATAGGGTTAATTGAGAATATCACATCTAAGGGACAGAAAGAAAGGAGAATAAAGAAAAAAGAACAGATACTCAGAAATTCTGGTATACAATCAAGTACATCAAACACAGAGTCCAGGAAATTGAGGTGTTCAAAATAAGGAAAAATGTTTGATGAAATAATGTCCCAAACTACCTCAAATTTACCAAAATATATGGATTCACACACCAGAGAACCTCAACAAATTTCAAGTAAGATAAACTCAAAGAGATCCACACCAAGACATACCATGACCAAACTTTCAAAAAAACAAGACAACGAATCTTGAAAGCAGCAAGAATTATTTGCAAACACATATTCTCTATAAGAAATCTTAAATGGAGTCCTTCAGGTTGAATGGAAAAATATTTAACAGTAACTTGAATCCACATGAAGAAATAAAAGTCAATGATAATGGTTAACTACACTGATAGAAATACGTTTTTGTTTGTAACATTCCTCCTGTATGATTGAGAAGACAATTGCCTAAAGCATCAATTATAAACCTATATTAAAGGGCACATAATGTATAAAGATGTAATTTGTATGACAATAATAGTACAAAGGAGAAGGAGCAAACAGCTATTATAGGAACAAAGATTTTGCCTATTATAGGGGTTAAGTTGGAATTAATCAGAACTACATTGTTATAAATTAAGAGATTAATTGTAATCCACAGGGTGACCATTAATAAAGTATGTCCCAGTAAATTGTAAATGACTGAAATAATACAAGATATCTTAGCTGACCACAGTGGAATTAAATCAGAAGTCAATAACATTTGGGCTCTCTCCATATTTTGGCTATTGTTAAAGACAACAAACTAAGGACTGATGGAGGGAGGTAGGTGTGAGATGGGCTGGATGGGTGATGGTATTAAGGAGGGCACTTGTGACGAGCACTGGGTGTTGTATGTAAGTGACGATTCACTGAATTCTACTCCTAAAACCAATATTGCACCGTATGATAACTAACTAAAATCTAAATTGAAAAAAAAATTTAAAAGTCAATAACAAAAGGAAATTTGGGAAATTTACAAATATATCAAAATTAAATAGCACATTCATAAATTTAGCAATGACACAAGGAATAAATCACAATGGAAATTAAAATAATTTGAGATAAGTAAAACAAAAATAAAACAAACTAAAATTTATAGGATGAAGCTATAGCTGTGTTTATAGGAAAATGTGTATCTATAAATGACTATATTTTAAAAAGATTAAATTAATAACCTAATTTTACAACTAAAGAAACAAGAAAAGATGAGCAAACTAAACCAAATACAACGGAGCAAAAATAAATGATAGAAAATCCAAAAGCAGTAGAGAAAACAAAACTAAAAGGTGTTCTTTGAAAGTTCCAAAAATTGACATACTGTTAGCTTGACAGCACAAAAAAACAAGACTCAAAGTACTAAAATTAGAAATGAAAGAGGGAACATTACTACAGAATTTATAGACTTAAAATCAATTATAAGGAAATACTAAAAACAATTGTAAGGCAAAAAATTAGATAACTTACATGAAATTGACCAATTGGTAACAGACCTGTAACAATTAAATGGATTGAGTCAGTAACTAAAAACTTTCTATTCACAAATAAAAGTACAGGACTGGACTTCAGTTAGTTAAAAAATGGCCAAAGAATTTGAAGTCACTTCTCCTATGAAGATACACCAATGGCTAATTAGCACATAAAAAGATGCTCAATATCATTAATCATTAGGGAAATGCAAAGCAAAACTATGAAATACCACTTCATACTTGTTAGGAGGGCGGTAATAAATAAAGACCATAGCAGGTTTTGAAGAGAACCTTGACAATGGCACTCTCTTACATTGCTGGTGGGACTGTAGAATGGTACAGCTATTGTGGAAACAGCGTGACAGTTCTTCAAAAGTTAAACCTACTCACTATGTTATTTGGTATGTACCCCCAAGAACTGAAAACATATGTTCACAACAAAACTTAGGGGCATATGGGTGGCTCAGTTGGTCAAGCATCAGACTCTTGGTTTCAGCACAGATCATGAATTCACGGTTTCATGAGTTCAAGCCCCGCATCAGGCATGGAGCCTGCTTGGGATTCTGTCTCTCCTCTCTCTGCCCCTCCCCACTCATTCTGTCTCTGTCTCTCTCAAAATAAATATTCAAAAAAAAAAAAAAAACTGTACCCAAATGTTCATAATAGCTATTCTTAATGGATAAAGAGTAGAAACAACTCAAATGTCCATCAGCTGATGAATGGATAAACAAAATTGTGGCATATCCATTTAACAGAATAGTATTTCCCTATGCAGGGAATAAAACATACACTAAAACATAGATGAATATTGAAAATATTATGCTAAGTGAAACTACCCAGACACAAAAGCTCACATGATTCCACGTGTATGGTAGTCCAGAATAGGCAAACCTCTGGAGACAGAAAGTTGGTATTTGCTGCCAGGATTTAGAGGGAGGGAAGAATGGGGGTGATTGCTAATAGGCTGTGATTTCATTTTAGGGTGATGAAAATATTCTTGAATTAGCAAATCATGATGGCTTCAAAACATTGCTTATTATAACAAAACCCACTGGTTTGCACCTGAAAAGGATAATGTTTAAAGAATATAAATTATATGTCAATAAAAAATCAACTTAATTGAGGCATAATTTATTACATTTACTCAGATTTCAGTTTTGCAGAATATGTGAATACAGTCTCTCCATTAATTAGTTCATCAATCTCTCAGCTTTCACTGTGTAGATCTTGCACACCCATTATTCAATTTATCTCTAATTAGTTCATATTTTGAAGGCAATACTGCACTTATTTTACTTTCTGGTTGTTCAATGCTAATATATGAAAACATGTCTTTTGTATATTTTATAGTATTCTGTGGCCTTGCTATCAATTACTAGTTCTTGCAGCTTGTTGTTGTTGTTGTTGTTGCAGGAGTAGATTCCCTTGGATATTCTATATATATGATCATATAATCTCTAAATAAAGAAAGTTTTATTTTCTTTACAATCCAGATGCATTTTATTTCTTTTAAATCTATGGAGACATACTGGTTTTTGTTCTGTTTTGTTTTTGTACCAGAATAATGTGTATCTTGGTATGTATTCCACGTATGCTTGGAAAGAACTACTGTTGGGTGAAGTTTTCTAGAAATGCCAGTTAGGTCTGGGTATTTCATAGACTTTTTTTTCAAGTTGCTTTTTGTTAATCATTCTATCAGTTCTTGAGAGAGAAGGTATTGAAAATTCTAACTATAATTGTGGATTTGTCTGTTTCTCTTTTTAGCTTTCTTTATTGTTTGTCTCCTATATTTTGAAGTTCTCTTATTAAGTTTATAGGATTATGGTAGCCCTCTTAATATAATCATTATGGCCTCTTGACAAACTAACTTCATTATCATTATGAAATAACTATCTTCATTTCTGATATTTCTTGACTTAAATTTTACTTTTCATTAATGTAGCCACTTCAGCTGTTTTTATTAGCACTAGCATGGTATTTATTTTTCTTTTTCTCTTTAACCTATATGTGGCTTTATTTTTAGTTTCTTGTAGACAGCACATAGCTGTATGTAGTGATTTAAAATACAGCAATAGATTATTTGATATTCCTTCCTTCAACAGTTGAAGTATCTTTCTCTTCCCCTTTAGTGAAGGTTAGACTTAAGGATTCACTTTTAGCAAATTGAATAAAGCAGACACAGTAACATAAGACTTCAAAAATAAGGTCCTAAAAGGCACTTGTTGTCTTCTTTAAATAACTCATTCTGGAGAAGCTAGTTGCTTTATCACAAGGACACTCAGCATTGTGAAAAGATCCACGTAGTGAGGAACTGGGTGGTCCTGCCAACAAATGGATCTTCCAGCCCCCATGAAGCCTTTCAGGCACTGAACAATCACGTGACTGCCATCCCATAAAAGACCATGAGCTGGAACCTCTCACTAAAGCTGTTTTCAGATTTATGACCCTCAGTCTTATTATTTATCCAACCAAATAATCTTTGCTTTAATTGGCTTGTTTGGGCCACTGACATTTTATGTGACTATCAATGTGATTGGGCTTAAATCAACAATATTGTTCTTTGTTTTTCCTTCCTTCCTTTTGTTCCAATTCATAAACACGATACACTTTATTCCTTCCTTTCTTCTTTCTTTCCTTCCTCCCTTCCTTCCTTCCCTCCCTCCGTCCCTTTCTTTCTTTTCTTTCTTTTCTTTTCTTTTCTTTTCTTTTCTTTCTTTCTTTCTTTCTTTCTTTCTTTCTTTCTTTCTTTCTTTCTTCTTTCTTTCTTTTTCTTTCTTTCTCTAAGTAAGCTCCATGCCCAACATGGGGCTTGAACTTACAACCCTGAATTCAAGAGTTACTTGCTCTTCTGACTGAGCCAGCCAGTTCCCCTCTATATTTATTTAGATGTTCTTTCATTTCTCTTGTCAATATTTTGCAGTTGTCAATTTAGAAATATCAACATGTTCAATTAATTTATTCATAATATTATATGTTTTTTATGACATTGCAAACATCATTTTAAAAGTGTTTTTAATTATTTGTTGGCAGCATATAAAAATACAATTGACTTTTGTATATTAACCATATATCCTGGCATCAAAGTAATACTTTGGGAAGGAAAATAAGTTAGAATTTCTTTTACATAACTAATATATATACACACATATATATGTGTGTATATATATTAATGGTCTATATTTTAACATAAAATCAGGTATGTATATGTATGTATATGTATACATATATATGTATATATATATATATTTTTTTTTTTAATGGTCTATATTTTAACATAAAATCAGGTTAAATTGAATATTTTAGTTTTTTTGTCCAGACAGCATGTAATAGTTTTCAATAAGGACTTTCTGAAACAATGATTCCACTTTGTATCATTACCATTCAAAGTGACAGAGCATGGGGTAAAGGGTAAAAAGCAAAATAAAACAAAACAAACAAACAAACAAAAAACCAACAAAAACATATTGATAGGCCAGACTAACGGTAGGGATTTCAGGTTACAAGGTACAGCTCCGCATTTAGTAAGTCTTCTGATACTTCCCAAATTAAGCCATGAAAGTAACCACATAATCTGCCAATTTATAGACATGATGCAGTGTCCATTCTTTCTGAAGAAGCAACTTACCAATCCCAACATGAATCTATGGCAAACACGGCATTAAAAATATATATGCAAGTATATGGAGTTTTTTTTTCTCTAGATACATATCTGTTATTTATTTTATTGCCAAAGAGTTGCAAAATGTATACAGTTTCACATTCCTAACGCTTGCAGTTCTGAAAAACCATCTGCAGGAATCTTCATTTGTTTGGAATCAAAAGGACAGCAGCTTTTTCAAAAAGGAGGTTCCTATTCATGGACTTGAGAGTATATAGCTATTTTTTTCCTAGACAATATTTATTCTTTCTAAAGACCCAGTGAACTTTGATGTCTTATAAACTTGGAAGTACGTTTTTGTGATAAGAGCAATATTTCACTGTATCTGGGAGTAGGTAGGAGTTTGGAGGACTATATTTCTTTGTTGATCTCACATATATAAGATATATATAAAATTTTTCTATGTTGTTTAAATGAGTCCTGTGCAACTGGTCTAAACTGTCCAGTATGGTTTTTTTTTTTTTTTTTTTTTTTTTTTGGTTTAAAGGATATGGAGTTCATGATGTTACTTTTGTGAATTTTGGCATTATTTGAATAATTCAAGATTTATTCTACAAGCAATAAGTGCTAAACTTCTCATAAGTATGAACATCTGAAATAAATAGGCCTCAAAACCCATAATTTTTTTTAAGTTTATTCATTTTTGAGAGAGAGAGAGACAGAGAGAGAGAGTGAGAGAGAGAGAGAGCTGGGGAAGGGCAGAGGGAGAGGGAGACACAGAATCAGAAGCAGGCTCCAGACTCTGAGTTGTCAGCACAGAGCCTGATGTGGGACTCGAACTCATGAACTGTGTGATCATGACCTGAGCCAAAGCTGGACGCTTAACCAACTGAGTCACCCAGGCGCCCCTCAAAACCCATAATTATTAAAAATAAAGAAATCATACACATTTCTAGCAGGATTTACATAAAATACAAAGTCTAGAATTTGAAAGGGATAGTTTTAGGTGCCCAAATTCAAAAGACTAAATATCCAAATTATTGTTATATAGATAAATAATCGATGGATAGACACATTTTAATTAAAAAAAATAATAATTTATTTTAAAAATAGCAAGCTGATGAAACATAGAATATTTCTATGTTTCTATACCTTTTCTAGCATCCATAGTCCTTCATATGTTGCCAGGTATGGAGAAAAATTCAGGATTTATGTGGAGAATAGCTGAAAGTAATTGGACCAAAGATGGACCTGATCATCCAATCCCACCATTTCTTTTGTCTTCCATTAAAATTTAGAGTTTTGTCTCTCTTGTTTTAAATTCTCCACTTAAAGTAAGGACAATTCAGAGATATAAATCTGAAAAGCATCAATCTTTCCCCTCATTCATATGCAATAGGCTTTTGTTTAATGTCTTCAGTGCACTAAGATACATGCTAATATTAAGGATATAAGGATGAATTATCTGACTCTAGGGACCACAATGTTGTCTTATTATTTTTAAATAATCTCTATACTTAACAATGGGCTCACACTTACAACTCTGAGATCAAAAGTAGCATGATCTACCCTGAGCCAGGTGCCCCCACAATTTGTCTTAATTTGATGAATCATGGCAATGAAGATTATAGCAAATTTTATTTTAAGTAATTTATTTTTATTTTCTAAATTTATTCAAAAAGGTATGAGTCAGAACCACCATTCTATGACATAAAGTTTGACTCAAACCAGAAAATCTCTATATTGTTCAATATTAGTAACAGGAAAAATACTTAAACTTTTATTGTGAGATTTTAGAGTTTCTTAAAAGTTTAGTGATCATTAAAATTCAATTCCTTGGAGCTATAAAATAAAATTATTGCTTTTGCTCTATGTGAATTGGTGCATATATTATTTAAACTACTGTTAATTTGTGTGCCACACTGAAATAATTGCTCTGGAGTCCATAATATCATTTGTTGAGGAATCAAGATACCATTGCTTGATTAGATTTAAATTTAATCTTAAAAATTAACCTGAAAATTTCTTCATTTGATTAGACACATGTCTAAATTATAACCAAGAAATGCAAATAATATTTCCATATATTTACTGATAGACTAGAATTTTAAATTATTGCAACATTGAAACAGGTTTCTTTAGAGTATATATTTTCAATTACTTCCAATCAATATATCTGTTGTAAACATAAAAAGAACAAGTATAGTTAAAATATTAGAGGATGGAAATGATGAATTTAAATATAATATTGAAATAAATGCCAATGATTTATTCATTACAAATTATACAAGGAGAGAATATTATTTCAAAGTAACATTATAATATATACTTTATTGAAAAATACCTGGTTATTGAAAATACAGTTAAAAGATAATTAGAAAGTATAATGAACTTTGTGGTAATTAATTAATGCCACAAACAGATATTAAATAACTGACTGTGTTGTATGAAGAAAATTATAATATATACTAAAAACATTTTATAAAAAAATTGACACACATTTGACAAAACTTGCTGTATATATATGTGATATTCTATGTATATAAAATTTATATTATTTTAGAATAGTCAATAATAAATGATGTTATAAAGATCATCAATGATACACAGGCATTTTCCTCTCAATCTTTACTGCAATGATTTAATAAATGAAGCTTTGATTGTGTCTAAACTGGAAGTAAACTTGTTCCTGTCTCCCGTGTTGCTTTCTATTTACCTGGATTGTATATGAAGGAGGATTGACCTGGAATGTATATGAATATCATTAGTTCAAGAGATAGATCTGATGTCCCAATTATAAAATGTTAATGATAATGATAACAATATCTTACTGTATCCCAATCACTTGTTCTAAACACTTTACTGTGTTTAGTCATTTACTATTCACAGCAAACTTATATGCACATAATATTATTATACACATTTTACAGTCAGAAAAACCACACCCAGATACAGGTAGGTTTTTCTTTTCTTTTTTCTTCCTTTTTTTTTTTTTCAGACCACATGCTCCAAACATATATTCTTACCCTTGTCTCAGAAGCAACCACTAGTATGATTTTGGTGTATATTCATCTAGTCCATTTTTACTTTTACATTCATATATCTAGCCATAGACAATACATAATGATGTGACCTGTGTTTTAAATGCATATAAATAGTTCAGACTGTATGTGCTGTTCTGAATTTACTTTCAATATTTAGACATGTTGATATATGTGTTGCTTATTCCTTTTAATTTTACATTTTAGTCCAACCATCTTAATTTTATAACTATGAAATAAAAGGTGAGCTAAGTTATTTTATTTAATAAGGTTAATTTAGTAAATTAACATTCAGTTCCCTTGACTGTCAAGCCAGTACCTCTTCCATATAGCAGCCACTACTATTTACATCCTGTGCGATCTTGCGTAATACACCATTATAGATTTCCGCATTCTCATTAGTAAATGTGGTAAAGATGATACAACTGAATTAGACGGTCTCTACCTTCAAACGTCTAAAAGCCACAACTCTGAAAACCTGTTTCATAAGGACTATATTATGTATTTCCTCATGAATATATTGGCTTCCTGACATTACATTTTGTGTGTTCTCCTGAAATCTCTCATAGTTCTGGTACATACATAGTTAGGGAGGAATCAAGATGTGAGGAACTTATCTGACCACTGTACACTAATCTATCCAATATTCTCTGAATTGCCTTTCTGGAAGAGTTCCTCCATTATGTACTCTGCTATTCTCATTACTTTGCCTACAGGACCAACTTAGTGATATCAAAAGAAATGACAGGGCTAAAGTCTTTTAAATCATATTTCCTTTTGCCATAGCTATTAAAACTGTCCTTTGCACTTAATCATGTGTGTGTGTATGTGTGTGCAGTTTCTTGAGCTTTAAAAAAAAAACATTTAAAGAGAAATCCACTAAATGATAGCTTTCTCTAATATGTTTAATATAAATGATGAGGGCTCACACTTCCATTTTCATTCCAAATATATACTTTCCAAATGCTTTTGTGTAATATGAAAACCCTTGAGTTCAAGAAGTACTAGGATTTTCTTTATTCTCTGAGTATAATATTTCTAGTCTCCAAAGTCCTTACAGTCTCTAGTCTCTGATAAATAGCCAGAGGATTAATGTTTTAGTGAAAGCGAGCTTGTCACCTTCAAAAGGAAACCTCTTCAAATCAAAGTATCTTATGTGCCTTGACTACAAAGTGAATTTTAAATAAACACTGTAAAAGAAAGAGAAATTATCTTTCCAACTATTTTTCTGCTTGTACCAATTTGTACCTATGTTATCCACACACAAATGTATATTTAAAACTGTACATACTAGCTTGCGGAGATCTCTATACATATAGAATTCGTAGGAATTCTCTCTTAAGTGACAACAACAACAAAGGTAAATGTCTGCACATTGCTTTATTTAAGTAATTTAATTATCTATTATAGGTCATACTATCTTAGGGTAATATGA
Organism: Lynx canadensis; assembly: GCF_007474595.2. Taxonomy (NCBI): domain Eukaryota; kingdom Metazoa; phylum Chordata; class Mammalia; order Carnivora; family Felidae; genus Lynx; species Lynx canadensis. Next base: position 166,369,623 of record NC_044303.2, read on the forward strand.
TTGCAAAAATATACTGCGAAGAGATTAAAAAAATCATTCTCCAATTTTTTTAAGGTTCATAGATATTAATGTTAAAATTTAATTTCTCTAGCACAGTAAATTGGTATAACCAAAAATTTTATTAGATCTCCCATATGCTGGAAACATAGATGAATCCAAATAGCAAATAAATATGACAAAATTGTTTCATGTCAATAAAGCACTGGAATGATGTGGAAAGATGTTACCCAAACTACTAATTCTTTTCTTCTTTTATTCCTGTTACTGACTCATTACCTTCCTACCAAGTTCTAATGTGAAAGTAAAATGATACAGTAAGTAGATGCTGAAAGGAGGAATGTCTAAAGGAACAAATAAATAAAAACATTTAAAAATATCTATCCTGCTTCTACTCACCTGATCTGATTTATTAGAGAAAAATGTGGTGATTTTATAACTTTAGTTTTATTTGTTTGCCATTTATTGTATTATTCTGAGACCCTCTTTGTTTACTTTTTTTCTAACGGGTAGGGTAGGTTAATGGTGATTCAGTTTGCTTTATCTAAGAAATCTTATTGATCTAGAAATCATCAGTTTTCCCAACAACTTCAATAGCTTGGAGACTGCTGCATTTGTCATCACAAAAATCATGTTACATAATTTAAGTGTTATTTAATAACATATCTGACAAAGTAATTGTTTTTTTTAATACTGGTTCATTTTAATTTGACTACTTCAATGACAGCATCCAGGGAGGCAACTTGAATATTTCTAAATCCATTTTAGGCAAGCTTCTTCTGGGAGGTTTTCATGCTGTTAGCTAATCTCATTCCTAGTGATTTAATTATTATTTAACCAAAGAAAGAATTATTTTTCTGAGATTTGCCTGTTTTACCTTCTTTTCTAATTCTTAGTGCCAGTCCTTATAATGAGCCTACTGGGAGATATAAAATCTTCTGTAGGATAAACTCATGTACAACATGGGATACTTTTACATATTTGACTTAAAAAAATCATAACCAAATAATTTATGGAACAGATAGATAGTGTTCAATACCATTTTACTACTTCTTTTATATATCTGATTTAAATCCTTCACACTGTAGAGTACTAGATTAAGTCTTTTCTAAAATATAATGAAAATATTATTATTTCAATATGTATTTATAGTCTCATTATATTTTCAAGAACTATTATCAAAACCAATGACATGTTATAATTTTAGCTTCATGGCTTAATAAAAGTATTATGTGTAATGAATAAGGGTACACTAAAAAATATGTTTGATCTAAAACACAAAGTGGGACTCTCATAAAAAATGTCTCAATAATGAATTCCACAAAAATGTATAAGAAAAGAACAGTATATGTTAGGATAATATGTGAATTATTAACAGATGCCAATTTTGTTCATTTCTGTCCCAACTTCCATATTAACTTTATATTATTTCCTTATTTTGGTTTATGAGATATGAGTCTGACATTACCCCAGGGAGGGGAGTGGTCCTGGGGTAACTGTTGGACCAAAATGTTTAATTCACAACTTTACGTTTGAAAAATAAACATTCCCCTGAAAAGATACAGCTCAAGCAAAAGAAAATCAAATGAAATATGCAGAAGAAAAGATCAGGCACAAGTAGCCACTCCACAGCCCTCTACCATTACCACTGCTCTTTAAAGAAGAGATTTGAAAGTAACCTAACATGAGTATTAGATGCCGGTGGCATGAACGTGCATCTTCCTCTGTCCTCTGTTCCAAATTTGAGACTATAGGATCTCCAGATGGCTGTGTGGGGTGTTAGGAACAGATTGGGCTTAGTGATAGATTCAGGTAAGCACAGAAAGTATCTGAACATTTCCAGAGCCAAGAACGCTGTGAAACAGAGGTAAAGCTACAGAGTAGCATGTAACCTAGAGGGCTTTTTCCTGGCATAATGAGAGACTGAGGCCATGGTTTCAGAAGATCTCAGTATGAGTGAAAAATAGGGAATCTCCATACATGTATTTGGAAGTGAATGTATTAATTTATATGACATCAGATGAAATACTACTTTTATAACATCGCTGAAATGTTATAGGGAGGACAAAATCAATCTATAATTAAAGCAAAACTGTCAAGGCTAAATCTCACAAAAAGGATTTCTCTTGAGAAGGGCATTATAAAATATATAATTTAGAAGTACATTGAATATCTGGACATATGAAGTTTCCATGTCTAATGAATGAAATTACTATTAAAATTAGTTCATATTCCAGAGTCAAAACCTATTACTTAGTTATTTTTAAATAATAACTGTTTTGGCAAAATATCGTGGTCAATTTCTAACTGTTTAAATGAAAGTTCTGATGATTAATTACAATTGTCATTAGCATGAACAAAATCTATGCATCTATGTATGCATGCATACAAAAACTTACAAAGTTTGTGTTTCATTAATATTTTGATGTGCAGATCAGCAATTATTTTTTCCCAGACATATCAGATTAAAATTCAGCTTTAGCTCAGTTTTATTCAAATTTTTCAGATTGCTTAATCATTGTATTTTTCCTAGAAATCTTTATTTCTAAACTTTAATGATGGTTAACTCTGAGGGCTATTATTTAATACAAAAGTAGTGTCACGTTTGTGGGTTACATGCAATAAATTAAGCTCAAATACACACAGACAATAGTCTAGTTGACTTGAAGGACATAGGTACAAAAGAATTGCTGATGAGCACGGAAGAGACTTAGCACCTTGAGAGCCTGAATGTCCGTATGAACTCTGAGAAATCAAAGTTATGGACGTTCAGTTCTGCCACACAACTGTTATTTATGCTTCTAGGTTTGTCAGATGTAGGTATATTTAACAAGTTTACCAACTTCATCTGAATAAATTAAATTTAACATAGTTTACAGGATATACCTAACACTTGCAACTTAATTTTTACTTGTAGAGATCAGACTTGGAGTTAGATGTCCAAAATTACTGTTTACATGTCTCTACAATGAACAGTCTTTTCTTTTTTTATCTTTTAAGTAGGCTTCACACTCAGTGTGGAGGCCAATGTGGGGCTTGAACTCATGACCCCATGATCAAGACCTGAGCTGAGATCACGAGTCAGATGCTTAACTGACTAAGCCACCCAGGCACAGCTACAATGAACACTTCTAAGAGATAGTGGGAGGTGTATTATTTTAAAGGGATATCGGAAGTATTTTATTTTTAATTTCTATTATTTTGTTTAATTAATTTTTAAGAAATATATTAGTTTTGTAATTAAAGTAAATAAGACAAGGAAAATGTGTTTCTTTGAGCTGTTTTTGCTTGAAATTAGAAAGATAAAACTTTATTCTACTTCTTTGTATAGAAATTAATTATTCCAATTGAAGCAAATGTAACATTTATATTCAAAAAAATTAAGAGATCCCTTAATCAAGCTAATAATATAAGAAACATAAAGGGTCCAACTTTTGTTCTAGATTCTCTCCCTAATATTTGCATACTTTCCTTAGGATTATTCAGTGATATGTATGACTTCAACTCTAGCGAGACTCGATTTACTGTTTCTATGGTTTACTGAGGTTTATTTTATACACAACAAAATTCACTATCTATTGGTGTGTACAGTTTATTTTGATACATTTATACAGTGATGTAACCACCACCCCAACTGAAATAGGAAACATTTTTATCATCCCAAATGTCCCTCATGGCAGTTTGCACTCAACTCCCCATCATTGCCAAAGTCAGGCAATCATTGGTGATCACCATCCTGATTTCTGTCCCTGTAATATCCCTTCTCCAAAAAGTCATGTACTCTGTAGTGTGTAGACATTTTTTGCCTAACTTATTTCACTTAGCATAGTTTTGATATTTAGTCCTGTTGTTGCTTATGCTAGTGATTCATTATTATTATTTTTTTCTGAGTTGTAATAAGCATGCATGGACTGTGATATATCTTTAAATAATACCAAATTGACAACTATTTGAGTTGTTTTCAGTCTGGGATTATTGTGGGAAAAAAGCTGTTATAAATATTTACATACAAGCCTTTATGTGAACATGTGTTTTCCTTTCTCTTGGGTAAATGATTAGAAGATTTCAGGTAAGTACAAATTGATAAGACACTGCCATGTTCTTTCCCAGAATGGTGGCACATTTTGCATTCCCACCAGCAATGTACAATATTTCATGTTGACCTGATTTCTTGTCAGTTTTGTACTTTCTGCTTTTTGTATATTAACCACCCAGTATGTCATTATATCTCATAGTGGTTTAATTTGCATTTACTAAATAACTAATGATATGAACAGAGTTCTATAATCTTATCTGTCATTTATCTTTTTTTAATTTTTTTAACATTTATTCATTTTTGAAAGGCAGAGAGAGACAGAATGCGAATGAGGGAGAGGCAGAGAGAGAGAGAGAGACATAGAATCGGAAGCAGGCTCCAGGCTCTGAGCCATCAGCACAGAGCTCGATGCGGGGCTCGAACCAACGAACTGCGAGATCATGACCTGAGCAGAAGTTGGACGCTCAAGTGACTGAGCCACCCAGGCGCCCTGTACTTATCTCTTTTTTGATGAGACATCCATTCAAATCTATTACTTCACTTTAACTAATTTTTGGTTAACTTATACATTGTCTGCATATATTCTGGATACAAGTTCTTTATCAAAAATGTGTTTGGCAATTATTTTCTCCCAGTCTGTGACTTGCCTTTTCATTTTCATTCTTTTTTTTTTTTAAGTTAATTTATTTATTTTGAGAGAGAGACAGAACCAGGAGGGGTGGGGCACAGAGAGGGAACAGAGGATCTGAAGCAGGCTCTGTACTGACAGCAGTGAACTCGTTGCAGGGCTCAAAGTCACAAACCGTGAGATCATGAACTGAGCTGAAGACAGATGCTTAACCAGCTGAGCCACCCAGGCGACCCTTGCCTTTACATTTTCTTAATGATGTTTTTAGAAGAGCATAGTATTAAATTTTAACAGAGTCCAAATGGTTAGGGTTTTTACATATTTTTTGTCTCATATGGAAGAAATCATTTCTTAATCCAATGTCACAAAGATTTTCTCCCATGTTTTCTTAAAGAAACTTTATACTTTTAGGTTTTACAGTTAGGTCTATTATCCATCTAATATTGGATTTTATATATGGTGTAAAATATGAGTCAAAGTTCATTTTTATATGAATATATAATTTATCTAGTACCATTTCTAAAAAGACTATTACTTTCCCAATGAATAACACTGGCATCTTTCTCTTTGTAAAAATATATTGAACATTTTTGTATGGATCTATTCTTGGGCACTACATTCTCTTTTATTGATCTATATGTCTATCTCCTTGCCGATTCTGTACTAACTTGATTACTGTACTTCATTATATGTTTGTTTTGAAGCTGTTTGGTTAATGTAGGTCATACACATTTCCTTACAAAATTTCATATTGGCTTATCAATGTCTACAAAAACCCTGCTGATATTTTAATTGCAATAGCACCAACTCTATATATTTAATTGGGAAAATTGCTAACTTAACAATATTGAATTTCCCGTCCATTAACTCAGTAGATACTTTTCTATTCATTTGGGTCTAGTTTAATTAACTTCATCAATATTTTGTAGTCAATATTTAGTAGTTCTAAGCATAAAGTTTTTACATATTTTCTTTAGATTTATAGCTGAGTATATTTTATTAATGCTATTATCAATTTTTTCTGCCACTTTTAAATTATTTTTGCCAATATCTATATATGCCTTTATGTTTTTATTGATCTTTTGTCTTGAAACCTGCAAAAACTCACTTATTAGTATAAGTGAGTTGGGTTTTTCCCCCCAGATTATTTAGGGCTTTCCATACAGTTTTTCATGTTATCCTCTCCCATCCTCCCTCCAGTGTTATTTCTTGTCTTCAACCTTTATGACTTTTATTTGTTTTTCTTACATTATTTGACTGGGTAGGACTTTCAGTACAATGTTAAACAGAAGCTGTGAAAATGAACATCATTGCCTTATGATTTTAGGAGAGAACTATTCAGTTTCTCACCATTAAGTACAAGGTAAATGTGTTTCCTAGAGAAGAACTTCTATAAGTTGAAAGTTTCCTTATATTCCTAGATGCTGAAAGTTTGTATAATGTACATGTGTTGAAATTTGTCAAAAATTTGTCTGAATGTATCAAGATAATCATTTATATTTAATTCTGTTGATAGGATGATTTATGCTGATTGGTTTTTAAATGTTGAACCAATTTTGCATTCCTAGAATAAATCCCATATTGTCCAGATTTATTATCTTTTTAATACACTGCTGAATTTTACTTACTAATATTGATAGAGAATTTGTGTGTTCACATTTGTGAGGAATATTGGTCTACAATTATTCTTTTTTTGTAATCTCTGACTGGCATTAAGCTAACGGTGTCCTCACAAAATGAGTTGCGAAGGGTTCTAGTAGAGGTTGTCTACAATTAGTATCATTCTTCCTCAAATATTCCGTAGAATTCACCAGTTAAATCATCTGATCTGCAGTTTCTTTAGGAGAAGTTATTTAATAATGCATTTGATTTATTTAATATATACAGGGTTGTTAATTCTTCTTTAATGAATTCTTCTGTTATTTTAAATATTTCATAGATGGTCCATTTCATCTGATTTGGTGAATTTATTGAGGTCAAATTATTCATAAGGTATTTACCTTTAGTGTTCATAGAATCTGTAGTGAAGTCCCCTCTTTCATTCCTGGCATTTGTGATTTGTGTTTATCCCATATTAATGTAATTTGTATTACATTAATATATTTTCTCATATATATATATATGTCCATGTGTATATGTGTGTAATTAATAAATATCTAAGCCATTTACATATAGGCTAGAGGTTTGGCTTAGATATTTATTAGTTTTACTGATTTTTTTTCTTTTTTTTAATTTTTTTTTAACATTTATTTATTTTTGAGACAGAATAGAGACAGAGTATGAACGGGGGAGGGGCAGAGAGAGAGGGAGACACAGAATTGGAAGCAGGCTCCAGGCTCTGAGCCATCAGCCCAGAGCCTGACGCGGGGCTCGAACTCACGGACCGCGAGATCGTGACCTGAGCTGAAGTTGGACGCTCAACCGACTGAGCCACCCAGGCGCCCCGTGATTTTTTTTTCAAAAGCAAAAATTGGTTCATTGAGTTTTCTCTACTTTTTTTGTTTTCAATTTCTTTGATATCTGCTTTTATGGTTATTGTTTTCTACCTTCTGTTTGCTTTAGATTTACTCTGTTCTTTTTCTAGTTTCTTAAGGTGGGGGAGGAGTTTAGATTATTGATTTGAGGTAACTCTTCCTTTTCAGTATCTGCATTAATGCTGTAAACTTCCCTGTTTACATCGCTTTTTGCTACATCTCAGAAAATTTCTTATGTTGTGTTTTCATTTTCACTTACTTTGAAAAACAGTAAAAGCTTGGATTGTGAGTAACTTGTTCTGTGAGTGTTCAAGACAAACAAACATTTCTAATAAATTTTAAGCTGATAAACGAGTGATGTTTTGCAATATGAGTAGTACATGATGCCGAGTGTCACATGATCACAACTGAGTCAATGGTTCTTCTCTCTCTCACTGCAGGATTGTGGGTGATTGTCTCCCATGCTTGGATGCTTCGTCTCAGGCTACAGTATTTAGTACAAATCAGTGATTTTTCAGAACATTGGAAGGTGTCACAACTAGCGCTAGTGTATTTTTTATCACTTCAGAGCACCTACGGACAGTCTTGCTTTCCCATACAAGAGTAAGCTTAGGAATGCTTTGCTTCATTCTAGGTCAGGCTGCCTGCAGATATAGATCCTTTCCTCTGCTGCCTTATTCCCAGTTACATTAAATACAGTATATGACAAGAGTTTATTAATACTTCACTGTAGTCAACATCCATTAGTGATAGTGAAAGTCATTCTACACAATAACCCTCCTCTCTTGTCTCCCTCACACCAGCCATGAAAGTTTTCAAAGGTAAGTACTAGTTAATTTGTTTACTTTTCTTTATATTTTGTATTTTTTTAATTTTGTATTATATTACAGTATTATAATCACTTTTATATGAGTATTTTTTGGGTTGTGAAACAAGTCAGCTGAGTTTCCATTATTTCTTATGGGGAAATTCACTTTGATATACAAGTGCTTTGGATTACAAGCATGTTTCCAGGACAAATTATGCTTGCAAACCAAGGTTTTAAACCATATTTTCAAATTTCGCATGGAATTTATTTTTTGAACCAGGGTTAGTAAGAAGTGCATTGTTTTGTTGCCAAAATGTATTAGTTTCTTATTGCTATTAGCCAATTACCATCAACTCAGTGGCTTAAAATAATATAAAATTATCATATTCCAGTTATGGAGGTCAGAAGCTTAATAAGAATCTCATGGGCCTAAAATTAAAGTGTCTTCAACATCACATTCATTCTGGAGGCTCCAGTAAGAATTTGTTTCCTTGCCTCAGTTGGCTTCTAGAGGCCACCTTCATTCCTTGGGCCCTTCCTCCATCATCAGAATGCATGACATAAACCTCTGTTTCCATAGTCATATCTTTTTCTTACTTTAAACCTCCTGCCTCTCTTTTATGAAGACACTGCCCTCTGCCCCTCCCCACTTGCTCCTTCTCTCTGTCTCTAATGCAAGGCAACAACAAAAAAAGGAGAAACTGGATGAGTCAGTCCATTGGGCATTTGACTCTTGATTTTGGCTTCCTCCTGGGTCACGATCCCAAGGATGTGGGATCAAGCCTCAAATCAGGCTCCAAGCTGAGTATAGTCTCCTTGGGATTCTCTCCCTTCCTCTCCCTCTGCCCCTTCCCTGTTTGCACTTGAGAGCATGCCCCAGTTCTTGCTCTCTCAAAAAAAAAAAAAACTGTTAAAGACCCTTGTAATTACATTAGGCTAACCCACATCATCCAGAATAATCTTGCTATCTCAACAACCTTATTTGATCCTTAATTTAATTATACCCCCAAGTCCGTTTTACCATGAAAAGTAACATATTCATAGTATTGGGACATCTTTGAGGTGCCATTAGTATATCCACAAAAAATATTTGGGGATTTTTCTAGATATATTTATATTATTGATTTTTAGTTAAATTTTGCTCTGAAGATAGGTTGGAAGATGGCAGCATAGGAGGGTGCTGGGCTCACCGCATCCTGCTGATCACTTAGATTCCACCCACACGTGCCTAAATAACCCAGAAAACCACCAGAAGACTAACAGAATGTATTATCTGGAGCCAAGCGTAGACAAGAGGCCCACGGAAGAGGGTAGGAAGGGCGGAGAGGCGGTGCATGCTACACGGACTGGTGGGAAGGAGCCGGGGCAGTGGAGGGGCAGCCAGCCCAGCAAGGCAGAGGCCCTGAAGTCTGGCTTACAAAAGCTGAGGGGCCTGACTCTGTGAGTTCTGACAGCCAGCAGAACTTAACATCTGGGATGGTAAAAGTCAACAGCTCTGCTCAGAGAGCAGGAAGGCAAGAGGACACCAGGAGGGAGAGTTGCTGAGCCCCGGAAGACAGAGTTCAGCTCAGTGGGGAACAAAGGCATTGGCAAGCGCCACCCTTTCTCCCATCCCTCAGCCGTAATCCCAAAGGGAACCAGTTCCCATCACCAAACTTGCTTGCACCGCGCAAACACCCAATGCTGTGCTTCTGTGGATCCATCCCTCTGACAGGTCTGCCTCCCTCCCAGTGTTGCAGGGCCCCCCTGCAGGAGACCACCTATGGAAAAGTGAGCTAAGCCTGCCCCTTCCACTCCTGTGCCCCTTGTGGATCCAGCCCAGCTAATACGCCAGTTACCATCAAAGCAGCACCACAAGCCTGGCAGTGTGCAAGTAGCCTGGACAGGGACCACACCACTCCACAGTGAGTCCTGCCCCTGGGAGAGGGGAAAATAAAGTACACACCAGTATGACTGTGGCCCCATCAGTGGGCTGGGGACAGACATCGGGTCTGACTGAGGCCCCACCCACCAACACAAATTACTCCAGACAGCACAGGGGAAGGGGACTACAGTTCCACACCACCCCAGGGACTACCCAAAATGATGAAACAGAAGAACTCTCCTCAAAAGAAACTACAGGAAGTAGCGATAACTAACGAATTGATCAAAAACGATTTAAGCAATAAAACAAACAAGAATTTATAACAATAATCATAAAATGAATTGCTGGGCTTGAAAAAAAGTATAGAGGACAGTAGAGAATCTATTGCTACAGAGATCAGGGACTAAGAAATAGTCATGAGGAGCAAAAAACACTATAAATGAGGTGCAAAATAAAATGGAGGCGACCACAGCTCAGATTGAAGAGGCAGAGGAGAGAATAGGTGAATTAGAAGATGCAATTATGGAAAAAGAGGAAGCTGAGAAGGAGAGAGATAAAAAAAAATCCAGGACTATGAGGGGAGAATTAGAGAGCTAGGTGATGCAAACAAACAGAACAATATCAGTATCATAGGAATTCCAGAAGAGGAAGAGAGAGAGAAAGGGGTTGCAGGTGTACTTGAACAAATCATAGTTGAGAACATCCCTGATCTGGGGAAGGAAAAAGGCATTGAAATCCAAGAGGCATAGAGAACTCCCTTCAGATGTAACTTCAATCGATCTTCTGCATGACATATCACAGTGAAACTGGCAAAATACTAGGATAAAGAGAGAATTCTGAAAGCAAGTCAGGATAAACATTATAAAGGGAGACCCATAAGACTTGTGGCAGACCTACCTATTGAAACTCGGCAGGCCAGAAAGAAATGGCAGGAAATCCTCAATGAGATGAACAGAAAAAATATGCAGCCGAGATTCATTTATCCAGCAAGTCTGTCATTCAGAATAGAAGGAGAGATAAAGGTCATCCCAAACAAACAAAAACTGAAGGAATTCATCACCACTAAACCAGCCCTACAAGAAATCCTAAGGGGATTCTGTGAGTGAAACGTTGCAAGGACCACAAAGTACCAGAGACATCACTACAAGCATGAAACCTACAGACATCACAATGACTCTAAACTCATATCTTTCTATAATAACACTGAATGTAAATGGACTAAATGTGCCAACCGAAAGACATAGGGTATCAGAATGGATACAAAAACAAGACCCATCTATTTGCTGTCTACAAGAGACTCATTTTAGACCTGAGAACACCTTCAGATTGAAAGTGAGGGGATGGAGAACTATCTATCATGCTACTGGAAGTCAGAGAAAGGTGGAGGAGCCATACTTATATCAGACAAACTAGACTTTAAATTAAAGGCTGTAACAAGAGATGAAGAATGGCATTATAAAACAATTACAGGGTCTATCTATTAGGAAGAGCTAACAATTATAAAGGTCTTTGTGCCGAATATGGGAGCCCCCAAAATATATAAACCAATTAATCACAAACATAAGCAACCTTATTGATAAGAATGTGGTAATTGCAGGGGACTTTACTACTCCACTTACAACAATGGATAGATCATCTAGACATACGGTCAATGAAGAAACAAGGGCCCTGAATGATACATTGGATCAGATGGACTTGACATATTTAGAACTCTGCATCCCAATGCAACAGAATATACTTTCTTCTCGAGTGCACATGGAACATTCTCTAGGATAGATCACATACTGGGTCACAAAACAGCCCTTCATAAGTATAAAAGAATTGAGATCATACCATGCACACTTTCAGACCACAATGCTATGAAACTTGAAATCAACCACAGGAAAAAATATGGAAAACCTCCAAAAGAATGGAGTTAAAGAACACCCTACTGAAGAACAAACAGGTCAACCAGGCAATTAGAGAAGAAATTTAAAAATATATGGAAACAAATGAAGATAAAAATACAACAATCCAAATGCTTTGGGATGCAGCGAAGGCAGTCCTGAGAGGAAAATACATTGCAATCCAGGCCTATCTCAAGAAACAAAAAAATCCAAAATACAAAATCTAACAGCACACCTAAAGGAAATAGAAGCAGAATATCAAAGACCCCAAGCCCAGCAGAAGAAGAGAAATAATAAAGATCAGAGCAGAAATAAACAATATAGAATAAAAAAAAAAAAAAACTATAGAGTAGATCAATGAAACCAAGAGTTGATTTTTTTTAAAAATAAACAAAATTGATAAACCTCTAGCCAGGCTTCTCAAAAAGAAAAGGGAGATGACCCAAATTGATAAAATCATGAATGAAAATGGAATTATTACAACCAATCCTTCAGGAATACAAGCAATTATCAGGGAATACTATGAAAAATTATATGCCACCAAACTGGGTAACCTGGAAGAAATGGACAAATTCCTAAGCACACACACACTTCCAAAACTCAAACAGGAAGAAATAGAAAGCTTGAACAGACCCATAACCAGCAAAGAAATTGAATCAGTCTTCAAAAATCTCCCAACAAATAAGAGTCCAGGACCAGATGGCTTCCCAGGGGAATTTTACCAGGCATTTAAAGCAGAGATAATACCTATTCTTCTCAAGCTGTTCCCAAAAATAGAAAGGGAAGGAAAACTTCCAGACTCATTCTATGAAGCCAGCATTACTTTGATTCCTAAACCAGACAGAGGCCCAGCCAAAAAAGAGACTTACAGACCAATATGCCTGATGAATATGGATGCAAAAATTCTCAATAAGATATTAGCAAATCGAATTCAACAGCATATAAAAAGAATTATTCACCATGATCAAGTGGGATTCATTCCTGGGCTACAGGACTGGTTCAACATTCGCAAATCAATCAGGGTGATACATCACATTAATAAAAGAAAAGATAAGAACCATATGATCCTGTCAATTGATGCAGAAAAAGCATTTGACAAAATTCAGCATCCTTTCTTAATAAAAACCCTCGAGAAAGTCGGGATAGAAGGAACATACTTAAACATTATAAAAGCCATTTATGAAAAGCCCACAGCTAACATCATCCTCAATAAGGAAAAACTGAAAGCTATCCCCCTAAGATCAGGAACACGACAGGGATGTCCACTCTAACCACTGTTGTTTAACATAATGTTGGAAGTGCTAGCATCAGCAATCAGAAAACAAAAGGAAATCAAAGGCATCAAAATTGGCAAAGATGAAGTTAAGCTTTCACTTTTTGCAGATGACATATTATACATGGAAAACCCAATAGACTCCACCAAAAGTCTACTAGAACTGATACATGAATTCAGCAAAGTCGCAGGATACAAAATCAATGAATAGAAATCAGTTGCATTCTTATACACTAACAATGAAGTAACAGAAAGACAAATAAAGAAAGTGATCCCATTCACAACTGCACCAAGAAGCATAAAATACCTAGGAGTAAACCTAATCAAAGATGTAAAAGATCTGTATGCTGAAAACTATAGAAAGCTTATGAAGGAAATTGAAGAAGATATAAAGACATGGAAAAACATTCCGTGCTCATGGATTGGAAGAATAAATACTGTGAAAATGTCAATACTACCCAAAGCTATCTACACATTCAATGCAATCCCAATCAAAATTGCACCAGCATTCTTCTTGAAGCTAGAACAAGCAATCCTAAAATTTCTATGGAACCACAAAAGACCCTGAATAGCCAAAGTAATTTTGAAGAAGACCAAAGCGGGAGGTATCACAATCCCAGACTTTAGCCTCTACTACAAAGCTGTAATCATCAGGACAGCATGGTATTGGCACAAAAACAGACACATAGACCAATGGAATAGAATAGAAACCCCAGAACTAGACCCACCAAAGTATGGCCAACTAATCTTTGACAAAGCAGGAAAGAACATCCAATGGAAAAAAGACAGCCTCTTTAACAAATGGTGCTGGGAGAACTGGACAGCAACATGCAGAAGGTTGAAACTAGACCACTTTCTCACACCATTCACAAAAACAAACTCAAAATGGATGAAGGACCTGAATGTGAGACAGGAAACCATCAAACCCCTAGAGGAGAAAGCAGGGAAAAATATCTCTGACCTCAAATGCAGCAATTTCTTACTTGACACATCTACAAAGGCAAGGGAATTAAAAGAAATATGAACTAGTGGGACTTCATGAAGATAAAAAGCTACTGCACTGCAAAGGGAACAATCAACAAAACTAAAAGGCAACCAAGGGAATGGGAAAAGATATTTGCAAATGACATATTGGACAAAGGGCTAGTATCCAAAATCTATAAAGAACTCACCAAACTCCACACCGGAAAAATAAATAATCCGGTGAAGAAATGGGCAGAAAACATGAATAGACACTTCTCTAAAGAAGACATCCGGATGGCCAACAGGCACATGAAAAGATGTTCAACGTCGCTCCTCATCAGGGAAATACAATACAAAACCACACTCAGATATCACCTCATGCCACTCAGAGTGACTAAAATGAACAAATCAGGAGACTCTAGATGCTAGACAGGATGTGGAGAAACGGAAACCCTCTTGCACTTGGTGGGAATGCAAACTGGTGCAGCCGCTCTGGAAAACAGTGTGGAGATTCCTCAAAAAATTAAAAATAGATGTACCCTATGACCCAGTGATAGCACTGCTAGGAATTTATCCAAGGGATACAGGAGTGCTGATGCATAGGGGCACTTGTACTCCAATATTTATAGCAGCACTTACAACAATAGCCAAATTATGGAAAGAGCCTAAATGTCCATCGACTGATGAATGGATAAAGAAATTGTGGTTTATATACACAATGGAATACTACGTGGCAATGAGAAACAATGAAATATGGCCTTTTGTAGCAACGTGGATGGAATGGGAGAGTGTTATGCTAAATGAAATAAGTCATACAAGGAAAGACAGATACCCTATGTTTTCACTCCCATGTGGATCCTGAGAAACTTAACAGAAGACCATGGGGGAGGGGAAGGGAAAAAAAAGTTTAGAGAGGGAGGGAGCCAAAACATAAGAGACTCTTAAAAACTGAGAACAAACTGAGGGTTGATGTGGGGTGGGAGGGAGGGGGTGTCAGGGGTATTGAAGAGGGCACCTGTTGAGATGAGCACTGGGTGTTGTATGGAAACCATTTGACAATACGTTTCATATTCAAAAAAAAGTAGAAGAAAAAATAAATTCAGCTCTGGTCAGAAAAATGCATTTTGTAGAATTTGAATTATTTTTTGATATTTATGGTCCATAATACAGTCTATGTTAGTAAATTGTCTACATGTGCTAGCATACAATGTATATTATGGTTTCATTGGGTGAAGTGTTTTATAACTCAGTTGGTCGATTTGGTTGACAGTGTTATTCGGGCATTTTATATCTTTACTGTATATCTTTATGTAAGTATTTTCTTCATATAATTGAAACCATATTGTTATTTGCATATATGCATACATATACATGTATGTATATATGCATTTTTGTCTGATCAGGCTGCAATAACAGAAATATCATAAATTGGCCAGCTAAAACAGCAATTTATTTCTCATACTGAAGATCAGGGTGCTTCCAGATTTAGCGTCTGGTGAGGGCCTGCTTTCAGGTTCCTAGAGGGCAGTCTTCTTACTGTGTCCTCATATGGCAGAAGGAGCAAGGGAGCTCACTGGGGTCTCTTTTTTAGGGACACAGATCTATTTGTGAGGGCTCCACCCTCATGACCTAATCACTTCCCAATGTGTACAAATAGCATCACATTGGGGATTATGTTTCAACATATGAATTTGGGGATATAAACATTCAATCCATAGCACACACATATTTAGAATCATTATATTTTATGATATACTGAATTCCTCATCATTATGAAATACTTCATCAGCACTGGTAAATTTCTTAATAGCTTTGTATTTTAATTCATAAAATAATCTATTTTGTAGATTCATAAAATGATCTATTTTACTTTTAACCTAAACATATCTTCATATTTAATAAGAAAATGTTGTAGAGAACACAGTGTTGCCTTATTTATTCAGCGTAACACTGTCTGAATTTCAATGCACATATTTAGACCATTTATATATTTAATGAGTTTTTGACTTTTCTTCTATGTTCTGGTTTTATTAATTATAACTCTTTTACAAATATTTTAGTGCTTCTTCTATGGTTTGTAACTTACAAATTTAATTTACCACAGTTTACTTTCAAATAATAGTACTTTCCTTCATAAATTATATAAAAACCTTATGACAATAAATTCTTATTTTACTTTATCCCACCTCTTGCGCTATGGTTCTATACATTTGTCTTCTATATATGTTATAAATTCCATATGTGGGCCTCAGGGTTGGTGCCATTTCAACATTTCTGCTCCTACGTCCCTAACATGGCATCTAAACTCTGCATTCTCTCTCTGGCAGATCTTAGGCAGAAAAGGATTTCTTGCCCTGCACCTAGCTGTTAGAAGTCCTCTGGTTTTCTTTCATGTTGCATGCTTAGTATGAGAGGTCTTCCTACCCCACCACTAGAGACAGGAGTCTTCTACTCTTCCTCCAGAAGCATTGGATCTTTGCTTTTGTGTCCTGCAGACAGGAAAAAAGGGTTCCTACCTCCTCTTGCTTCTATCTCTCCCTTAGATGTTCTGGGGTGGGGTGGTGGGGGGAGAGGGTTTGTTGTTCCTCCCACAGTGGCTTAAAGCTTTTCCTTCATCTGAGAGGTAAGTCTGACAACAGTGGACAGTATTTTTTTTTTTTGTCTATCATCAATGGCAGTTGATTATTTCCTATAGGTTTTGACACAACTGAAGGTAGCTTTCTCTTGTTTTCTGACCTGCCTTCCAATCTTTTTCATGAACATCCAGTGAAGGTGAAGGTCCTTGGGGGGAAAATATATATATATATATATATATATATATATATATATATATATATACACACACACAATCCCTTTGCATCTCAGGTTTCCAGATATTCTAAATCAATGATTCTCAACATAGGACAATTCTTCTCTTATTCCAGGTGCATTTAGGCAATGTCTGGAGACATTTTTGGTTGTCACAAGGTGTGAGTTATTACTGGCATCTAACAGGTAGAGGCCAAGGAAGCTGATACTATAATGTACAGGACAGTCCTCCACAACCCAGAATTATCCAGTGAAAAATGTCCATAGTACTTAGTTGAGAAATAGTGTTCTAAACTCTTATGTTATTCAAAATCTGGCCTATAGTCATTCATACAGTTTTAGTTGATTTCTTGTGATTAGCTTTTAGGACAGCCACCTCTTTCTCCCATGCTTTGCTAAAAGTAAAGCATCCATATACACCATCTCTCTTCAGAGACACTTTTCACTCTTTGGATATCAGTTTCCTTGGTTGTTTTGCAATTTCAGCTCTTTGACAGGAAAATGTATGATTTTGTAGGTTATTTCATTTTTCTCATTATTAAGACAAAAAAGACATTCTCCTGCAGGTTTCTACATGCTAAGTGGAGACAGAACTCCATTCACTCATTTTTTTTCTTTCTTTTCTTTGCTACTTTGGAATTCTTCTGGGAGTAAAATACCTATAAGTGAAGACAATGAAAATTTCTCCAATCTGTAAGCTTCTGCATTCTATTTTAGATATAAATAATCTCTTTTATATGAACGCATGCTTCACAAAGTATTAAATGCAGACTCAGATTTCTCTTAGTTTATGTATAATCATCAATTGACTCCTGAAATATTTGTAAAGATATAAAATCATGAATGCGCCTCTGCATCAAAGATTCCAACATGCTTATCTATCAGCTTCTACCAGTAACTCATTGAAGGGAACATGCTGTGTGCAACAGAGGCATAGTATCCGAACTACAAATACAAGTAAGATGAAATTCCTGCTGTTAGTGCAGTGTTGCAATGACATAGCTGTTAATACTAGAGGCATGTGGTTGCCTAGGTGTGTATGGGGATGGTAGTGTACATTTGGAGCAGAGAGAAAAAAAAAAGAACAATGTACTGAATTTAATAGCTTACTGGCCTTGTCATTATCTAACTCTATGGGCCTGACAAACTAAACTAGTTGAAACCATTTTTTTTTACCTTAAACATCTTAAAATTAAGGGATTAGACTAGATTAGTGGTTTTCAAATTGGCTTTTGTTCATTTAGTAGATCTGTGGCTGTACCCTCACATATTCTCATTCACTAGCTCTGTAGTTAGGCCAAATAATCTTTACTTTTACTGAACTCCTTTGATAATACTGATGCAGTTGTCTGAAGATTACATTGTGAGAAGTTCTGATTCCTTACTAGACTAGAGACTAGGAGACTAGACTGGAGACGGGGAATTTACTTAAATTTAACTTTGCTTCCTAGCTACTAGAAAAGTGTATACAGTAGGTAGTAGATATATAGTAAATCCATAATATATAAATGTTGAGTTGATCTAAAATGGTATACAAGGTCTGCCAGGTCAAAGGATCTACAAGTTGATTGTTTACATTTCAAATAACAGAAGGGAATTTCAGGACTTTCTGAATTAGTATTCAAACTTATTTTCTGATGATAGTTATGCCTGTTTTGTGATAATATGGCCATTATCTGCTGTGTAGGACAAAAGTAGAAAGCAATGAGAAAGCATGAGAGATACATTTTACACAACAGACTTTTATGTAGAGAAGTATATATTTTTGGTTTGTGGATTAAAGATTGAACTTGTTTTATTAGCTAAAATATTTTTCTTTACTTTTTTAGAATTCCTTTAGGATAAGACTAATAAATTTTTGTTATTTTACTGTTGTAAAATAGAGATAATAAAGATTTAGTAATTTTAATAGCTACACAAAATAGATATGGAAATGTGGACACTGCCAGCTTTGTAGGAGTTAAAATGTATTGTAATCATTTTGAAAAACTGCACTGAGAATAAACATTTTTATTCATAAATATCAAATAGTATTCTAGTTATAATCCTTACCCTAATGGAAATAGAAGAAAAATGATTTAAGGATGAAACAAGTGCATCATACGGAATGCATACGACTAGAAAAAGTTTTACCCAAAAGCACTACATGTTTCAGTTTCCTTGAACTGTAAATGGCCAATATCAATGACCATCCACTGTGCCAGAGGAAAATTAAATTGAATTTAGTTTGCTTCAATTTATTTGCAACTGAGGGGACAAACCCTGCGCACACCCATAACATTTTATCTTTGAACCAATAACTAAAAAGTCTAAAGTTGTTAAGGCATCTTGTAAAAGTTGAGAGGTCAGTGAAGGGTTTGAACCTGAATAAATAACACAGCACTCTTTCAATCTTTTAGTTCAAAACAAACATAGAAGACACAGTAAGCTCACTGATAGAAAAGCTGTTTTATTTCTCTGGTGTAGATAATTCACATGACCTGCTTGGTTCACCTCTCTCCTTTTATATAAGTAGCATACTCCTTCCACCTTCAGATCTTTCTGTACAGATCCTTCTATGCCTGTAAGATTGTCTTTTCTGTTGTTGCCCTACCACAGTGTTTATAGTTCTGGGAGCAAGTTTTTTCTACTGCAATTCCCAACAATTTCTCTCATTCTACACGTACTGCTGCTATTCTACACATGCTCATGTAGAGGAGACAGGAACACAATTGTCAAAACTGTGCCATGAAAAACCCATAAACATAATTCAGTGATTAAACAAATATTTATTGAGAACCCATTAGTCAATATTCTAGGCACTAAGAATACAGTGGATCTCACACACAGCTCCCCTCCAACACACACAGGATCCACAGGTATCTAACATCAGAGGCCTAGACCTTGGTGGCTTATAACAAAATTTATTCATTACAAAAGAGTTTAATGTTTAGATTTAGCATAAGTGTGTGCGTGCTCGCTCGCATGTGTGTGTGTATGTGTGTGTGTTTAAAGTCACTTAGTTGTGGAAAGTTAATAATATTATAAATATTATAAATATCACATTTTCTACTCTGTAACATCAGAAACTGTGGCATATGTTCATTTTTCCTACTTCAACAGTCATTCAAATTGAACTAGAAGAAAGGTACAATATTCCATTACACTATATCACCACATACCACGTGCCCCATAGAATTACTTTAAAAACAACTACCTCTTTAACTTTATAATTAATTTTATGTTCCCTTGTGCACCAAACATGATATGGTTTCGGATCATGCTAAAAGATGATGAAGGGGAAAGTCTTTAGGATAAAATGCAATTATAAATACAAGCATCTGGTAATGGCTCAATCAAGTATTATCTCAATATAAGGAAAGACAAGTCATTAAATAAGTTTTACATAATACCATTTTCTAATCTTAATATTAAAATGAAATATTCTAAGAAATTAATGTAAACAATCAAAATCGAAGTGTTTTTATTTTTTATTTTTATTAAGTTTCCCATTAGGTATTACTGGATCAAAAAATTCCTTCTTGTAGTTAACTATGAAATAATAGAAAAAAATGCAAAAAATATATTGTTCTCAAAAGGTCATATTTGGCCAGCAGATTTATTTTGTTTGCTCACATAGTTTGAATTATTTGTCCACATTTTAAAAGTAGATATTTTATATAAAATTTCAACTTAAGGATTTTGTAGAGAAGTCGCAGACCTGCAACACAAAACCCACTCCTTCTCACATGGCAACAATCAACTGAATCTCTGCAGTGGCTGTGTGTTTTTGATGAAGCACGCTCTCTGTAGCTTGGGGAAGCCCACTGCACCCCAACTGTCTCACACTCTCCCTGCCCAAGTCATGTACAGTATGTTTCTGCTAACTGTAGTTTTTTTAATTTGCTATAGGAAGCTTTAACCTACTGCCATCATTCACTAAAATAGAACTAATATGACATAATCATTTGTTTTACTTTTGTATTTTCAAAAATACTTGGTTGTATTTTTAAGTTGGAGGATAACTTAAGATTTCTAAGAGATAATTTAAAAATTAAAACAAGGGGCGCCTGGGTGGCTTGGTCAGTTAAGCGTCTGACTTCAGCTCAGTTCATGATCTCACGGTCCGTGAGTTCGAGCCCCGCGTTGGGCTTTGTGCTGACAGCTCAGAGCCTGGCGCCTGTTTCAGATTCTGTGTCTCCCTCTCTCTCTCTGCCCCTCCCCTGTTCATGCTCTGTCTCTCTCTGTCTCGAAAATAAATAAACGTTAAAAAAATTTTTAAAAATAAAAAATAATAAAAATTTAAAAAATATGAAATAATTCCTTGCTCAGAATTTCACAATTTGAACTTGGTGTGAACCTGTAGCTCAGAGAAGTTAATGACTCACAACCTGTTTCATAACAACTTGCTGGCATTGCTGGAACTAAAAGATTTCTTCACAACCAACACAGCTTAGGAAATATTTCTGAAATATTTGTGATGCTCAAGGAATAATTTACACAACACATGTACATATTTGTATGAACATTATATTCCCTAAAGAACAAAGGAATTCACATACACTGTTTAAATTCTTCAATAATCGGAGAGATATTTTTATGATGCAATATTGTTTTGGATTTTAAAATCTTGCTTAAAACAACACCACCATTTATATTATTATTAAAATTTTTAATCAAAAGTAAAATATACCTACCTGTCAAAAATACATTAAATATGCATACACTGTAAAATAATGCTGACTATAGAACACTGACATGTTATTATACTATATTAATAACACTAAACTAATGTGTGGTTAATTTTAATTGCCTAGAATATATGGTTCTCATTTGTTCTCACTGGTTTAAAAACATCATTCTCCCTGCTAAGTATTTCCAAAGAATGAATAATAAAAATTTAAAATATTATAAGTATGAGAGTACATAAAACTATTTTCCCAAAATGCCTAGCATTTTTATTTTATTTATTTTATTTTTTTAAATGTTTATTTCATTTTTGACAGACAGACACAGCACATGAGTGGGGGAGGGGCAGAGAAAGAAACACAGAATCCGAAGCAGGCTCCAGGCTCTGAGCTGTCAGCACAGCCCAATGAGGGGCTCGAACTCACAGACTGCGAGATCATGTCAGACACTCAACCCACTGAGCCACCCAGGCGCCCCACCAAGATGCCTAGCATTTTTAGTCAACTTCAGATAGAAGTATCGTCTTTAACTAGCCTCCAAATATATTTATTTATATTACTTTTCAATTCTTAAAGACTTTTCAAACAGAAAGCAGAATGGGATTTAATTCAATAGAGTCGCCACTCCACCAGGTTTGCCCTTCTGTTGTCTTGCTCCTAATAACCAGGGTGCTCTGTGAACTGTTTGATTTCCTTGACAACATTATTAAGACTATTAACTCTCCAATTAAGCTTATGCCAAAGTCCAGGATATTTTTCCAAATATGTATTAGTTGAATATAGTTTTACTTTTTTTTAAATTTTTTTTTTAACATTTATTTATTTTTGAGACTAGAGAGACAGAGCATGAACGGGGGAGGGTCAGAGAGAGGGAGACACAGAATCTGAAACTGGCTCCAGGCTCTGAGCTGTCAGCACAGAGCCTGACATGGGGCTTGAACTCATGGACTGTGAGATCATGACCTGAGCCGAAGTCAGCCGCTTAACCGACTGAGCCACCCAGGCGCCCCAGTTGAATATAGTTTTAAATGGTCATATATTTTATACTCTCAGTTTTAGTGAAATTTGGTAACAGATTATAGACCATCTTACTGATGACTTTAAGTTAGAAGTCATGATTATATAATTACTATTCTAATAAATAACTGATAATCAAATTTAAAATTATTAATATGCAAATGTGATTTATGAAATAAAATAATACCAAAAAATATTTTACACATTCCTGGGGTATTCTCATTAACAGACATTTTAAAGTAGTTTTTCTTTTTTGGGGGCTGATTTTATATCCTTAAACAATACGCTATGCTTTTCTTTCTCAATTCATGAAGTTTATACGTCGCCAGTTATGTGCATACTGCAGCAGAGGAGAATTTGTCTTAATTATACACTTTAAAGTGTATAATTAATAACTATACTCTTCACTTGTATGTTTTTATTATCCTATGTAGTTACATAAATAAAATTTCTAACTTGCAATAATAATCTAAACTTTCCTTTTCTGTCAAGTATAGACAGCACTTCTTTGTCAAATGAGAATATTTGTGCATCTTCTCTTCCCTTAACATTTTCTCCTTCCCACCTCCTAATCTCTATCAACTAAGCTTTTACATTGTCACAGCTGATACACTTTACATCTGTTCTTTAATCATAATTAAGTCTGTTGTCTAAATTTAATATATTATGAACAAAAGAATATATATGGATTAATTCTAACTGTGAAAAAATACATTTAGTGTTTGTATTATGATTCTAAAGTCTTTCTTCATAGCACAGCCACGTAATTCACAATGATTAAAGTTCTTTAAGATCCCAATAGTGCAAACCTCTGCTTTTAAAAATATTTTATGTTCATTAGTGAAACTGTACACATATCTAAATTTAGTTTCCATATTTACCATTTCTATTTTGATGCTATTGTTAAGTTAAACAACCCAGGTATGGAATGAGTATACTGAAACTTTTACCTTTGATCAAATATCTTCCATTTTATTCCCTTTGTCACCTCCCTAAAAAAAAAGAACTGAACAAAAAGAAAGTTTTATTTTATTTATAATGATCAAAGTGAGCTTCCTTTTTTTTATTACTTGGATTTATTTTCCACTTTCTTGATCTTTTTGTAAGCTGACTTGACATTAAGAATTTTGAATCAACTTCCATTTCGTTGAGCTGCAAACACAGTAGAGCATGTTTCTAAGTTATATTATTAGATTTATCTACTTAAAATATTTACAGGTTGTTTTGGTTTTCTATATTTGTTTTTCATCAAAGTTGATTCACACAGCTTACTGTTTTAAATTAACTCCTCAAAGTTCCTTGCTGTGTAAATAAGGATAAGGTAAACATCTTTCATAAAATGCACCTTTTAAGCTGTGTCATATTTGACTTGTCGAATCAATGTACCCTTGTGATCAAGTGATTAAGCTATTTACTGCTTTTCACAGAAAGCTATTAAATAGATCATAAACACAACATTATGGAGTGGGTGTCAGGATCTTTAAATGCTACTCACCAGTTAGTTGTGTGACCTTGAACAAGTCACTTAATCTTTTTGACCTCCACTTCTTTACATACATAGCAAGGACAGCAATTATCTCTATGGGCCTTTTTGCTTGTAAAGCTTTATGATTTTATTCTACAATTATCTTTGGAATGGATTTAGCATGAGGGAGGAAAGCTTCATTGCAACAGTTATGCAAATAATCTCATATGAATTATGGAGTTAATTTAATAAGCCTCTTAGCTTTTTTAAGTAATTTTCAGAAAAAACAAATATTCATTTAAGAAGACATGGACTAAAGATTACTTTTAGCAGAAAAGTTGTAATATATTTCCTCTTATAACTGAGTATTTTTGGCAGTTGCTTATCAATCATCAGTTTTAAACAGTTTGTAACTATAGCTCAGGAAGTTCCACTTTACTCGTACTAACAGCTAAGAAATTTAGCAAAAACAACTTAGAGCATTATCAACTTTTTTCACTTCCTGAAATGATCTTTAAGTAATTTCTTCATAATAATAATAATAAGTCAACATAAAAATAGGAAATATAGGAAAAAGTACATTTTTCAATAAATAAATGTTTTTGTACAAGTTAGGAAAAAGAGAGTCACAATGCCTGGAGTCTTGCTCTTATTTGACCGTTCTTGACTTGCTGGGTGGCCCTAAGTCAAGTTGATCAAGTTACTATTTGCTAAGGCTTGCCAAATATTGTCAGGGCTTTGGAGAAGGTAATGAAACCATAAGTGTAAAATGCTCTACAAATAGAAAGGTCAAAGAACAGCATATGTGAAACACATTTTCATTCTTAATGAGCAGTTGGACACTTAGTAGGGAACACTAAAACATCCAATTTTAAAGAGTCACTTCATTTTGGAGCAGTGAAAAGTGGCAATATTTATTGAGATTCTTGCATCATTATTTGAAACATCTGTATTTACAAGCATACATAGCAATAATAATATTCAGAGTAATATTAATCTACTAACTAACAATAAATGTTATTAACAGCGTATTAGAAAAAGCAGAGACTGGGTTGTTCAACAGAGCTAGGTTCAAATTACAAAGTTGCTACTCATTGGCTCTATGGGTCAGGCTCTTCTGCCCTTCCTATCCATTTAACAGTGTGGTGAAGTTGTTTTAAAATAATTTTCTAAGAGGAAACATGGCCTTGCCAGCACTTCAGTTCAGGGCAGACTGAGAAGAAGTTCTCTTCAAGCACAAGTCATCATTAGCCTCTGAACCTCCTCAAAAAGGCCTTCACTCTTCTCCCACTGTGACTGTAGTACATCTATGTCTGTGAGTCTCTTCTCAACTGGCAATGTGCAATATTGGCAAATGAGGCATTTGACAGAGTAAAATCCCATGCTTAGTATAGTTCAAGAGTTACCTACAAGCCAGTTGAATGAATTTCACTT
This sequence comes from Lynx canadensis, assembly GCF_007474595.2. Classification (NCBI taxonomy): domain Eukaryota; kingdom Metazoa; phylum Chordata; class Mammalia; order Carnivora; family Felidae; genus Lynx; species Lynx canadensis. The sequence continues at coordinate 166,394,943 of NC_044303.2, forward strand.
ATTCTAAAATATTTCCCTGGATGATAACATTGCATTCTACTATACTTTCTTCTCTCACCTCAATCTTTCCCTCAGAATTTCTGTATTGAATGTATATTATCCATCTTCTATTGATACTATTGTTATAAACAGAGCAAAGCACCTACCTGAAACTAAATAAAACTCTAACAAACAAAACTCATATTGTTTGTAATTATATAAAATGATTTGTTAAATGTGTTACCTAATATTACAAAGATTTTAATAAAGATCTTAGAGAAAAAAATATCTATTAAATTCTTGTCCTTTGAGCAGTTGAATCTCTTTAAGCAACACTCTTTCCATTTATACACAGTGAACTGCAATGGGTAAACATTTTCCTTTTCATAATTTTTTGGACAAATTTGTGACTCCTCAAATTTGTATAGGTAAAGGTCATCATGAAATACATGTTAGCTTAACTCCATCCCACATTACTTTTCCCTTACTCTAATTTTAATCTTTCATCTTACTTTTCTCTATCGTTAATTAAGAAATCTGATAATTCTGTGGAAAAAAGTAGAGGACAAATCAATCAATTTGTTGATACTGAAGGAGTCAAGATCTTTTGTAATCATTTTTTATAATGCCAATTTTTTGTTGAATTTACACTCTAAAAGCCATAAGAATAAGGAAGCAGTCTACTTCCACTGGCAATGCTAAGAGTTTCTTAGTTCTTGTCAGCCTTTGAGAAGAGCCAACTAAATCCAGAGGGCAAGAGAACTTAAAGAGCTCCATACAGGTCAGCCTTAAGGAACAAAGAGTAGAGAAATGTGTAAGAAGTAGATGTGGAAGGTCAAATGGAAGGTTTGTAAGACAGAGGTCATTTGAGAAAAAAGGTCATCATTCATGCTTTCCTTATTAAAATACTGATGTCATACCACAGAGTCTCTTTGGAGGTGCTATCAGAATTTATTGGCATAATGTGAAATCCCATTTTAGCTGTATACAGTGTATTGAGGAATGTGTCATTTAATCAACAAATGATTCAATTAGTACTCTATTTATTAATCACCTACCATCTTCAAGGTACTGAATGATAAGTTTAACTGGATGTATTGGACTCAGTCACTTCCTAAACGCAACACAAATGAATGTAGTCACTGCTCTCAAACATCTTGTCTAACAGAAGAGGTATACAAATTAGTAATGCTGGAAGATATAATTCATCTATTTGGTTGTCAGTCTCCTCAACAAACTATATGCTCTTCAACATTAGGTATGTCAAAATATAATTTTCAAATAAAGTTTAAAGATATGATTTACATACAAGCATAGAACACGCATGGGCCAAAGTGTTATTTATCATATTAATAAAAGAAAAGGCAAGGGACGCCTGGGCAGCTCACTCAGTTAAGTGTTTGACTCTTGATTTCGGCTCAGGTCATGGTTTCACCGTTTGTGGGATCGAGGCCCATCTTGGGCTCTGCACTCATACTGTAGAGCCTGCTTGGGATTCTCTCTCTCCCTCTTTCTCTCTGCCCTCCCCCACTCCTGTGCATTCTGTCTATCAAAACAAATAAACATTAAAAAAAGAAAAAAGAAAGGCAAGACAAAGTTGTTTCAAAGAACAACTTCAGAGGGAGAGTATAGATAGGCTTTGAAAGAAACAATCATGTTACAGAATGTCTAGGTCAAATATAAAACTACTTACTCTCCTACAGAGCAATAATGACACAGAATTTAGGATTATCCTTTCTATAATACAGGAATTATTTTCACCTCTATAACAAATCATCTACAAGTTAACATAAAATTTCATAGATTCTGGGTTCCATTAAAATATAAATAAAAAGTCAAACAAAGATGCTTTCCTATAGAGAATTAAATAACTCTTGGGTATGCCTATTAAACAATACTCTGATATGGCATTGAAATGATAGCCAATCATACATTTGTCTAACTTCTAAATGTTAGAAATTTTTCTACTATGTGGGATATAGCTTTTTATATAAGTGAAAATATTGGTGGGTATGGATGTGAGTTTTATGCATGTGCATAGCATGTATATAAGCACAAATCTGGCCCCTGTTGATATATAAGCAGAGTAAAGTATTAGTGATTCAAGCACAATTACTTTAACAAATTTAAAATAGTGATACATTGAGTAAAACTGATGTATGTATATATGTATATGTATATATGTATATATATTCTCCTGAGCTTACACACAGCATCAAACTGTCAACTAAGACTTATGAATCAAAGATATTACCCTGTATCAAGCTTACCAATGATGTAAAAAAACAACAGGTATTTCAGAGGCAAGGACCCAGAAGACAATAAATGCTAAATGCCTAGGATATGCCAACTGTACTCCAGATTAGGGTTTCCATACAAAATATGGGATGCCCAATTAAGTTTAAATTGCAGAGACACATTTTTTTTACTATAAGTAAATCCCAAATATTTCATGGGACATACTCAACACACATACAAATTTTACTATTTCTCTTTAATTCAAATTTAACTGGGCATCTGTATTTTTATTTGCTAAATCTGGCAACCCTACAAGATCCTTCCTTCCAGTATCAGTCACACACTCTCTTGCCCAGAATAATAGAAAAGATTTCCAAAGGAGGTTTTGTGGCTTTACTTAACACAATAGTAGGCATTTAAGTCATATAACATCTCTATTTTATACCCACAGAGTTGTATGGCTTACATGACATTCTCCAGGGAATGATGCCTCATAAATCCGGTGACTGCAATTTTATTTACTATAAGTAATCCTTTAGCCAGGGACATCTTGCTAAGGAGTTCTATAGATAAGCTCTCTTGCTCCTAGAAAATATCATTAGTCTATGTACCCAGAGGCCCAGTTGACAAGAAGATTAGGCCAGGTCACTTGCCCTCCTTCCTTTCCCCTGGGTCTGTATCCTGGTAGCTAGAATGAATGGATCATGGGCCAGATACATTTAACTTTATTCTCACCAACTACATTCATGACTTTAATATTTAAGTAAAAATGTATTTCCATTAATACCAGAAATAAAATCAAAGGCAGATAAATAGAAATGTAAACCTGTGATATTTATGTATAGACACATAATGGATATGTTTCAACTTGGGACTAGTTTTTCTTTTTTTTTATCATAAACTTGAGCTTTGGTAAAAAATTCTGTTGTTATTTCATATGTAAAACTTTAAGTACCAAATGAAGAAGTCAGAGTAGTTATTTGAGAGGAAACATTTAACAGCAGTCTCTTAGTTTCATCAAATAGACCTTCTATTTCTCCAAAATTGTGTTTAATCAAATATATGACATCTAGTAAGTATCTCAGAAGTATGACAGAAATGAAAGAACAATTTGATGAGTAGCAGGCCATGGAGACCAAGATATTATACTCAAACCAGTGAATATAGATGTATTAGATTTTTAAAATTCTGACAGGGTAAAACTCTAAGATTTAATTTGTGCTACATAATTTTTGTACACAAAAGCAAAACAGAAGTGTGTCATATGCACAATTAGAAATATAACAATTCAGGGGCACCTGGGTGGCTCAGTTTAGCGGCTGACTCAGGTCATGATCTGGCGGTTTGTGAGTTCAAACCCCGTTTCGGGCTCTGTGCTGACAGCTCAGAGCCTGGAGCCTGCTTCAGATTCTGTGTCTCCCTCTCTCTGCTCCTCCCCTGCTCATGCTCTGTCTCTCTCTGTCTCCCAATAATAAATAAACGTTAAAAAAATTTTAAAAATATATAACAATTCAATCAGTAATTCAAAGTCTTTAAAAAAATAGACAATTGCATGATTTACATGAGGGGCCCTAAATCTTTAACCATAACATTTGATTTACATTTGAAAGGAAAATTTTGTGGTTAGTATCACTGCTATGGAGAATCCTACAACTATTAAAAATAATAGAGTAGGGGCGCCTGGGTGGCTCAGTCGGTTAAGCGTCCAACTTCTGCTCAGGTCATGATCTCGCGGTCTGTGAGTTCGAGCCCCGCGTCGGGCTCTGTGCTGACAGCTCAGAGCCTGGAGCCTGTTTCCGATTCTGTGTCTCCCTCTCTCTGACCCACCCCTGTTCGTGTCCTGTCTCTCTCTGTCTCAAAAATAAATAAAACGTTAAAAAAATTAAAATACTTGACTCTCTCCTCTTTAAAGAAAAAAAAAAGAATAGAGTAGGTGGCAGATTGATGGCAAGAGAGAAAGAAAAGTGATGTCACAGGAAGGCTGACATATTGTCCCTATAGGAATGCAAAATGCAATGGATTAACCTCAGATCTTTGAAAATTGTAAAATGACAGGATTTGTAGCAATTAGTAGTAAGGAAAGAATGGTGACATTTGAATATAGTGGTGAAAGAACAGCATTTGTCCTCTTCTTCTGCATTGATATAAAACAAAACATAAAACCTCTCCTTTTTCCACTCATTCCATACCAATGCTGTGTTCAAGATTAAAGGAGAATGATCAAAATCTGAAATTGGAGAGACAGAAAAAAGTTTTCTCTATTTTTTGGGGGGGGGCATCTTATTAACATATGAAACAGAATTTAGTATGACCATAAACACATATTCCCACAGAAAATTTTAAAAAGCACTTGGTTTCTCAGGATCCACATAAGAGTGAAAACATATGGTATCTGTCTTTCTCTGTATGGCTTATTTCACTTAACAGAAACCCATGGGGGAGGGGAAAGAAAAAAAAAAGAGGTTCGAGTGGGAGAGAGCCAAAGCATAAGAGACTCTTAAAAACTGAGAACAAACTGAGGGTTGATGGCGGGTGGGAGGGTGGGGAGGGTAGGTGATGGGTATTGAAGAGGGCATCTTTTGGGATGAGCACTGGGTGTTGTATGGAAACCAATCTGACAATAAATTTCATTAAAAAAAAGCACTTGGTTAATGAAATGAGAGAAAGGATCATGCCTGAGTCTAGAAAATGCTAAATGATAACTGAAAGACAGTGAAATGTCCAAATATTTCCAAGCCTATGGATTTTTGTCACCATGTATTTTGTTAGAGCCACCTTTACCAAAAGTATTTGGTATTATTTTCTCTAAAATGTCTTGCAGTGTATTCACTTTAAACAGCTGGCAAACCATTTTAAATGTTAAAATAGAAAAATTTTTTCAAAAGCATACTCTTAGCCTATAAACTTGTTAGTTTGAATATCAAGGTATGAGAACATTTTCTATTCTAATATAAAAGTATAATAATAGAATTCAACACTTTCTCAACTATTTTAACTAATTTTAATCTCTGATGTTTTATATGTAAAACAGATTACAGTTGGTAAATGAACATTCTGACTAATTTCTAGGACTTCCACCTAGATGAAAATATGAGGATTGGCTATGACCTGATAACATTGCTCCTATTCTTACAGGAGTTTTACATTTTTTTATATTATAACAAAATAATGAATTCTATTTTTAATACACTTAAATAAATACATTGTATTACATATTATGGTATCCTATTACACTTTATTAATGATATCAAGTATTTTATTTTTCCTATTTTAGCATAAACAGGTGAAATAAATCCTTACATTCTTATATAGCTTCTACTGATTTTGAAAATGTATTGTCATATTTAAACACATTTTAATCTTACAAGTCTCTATGGAGATTAAAAAATATTTTCTGATTTCAAATATGAAAAAATTGAGGATTATGTAGGCCATTAATTATCCAAGGTAACCCTCCTAAAAAGTACAAGACCCAGGTCTATATTATAGAACCCTGGCCACATTGTTTAGTTCTTTCCATCATACAAAATTAAGTCTTCTTTAATAGCCAAAAGTTGTTTTTTTTATTGTTTGTTTGTTTTTGTTTTTTTAATCAACCAAAGACTAATATCCAATGACAGTTCCTTCTCTTTAATGACCCTAACTTGAAAAAAAAAGTATTAGCTGAAGTAACTTACTTGGACCTATGTATGTCTTGATTTCTCTCTTTGCATCTTTACACAGTGGGGGTGGGGGGGGCAAATGCCAAGGAATTTAATACAATCAGCATTTCTGTATTCTTTTTTTTTTATGTTTATTTTTGTGAGACAGAGACAGAGATCAAACAGGGGAGGGGCAGAGAGAGAGGGAGACACAGAATCCGAAGCAGGGTCCAAGGCTGGGAGCTGTCAGCACAGAGCCTGATGTGGGGCTCAAACCCACAAACTGTGAGATCATGACCTGAGCTGAAGTCAGACGCTTAACTGACTGAGCCACCCAGGCACCCCAACATTTCTGTATTCTTACCTTCTACTTATCAATTAACTAGCTCTTATCAACTACCATCCTAATGAATTCACTAAAATGGTTCATATGAATTTTGCCCATTACTGTCACATGCCAAACATAGTAGACACCTGTCATAGGAGTCATTGCCACAAGAGCATATCAATAACTACCCTCTGCTGTCATCCAGAACACAGTCTCTGACTGTTTAAGCTTCCTCCATGCTAGTAATTTTTTCTCTTCCTTTAATACTTCATGTTTTCTCATCTCATTTTTTCCCTGTACTCTGCATTGATGGATTATCTTAAGGTCTCCATTTCATTGGCTGAGAGCCTTCCCTTAAATATGTCCATCCCCACCCATATATCCATATGTTTCTTTTTCTTACTGTGTGTAATTTCTTCCTACTTCATATGATTATTAAATCGGAAACTCTGAAGGATCTGAGATTTAGACTTTATTTGCTAACTAGTTAGCCTGCCAGAGTGCTACAGGTGCACACACATGCACACAGAGAAGGGTACATGTAGATAAATATATTTATGTAGTATATAGATGGGGATATATCAATAAAAGATTGAAACTGCTGAGTCAAAAACAGACCACAGGAAAGATCAGAAGCAGTGGTCAGAGCAGCTTCTTGTGTCAGTCTCCATACCCCCGTTCTCGGAGAGCAACTTGACGATGGCCAGATGTTTACCTCCATGTACAGTGGCTTGCCCCACAGAGAGGAAAAGACTTGACTTATATGGGGCAGCTGACAAATCTACCCACCCTCCTCTCTGAAGAGATAGATTTCTCATTTCTCTTGAACATGTGAAAATCTCCTGGACGGTAAAAGAAAATTCTCTATTCTTGCTATCTTGGAATATAAGCAAATATTTGTGCAAAGTGGGAAGGGGTTTTATCTTTACTACCATAGACTATCCAGGCAAATATACCTCTAAATCTGTCCAGAGGGGAAACATTCTCTCTAGCTTCCAAGGCTGTTTGCTCTTCAAACATATCTTCTGCTCAGAAACCCAACCTGTACAGAAAGCTGAGAAGTCCGTGGAGAAATTTCTCCCAACAATGATCATTTATACATATCTTGGTCATTTATTTACTTTCTTTTTACCCTTAGAAATTTTGCGACATGAATGTCCAGATTCTATGGTTCTTGATCACTGTGGTATCCTTAGTGCTAAAAATATATCCTGATACGTAGTAGATAGTATATGGTAGGTAAAGAAACCAACAAAAAAACCCTCAAATAAATTACACACGTATACATATATCTTTAATAAATTATATACATCTTCAGTATACATGTATCTTAAATTATATATATCTGAATATATGTATACATGTTGAATAAATTAGCAATTGAATGAAGGTGTGAAAATAATTGATTAATAAACTTAAAATGCTGGATAATTCTGTTTTTATTTGTTGCTGTTTTTAAGCATGACTTTCCTCTTTGGATATATTCTGAAAGGTTTTAGTGACTTGTCCCTATTGATAAAGTTATTCTCAGTAACTAGGGGGATGTGTGACTGTATATAAATACCTCCATATATGCTTGAACTTATTTTTCAAGTGTGAATTCTGAAAATATTTAAGAAAAATATATGAGAAAATGCTAAGCATATATTTTCTTCTTACTTTATACATTTTAAGAAATATCAACAGAAGTACTTATGGCGTCAGAAATAGTTGTCAGACCTATCAAGTGAAGGAGGAAATTGGTGTCATGGTAACAAGGAGGATGAAATGATTGGTCATGTTCAAATTAGAGCAAACAACAAATAGAATTATTTGGCAAAAAGTCTTCATATTACAGCACCAAGACGGTGATAATCACACTATGTGTACATACACAAGAAAAATAATAAGTGTACCACCAATTACTTGTTAGAATTTGAGAAGATATATGAAGCGAAATTTTTAAATTTTCATTCTTCTAAATGGGTACTTTGGAGGGAAAAAAAACATATTTCATATAAATTCTACCCACAAGAATCACTTAGTCTAATTGAAGGCAAGAAAGTATAGGAAGATTAGAAAGCAGGGCTGGTAGTCAGGGTATAATCTAACTACACAAATCCAAAATCCTATATCTGCTTCTTATGGACAGTACACATGGGACAAAACACCTCTTGCCTCAGGTTTCTTTTTGCACAAAAGAGGAAATTTTTAAAAATATGAGATAATATTAGTAAGCACCTCATGCGCAGGACTTTTGTTAGCATTAACTTAATCGATAGGGACAAGGTATTACAACAGTATCTAGAAGTGTATGTGTTATAAAATGCACACTGCAATTTAACAAGTGGAAATGCATCTAATTAAGAAAATGGGAGGAAGGCATGAGCAGACAGTTGCCCAAAGAAGAAATACAGATGGCAAACAAACACATGAAAAGATGCTCAACCTCATTAAACTTCATGGAAATGCAAGTCAAAACCACAATGAATTATCACCTCACAACCATCAGAATGCCAAAAATCAAAAACACAAGAAACAAGTGTTGGCAATAATGTGAAGAAAAAAGAACCCTGATGCACTGTTGGTGGGAAAGCAAACCGGTGCGGTCGCTGTGGGATACAATCTGGAGGTTCCTCAAAGAATTAAAAAAAAATAGATATACCATATGATTCAGTATTCCCACTACTGTGTTATTTACTCAAAGAATATGAAAACACTCATTTGAAAAGATACACGCACCCCTATGTTTATCGCAGCATTATTTACGATAGCCAAAATATCGAAGAAGCCGAAGTGTCCATCAACAGATGAATGGATAAAGAAGTGGTATGAGTATGGTATACTCAGGTATAGGGGCACCTGAATGGTTCACTCAGTTGAAGTCCAACTTCAGCTCAGGTCATGATCTCACAGTTCATGGGTTTGAGCCCCACGTCAGGCTCTGTGCTGGCAGCTCACAGCCTGGAGCCTGCTTTGGATTCTGTGTCTCCCTCTCTCTCTGCCCCTCCCCCACATCCACTCTGTGTGTGTGTGTCTCTCTCTCAAAAATAAATTAACATTTTAAAAACTTAAAAAAAAAGAAGCGGTATGATCATGATCTCATGGTTCATGAGTTCAAGCCCCACATTGGGTTCTGAGCTATCAGCTCAGAGCCTGGAGGCTGCTTTGGAATCTGTGTGTGTCTCTCTCTCTGCCCCTCTCCCACTTAAGCTCTGTCTCTGTCTCTGTCTCTCTCTCTCTCAAAAATAACATTATAAAATTGCTTAAAAAAAAAAGAAGGAAAAGAATGAAATCTTGTCATTTGCAACAACATGGATGGATCTAAACGGTATAATGCTATGAGAAATAAGTCAATCATAGACAAATACCACACGATTGCACTCATGTGTGGAATTTAAAAGACAAAACAAATAAACAAAGAAAAGAGAAATAAACAAAACAAACAAAAAAACCAGAGTCTTAAATATAGATGACACACAGGTGGTTACCAGAGGGGAGGTGTTGGTGAAATAGGTGAAGGGGATTAAAAGGATACTTACCATGATAAGCACTGAGTAATGTACAGAATTGCTGAACACTTTATTTTATACCTGAAACTAATATAAAACTGTTAAGTTAATTATACTTGGATTTAAAAAGAAATTTTTTTAAAAGTGGAAATGCAAAATTGCATTCTGTGCTAAAAAAGATGGGTCCTTTTTCCATTCCCAAATATATATACATACACACTCTGTGTGTATATCTATCTATCTATCTATCTATCTATCATCTTTCTATATATAAATAGAGAGAGACAGAGAAAGAGATAGAAAGAGGAAGAGGAGGAGGAAGAGGAGGAGGAGAAGAGAGAGAAGAAGAAAACAGATTTCCAGAGACAGAAGGATAAATCCTCAGGTTCCAGAAATAAAATGTTTCTAAAACCAGAGAGGTACCAACCAGTTCAAAACTGTCACCTAGCAACATCTTCATAGTCCAGAGCACACTGGAATTCAACAGAGAGGAAATGTAATACAGCATTAGAAATCCAACAAAAGGGTTACTTGGAGGAAGAGTCAACAGATTTAACAAAAAGGTTAATTGATACATTGCATACTGGAAAAATAGATTTTGAAACTATATATTTTAATTATTTAAGACATAAAATCAGAAAGATAAACCATATTGAAGCAACAGTTGTATAATTAAAACAACAAGCATCTTGCATAAAAAGCCAATTAAAATTTTTACCAAAAAATAGCCATGAGCATAGATTTACATGTAATTTTGTGCTCTTTGAGAACTTTTAATATATAGAACTTGATTTAAAAATATTTTTGGATCTATATACATAATAGTATTTGAAGAGTAACTTTTATTTTTTGTGAGCTTCTTTATAAATATGGAATCAAGGTTATTCTAGTCTCAAAAAAGCAAACTGTAAAATATTCCATTCTTTTATATTTGAAAGAGTTTAAGATGGGTGTATCTTTATTACATGTTAGGAAGCTTTCGCTAGGAATGCTATGTGTCTAGATTTTTCTTTACAAAAAGTTTTTGTTTCTTTGCTTGTTTTTAGTGATACAGATGGTACCTGGCTTAAGATGGTAAGATTTAAATTTTTTTCACTTTATGATGGTGTGAAATTAATATGCATTCAGTAGAAACCATGCTTTGAATTTTTAATTTTGATCATTTCCTGGGCTACTGATAGGTGGTATGATACTCTCTCGTGATCCTGGGAGGGGGTAGCCAGCTATAGCCCCAGTCAGCCATTAGATCATGAGAGTATACCACCAGTACACTTACAACCATTCTAAGTCCATATAGCCATTTTGTTTTTCAAGTTCAGTACACTACTCAATAAGTTACATGAGATAGTTAACACTTTATTATAAAATAGGCTTTGTGTTAGATAATTGTGCCCAACTGTAGGCTAATGTAGGTGTTCTAGGCATGCTCCAGGTAGGCTAGGCTAAGCTGTTAGTTAGGTTAGGTGTATTAAATGCATTCTAGACTTAACAGTATTTTCTACTTGGGATGGGCTTATCAGGGCATAACCCCATTGTAAAGTCAAGGGAAACTATATTTCCTTTATAGATTCAGGACTATGTAGCTCTTCAACTTCTTTTCACAGCTTCGGTTGGTTGTATGTTTCAAAATTTGTCAATTTTATATAAAATCTATTTTAAACAGAATGATGGACGAATGAAAAAATCTCTATGTATAAGTGTATATATCTTCATTTAAGTGTCTGTGTCTATTAGAGATAATAGAAGTATTGATATGTAAAAGGAAATAGGCATACCTAGCATTCAGATCTTAGTTTTAAATATCTTTGTTCACCAAAAGGAACTTAAGGTCCTTTCATAAATGGTTTCTTCTGGCTTTGGCAAGGAAAGTACAAGAATGGAATGTATTTTTGTGACAGTAAGGAAATGTTAAAAAATGATTAGACACATCAAAAGGACACATATCCAATTTGATAGGATCATACAGTATACATTGATGATTAAGATAAATAATAATAAGTAATTTTAACCCTTAGCCTAAATGAGAACCAATGTAACCATGCAGGTATAAATATATAAATACAGGAAAAAAGAAAGCTGTTTCTTGTCATATACCTCTATTAAATGTAAAATGAATGATTGCATTAGAAAATCACTATTCGGCAACCATCATCATGATAATAGTTATAGGCAAGGATCATCAATGGATGCTAAAACTAGTGGGTGGAAGTTCAATGAGAAATGGGAATCTCACTATATCTCTCTATAAGATAGTTATTAAAACACAGATAGTTATTAAAACTATAACTCCATAATAGATATATCCGTTAGGCACCACATTAACAAAGTAATCCAAGTTAAAGTCAGCACTAATAGGACCAGTGGACATTATATACCTCCTGTGTGGTACACTGAGAACACAATATCACTTATGTTATATTCCTGCAGAAATGCATACCTGAAGGTAATCATGAGATAGTGTTAGGCAAGCTTAATTTGAGAGACATTCTAAAAAATAATTGGCCTTTATTTCTCAAAAATATCAAATTTAGGCAAAAGACAGGTGTGGGGCATTTCCAGTTTAAAGGAAACAAGAGCTGGGATAACTTAATGCACCATGTAATACTGGGCCAGGAAAAACAACTACAACAACAACAACAAGAACTATACTTTGTTTGGTTTGGTATAAAGAACACCTGTGGTCCAAGTGAAAAAAATTTGAACAAATCTATAAATGCTTAGATAGGAACATTATAGAAATGTTCATATCCTCATTTTGATAAATGTACTAAGGTTATTAATAAGATGTTTCTGTCTTAGAGAAACACATATTGAATTATTTAGAGGTAAATGGTACCATTTTGTATCATTTCAGTAACTTCTACTCAAAAGGTTCAGAAAAAAAAAGAGACAAAAATGGTATAACAAATATTACTTGGTAAGATGTTTACATTTGGGAATCTAGGTGAAGGGCTAATAGGAATGATTTTTATTATTTTTGTAACTTTGCTATAAATCTGCAAGTATTTAAAAAAAGTTTAAAAAGAATTTTTAGCATACAATGCCATATTTTCTCCTTTTGAAGCATCAGAATTATTTTCACTTTCTCTGTGCATGTAAGAGTATATGAGGTATGGGAAAGGTTTGAAACAAGCCTCCTGAACGGCCACCTAACTCAGCAAGTATTTCACAATATTATGAACATTACATGTTGCTATATTTATTGTAAATTGCCTGCAGGAGTTGGGAGTATACAATTTCTGGACTGTCAAAGACCTTATTCAGGCAGAACAATCAGAGAAGCCTAGAGGCAAGATAGAAAGAAAAAATATATATATAAGTTCCCCCATCTTCAAATTTAGCATCTGAAGTACTTTGGTTTCAAAACTAAAGTGATCAAGGGGATTTGAACCAACAAAAGTGAAAGACTTAAGGAGTCAGGGAAGTGATTGGAATCCTTCCATGAAGATTAGAAGTTAAAACGATCAATTGAGATAATGAAATACAGTGTGTGTTCTTTGATGTGTGTAGAGAAAGAATTGTGTTCAGGCAAGTTTAGAGAACCCATGAATTGCAAAAATCAATCAAAATGCCTATAGGACATGGAAAACAGCTATCAGTTGAAGCCAACTTAGTACAGCTATTATTCAAAACAGAGCTATATCTAGCAAATACACACACATCAATTCAGTAAAAACAAAAACAAAAAAAAAACAAAGACAAAAACAAAAACAAAAACCAGAAGGACAAAATGTCCAGTTTAAATTTTAAAAAAGATAATTTCTTACTAAATTGTCATTTAGCAATAAAACATCTAATTGAGTGGTGAACAATGTAGAGTTAGGCAGTCAAAACTCTCTTACTGATTACTAAAGCACTCTACCTGGTGTTAAATTAAAATCAAAACAAACAGGCCATTGCCTTTACACACTTGTTTTCTTAATTGAGAATGTAGGCATATTAAAAAATACTACTTAGTGTGAGGGCTGGAAACGAGGGATATGTTAAGGTATAGTGTTAATGCATACAGGGGAATGACTACAATGCCTACAAAGTGATACAAAAGGCCTCCATGAGGTAATACTTTTGAGCTGGTTGCCAGGTTTCACTCATTCATGGAACTAATTAGAGATAAAGACAGTCTCTAGTGCCTTCTTCTCTAGCATCCAGCATAGATTTCTAAGTTTCAAATTTTATTTCATTAACATAAATGTTGAACAAAATATGTATTTCAATTCTGATTAATCTCATTTCTCTGACACATATGTTTACAGAGGACAAATAGATACAGGATTTTAAGCAATTTATGGTATAATCCATTGTTCTATATAGTGGACTGAGCTAGTCTTGGAAAGCTATTCACCATGCTGGCTGCTGAAGCTACAGGTGTCTCTCAGAAACTGCCTCACAGGGCACAAAAAACACCAGAGCCAAAGACCTGAATTTCCTCACTGCCTAACGTTGAGGCAAGAAAATCTATTTCAAAAAGAACTGAAGTTTAAATACCTTGAACAGGTTTACTTGAATTTATTCAGTTCTACATTAGTAATAACATGCTCACTTTTCTTGGCTGATCAAAGTATAATCAAATCCCAACTAACTTATAAGTCCTCCTAGAAACCTTAAGCAACAGTTACCTCTAATTTTCAAGATTTCCATGTTAATTATTATTGTTACTTTTTTGTCAATTATTCATATATGTCTTGTGAAAGCCACTGCAGTAATACTTGGAAGCTTATTTTAAAAATAATATTATTTATAACCTTGTACATTTATATCCAGTGTCTCCAACTGTATATTAAGCTCTGAGAAAGTAGAAATGGTAGTTTGATTTTCTTCATTAGGTTTTTTTAGTTGATATTCAATAAATGCTCATTGATTTTTTAGCTTAAATAAATTGTCCACGTAAAAGTGGCAAGGGTCCATTAAGCCAATGGTCATGTGAAAATAAAGTAGGAGTTTAAGAGGAATATAAAGTAGGATTGGCCAGACTTGATGACTGACTGCTTGATCGAGGATCAAGAGAAGGCTAACAAGAACTCAGTGTTCGGAGCTTGTGTAACTGAATAAAGGAGGCTCGCTCTCTCTCTCTCTCTCTCTCTCTTCCTCTCGAGATATACACAGGGAAAACAAAAGAAGAATGTCTTGTTTTAGGGAGGAAGTACACATTTTCTCAGTGTATATTAAAAGCTAGACACAGTCAAGGATTTTGTAGCCTGGTAATAAATCTAATAGTATTCACTCTGGAAACATGGCAAAAATGAGACTCAAATCTAAAATCACTGAATAAGTGACTAAGATTCCAATCCAGACGGTTTGACTATAAAGCTCGCACTTCACCCTCACTTTCCCATAGACGTTTGTTAGTATTATGCAAATTAAATACAAGAATACAATTTCTATATGATTCCATCTAATCATTTTCTTTACATTAATTTTCATAATACTAGTGAATGAGAATTTTTAAAAAAGCTAGTTTAAGAAGATTTTTGAGGGGCGCCTGGGTGGCGCAGTCAGTTAAGCTTCCGACTTCAGCCAGGTCACGATCTCGCGGTCCGGGAGTTCGAGCCCCGCGTCAGGCTCTGGGCTGATGGCTCAGAGCCTGGAGCCTGTTTCCGATTCTGTGTCTCCCTCTCTCTCTGCCCCTCCCCCGTTCATGCTCTGTCTCTCTCTGTCCCAAAAATAAATAAACGTTGGAAAAAAAAAAAAAAAAGATTTTTGAAGAACTACTTAATGCACTATCACACCTGGGCCTTTTTCACTGTATTAAACACATTCATCTCCTTTTCACTTCAGGAAAAACGTCTGCAAGATTCATGCGTAAATGGCCAACACAGAGCATAATGGTTGGCACATAGGAAATACTCTAATAAATTTTTATTGAACAAATGCTGAATGAATGAATGAATGAATGAAAAAACGGCATAAAAAGGAGTGCATAGAAAGGACTATTACTACTTTATAAATTCTTTCTTAAAAATGGAAATAACACATAGAAGAGATACTTGTTAGAAGAATTAAATAAAATGGTTTATATGATTAATGGTCTGCTAATAATAATCTATGCATGTATGGATTTATGTTGTTATTCTAATAATGAAGGTAAAGCTAGTGAATGCTTTATATAAGCATATTAGACTACAAAGTAGAAGATATAAAAACATTGGATTAAAGATGATTGATTTCCCCATGAAATGTTTCATTTTAGTGTTATGATTTCACCATTGACAATAGGAGAGCTGTGAGTCCTAAAACATGATACAATTACTATATGCTAATTTTAACCAGAGCACTTGTAACTGTATCAACGTGTATTTGCATAAATGGAAGATTTTGCAATAAACTGCTTTTCCATACAGTACAATTCCCAAAGGAAATTCTAAGTACCATTTAATATAGTAAAAATAAGATTTTGTATTTCACATTTCAAAGAAAAATGTGCAACAAAAATAAAATTGATTTCTTATCAAATAGTATGTGTAACAGTACTTTTTATCAAACAGTTGAGAATTGTTATGGCCTTCAAAGACTAAAAAAATTAAATGCATAGGCAAATAGTCAAAAAATTAAAAAATTAAGTTCAGAATAACTTTGAAATGAGATGGATACACAATGATGAATTTAATGTCTCACTACTCAAGAGAAACATCATGGTGGTAGTGACGTTTGGATCTTCGCTTTGACTGACTCCTATTATTATTTTTTGACAACTGGAGCCTCAGCAAAGACTATTTCATGGTAATGAAGATGAGGGAGATAATCACTTTTAACAAACATATGCTCTTTATTGTGGGTACAGTTAAGAGATCACCACTGTAACAAAAGAAACATAGAGGGGTACATGTTTATTTTATATTCAGAATTGCCATTTGCTTTAAGATATTGGAAGTCCTGAAGGACAATCCTTTGAGCTTCTCTCTCCTTTTATTTTATTTTGCTTCAATTGGTGTGCATTATATATTTAAAAATATACTGATTTTAAAAACTCATATAAATTTCCACATTCAACTTTTTTGTATTCTTCTTTAAAGTTGGCAGTGGAAGTTGAAAATTCAACTCTTTTGCCAACTCCAGAGAGTAGCTTATTTTTATGTTCATGCTAGTAGAAGCCTAATGAGTCATTTCCTGCATTTTTTAAGGTACAGCCTCTATAACTATATGGTGAATGATGACATCTGAGCTTTGACCTAAGATAAATACATTTGAGTCACTTACAGGAGATGAAAATGACAGGTCATGTCTGTTATATTTGACTCTTTCTTCCAATTTTTAAGCCTAAACCAGACTTTCATGAAAAGAATATTAATAGAGAGTCTCAAACAAAGAATTCTTGTTTGATTTGCAATGTACAATATAAAACCCATTCTCAAATTGGAATAAGTTAGGCCAAAGTTCAGATATCTTTTGAATAAACTTACTTCAGGTTACAATAGAACCTGAAAATTTTTCAAAACTGTTTTGTGGTTAGGTGTGAAAAACTGAATCTTTGAGGTTTGGATTAGAATCACAATAAAATCAAATTATTGTCATAAGAAATATGTTTGCATTTCATTTGGCACCAAACTTAAAGAAAATTTTGTTATGAAAATCAACAGAAATATAAAACTTTAAAAACTTTTTTATCATGGTAGGTAAATTATAACTAGGATGCTAAACTTCATATTAAATATTATTCTTTGTATAATTAAAATCTATA
This sequence comes from Lynx canadensis, assembly GCF_007474595.2. NCBI lineage: Eukaryota > Metazoa > Chordata > Mammalia > Carnivora > Felidae > Lynx > Lynx canadensis. Next base: position 166,412,295 of record NC_044303.2, read on the forward strand.
CAACTAATTTTGATATATCCAAATAGATTGTTATCTAGTTTCTTTACTTCTTACCTTTAATATACCAGCACATTTTGTTGATTCTTCATCAAATATAGGTGCTAAATTATCCATCTTCTACTTATTTCATTAATACATATGCCTATATATTAAAATATACCTTCATAATCAGTTAAACATGGTATCCTTCCTTTAAATTCAGTAGATATTTTCTGATAATATTTTACGATAATAAAGGTTAAGTGTGTGATTTTCCAACTCATTGACACCCTATCATGACCAAACATATCTGATACTAAATGTGAACTCCAGATTTTAAGTTGTAAGCACTCTATACAAACTACAAGAAATCGGGGCGCCTGGGTGGCGCAGTCGGTTAAGCGTCCGACTTCAGCCAGGTCACGATCTCGCGGTATGTGAGTTCAAGCCCCGCGTCGGGCTCTGGGCTGATGGCTCAGAGCCTGGAGCCTGCTTCTGATTCTGTGTCTCCCTCTCTCTCTGCCCCTCCCCCGTTCATGCTCTGTCTCTCTCTGTCCCCCAAAAAATAAATAAACGTTGAAAAAAAAAATTAAAAAAAAAACAAACTACATGAAATGAATGACCCACTTACTTTACCTTTTTGCGTCCAAAACAGTTAGTTTCCAAATGTGTGAAAAAGAAATTATTTTCACATTTTTCCCTAAACCGTATCTCCTGGCTTCCTCCAGAACTGTACCCAGAATTCTCCAAAAGTTTCAAATTATTCTATATCATTTATTAAGCCCACTATAATCATTCATAATTTGTTTTTCTAATTACTTCTGCATCTCAAAATGCAAATAATAGCAACCACAAAATGTATAAAGAGCATTGATTGATGTTCTGTATTGAAGCAGGGCAGTGTGGCAGTTATGAATGATTATGAATTTGACTTGTTATATAGTATTATATATTTTGTTCAGCATTTTGTATATTCAAATATACAATATAAAAATAATATGATTTCAGCTTAATAAACACTGTTTTGTTTAGTATTATGAATAGTAAATTTAATTTGTTTACTATTTGGACAAATATCTGAAATTAGTTTAAACCACATATAACTGACCATCCACAAACAAATATAATATAATATAAATATTTCACTTTAATTGGTTTATAAGTTTGCTAGGGATGCCACAAATGGGTGACTGAAACAATAGAAATTTATTGTCTCACAGTTACAGATGCTAGATATCCAAGATCAACGTGTTGGCACAATAAGACAATTTTTAGGCAATCTCTACCTATCCAATACTATTAACTTATCTAGGCCCTACATGACTGTGCGTGCGCACACACATACACACACACACACACACACACACACACACAAATACACAGACACACACCACCCTAACAATTCCCTTTTCTTATCCATTTTCAGAACTGGAAATATCTTTGCATCAATTGAAGTACATTTATAGTTTTAAATTCCCTGTGACTTGAACAAATGTGAAAAATATTTATGAGTCATATTTTCAAGCATTAAAATATAATAATCAAAATAAAAAACACATTCCACATTTTTAAATGATAATTTTTCATGATAAATAATTTCATAATAAGACAAGTAAATTCTTAATGAGATTTGAGTGGCTTTTCTCAGTGAATTTATGTATCCATGGGTAAAAATTACTTTTTCAAATGAGACAGGATGTGTTAGGTAGGATTAAACCAAAGAAACAGACACAACAGAGAATACATATTAAGAGATTAAATGCAAGGGTTTGGTTTACACAATTGTGAAGGCTGGGTAGGCAAGTGGGACTTCTGTGGGTCTGGCTCGCAGGAAGAGCCGTCTAGGACTTTCAAGCAGTAGGTGGAGTTGCTATCCCTGAGCAAAATATCTTCTTCTGGGAAGCCCTCAGCTCTGCTCTTAAAGCCTTTCAATTGATTGAATCAGGTTCATGCAGATTATCTAGGTAATCACCCATACTTAAAACTCCCTCACAGGGCCCCCTGGGTGGCTCAGTAGGTTGGGCATCTGACTTTGGCTCAGGTCATGAGCTCATGGTTCCTGGGTTTGAGCCCCACTTAGGGCTCTGTGCTGACAGCTAAGAGCCTGGAGCCTGCTTCAGATTCTGTGTCTCCCTCTCTCTCTGCCCCTCCTCCACTCACTCTCTGTCTGTCTCTGTCTCTCAAAAACAAATAAATGTTTAAAAAAATTTTTAAAAAACACCCTCAAAGCAGCACTCAAATTAGCAGTTGAACAGGGCTTGTCATCACCATTTAAGAATCCTTTTTTTGATCCTCATTTTTTTATGTGACACATTTAAATTCTAAGAATTCTTGCCTAAAAATAATGGGATGGAAATTACAGCTTCCTGGATTTTTTAAAAAGCATTTTCACCAAATTCTGTAAAGTTAATCCATGCTATAAGGCAAAATTCAGATAGTGACCTATGTGACCAAACAACAGTTTCAAATCTATCTGCTGAAAACTCCATTAGATCCTCTTCAATTCTGTTGCAATTAAATTTGGAAGGCCAACAACTGGAACTTAATTGCAATTAAACAACTGCAACAATCAAACCAATTTTTCTTTCAGAACAATTTATTATCCAGTCACTAGATTCATTAATCTTCTAAATTTATGGGAATAAACAATAAGCCTTTAACAAGTATATATTGATTCTAGTATTCTTTTACTTAAAGACACCCTTTTTACCCTAATATATTTAGAAAAGTTTGTAAAAATTATATATTATGTGAGTATGCATATATATGTGTCTATCTATATGCACATATGCATATAGATATAGATATAGTCACCTTTCAGTATTTCATTTTGATAGTGTTCTAAAGATAGCTGTTATATATTTTAACTTTAAATACATTTTAAAAAATTCAAAAACTGGTTCTACAGACTTAGTTCACTCAATTAACAGAAAAAAAAATCTTCCATATATATAAACTAGCAAAATCAGTAAATATGGTCATATAAATCAGCTAAATCTTACTGAAATTCTGTGATAAAAAGTTCACTTTCATTTTCAATTTAAATAAATATTTAATATACATATTTTGTTTAAATTTCAGTTTTCATAGATGTAGAGTTGTGTACATATAAATGTAAAGATAGATTTAGATATTACATAGAGCTTTGCTCTGAGTTTTAGACATGGCTGATAAAAGTACATTCCCATTTTCAATAATTTCTATTGACAGTATGACAGTTGATAAGCTGTTTTCTCACAGCTCCTAACCTACAATTATTTGGTCAGCTTTGTGATGCTGGACTAGAACTCTGGAAACCACATTTCTAATTTGTCAACTGATTCACTATTATATTCTATCATTGAGGGCATTAGAAAGAGACTGAATGAATGGCTGAGAAATAAGGGATTTTTTCTTTTAGCATTATTTTAGTTGTTTTTTGTTTTCTTTTTAATCTGAGAGCAGCAGATTTTTTTCAAGTAATGGGTGAAGACAACATTTTTAAATTTACACACAAAATCAACTTCACAGTGTCCCTTCAGAGACAGCAGAATCAGTCAAAAAGTATGGCCTCTTGAGAATTCTGAATCTCAACTTTTCAAACCTAACAGGTTTACACGTTCATTATTTGAAACAACCTTCTTTATTCCCCCAAACATAGCTACTTCCTCTAGGTTGATACCCTCCATGATAACATTTTTGGCTGTGTGTGTGTGTGTGTGTGTGTGTGAGAGTGTGTGTGAGTGACCAATTAGCAAATGACTATATCTAATTAATAAATTGATTTTATTTAACTATCTTATTAAAAACGTGATGCAGTTTTTGTTTCCTGATTAATTTCCAACCCTGATTGATATAGATACATATTTTTTTTGCATATTGGAAAGCAGCAATACACTGTTGCCATCACTAGAAATTTAAATTACTCCAACCTACTACGTGGCAATGAGGAAGAATGAAATATGGCCCTTTGTAGCAACGTGGATGAAACTGGAGAGTGTGATGCTAAGTGAAATAAGCCATACAGAGAAAGACAGATACCATATGTTTCACTCTTATGTGGCTCCTGAGAAACTTAACAGAAACCCATGGGGGAGGAGAAGGACAAAAAAAAGAGGTTAGAGTGGGAGAGAGCCAAAGCACAAGAGACTCTTAAAAACAGAACAAACTGAGGGTTGATGGGGGGTGGGAGGGAGGGGAGGGTAGGTGATGGGCATTGAAGAGGGCATATTTTGGGATGAGCACTGGGTGTTGTATGGAAACCAATTTGACAATAAATTTTATATATTAAAATAAATAAATAAATAAATAAACAAACAAATAAATAAATTGCTCCAACCAAGCTACAGCACCTATCAATCTAAGAATATTAATTGCATAGAAAGAAGGAGAATACAATTTAAATTTTTTAATTAAATTGCAGCAATAAAAAATAAAAGGCAATAAAGAGTAATGTTGACATTGTGGAAATTTTAGTCATAATTTGGAGAATAAGCCTAGAAATTTGTCATGAAACACAGAGAAGAAACTAAAAAGATGAAGAAAGAGAAAGAGAAATAAATAGAAATTGATATACAAGTAAGTTAGGAAATAACCATCTGAACAAATAATTATAAGAATCTTGGATACCTTCACAAAAACAGTTAAAAAGTTATATAAGAAGCAAACATTAAATGTGTACTTGAAAAAGAAAATTCTCATGTTGAAGAACTGTGAAAACTGCAAAGTGGCTCACTGTATTGTAGGAAAAGGTATTTTAAAAAGTTAGGAAATGGAGGGCACCTGGGTGGCTCAGTCAGTTAAGCATCTGACTTCAGCTCAGGTCACAATCTCACAGTTTGTGAGTTCAAGTCCCACATAGGGTTCTGTGCTGACAGCTCAGAGCCTGGAGCCTGCTTCGGATTCTGTGTCTCCCTTTCTCTCTGCCCTTCCCTCGCTCACATTCTGTCTGTCTGTCTCTCTCTCAAGAATAAATAAACATTAAAAAAAAAGTTGTTTTAAAAATTAGGAAATGGAAAATAAAAAATGGAAAATATTTGTAATAAAACCATACACATTGGAGAGATGAAAAATACAATAAATTAAAGGAAAAAGTGCATGAGGTAGAATTAACAGCTAATTAGACAATACAGATAAGAAAAACTAAGTGAACTTGAAGATGACAGTATAAACTATCCAAAAAGAATCATCTCTAGAGAAAAGACTGAAAAAAGAAATAATCTAGTAACATGTGAATGAAGACCTAAAAAGAAAGAAATGGGCAGAGGGAGTTGCCAAATAAAATATTTAAAGAAATAATAGTAAACATATATGTTCTTTTAATTTAATAATTTCACAGATTCAAGGCACTAAATAAACCCCAAGTAGCATAAACAGAAAGAAAACCACTCCAAATTACAATGTAATCAAATTACTGAAAATCAATGATAGAGATTACCTTAAAAGCAGATATAAAAAGCCAAGAAACTTTTCCATGTGTCCATGAACTTATTTTATTACTTAGTTTCTTTAATTGTTTACATTCCACATATAACGTGGGGTGCCTGGGTGACTTAGTTGGTTACGTGTCTGACTCTTGACTTCAGCCTAGGTCATGATCTCATAGTTTGTGAGTTCGAGCCCCGTATCAGGCTCTGCACTGACAATAAGGAGTTTGCTTGGGATTCTCTCTCTCCCCTCTCTCTCTGCCCCTCCCCCCACTCTCTCTCTTTCTCTCTCAAAATAAATAAACTTAAAAGAAAAGATGCCACATATAAGAGATATCATATGGTATTTGTATTTTTTTTTCTTTCTGAGTTATTTCACTTGCCAAATACCCTCAATGTCCATCCATGTTGTTGTAAATGGAAATATTTCACTCTTTGTTATGGCTGAGTAGTATTGTGTATATATCTATATAGATATAGGTATAGATATAGGTAGATATAGATATAGATATATAGATATAATATAGATATATATTTATACGTACAAACACACACACAGCATTTTCTTCATTCATTTATCCATTGATGCCAACTTAGGTTGTTTCCCTATTTTGGGTATTAGAAATAATGCTGCAATAAACTTGGGAGTACATACATCTTATGAAATTAGCATTTTCATTTTCTGTGGATAAGTACCAGAAATAAAATTGCTGGATCACATGGTAGTTCTTCTTTGAATTTTCTGAGGAAATTCCACATTGTTTTCCCTAATGGCTACATCAATTTACATTCCCACTAACAGTACAAAAGAGTTTCCTTTTTTGTGCATCCTAACACTTCTTATTTCTTGTCTTTTTATAATAGTCATTCTAAAAACATTGAGGCAAGATGGTGGTGGTTCTCAGTGTGGTTTTGATTTGCATTTCCTTGATGATGAATGCTGTTGTGCAACTTTTTATGTACCTGTTGGACATCTATAAATCTTTTTAAGGAAATTGTCTCCTTAGGTCTTCTGCCTATTTATTTACTTATTTGTTTGTTTGTTTTAAAGTTTGTTTATTTATTTTGTGAGAGAGAGGGCACAAATGTATGTGGGGGAGAGGCAGAATGAGGTAGTGAGAAAATCCCAAGAGGGTTCCATGCTGTCAGCCCAGAGCCCAATGCAAGGCTTGAACTCATGAACTGTGAGATCATGACCTGAGATGAAATCAACAGTCAGACACTTAACCAACTGAGTCACCCAGGTGCCCTTATATTAAACATTTTTTAGATTAAACTTTTAAAAAAGGATAGAAAGTACTAGAAAGCAAATTTAAGAACAGCAAATGTGGGGTGCCTGGGTGGCCCAGTCAGTTAAGAGTCTGTCTTCGGCTCAGGTCATGATCTCATGGTTCCTGAGTTCAAGCCCCACATTGGGTTCTGTGATGACAGCTCAGAGCGTGGAGCCCTCTTCAGATTTTGTGTCTCCCTCTCTCTCTGCCTCTCCCGAATTCATGCTCTGTCTCTCTCTGTCTCTCTCTCTCTCTCTGTCTCAAAAAATGAATAAACATTTAAAAAAAGGACAAAAGGAGAAAAAAATATAGTTTATTGTAGTAACAATTGACAAAATTTGGTTTGATAAATAAAATGGAGTATTAATTCCTAAGGAAAGAATTCAGAGTTCTGGCAAGTCTTATTAAGAAAAAAATGAGAGGGGCACCTGGGTGGCTCAGTCGGTTGACCATTCCGACTTCCACTAAGGTCATGATCTCATGGTTCCTGAGTTCGGCATTGGGATCTGTGCTGACAGCTCAGAGTTTGGAGCCTGCTTGGGACACTGTGTCTCCCTCGTTATCTGCCCCTTCCCTGCTCACAATCTATGTGTGTGTCTCTCTCTCAAAAATAAATGTTAGAAAAAATTTAAAAAGAAAAAAATGATTATACAAATACATAAATTCAGAATAAAAACAGAAGTAGAGGAAATTATAAAGATAATCGAGATAATTTTTTTAAACATGCAAAGTATTTAGGAATGAATATGATGAAATACAAATACAACCTCTACATTTAAGACTATAAAATACTCTTTAAAAATTTTTTTTTTCCAACGTTTATTTATTTTTGGGACAGAGAGAGACAGAGCATGAACGGGGGAGGGGCAGAGAGAGAGGGAGACACAGAATGGGAAACAGGCTCCAGGCTCTGAGCCATCAGCCCAGAGCCTGACGCGGGGCTCGAACTCACGGACCGCGAGATCGTGACCTGGCTGAAGTCGGACGCTTAACCGACTGCGCCACCCAGGCGCCCCTATAAAATACTCTTTAGAAGAATTACAGAGGACTCAAATAAATAGAAATATTATGCTCATGGAACAGATACAAAGCAACTTCAACAGAAATCCCAGGAGACTCTTTTTATAAAATTGATGAACTGCTTCTACAATTTTTATGATAAAACAAAGGATCTCAGAGAGCCAAAACAACTTTGAAAAGGAACAAAGATACACGATTCAAACTATCTGATCTCAAGAATTATGATACAGCTTCAAAAATTTAGAACATGTATTATTGTGTAAGATCAATGGAATAGATTAGGATGTCTAGAAATAGATCAACATATACATGGTTAATTGAATTTCCAAAAACTTCCCAAGATAATTCAATGGGTAAAATATAGTCTTTTACAACAAACTGTGCTAGAACAACTGGATATACATACACAAACAAACAAAAATGTGAGCTTCTAAACTTCTAACTGAAATAAAAGATTAACTTGAAGTGCATCATAAGCTTGAATGTAAGCATTGTATATAGAAGGTATAGAATTTGTGTATAGATGGATAGAGCTTTAAAAATATATATGAGAACTTCTTTGTGATCTTTACATAGAAATAGTTTTCATAAATCAGTCACAATAAGAATAAAGTAAGTTTCATTTCACTAGAATAAAAATGCTTTTTAAACTCTGCTGTTAGGAAAATACAAAGCAAGGAACTGAAAGCAATATTTGCAACATCTATATTTGATAAAGAACATGTATTCAGGATATTTAAGGAACTCTTTTTTATTAATGTTAATTAATTAATTAATTAATTAATTTATTTATTTAGAGAGCACAAGTAGGGAAGGGGCAGAGAAAGAGGGAGAAAGAGAGAATCCCAAGCAGGCTACCCGTTGCCAGTGCAGAGCCTGATGTGGGGCTTGAACCCATGAACCGTGTGATCATGTTCGGAGCAGAAACCAAGAGATGGACACCTAATCGACTGAGCCTCCCAGGTACCCCTAAAGAACTCTTATAATGTAACAGTAACAATAATAATGATAACCAGATAAGATATGCTAATTGAGTAAAAGATTTGAATAAATATGTCACCAAAACAGATACAGGTACAGAAATGGCAAATAAGCACCAAAAAGTACTCAACCTCATTAGTCACTAGGAAAGCAGAGATCAAAGCAAATCCCAAGCTTCTTCAGGCACAGCTACAGACACTTAAAAAATTTTTCTAGTCTCCATTTTAAGTAGGTAAAGAGGAAAGGAGTCATTTGGACTCTGTCCTCCAATAAACACCTGAGACTTAATACAAATTGAGAAGAGAAATATAGTAATTTTATTAAAATCCAGTTTATGATAATTTGTTACATTTAAATACGTCCACCCTATGGCTACATCTGATTTAGTGAAAAGTTTTTAAAGAAAAAACTAAATTTAAAATTTCTACACCTCTATAAATATCATTTGGACTTGTTTTGCTCAATTTGAAGAAAACATTGGGGAAAGGTCTAGTATTATTTCTTAAAGAAACCTTTGTTCTCATTAATGAAAAATTGTTGCACATTTTGATGAATTTTAAACAAAAAAATGTAGGTATGTAGTTTAGCTAACAAACGTTTTCTAATTTACTAACAATATCCAGATTTCAAGTTATCTACTTTATCCTTTTATGGAAGTAAAATAAATACTTAACCTGTGTACTTTAATCCTGCAGCTCTTTGGGAAATCATCCCAGAATGACGAAAATGTAAATGGTTCCTTTCACTATATTTGGTGTATACATGTGGTACGATGTATTTTCTCCTTGATTTCACCATTAAATACCCAACTTATGAAAAATTCAGTATCTAATCTCCTTATTTTATGGTTCATCTGGTATTTTAAAGTGTCCATAATATAAACTGTCTCTGCAAACAGATTTACTTTTCTTAAGGAACTGTACTTACTTGATTTAGTAAAAATCAAGACCTTGTGTGTGTGTTTTCAAAATATATATTTTAACACAGCAATTGTTTCATGAATGCTACGGTGGTATGAAAAATTTAAGGTATAATTAAATTTACTATTTTTCTAGAGAAACAGATGAATAAATGATTACATGTATCTGTGAAGTTCTATGAATTGTACCAGATCTCCTACATTTTTTAAATTGATGAAATGTGTTTCTTCTTGAAGATCTCAGTTATTTAACATGAATTAACAAAAATGTATTATTTTAACGGGGCTAATTGGGCAGTAAGAATAGTAAGAATGCGCTAGTTAAGCACATTCCTAAACTCTAAAGGCCACATAACACATGACATTTATATCCTCATACTCTAGTAAAACATAAATTTCTAAAATTTTGAATACAAATGGTTTGATTCATGAATCTAAAATACACATATGCATGTAACCACATTTTATTTTAAGCATCTATCTTTAAATTATTAATAAGGGCATATAAAGATAAAATATCCTATAAGATGTTTGGCACAGAGTAGAACATTAGAATATTTCTTTGGTTTTCGTTTTGTTTTGTTTTGTTTTTTAATAAAGGTATAAGAAGAAATGACAGAGGTCTTTACTTTGGGCCAGTTTCAATTAGACAACTTAGCTGCTTAGAGTCTGGTACTAATGAAGTCAAGGCCAAGGGCCTAATCCCCACAGGGCTAATTAGGATTATTTTGCTTCCAGATCTCACACTAGGTATCTTGCAAAATGCCCCAGTTACAAAAGGGAAGCCAGGTGATAAAGAGTTGGTGGATCAGTAAAATTCAGAAATCTCAGTTGGCTACTCAGGCAACATCACTGTCCTACTGCGGCACTATAATATTCCAGCTGTACTGGTCACCCTTGGTTCTAAAATCATATTTTGTGATTTTTGGCCTTTATGTATTTTTTTTCTTTAATCCTCTGTGCCATTCATGTTTGGGGGAATTAAAATTCTTATCCCTTAAATCCTAGGATATTTGGCACCTCTTCCACAAATTGTCATCACTTCATTCTCTCAAAGTACAAGAATCTTCTTTATAGCAATCATGTGATACTGGTCTGATAATTTACATATGTGACACAAACACTCTAAGAAAATAAATCCTTGAATTAGATATACAGTGTTGTTACTCATCTTTATAACTCAGTGTGGCTTGAACATCATCTCTTTCCATAAATACTAGCTGAAAAGAATGAATTAAAAAGAGATAGTGAATAAGTGAGAGAATGAATGCAGTTCCAGGTTGCAATTAATTACCTGGCCCCTAATCCAGAGCATGTACTGTACCTCATGGCATAAGGTTTTATTATGAAAGATGAGTCGTTATCTCCAACTATGCTATATCTCTAATATTAATAAATAAAGTTAGGGACACCTGGGTGACTCCGTCAGTTAAGTGTCCAATTCTTGATTTCAGATCAGGTCATGATCTCATGGTGTGGGTGCGAGCCTGCTTGGAATTTTCACTCTCCCCCTCTCTCTCTGTGCCTCACCTCCTCTCTCTCTCTCAAAATAAATAAACAAACTTAAAAACATTTAAATAAATTAATAAATAGAGTTCAAGTATCAGCCATGGTTAGTTTTTTTTTTCACTTTTATCCATAATATTTTTTAGATATTGATTACAAATACATCAGCTTCAAATAACATTATTGGACTTTGTCTTTCTCCTAAAATGCAATTATTACATTGTTTGAAAGGATATCAGACTCAGAGAAGCTAATAAAAGGGGAAAATCCAGATACGAAAAATAGGTTTTAATTAAATAAGATTCAAAGGAACCTTCTATGTGGACAAGTCCAGCCAGAAAGCCAGTGTATTACAGGAATCACCACAGCTCATGCTTTAATACAATTTAATAGCTACTTTTCTCTGTGTTTACTAACTCAAGATTCAAAGTCCCAAGCAGCAGAGTCCTACTGAATGGGCTTGGTTGCCAGGACGTAGAAAGAGGAAATATCTAGGTCTGTACTTTCAATAATGATAGGCACTAGGCATGGATGTCTACTGAGCCCTTGAAATGAGGCTGGTCCTAACAAAGAGGTGCTGTGATGTAAAATACATTGGGGTCTGAAGACATAGTAAAAATTAAAAGAATATGAAAATCTCAATATTTTATATTATTTACATGTTGAAATTGGTTAAACTTCTCATTAAAATTAAATTTACCTTTGTTAAAAAATCACTATAGCTACTAGAAAATTTAAAATTACATAGAGGGGCGCCTGGGTGGCGCAGTCGGTTAAGCGTCCGACTTCAGCCAGGTCACGATCTCGCGGTCCGTGAGTTCGAGCCCCGCGTCGGGCTCTGGGCTGATGGCTCGGAGCCTGGAGCCTGTTTCCGATTCTGTGTCTCCCTCTCTCTCTGCCCCTCGCCCGTTCATGCTCTGTCTCTCTCTGTCCCAAAAATAAATAAACGTTGAAAAAAAAAATTTTTTTAAATTACATAGATAGTGCGCTTTAGATTTATAATTTCTATTGGACAATGTTGCTGATCTAGATGTTTTAGGTATTTTTAGTGAGAGATGGGACGGTGCCTACCACTTCTCCTGCCACCCAGTGTCTCCACCAAGCCTCTAAACAATAGCCGGTGACGAGGTGAGTAACCATATAGAGTGTACTTATGTCTACCATGGTTTGTGAGAGAATGTGCTTTGTGGATGACTGATGATTTAAGAGTGAAACTTTGATAGTGCTGGGATCATTCATGGAATGGGTGCCACAGAATCACAAAAGGGCTTTAAATATTGGCTTCTGACTTTTGGTCCAACTGAAGTAATATATAACAACAGAGAGATACACTGTTAAGACAGAAATATGAAGATACTCATGAACGTTTAATGTTCATCTCATAACCAGAAGTTAGTGACTATTTAAAAACTGTGGATGTAGAAAATACATTGCATTATATCTATATGTATATTAAACTGTGTATATTAATTTGCTCAATGCATGCAATTTTCTCAAGATATGTATTTAAAGTAAGAGATATATATTCAATTCTGAGAAGTTCCACCTATAACTGTAAGGGTTTCAGGTGGAAAAACAAATCCATACTGTAAAAGTTCAATATTTCCTGTTAAAATTTAGATGAAGTCAGGGCACCTGGGTGGGTCAGTCAGTTAAACGTCCGACTCTTCATTTCAGCTCAAGTTATGATCTCATAGTGGTGAGATCAAGCCCCGTGTCTGGCTTTGAGCTGGGTGTGAAGCCTCATTGAGATTCTCTCTCTCCCTCTGCCTCTCTCCAGCTCACATACATGTGCACATGCTATTTATCTCTCTCCTTCCCTCTCTCAAAAAAATTTAGATGAATTCAAGTTCTCCTTATGTACCTATCTTCCCCTTTTCTCCCATTAGTATTTATTAGTGTTTCAAATAATTCTTTGTTTCTTTCCTATATAATGCCACTGATAATAATATCATGAAGAAAAATATCCTCTTCCAAATATTTTATGAGCTTTCTGATGTGACTAAAATAATGTCTGTCTTAGTTTTATCCCCCATCTCTGCTGGGTACGTAAAATATTCTCAGGTAACATTCAATGTATTGGGCTACCTCAAAAAAGGAAATGTGCAAGTTGCTAGAAAAAAAGAAAAAAAAAGGAAAAATAAAACAAGAAAGGCTAAGAATTTCATTCCAAACCATTTTTAGGCATGAAGGCTGATCTTATACTTAGGACTTGAAGGGTGGAGGAAAAGACTGCCTATTTTGTTATAACAAACATGTCTCAAAATTACATTACTTCATCAAGGTGAAATTTCCATATGAAATTTGTATGAGTGCTAATGTGTCACCTGTTTAATGGAATGTTGACTATTCACTACCAAATATACTGGAATCTCTTTATTAAGTGCACTTTTGGAAATAGGATTAACGTATACTTCAAGTTAAATATAACAAAGATCTATATGTGGCCTTAATTTGAAATAAACAGAATACTTTAGAATATATTTTTGAATTTGGAGTTTCAATGGAACTATCCTAATCTTTATTAAACCTTATTAAAATATTAAGGTGAGGGGCTCCTGGGTGGCTCAGTCTTTTAAGCATCTGTCTTCGGCACAATCATGATTTCACAGCTCGTGAGTTCAAACCCCATGTCAGGCTCGGTGCTGACAGCTCGCACTCTGGTACCTGCTTTGAATTCTGTCTCTCTCTCCCTAACCCTCCCTGTTAGTGCTCTGTCTCTCTCTCTCTCTCTTTCAAATATAAATAAACATTATTTTTAATAAAAAAAAATATTAAGATGATTTGTGTTTCAATTAAACATAAAATTGTAACTCCTTTGCATTTTTATTTATTTTATTTTCTTATTTGGAGAGTCTGCTGGTATTATGGTTATATTACTATGTGCTTTCAATTTGTAAATAAAAATAATTCCGTAGGGAATTTCTTAGGTAAAACGGTGAATATGTATTTGATATGTTAAGATTATTGGAGAAAGTGGAGCTATTTACAATATACTCCAGACTTATTTCCAAGACAAGAGATAGATAAAAGAAGATTACTAGAAATAAAAGACTTTAAAATTTATCATGTTGAAGAAGTTATCATCTCAATGTACTATAGATATTAGTTAAAAGACAATTTTAGCGCTGATTTTTGTGTCATTGCAAGCCAGGAAATCTAATGAAAATTATAAATTTAATTATATGATAAAATAGAAGTAGAGAAAACTTAAATTTGTATTTTTGTGTCTTTAAGGAACTCAGAAATATCTCTATCTTTAATAGAAAAATAAAGTATTTGTTTTAAAAATCCAAAGAATACTTTAAGTTTGAAACATATAGAGTCAAATTCTATCATAAAGAAGTAACAGATGATATTACTAGTGTTTCCATTTCTAACTTTTTTGTACCACTATTTATGCATATATACACACACACACACACACACACACACACACACACACAGAAAGAGAGAGAGAGGAAGAGCATTCTATTTTCTGTATGTTCCGATTACGGGTAAGTTGTTATACTATATGTTACAAAGTATTATACTGTATAAAGTTATATGTAAATATAACATATGCCATATCATATGAAATATATCATTTCTATTTTATACAAATATTAATTTTACCATTATTTATAATATATAAGTTAATCTTATACCTTATAGATTATATGTTGAAATATATGTAACATAATTTTATATAATCTTTCTCTTTCTCTCACCCTCTACAATTTCCTATCTGTATATTTGATGTCATCAATCTGGCTGCATACCTCAACAATTTTCTCTGTATTTGTACAAAATAAAGAGTTTGTATATACATCTGTTTATACAACAACTTTATTGAAATAATTCATATTCCCACATTTATTCTTCAGTTGACATGCTACTAAACCTTTACATGTAGATGTAAGTGATCTTTTTAGTAACTAAAAATATTACATAGAATTGATATTTTATTCAATTGTTTACATATATCCCTGTGTTTTTTTTTTTTGTCCCCACAAAGTTTTCTCTACCAATATTTTTACTACTACAGGCAAGTCTCTCCAGAGAGGAGTTTTTAGTCAAATGTATGACTGATTTAATTATTAAAATTAAAATACTTAAGAAGTCAGAATTTTTCCTTAGGAGGTTTTACAATATCAAACTCTCATGTCAATGAGAGAATCTCTTCTAACTGTAATAAGCTGGATATCATGGTTGACTTTCTTAGTTTTTAAGACTCCAATGTCAAAAATGTATCTCTTTATTCTTTCACTTTACAGTGTTCTAACTTCTAGAAAAGTTGAGCACTATAAGTTTGAATAATAAGCATCCCCCTATTTGGTTGACACTGCCAAAAACTAATTATATTAGTAACTCAAAGGGAATGTTTTCATGAGTTTCAAGTCATGCACAGCTACTCCTCCAAATAGTAAATGAAAAAATGTAAGCAACAATTTTAAAATGTTAAATTTTCTATTGTTATTACCGTATTTTAGTCTCTGAACAAATACTATTTCACAAACAAGATAAAGATTACATATTCATTCTATCTTTAGGAATGTAAAAGTTCAATTATTTCAGGTTTTATTATAACAGCTAAGCCCTAAACCCTGATACCATCTATATGAGTAAGGATTTAATTTATCTCTCTTCTTGTATCAGTAGCCTAATTAGAATTAGAAAATACAAAATTTTACTTAATATTGAGCATCTTTGCAAATGTGTAGTGGCTATATGGATTTTCTTTTCTAATTATTGTCTTTCCAAATTCTTTTCCCATTTTTTTCTTTTTCTCCTTTTCTTTTTCTTTTTTTTTTTGCTTTTAATGTATTTAAAATCATTATCTATAATCATAATGATATTACTATCTTAAATGTATAAACTATATTATAATTATTTAATTTGCAACTAATACTTTCTCCTCAGATATAACATGTAACAAAAGTTCAAACTTAAAAAGCAATCTGAGATATACATGACATGTACTTTGGAAATGAATATAGATTTTGTCAAAAGTTTGTCACTTTCTCAGAGTCAAAAACAGACAATTCTTATAAATGCTAATAAATTGCATTAATTGAAAAGAAGTGGCAGGCTTTTAAAGTTATATTTTGTAGAAATTCTAATATTGCTTTCACAAAGCCTGAATAGATTGTCAGAACATACATATTTTAATACAGTTACTGTTTCTTTGTAACTGCCCAGTATTAGTATTTACAAATTAATTTACATGTAATTTATCAGTATCAGTCTCTATGATTTAATTGACATGATTTTTTTAATTTTTTAAAAATGTTTATTTATACTTGAGAGAGAGAGAGAGAGAGAGAGAGAGCAGGGGAGAGTCAGAGAGAGAGAGAGACGGAGATAGAATATGAAGCAGGCTTCAAGCTCTGAGCTGTCAGCACAGAGCCCAACACAGGGTTCAAACTCATGAACTGTGAGATCAGGACCTGAGATGAGGTCAGACATTCAATCGACTGAGCCACCCACGTGCCCCTAATTTACATGATTTTTAAGTGACCTTTGCTGTATGGCTATATTTGTGAAGTGAAAACCTGTCTAAGATTTGAAGAAGCATATTACTACAGATCTATATGTGGAGTGAAGATGGTGTCTTTGAGCTATTGCTCTGGCCTCAGTTACCCTCTTCCTTACAAAATGGTCCACTAGAGCTCATCACATAGGAGGGCTGTGGTGCTTGGGTGACAGTGGTTAGTTGGCAGATACTCAATGATCAGTATGGGATTCTCAGTATACGTCAAATGGATGGAGAGAATAGTCAAGACTGTGTGTATAAAGAAATGGGCACATCTGACCTGTCCCTGCAAATAGAGGTTCTAATGATTTGATGGGGGCAATACATGCTAAGTGGTTTCATTTTCAGGGAAAAAAAAAAAACCGTGTCCAGATAGGTTAGGGGTTCTATTCAGCCCATCTGGTCACTTGCATCAGAGCCAGTAAGAGTACAGTTCAAATGAAACGTTATTTAAAAAAAAAGTAAGTGAATGAATAATAATTCAGTAGATGACACTGAATTTTTGTTGCAATCAAGGAATGTAAAGCACATGCATAAGAATTAATCCTTTAGCTTTAAGGATGCATGGCCACAACTAAACCGACATGGCAGAACAGAGAGTACTAGGGAAACATGACAGTGTGTTCATATACTTCAGTATGTTATTTATGCTTGTTATGTTAGACACACGCATATATACTTCATCCTTTGCTATGTTTATTTAAACCAAGCACTTGAAGAAATAACTGAAAACATTCCAAACACAGAAGTGTTGTAATACTTCTTCCTGCTTCTTTTTTATATATACTCATTCGTCCTGTGGTTCGGCATATAAATATGTGTCACTTACTAGTTAATTAAAATTACTGGATTTGTGTTCCTTGTACTAAATTAAAAATATATATACAGCTTTTGGCTATTGAATCCACCATTTCATTTTCTTTTTTATTATGCCTTCGTTGCGCTCACATTTTGCCAACTTCTTGAATTGTATTTAAAATTGAATAGATACTGAGGCTTATTTATTTTATTCTTTTTTTTTTGTCTTGAGAGTATGAGATAAAGTTAATAAACACACAAACACACACATATACATAAAAAGAAAGAGTTTAGATAAGCTGTGTGTAGTCTAGAAGTTATAGAGAAGGATAGGACTTTGGAGGTCATCTAGAGTTGTTTCTCCTCTCATCTTTATCCCCCCAAATTATTTTCTTTTGTGGATTTAGGTGAAAATGAAAATGAAAAAGAAAAAGAACAGTCCTAAATTCTACTTTCAGCTCCCCAACCAACTTGTAACATGATTGTGAGCCGGATCTTAAACGCATTGTGTTTGTGTGTCTTGCCAAATAAACTACCAGATACTGCTTTGAAGAATGTGTCAAATACAATATTTGTATTCAAAACTTCAAGATTTCTGCTTGGAAATCAGAAAAGCCCAGAAGATCTGTATGAAAAGCCACAGGGAAGATAATCAAGACCTGAAGTGATTTGGAATGAACAAGTGGAAAGAAACATCATTCTAAGGTTAAACTAAACCAATCACGACACTTAAGGAATATTTCAGTCCTGATCGTATTTCAACAAAGAGAATTTTGATGCTGTTTACAATAAGCATAAATGCATTCAGTAATTGGAAATAAAGCCCATTAGGGAAATAAATCTGCATTGTTTTTTGGTGCAATTTGATGGGAAAAAAATTGTAACAGTAAGTTGCTGTTCACAGAAACAAAACAATTAAATTTAACCACTCGCAGAGCAAAATATTATCTATCCGGAAGTGGCAAGAGAGTTTTGCTGAGCCATCTACATATTATTGCCTGAATGTAAAATTTGTGGCTTTAGCGTGTCTGTGGACAAAGCAAAGAACTCAAATCTAGCTATTATTGAAGATTCAGCATCGGAGAAAAATTCCAAAATTTATTTGTGAATCCGTAAGTAATCACCTATTTCTCTATATATTTACTTATAAACTATAATTAATGAAAGAAGTTGAAGCTTGAAGAAAGAGTGAATTTCTACAGCAAATTATAATGCTTGAATTAAAATAAAGATTAGAACCAAGAATAATGCAAAATAGGGTATATTGGTAAAGTAAAAATATTAAAACATGTGTACATAGATGATAATACTTAAGAGTTATTATTCATAACCTAAAAATGCAGCTCTAAGTTTCTTAAAAGCTGGAAGAAAACAGATTGTGCTGTCTTAAGTTGAGTTTATAGTACTGTTGAATTTAATTTACTGGAGAACAGGAACTGATTCACAGATATATAAGTAAATTCCAAATGAGATATCACCTCATACATGTCAGAATGACTAAAATCAACTTAAGAAACAACGGGTGTTTGGCAACAATATTTAATTAAATAAAAATTTAAATTTAATTTAATTAAAAATAAGAAAAAAAACAACAACAACAATAAGGAGGGGTTCCTGGTGACTCAGTTGGTGAAGCATCTGACTCTTGATTTCGGCCCAGGTTATGATCTCACGGTTCCTGAGTTTGAGCCCCGCATCGGGCTCTGCAACTGATGGTACACAGACTGATTGTGATTCTCATTCTCTCTCTCTCTCTTTACTCTTCCCCTTCAGCATTCTCTCTCTCAAAATAAATAATTAAACTTAAAAAAAAAAAAAACCAAATACATATAGGTAAATTCCTCCCGCTGTCCCCTTCAGTCTTGAAAACTCCGACAGCCCTTATGTAAAGACTAGGTGAAAACTAAAGAAGTATTATTATGTGATTGGAACAGAAAGTAGTCAAAATCAATGTGCACATTTTTGTTTTTGTTTTTACTTATTTGATTTTTCTATTTTTAATTTTTTTGAGGTATAGAATTTAGTGATTTGCCACTTACATATTACACCCAGTGCTCATACCCACAAATGTCCTCCTTAACACCCCTCACCCTTTCAGCCCTTCCCCTCCACCCAACACTCCTCCAGCAACCCTGTTTTTTTCTGTATTTTAGAGTCTCTTTTGGTTTGTCTCCCTCTCTGTTTTTATATTATTTTTGTTTCCCTTCTCTTATGTTCATCTGTTTTGTATCTTAAATTCCACATATGAGTGAAATCATATGAATTTGTCTTCCTCTGACAAATTTGTCCTCCTTCCTTCCTTATTTCGTTTAGCATAATACACTCTAGTTCCATCCACATATTTGGAAATGGCAAAATTTCATTCCTTTTTTTTTCACCAAATAATATTTCATTGCATATATATACACCACATCTTCTTTATCATTGGTAGATGGACATGTGTGCTCTTTCCATACTTTGGCTATTGTCGATAGTGCTGCTATAAACATGGCGGTGCATGTGCCCCTTCAAATCAGTACTCCTGTATCCTTTGGATAAATCCTAGTAGTGCAATTTCTGGGTCATAGGGTAGTTCTATTTTTAATTTTTTAAGGAACCCCCATACTGTTTTCCAGAGTGGCTACACCAGTTTGCATTCCCACCAGCAGTGTAAAAGGGTCCCTCTTTCTCTGCATCCTTGCCAACATCTGTCTTTGCCTGAGTTGTTAATTTTAGCCATTCTGACAGGTGTGAGGTGGTATCTCATTGTGGTTTTGATTTGGATTTCCCTGATGATGTGTGATATTGAGCATTTTTTCATATGTCTGTTAGCCATCTGGATGTCTTCTTTGAAAAAGTGTCTCTTCATGTCTTTTGCCCATTTCTTTACTGGATTATTTGTTTTTTGGGTGTTGAGTTTGATATGTTCTTTATAGATTTTGGATACTAACCCTTAATCTGATACATCATTTGCAAATACATTCTCCTATTCTATCAGTTGAGTTCTGATATGGCTGATTGTTTCTTTTGTAGTGCAAAAGCTTTTTATCTTAATGAGGTCCCAATAGTTCATTTTTGCTTTTGTTCCCCTTGCCTCTGGAGACATGTCAAGTAAGAAGTTGTTGCAGCTGAGGTAAAAAAGGTTGTTGTCTGTTTTCTGATCTAGGATCTTGATGGCTTACGGTCTTACGTTCAGGTCTTTCATCCATTTTGAGTTTATTTTTGTGTACAGTGTAAGAAAGCGGTCCAGGTTCATTCTTCTGCATGTCGCTGTCCAGTTTTCCCAACACCATTTGCTGAAGAGACTTCTTTATTCCATTGGGTATTCTTTCCTGCTTTGTCAAAGATTAGTTGGCCATACATTTGTGGGTCCATTTCTGGGTTCTCTATTCTGTTCCATTGATCTATGTATCTGTTCTTGTGGGAGTACCATACTGTCTGGATGATTACAGCTTTGTAATACAGCTTAAAGTCCAGAATTGTGATGCCTCCAACTTTGGTCTTCCTTTTCAGGATTGCTTTGGCTATTTGGGGTCTTTTCTGGTTCCAACAAATTTTAGGATTGTTTTTTCTAGCTCTGTGAAGAATGCTGGTGTTATTTTGATAGAGATTAATGTGCACATTTTTTTAAAACCAAAGTCAATAAAGATGATACATGGCGCAGGAAGATGGCGGCGTAGGAGGACGCTGGGCTCACCGCGCGTCCTGCTGATCACTTAGATTCCACCTACACCTGCCTAAATAACCCAGAAAACCACCAGAGGATTAGCAGAACGGAGTCACCGGACCCAAGTGCCGACGAGAGGCCCACGGAAGAGGGTAGGAAGGGCGGCGAGGCGGTGCGCGCTCCACGGACTGGCGGGAGGGAGCCGGGGCGGAGGGGCGGCTCGCCGGCCAAGCAAGCCCCCGAGTCCGGCTTGCAAAAGCGGAGGGGCCTGACGGACTGTGTTCCGACAGCAAGCGCGACTTAGCGTCTGGGAGGTCATAAGTTAACAGCTCTGCTCGGAAAGCGGGAAGGCTGGAGGACAAAGGGAGGGTGAGCTGCGGAGCCCCCGGACGACAGAGCTCAGTTTGGCGGGGAACAAAGGCGCTCGCCAGCGCCATCTCCCCCGCCCATCCCCCAGCCAAAATCCCAAAGGGAACCGGTTCCTGCCAGGGAACTTGCTCGCTCCGCGAGAACACCCAACTCTGTGCCTCTGCGGAGCCAAACCTCCGGCAGCGATCTGACTCCCTCCGGCTGCCACAGGGCCCCTCCTGAAGTGGATCACCTAAGGAGAAGCGAGCTAAGCCTGCCCCCCCTCCCGCCGTGCACCTTGCCTTCCCACCCCAGCTAATACGCCAGATCCCCAGCATCACAAGCCTGGCAGTGTGCAAGTAGCCCAGACGGGCCACGCCACCCCACAGTGAATCCCGCCCCTAGGAGAGGGGAAGAGAAGGCACACACCAGTCTGACTGTGGCCCCAGCGGTGGGCTGGGGGCAGACATCAGGACTGACTGCGGCCCCGCCCACCAACTCCAGTTATACACCACAGCACAGGGGAAGTGCCCTGCAGGTCCTCACCACACCAGGGACTATCCAAAATGACCAAGCGGAAGAATTCCCCTCAGAAGAATCTCCAGGAAATAACAACAGCTAATGAGCTGATCAAAAAGGATTTAAATAATATAACAGAAAGTGAATTTAGAATAATAGTCATAAAATTAATCGCTGGGCTGGAAAACAGTATACAGGACAGCAGAGAATCTCTTGCTACAGAGATCAAGGGACTAAGGAACAGTCACGAGGAGCTGAAAAACGCTTTAAAGGAAATGCAAAACAAAATGCAAACCACCACAGCTCGGATGGAAGAGGCAGAGGAGAGAATAGGTGAACTAGAAGATAAAGTTATGGAAAAAGACGAAGCTGAGAAAAAGAGAGATAAAAAAATCCAGGAGTATGAGGGGAAAATTAGAGAACTAAGTGATACACTAAAAAGAAATAATATACGCATAATTGGTATTCCAGAGGAGGAAGAGAGAGGGAAAGGTGCTGAAGGGGTACTTGAAGAAATAATAGCTGAGAACTTCCCTGAACTGGGGAAGGAAAAAGGCATTGAAATCCAAGAGGCACAGAGAACTCCCTTCAGACGTAACTTGAATCGATCTTCTGCACGACATATCATAGTGAAATTGGCAAAATACAAGGATAAAGAGAAAATTCTGAAAGCAGCAAGGGGTAAACGTGCCCTCACATATAAAGGGAGACCTATAAGACTCGTGACGGATCTCTCTTTTGAAACTTGGCAGGCCAGAAAGAATTGGCACGAGATTTTCAGGGTGCTAGACAGCAAAAATATGCAGCCGAGAATCCTTTATCCAGCAAGTCTGTCATTTAGAATAGAAGGAGAGATAAAGGTCTTCCCAAACAAACAAAAACTGAAGGAATTTGTCACCACTAAACCAGCCCTACAAGAGATCCTAAGGGGGACCCTGTGAGACAAAGTACCAGAGACATCACTACAAGCATAAAACATACAGACATCACAATGACTCTAAACCCGTATCTTTCTATAATAACACTGAATGTAAATGGATTAAATGCGCCAACCAAAAGACATAGGGTATCAGAATGGATAAAAAAACAAGACCCATCTATTTGCTGTCTACAAGAGACTCATTTTAGACCTGAGGACACCTTTAGATTGAGAGTGAGGGGATGGAGAACTATTTATCATGCTACTGGAAGCCAAAAGAAAGCTGGAGTAGCCATACTTATATCAGACAAACTAGACTTTAAATTAAAGGCTGTAACAAGAGATGAAGAAGGACATTATATAATAGTTACAGGGTCTATCCATCAGGAAGAGCTAACAATTATAAATGTCTATGCGCCGAATACCGGAGCCCCCAAGTATATAAAACAATTACTCATAAACAGAAGCAACCTTATTGATAAGAATGTGGTAATTGCTGGGGACTTTAACACCCCACTTACAGAAATGGATAGATCATCTAGACACACAGTCAATAAAGAAACAAGGGCCCTGAATGAGAC
Source organism: Lynx canadensis (assembly GCF_007474595.2). Classification (NCBI taxonomy): domain Eukaryota; kingdom Metazoa; phylum Chordata; class Mammalia; order Carnivora; family Felidae; genus Lynx; species Lynx canadensis. The sequence continues at coordinate 166,435,702 of NC_044303.2, forward strand.
ATTGGATCAGATGGACTTGACAGATATATTTAGAACTCTGCATCCCAAAGCAACAGAATATACTTTCTTCTCGAGTGCACATGGAACATTCTCCAAGATAGATCATATACTGGGTCACAAAACAGCCCTTCATAAGTTTACAAGAATTGAAATTATACCATGCATACTTTCAGACCACAATGCTATGAAGCTTGAAATCAACCACAGGAAAAAGTCTGGAAAACCTCCAAAAGCATGGAGGTTAAAGAACACCCTACTAACGAATGAGTGGGTCAACCAGGCAATTAGAGAAGAAATCAAAAAATATATGGAAACAAACGAAAATGAAAATACAACAATCCAAACGCTTTGGGACGCAGCGAAGGCAGTCCTGAGAGGAAAATACATTGCAATCCAGGCCTATCTCAAGAAACAAGAAAAATCCCAAATACAAAATCTAACAGCACACCTAAAGGAAATAGAAGCAGAACAGCAAAGGCAGCCTAAACCCAGCAGAAGAAGAGAAATAATAAAGATCAGAGCAGAAATAAACAATATAGAATCTAAAAAAACTGTAGAGCAGATCAACGAAACCAAGAGTTGGTTTTTTGAAAAAATAAACAAAATTGACAAACCGCTAGCCAGGCTTCTCCAAAAGAAAAGGGAGATGACCCAAATAGATAAAATCATGAATGAAAATGGAATTATTACAACCAATCCCTCAGAGATACAAACAATTATCAGGGAATACTATGAAAAATTATATGCCAACAAATTGGACAACCTGGAAGAAATGGACACATTCCTGAACACCCACACACTTCCAAAACTCAATCAGGAGGAAATAGAAAGCTTGAACAGACCCATAACCAGCGAAGAAATTGAATCGGTTATCAAAAATCTCCCAACAAATAAGAGTCCAGGACCAGATGGCTTCCCAGGGGAGTTCTACCAGACATTTAAAGCAGAGATAATACCTATCCTTCTCAAGCTATTCCAAGAAATAGAAAGGGAAGGAAAACTTCCAGACTCATTCTATGAAGCCAGTATTACTTTGATTCCTAAACCAGACAGAGACCCAGTAAAAAAAGAGAACTACAGGCCAATATCCCTGATGAATATGGATGCAAAAATTCTCAATAAGATACTAGCAAATCGAATTCAACAGCATATAAAAAGAATTATTCACCATGATCAAGTGGGATTCATTCCTGGGATGCAGGGCTGGTTCAACATTCGCAAATCAATCAACGTGATCCATCACATTAACAAAAAAAAAGAGAAGAACCATATGATCCTGTCAATCGATGCAGAAAAGGCCTTTGACAAAATCCAGCACCCTTTCTTAATAAAAACCCTTGAGAAAGTCGGGATAGAAGGAACATACTTAAAGATCATAAAAGCCATTTATGAAAAGCCCACAGCTAACATCATCCTCAACGGGGAAAAACTGAGAGCTTTTTCCCTGAGATCAGGAACACGACAGGGATGCCCACTCTCACCGCTGTTGTTTAACATAGTGCTGGAAGTTCTAGCATCAGCAATCAGACAACAAAAGGAAATCAAAGGCATCAAAATTGGCAAAGATGAAGTCAAGCTTTCACTTTTTGCAGATGACATGATATTATACATGGAAAACCCGATAGACTCCACCAAAAGTCTGCTAGAACTGATACATGAATTCAGCAAAGTTGCAGGATACAAAATCAATGTCCAGAAATCAGTTGCATTCTTATACACTAACAATGAAGCAACAGAAAGACAAATAAAGAAAATGATCCCATTCACAATTGCACCAACAAGCATAAAATACCTAGGAATAAATCTAACCAAAGATGTAAAGGATCTGTATGCTGAAAACTATAGAAAGCTTATGAAGGTAGTTGAAGAAGACTTAAAGAAATGGAAAGACATTCCCTGCTCATGGATTGGAAAAATAAATATTGTCAAAATGTCAATACTACCCAAAGCTATCTACACATTCAATGCAATCCCAATCAAAATTGCACCAGCATTCTTCTCGAAATTAGAACAAGCAATCCTAAAATTCATATGGAACCACAAAAGGCCCCGAATAGCCAAAGGAATTTTGAAGAAGAAGACCAAAGCAGGAGGCATCACAATCCCAGACTTTAGCCTCTACTACAAAGCTGTCATCATCAAGACAGCATGGTATTGGCACAAAAACAGACACACAGACCAATGGAATAGAATAGAAACCCCAGAACTAGACCCACAAACGTATGGCCAACTCATCTTTGACAAAGCAGGAAAGAACATCCAATGGAAAAAAGACAGCCTCTTTAACAAATGGTGCTGGGAGAACTGGACAGCAACATGCAGAAGGTTGAAACTAGACCACTTTCTCACACCATTTACAAAAATAAACTCAAAATGGATAAAGGACCTAAATGTGAGACAGGAAACCATCAAAACCTTAGAGGAGAAAGCAGGAAAAGACCTCTCTGACCTCAGCCGTAGCAATCTCTTCCTCGACACATCCCCAAAGGCAAGGGAATTAAAAGCAAAAGTGAATTACTGGGACCTTATGAAGATAAAAAGCTTCTGCACGGCAAAGGAAACAACCAACAAAACTAAAAGGCAACCAACGGAATGGGAAAAGATATTTGCAAATGACATATCGGACAAAGGGCTAGTATCTAAAATCTATAAAGAGCTCACCAAACTCCACACCCGAAAAACAAATAACCCAGTGAAGAAATGGGCAGAAAACATGAATAGACACTTCTCTAAAGAAGACATCCAGATGGCCAACAGGCACATGAAAAGATGTTCAGCGTCGCTCCTTATCAGGGAAATACAAATCAAAACCACACTCAGGTATCACCTCACGCCAGTCAGAGTGGCCAAAATGAACAAATCAGGAGACTATAGATGCTGGAGAGGATGTGGAGAAACGGGAACCCTCTTGCACTGTTGGTGGGAATGCAAATTGGTGCAGCCGCTCTGGAAAGCAGTGTGGAGGTTCCTCAGAAAATTAAAAATAGACCTACCCTATGACCCAGCAATAGCACTGCTAGGAATTTATCCAAGGGATACAGGAGTACTGATGCATAGGGGCACTTGTACCCCAATGTTCATAGCAGCACTCTCAACAATAGCCAAATTATGGAAAGAGCCTAAATGTCCATCAACTGATGAATGGATAAAGAAATTGTGGTTTATATACACAATGGAATACTATGTGGCAATGAGAAAAAATGAAATATGGCCCTTTGTAGCAACGTGGATGGAACTGGAGAGTGTAATGCTAAGTGAAATAAGCCATACAGAGAAAGACAGATACCATATGGTTTCACTCTTATGTGGATCCTGAGAAACTTAACAGGAACCCATGGGGGAGGGGAAGGAAAAAAAAAAAAAAAGAGGTTAGAGTGGGAGAGAGCCAAAGCATTAGAGACTGTTAATAACTGAGAACAAACTGAGGGTTGATGGGGGGTGGGAGGGAGGGGAGGGTGGGTGATGGGTATTGAGGAGGGCACCTTTTGGGATGAGCACTGGGTGTTGTATGGAAACCAATTTGTTAATAAATTTCATAAAAAAAATTAAAAAAAAAAAAACAAAGTCAATAAAGATAAAAAAAAAAACTTGTGGCTTTATCTAGAAAAGAAAGTGGCTTAGTCATTAGATCCTCATGTCTGATATAGGTGGTGTCTTCCATGAAGATATCACCATCCAGTTTAGCATTGAGTAAACTTAAAGCATCAAAAATGTTTGATTGATTCACAAGCCACTACCAAGCACCCCAAATTAAAAGTAAATGCAAAGCCATGCTTACTAGTGCTAAGTCACTTTCTCCTTTCATACCCCTTGATCCTTCCTTTCCAGTCTACCTTGACCTCAGCTATTTCAAGGAGAGTAATAACCAGTGGTGCAGCTGAATCTCCTGACCTCTGAAGGGAACCAAAAGGCCATACACATCTAGCTGAGTATACTAAGGAACTTTGGGGAAGGGATGGACTCAAACTGTATAGTTCTGTTGAATACAGACATCAGAGTCACTATTCTGAGTGCCTGCTCTTGTTGGGCAGGGGGGGACTCAAATCTAACTGATATATTTGGAGCAAGATTCAGCAAGGAATGGAAACTGAAGTTACCTTGTGGGTAGGTTCTTTAGGAATGATTTGATGTACTGTTGTGACTTCTGTTGCCTAATTTTGATTAATGTTTTGCATGGTTGTAATATAAATGTTCATAAAGTTCCGAGGGGTTCCTCCTGATTGGGAATAGCTTCATGTAGAGAAGTACCAATGGGAGGTGTAAATCACTTTCAAACTACTTCCCTCTCTCTGCTCTGTTGTTCCAACAGGAGCAGTGCAGAATTCCAGAGGGAGAAAGCGAAAACACAGCCTTGATTAAGACTTAAAAGCAACAGAAGTAAAAAGAGATGAAATATTTCAATTCAACAGCCATGTATGAAAGTAAAAAAAGGCTCATGGGATCTCGAGATTTAGAGTGGATTACTGTCAACTAAATTTATTTGCTGCTCCCATAGTCCCAACTGTACCAGAAATTGTGACTGCGACTGAATCCATTGCCCACACTGATGACACTGGGTAAGCTGTCTTAGATATTGCTAACAACCTCTTTTATACCCTACTGTCATCTGAGCACCAAGACCAATTTGCATGTATGTGTTCAGTCTTCTAATATTGTTTGCAGTAGTTTTCAAGGTATGTAGAAACTCCTCACTTCCAATTAGCAGTCAGATCATGATTTAATGTGAGTGTCTTTACTTTATGAGATTAAAAAAAAAGTTTTCATTGTATAGAGTATGTCTTGTTGGCTGAAAGGTCAGAAATCTTAGACTCAATAGACCTGAGTGCAGTCTTATCATATATATGCAGATAGTTAAAAATGTATTCAGGCGCCTGCTTGGCAAGAAAAGTTACTTGGACTACCTAGGGAAATTTACAGTGCTCAATCTCTTCCATAGTGAAGAAAACTCTTGACTCTTCTTTGCTAAAATCACAGGAAAAAAAAAAAAGATACAGGACCTTATTGAGTCCTTTGTGTATTGAAGGTTGAATGTGCCTCACTTGTTTACTATAGTTGATTGTTTACATGGGCTAGTACACAAATCAGCATATTGTGAGTGGGACCCAAACCAATAGTTTGTGTTAGAAAATATTTAGCAAGCTGAGGCATACCCTCTACCTTCCAGGCAAATAACCTAACGATTTAAGCTACAATTCTCTGTGGCTGATGATTCTCCTTATCACAGCCTCAGGCAAAGTGAAGCATATATTTGATGTTCTAAATTCAACAACTCTTTGTCATGGACATATATCTATTTAGAAAAATAGTTATTTGTTTTCTTTGAGGCTCTTGTCAAAACTGAATTTTTATCCTATGGAAGTCTAGTAACTCTCTAGTCTGATTTTGCCATTTTGAGTTAAGCTGACTTGGATACAGTGATTGATATGGTGTGAAACCTAATATGCATTGCTTGTCAAACAGAAATACTATAGTCAAAAACAATGCCCTCAACTTTGGCTGAGGTATCTCAACTTTGCCCAAAAGAATTTGAGCTATTTTTTTGGGGGAAACATCATCCCACAAATTGCCACTCAAATTAAAGCTTCTAACTTAAAGGGAACCTTGATTTATCATTTTAAGGAAATTCCAGCAATAGATTATATATCTCTCACAATATTTGGTGATCCCTCCAAAATGAGGCTACCCTCAGTTCCTTGAGGGAACTTCTTATAGGGATAACTGTCATACTACTTTTATGTTGTCTGTGGTCAGTTACCCTCATAACTAGAGTTATCTAATTAGAAAATTGGTAAATGATAAAATTAGCCCAGAGTTCCTCCTTGCAAGACAAGATACAGTCTAGAATCGCTGATACACCTTTCTCTGCCTGATTTAAGCAGTGGGCCACGTAGAAAGACCTTTACAGAAACTTAAAAATAAGCCATGCGGCTTTAAAAAATTTGTTTTAACTTTTATTTATTATTGAGAGACAGAGAGACACAGAGCATGAGCAGGGGAGGGGCCGCGAGATGGAGAGACAGAATCTGAAGCAAGCTTCAAGCTCTGAGCTGTCAGGACAGAGACCGACGCTGGGCTCAAACTCACAGACCGCAAGATCATGACCTGAGCCCAAGTTAGACACTCAACCGACTGAGCTACCCAGGCTATGTGGCTTTTTAAAGTATGCCTTGCAAGTTATGGAATTGTTCAGCTGGCTGAATCCAGATCTTTGCTGGACATGGTTGAGTTCTGTATTGAAAGTTTGTCTTGAATGATTCTTGGAGTCTAGTTTGTAGTAGCTTTAATTGCATGCTGAATTAGGCAAATTGAATGGATGTGGTCAGCTTCTATGAGTCAGATTAATCAGAGTGACCAAATGTCATACTTGAGGGAAAATGTTCCAGAAAGCAAGAAAGTTTAGAAATGATATGTGAACATGGTTGGGAGATAATTCTCTATGGTGATACTCTGACTACAGCTGTATCTGTGAATATTAAAGTCTTTTATCTTTGACCAAGCAGTTTCATGTCTTCTACTAGCATTTATAAAATTTTTTGGCTAACTTGTTGGCTTGGCTTACGAATATGTTAAAATCTCAGACTCTTCACAGTACTTGATATAAATGTGTGTTTATGATGTGTGTGTATAAATTTTATTAGAATATTTATATACATAATTATAAGTTTTATATGTATTTTTAGTCATGTAAAAATTGAGTTTTTAGAGGAATGTAAGAATGAATAAACATTAAGAATTCAATCAACATATTGCCACATATTATTAGATAAAAATAGGCAATGATCATCCCAATAATCCTGTGATAACATTCAACATTCCTTACGATTACAAAAGATATCAAGTCTAAAAGAGAATCTCCATTAGTTGATAAAAGTAATTTACCTCAGCCAGTAGTAAACTGTACTTCATTATAAAGCACTGAAATCATAATTATAATCACAGACATAGACCATCTAATAAGCAAGGTAAAATCAATACATAAGTAAATGATTCAATAGATGAATAAACAAATGCATAGATATATGACCTAATTTTTTTGTATTAAGACTTAATTTTTGGAACAATTTTAGGTTCACAGAAAAATGAAAAGGTACAGAAATTTCCCATACTCTCCCTGCCCGCACACATACACATCTTCACCTATTATCAACACCTCTCACCACAGTAGTACATTTGTTACACTGATAAACCTACACTGACAGTGTAATCATCCATAGTTTATAGTTTCCCTTAGAGTTCACTGTATATCCTATGGGTATAGAGAAATGTACAATTACATGTATCCATCATTATAATATCATGAAGACTGTTTTACTGACCTAAAATTCCTATGCTTTGCCTATTTATCCACTCTCCCTACCAAACCCTAGCAATCTCTACTTCCTACTATCTCCATAGTTTGGCCTTCCTACTATCTCCATATTTGGATCACACAGTATGTCTCCATGTCTTTTCATGGCTTGATGGCTCATTTCTTTTTAGCTCTAAATACTATCCCATTTCCTGAATGTACCATATGTTTATCATTTACCTACTTGGTTGCTTACAGGTTTTGAATCATGAATTATAAATTAAGCTGCTGCAACATCTATGTGCAAATTTTTGTATGAACAAGTTTTCAAATCTTTAGGTGCAGTTTCTGGATTCTATGGTAAGAGTATGTTTAGTTTTATGAGAAAGTACCAAATTTTTAAAAAATGGCTGTGCAATTTTGAATTCCCACAGCGATGAATGTGAGTTCTTGTTGCTGCACATCTTTGACCACATTTGGTATTGGCAGTGCAGATTTTGGTCATTCTAACAGATGCAAAATGGTATCTCAATATTGTTTTAATTCATACTTCCTGGTGACAAATGAAGTAGAGCATTTTTTCATATGCTTATTTGATAATCTGTATGTTTACTTCATTGAACTGACTGTTAAGGTCTTTAGCTCATTTTTAATCAGGTTGCTTATTTTCTTTTTGTTGAGATTTGAGAGTTCTTTGTATATTATGAGTAGCAGTACTTCATCAGAAATGTCTTTTGCAAATATTTTTTACGTCTCCGTGGCTTGGCTTCTCCTTTGCTTGACACTATCTTTTGCAGGGCAAAAGTTGTTAACTTTAATGGTTTGCTTATTAATTATTTCTTTCATGGATCTTGACTGTGGTGTTGCATCTAAAAAGTCATCTCCATAAGTAAGGTCACCTAGGTTTTCTCCTATGTTATCTTCTGGGAGTTTTATAGTTTTATGTATTATATTTAGGTCTGTGGTCCATTTTGAGGTAATTTTTGTGAAGGGTTTGTGTCTGTGTTAGATTCTTTTTTTTTTTTTTTAACATACTCATTTGTTAAAAGATTATCTTTTCACCATTGTATTTGCCTTAGCTCCTTTGTTCAAGATCAGTGGACTATATTTATGGCCATCTATTTCTGGGCTCCCTATTCTGTTCCATTGATATATATATCTGTTTTTTGTTTTTTTGTTTTTGTTTTTGTTTTTTTTGGGTTTTTTTTTTGTTTTTTTTTTTTTTTTTTTTTTACCAGTACCACATTATCTTGATTACTGTAGTAAGTCATGAAGTCAAGTAATGTCAGTCCTCCAACTTTGTTCTCCTTCAATATTGTGATGGGTATTCTGGGTCTTTTGCCTCTCCAAATAGACCTCAATATCAATTTGTCATTATCTACAAAATAATTCGCTGGGATTTTGATTTGGATTGCACTGAATCTATAGATCACATTGGGAAGAACTGATGCCTTTAAAATATTGAGTCTTCCTGCCCAAGAACATGGAATATCTCTCTATTTACTTAGTTCTGTGATTTACTTCATCAGTGTTTTATAGCTGTCCTCATATAGATAGATCTTGTACTTATTTTATTAGATTTATACCCACGTATTTTATATTAGTGGGTACTAATTTAAATAATACTGTATTTTTAATTTTAAATTTCACTTGTTCATTGATGGTACATAAAAAAAATTGAGTTTTGTATATTAATGTGGTATCCTACAATTTTACTATATAATTCCTTATTAGATCCAGGAATGATTTGGTTGACACTTTCAGATTTTCTAAATAGATGATCATGTCACCTACAAACAATGACAGCTTTATTTCTTCCTTCTCAATTTGTATACTTTAATTTCACCTTCTTACCTTATTGCATTAGCTTGGGCCTCTTGCATGATGTTGAAAAGTAGTGGTGAAGGGGCCATCTTTGCTTTGTACCTGATCTTCATGAGAAAACTTTGAGTTTCTCACAATTTTCATAATTAATAAAGTTGCGTGTATGTTTTTTTATAGATAATCTTTACCAAGCTAAGTAAGTTCCCTTCTATTTCTAGTTTAGTGTAAGTTTTTTTCAGAAATGGGTTCTGGAGTTTATCAAATGCTTTTTCTGTATCTATCAATATGATCATGTAATTTTTATTTTTTAGTCTGCTGATGTGATAGATTACATTAATTGATTTTCAAAAGTTGAAACAGCCTTGCATACCTGAGATAAATCCCAAATGATTATGGTATATAATTCTTCTTGTATATTGTTAGATTATATTTGGTAATATTTTGTTGAGAATTTTTCATCCATGTTCATGAGATACATTGATCTGTAGCTTTCTTTTCTTGTAATGACTTTGCCTGGTTTTGATATTAGGGTAATGCTGGTCTATAAAATGAGTTAGGAAGTAGTCCCTATGTTTCTAGCCTCTGAAAGATATTGTATAGAATTCATATAATTTATTCTTTAAGTATTTGATAGAATTCACCAGTGAACACATCTGGGCCTGATATTATGTTTTGAAAGATTGTTAATTATTGATTCAATTTCTTCAGTAGATGTAGGCCTAGCCAGATTGTCTATTTCTTTTTGTGTGAGATTTGGCAGATAGTGTCTTTCAAGTAATGTGTCCATTTCATCTAGGTTATCAATTTGTGGGCAGAGAATTGCTCATAGTGTCCCTTATTGTCTTTATAATATCCATAGAGTCTGTAGTGATATCTCCTCTTTCATTTCTGATATTAGTATTTTGTGTCCCCTCTCTTTTTTCTTTGTTAAGCTGGCTACAGATTTATTGATTTTATTAATATTTGAAAAGAAGAAGCTTTTGGTTTCACTGATTTTTTCTACTGATTTCTTATTTTCAGGTTCATCAACTTATGTTCTAATTCTTATTACTTATATTTTTTTGCTTATTTTAGATTTAATTTGCTCTTTTCAGTTGCCTAAGGTAGAAATTTTGATTGTTTCTTTCACAACTTTCTTCTTTTTAATACACGTATTCAATGTTGTAATTTCCCTCTAAGTACTGCTTTTGATACATTTCACAAGTTTTTTTTTATGGTTATTTATTTTTGAGAGAGAGACAGAGGGAGAGAGAGAGAGAGCAGGAGCAGGGGAGGGGCAGAGAGAGAGCGAGACACAGAATGTGAGCACTCTCCAGGCTCTGAGCTGTCAGCACAGAGCCTGATGAGAGGCTGGAACCCACAAACCATAAGATCATGACCCGAGCCAAAGTCAGATGCTTAACTGACTGAGCCACCCAGGTGCTCCATATTTCACAAATTTTTATAAATTGTGTTTTCATGTTAATTTAATTCAAAATACTTTTTAATTTTATCTTGAGATTTCCTCTCTGACCTGTATGCTATTTGAAGCATGTTGTTAATCTCCATGTATTCTGGAATTTTCAAGTTAACTTGAATTCTGTTATTGATTTCTGGTAGTTACATTCCATTGTGGTTTGAGAAAGAAACTATTATATTTATTCTTGTAAATTTGTTAAGATGTGTTTCATAGCCCTGAATGTAATCTGTCTTGGTGAGTGTTCCATGTGAGTTTAAGAAGAAGGTGTATTCTGCTGCTGTTGGATGACATATTCTCTAGACGTCAATTGTATGCTGTTGATTGATATTATTAAGTTCAACAGTCCATACAAATTTTCTGCCTCCTGTATCTATCTGTTTTTTGACAGAGGGATATAGAAACCTCCAATTATGATAGTGGATCTCTCTCTCTCTCTCTCTCTCTCTCTCTCTCACTCTCTCTGCAATTCTTTTAGGTTTTGCTTCACATAGTTTGACACTCTTGTTAGGTGCACACAAATTAAGGATTGTTATGTCTTCTTGGAAGTGACACCCTTATTATTATGATGTGTCCTTCTTTATCCTCAATAACTTCCCTTCCTTTGAAGTCTGCTCCGTCTGAAATTAATATAACTACTCCTGCTTTCTTTTGATTAGTGTTAGCATAGTATCACTTTTAATTGGATTAGCATCCAATCACTTTTAATCTACATTTGTCTTCATATTTAACGTGGTTTTCCTGTAGACAAAATATATTCAGATCATGTTTTGATCCACTCTGACAATCAGTGTGTTAACTGATGTGACCACTGACATTTAAAGTGATTCGTGACAGATTTGGATTAATATCTATCATAGCCATTAGTGTTTTCTATTTGTTGCTCTTATTCGGTTTCTGTTTTTGTGTGCCACTTGTTTTCTACCTTTTGTCATTTTCATTGAGCATTTTACATGATGCCATTTTATTTTCTTTCTAAGCAAATCAATTATACCTTTTTTTCTTTTTTTACTTTTTTTAGTAGTTTTTCCTCAATTTGCAATATACAATACAACTAATCCAAGTCCACTTTCAAATAACACTATACACTTCACAGGTATGTGAATACCTTATAGTAACAAAATAATCCCAGTTATTCTCTCCTCCCTTGTATCTCAGTCTTTTAGTGAGTCTATGGTTCTGGACTATGAACTTCACAAGCGTGTGTCTGTTTTGTTTTGTTTTGTTTTTTTCCTCTGCCCCTTTGATGGAACAATATAATATAGTAGGCTGGAGTTTTGTATTTCCCTTCCCCCAGGTCAGTCAGTCTCTAATAATACCCTAGCAGGTTAGGTTCTGGTTTACTAGTTTCCCCAAAGGCAGGTCTTGTTAAGAAGAACAGTGTGCTCTGTCCTATTGCAAAATGATTTCTTTTTTCTTTTCTCCTGCTGGAAGTTTGCAGGAATTTTTCGTTGCTATTTACTGCGAGGACCTGGTTTAGCTCTGGATACATCTCACAATATTGAGGTTTCCATGAGTTTTTAACTCTCAGACTTGCCCAAACTGCAACGGCGATAATTTGTCAGCTCAGGTTTTCCTGCCCTTACACTATTTCCCAGGTTAACCTCCTTCAATAACCTGTGACTTCCTGTATTTGTCTTCCTGTATTTGTCTGTCTCTCTAATCTTAGGGGCAAAAGTTTGCCCTGTGTCCTCCCCTCTCTTACAGATGCAAGAAGAGTTGTTGATTTTTTAGTCTGTTCAGGTTTTTATTTCTTATTAGAATGGAGTGGTTCATTCCAAGCTCCTTACATGTGAAACATAAATGATTTTTGAATATAATTATAATGATTATTATTTGCACATGATATGATTGCCTATATAATACTCCATACATTTAATAAGAGAATATATCCATTTTAGAAAAAAAAAAAGTTGCATAATATATTTCAAGTATTTATAAAGGAAAGGTTTCTTGAGTAAGAAGTAAAACCCTTGAACTTTAAATATATATATATATATATATATATATATATATACACATACATACACTAGGCTACATTAAAATAAATAGTTTTAGTATATCTAGTAGTACCATAAATAAAATCAAGAAAATTAGCCCAATGCTGGAATAATACAACTGACACATATATAACCAATAAGGAATTGGTATCTAGAATATAAAAGAATATCTAAAAGTCATAAATACATAAATATCTAAAGTAAAATATGGATGCAATAAAACATGAAAATGCAATTAACACAGAAGAAATACAAATGAAAAATAACCATATTAAAAATGCTTAAATTCACTTATGTTAGGGAAATTCAAACTAAAGACACAATTACTTGGTACTTAAGAATGCAAAATTTTAAAAAGTATGACCATAATAAGGATTAACAATACTCTTTTGATGCTGTTAGAGCATAAAACTAGAATCACGAAACTGGAGAAAAAATTAACACAACCTGGTGAATATACAGATACAAGACTTTCTTGGTAATTACTATCCTATTTTCACAAATTAATAGTAACATGTGCCCCTGTACATAATTCAACATGAACATGAATATCCAAAATGGCTTTGGGGGCACTTGAGTGGCTCAGTTAATTGAGCCTCGACTCTTGATTTTGGCTTGGGTCATGGTCTCATGGTTGGTGGGTTTGAACCCCATGTCAGGCTCTGTGCTAACTGCATGGAGCCTGCTTTGGGTTCTCTCTCTTCTTCTCTCTCTGCCCCTCCTCTGCTTGTGTTCTCTATGTCTCTCAAAATAAATAAGTACACTTCGAAATAAAACAAAACAAAAACAAAGTAGCTTTGTTCGTAATACCAAAAAATAAAACAGACAAACAAACAAAAAAACTGAAGACAATGAAACTCATATTAATAGAAGAAAGGACAAGTAGAATAATATACAGCAATAAAATGAATGAAAAATGAATGAAAACCATAGGTCTCAATATGATAAATCTCATAAATAATAACTGAGCTAAAAATTAAGTTTAGAAAAATAATGTGACATCATTTGAGTCTATATTAAAAAGAAAATAGTACTTTATCATTAAAGGAGAGATAAAACTATGTACACTACTTCAGATTGGATAACTGCAAACATAATTCTGTACTACCTGTAGATATATATCCCTGTCCTTAAAAGTATGAAAGACATGCATTTAAAAAGGAATCATCAAATTCTAATTAGTAAATACCAGCTGAATGGAAGGAGGATAAGATCATGGTGGTGCTCTCCTACAGACTAAATTTTTGAGCCTCCCCCCCCATTCTTATTGAAACCTAATCCCCTATGTGATAATATCAGGAGGTTCACCCTTTGAGAGATCATGAAGACGGAGCCCTCCTGAATGGAATTAGTGCTCTTTTGAAAGATTTCCCAGAGAGCTCCCTTGCCTCTCCCACTGCATGAAGAAACAATGAAAAGATTTCTCTCTTATGAACCAGGAATTGGTTTCTCATCAGACACTGAGTCTGCATACACCTTGCTCTTTGTCTTAGCTCCAGAACTGTGAGAAATAAATGTTTGATGTTATTAGCCACCCAGTGTGTGGTATTTTGTTATAGCAGCCTGAAAAGACTAAGACAGTTTCACATATTCTTCAACTGTGGTAACAGTTTGTTTTTCAAAGGAAGTGGAAAGGCACAGGTGTTTGTTGTATCATTCACTGTATTTTTCAATACAGGAAAGCAAGGGTTGAGGAACGTTTAAATGGGGTTGAGACACACTAGCATTAAACCAAGAATTTCTCATTGAAGGCTTGTAAGGAATTGAAATGGGAATAACTTTTTCAGTATGTGATTTACTGCTATCTAATGCCGTTGCCATGTAACAGCTAAAATCACCTTGAGACTTGTAACTCATCCAATATCCCCATAATCTGGGAAACAATAGTGTGGATACAAGACTCAGAAGACCTAGGTCCTCTCCTCAATTCTATCATTACTAGATGTGTGATTTTGAGGCAAATCCTTTCTCTGCTCTGTGTCATTTTTTCCATCTATAAAATGAACTCTTATAGGTCCTTCATACTCTACAATAATAGAACTTTCTGATATTAAATTTAAGTCACTTACAGACTTCAGAAATTACCCTTTCAGAAAAGTGTTTTTAATGGGAAGAAAGTACAGATTTTTGGGAAAGAAAGGTCTAGCCATGAGGCCTGGATTCTCAGTCTTTTGTCCTCTCTGGTAGGGCTTCTTCTGTTTCTCTTGTTAAGAATATGAGAGACACAGAGAAGAGAAACATAGTGAAGTCTAACAGAAGAAAGGCAGAGAACAGCAGCAAAGAGAAGCCCAGCAGGGTAGAGATAGGTGCTCCGAGGATATTAGTGGGGGACAAGTTCTGGAATCAGCAAAGTTGGCTTTGAATCCTAGATCTCTATACACAAAAGTACATGGTCTTATGCAAGCTACCTAATCCTCAATGCATCCATTTTCTCAAATAGTCACTGAGATTCTAATACTTAGTGTACAAAACTGTTGTGAAGATTAAGTAAATCAAAAGATAAGCTAGGTTAAAAATGTCTTCTTTGGTCCCTTTACAGGGTATATATACTGGTATGCCCTGAACTGAGGAATTTTTACCTCTATTGTACTGTCAGTTCTAGCAAATTGATTCTTCCTTCTCATTTGTTGTGAGAATCAGGCTTACAGCAGGTACAGAAGACACTGCTCTTATTAATATTGTTTTTAATAACCCATAATATAATAGTGATACCAATTAATAAGGTTGAGCAGAAAAATAAATCCTAGAATGTGGTGAGTTGTGTGGGGTGCAATAAATGTTCAAAGAAAACAAATTAGGCTTTTAAATTTACATTAAAATCGAGAAGATAAACAACAAAAATGAGAGAGTAGATTGGACTGGTGCTTAAGACTGATGATAAAAGATTATTAAATAAATTAGAATGAGGCTATTAAATCACATCATTATGTTTTGGTTATTTCTGAGAATGATAATAGTTGTTACACTGTAAGTTACAGAACTAATACTGGAAAGAAAGAATTGACATTCTAGGTAGTTGATACTGAAAGAGAGGAATTATACTTCTCTATGTGTCCATATTTTTTATATGCTATGTTCCTGGAATAATTAAAAATAATCAGTTGTAATGTTACCTAAATCATGTATATGTGTGTATATGTGTGTGTGTGTGTGTGTGTGTGTGTGTGTGTGTGTGTATATATATATTTGAGAGAGAGAGCATGCAAACAAGGGAAAGGGGTAAAGGGAAAGAGAGAATCTTACAAAGGCTCCATGCTGAGCATGGAGCTTGACACCAGGCTTGATCCCACAACCCTGGGATTATGGCCAAGCCAAAATCAAGAGTCATATGCTAAACTCATTGAGCCACCCAGGTGCCCTGTTTCTTTTGAAATTTAAATGAAATAATATATGTAAAGTTTTGAAAGAGTTCTAACATTCATATTAGTTCCAATAATAAAGAGAACCTAGACATTCTCCCCAAGTCCCAAAAATCACAGGTAATTTATCTATAAAAGTTAGGATAACTGTAGTACTCACTTCATAAGGTTCCAGTGCGAATTAATGATATATGTCAAGCATTGGGAATAGCACTGACATAATAACTCACTTGGTATTATTTTCCAGTATTTTTAAATACAACTTATGAATCATTATCTATAATATCTGAGGAATCATGAAGAATGAGGTGAAGTATTTTTAGGTCAGAGTGTGTGTTAACCTTGTGATTCTTAAGAGGAAAAGATAAATTTGTTAAATATACACCAATGAATCTCATGTTAATATCCAGACCCAATTATGGAAATGTTTAGGTAAATGATGATTTGTGGACTTTTGGTAAATTTGGCATTATAAAAGTTATGTAACTCTCAATTTCACATAACTAGGTTTTCATTAGCCTGTGGAACACATGACACAGTTGTTCTTTTGAGTACCTGGTAGTGGTTCAAGTTCGGTCTCTGAAGTGAGACCACGTGATTCAAGTCCTTGCTCCACTGCCTTCTAAAAGCATTACTGCTAGTAAACAATGAAAATGTTAATCCCTCAGTTTCATCATCTGCAATATGAAAAAAATAAAGGTACAAACTATATTTTGGGGGGTGAGATTTAGTAGAGGGCCTGGTATGTCATAAGTACCCAGCAGGTATTAGTTTGTATTATTACTCTTCAGAATTATTATAAAATATTTTGATAAAGTTCCTCTAGATTTCTGAGGATGGACTGGGTGTGACATTTTTTTTTATTTTGGTATTCTTAAGTCTTTTTTGCTTCTAATTAATTACACATTACTCTGAGGTAGAGCTCTTATTTTCCTTCCTGTCCATTTTGTATGTTCATCACAAACATATATGAATAAATTTCAAAAACCTAGTTTTAAACAGAGATGGTCAGGTGGTCACCAAATATGACTGTACAGATCTGATGCTAAAGACAAATTTCATTTCATCCATTGTCTGCTTAAATTTACGATTGAATCAAAACTAGTTATTCAACTATAATCACAGAACTTCAAGGTCCTAAATACCATTTCGAAACTTGTCTTTACAAAATTCAAATGTAATTCTATGTGATTTAAATTCTATGGTGTTTCCTCCCAGTTCACCACTTGAAAAAACACCTTTATATAAAGGAGCAATAGTCCAGCCAGCAAGTATTTGAGGCTTGTACTGGAATGCAGCTAAGACTGCAGTTTATAACATGTTTAGATGACAATAGAAATTATCATCCATCTGGATAATTCAGAAACTGGGAAATTTACACTGGGATAACATATGTACACTAAAGCAATCTCCAGAAAAGCAGGAGATATGCTAGCCTTAATGTTGTGTTCAACCATAACAACAACACCTAGAAGTTTATGATATAATTGTTTAAGAAGCCCAGAGGTAGTGACTGCTTTCAATTTTTTCGACACAACTAAGATAATAATCTCCCAAACAAAATACTTTTATATTTTTTCCACTTTTATATTTACCTTTTGGTAGCCTGCTGGGTGACTAAATCAAGAACTTTTTCTCAGAAGCAAATCAAAATTGCTACGTGTGAATTTTTAATTTTCCAGTTCCAAAGCTTAGAAGAACCAATAAGCATACAATCAATTTTAATTTAAATTGAAACCCACTGCTATATTTACTGTAGATGGTCTTTCAGGGAACTGAATCTAATATAATTTCTTCACTTATCTAATCATATTGAAGGGATGTTTTGGCCAACCTGTTACAAGGAGAATACATAATGAAATAGGAAGAGATGATGTTATGTTTTACGATGTTTCATATTGTTCTGTTATTCTTCGATTGTGAGAAGTAGTGAGTCATTTGGATTAAACATGTCAGAGTGTGTAATGACTGCTGATAACAGTAGGGAAAAAAAAAAAAAAAAGAAAGCACCTGACATTGTGGCTATGAATGGAGGCATAGAGAACTGTGGGAGAGTTGTTACATAACCCCACATGCAGTGTACTTACTGCCCAGCTTTCGGGGGCATTATCAAATAAAGTATAATGTGAAGCCCCTGCCCCGCCATGAAGTATGAATATGATAGGGTATCTCTATATCCATGCTCTAACAAACTGTTTCAATAGGAAGCCAGAAAATACGTTATCCTTTTGTACTTAAGTGTGTCCTAGAGCCTTTCAGCAATAAAGTACTATACTTTATAATACTTAAAATACTATAAAGAGAGGCTCAAACTCAAAACTCCAAAAACTTTGAAGCGTTTCTAATGGAACGATTGGGTAACCTATCATTTAGAAAGAAATGATAGATGAATCAATAGATAGATAGAGACCTAGAATAAATGATGGTAGTTCTCAGTGCTTGTCATCATTGCTCACTAGACGGAGAGTAGGATTGAAAGTGTATACCTCAATGACTACATATACAATCACAGAATCATAATTCTGTTTCCTTCCCTGATTTGCTATGTACTTGTCCACAAATCACATACCTTGTAAATTTGATCATTTTCACACTGGGATTAACTGGTAATACACATAAAATGACAAAGCTATATTCATAAAATACTTCATTTATTTGAACATTTACTTTATCTGTGCACTTTGCACTTTTATACAAGAACAAAATTCTATGGAAACATTTAATTTCTTTGAAAAATAAACTTTAATTTAAAAAAAATGGGGATAGGGGCACCTGGTTGGCTCAGTCAGTTAAGCACCTGACACTTGATGGCTCAGGTCATGATCTCACAGTGGTAAGACTGAGCTCACACTGGGCTCCTCGCTGAGTGCAGGGCCTGCTTGGGATTCTCTCCCCCCCTCTACCTGTCCCCTCACTTTAGTGCCCTCTCTCTCTCTCTAAAAATAAAAAAAAATAATTTTAAAAAGTAAAAAATAGGCATATTAGGTTTAAATTAGCAACAGGCACAACTTTAAAACTACACAATGAGCTACATATCAGGCCACTTGTTTTACTCTTCTTAAAAATGATTTGAGTCACAAAAAGCTTGATTTAGGATTCTGTAATGAACCAATCTCAAGGGTTTCTACTCTCTGAAATTCATCCAGAAATTCTCTGGCATTCCCATTTCACTCTGCCACAGTTTTAACATTCCTTATCAGAGTTTTCCCTCACCAAACATCTCAGGAAACACAGTGTAGGGGAATTAAGGTGCAGTGTCTGGAGACCAGACCTAGAGCACTAAGGAAAAGGGATTTGGGAAGGGAAAGAAAGTCAGGGAAGGCTAGGGTAGATGTGAGCGCTATGTATATTTTGAATAGTTATCCTGTAATTATATTGTATTGTGGGTACACTTCATCTTGTGTTTGATATATTATTCCAGATGTTTTATTTTCAGGCAGGGCTTGTCTTAAGAAAAGTATTTCAGGGAATCTCTCTTACTCTATTCCTTTCTCCAAGTCTCATTAGGGAACTGGTTTCCAGTAACGGTGGAGTTTTGAAGAGGAAGCTGGGGATTTTTTTTCCCCATAAAGGATGTGAGGTGAGAGAAAATAGATGTTATAATTCAGCTTCGGTTATATTGCTTTTGTAGATATTGATGAAAAATGGATTTGCAGCAAACACAACTTCCTTTTTCTCTCTTTATGCTGTATAGTGGTGGGAAGGATGAGAATGAATTGGAAGGTGCTCTAAAAAAGCTTCTGAATAAATGTTACAATGTGAATGAAGCTCCAAATAATTAACTTAATTTTAGAAACAGTTAAAAAATGTACATACTGAGTGATTCTACTGATATAAAATTAGAGGCAATGCAATCTAACATACAGTATCAGAAAGCAGATCTGTGGTTTCCTGGGGACAGGGAAGAGTGTTAGGGAAGGAGAGAGAGAGGGATTACAAAGGGGCGGGATATATTTCGAGGGATGAGGAGTATGTTAATTATGGTGGTTTTTTTTGCCAATTTCACAGGCTTATACATGTATCAAAACTAATCAAATTACATTTTAAATTTATCTACTTTATTGTATATCAATTTTATCTCAGTTCAGATAAAATACAAATATTAGATACTAAAGGATTGAAAACAAATTAAAGAATAGTAGAAATAATTACAACAAATACTTTGTATGCCTGGCTTTTGAAATGTATGAAACGACCCAAACCAGAAAACTGACGCTTTTCTGTTATTCAAACACTGTTTCAAGACCTTTCACCCCCATTCCAACACCCCCAAGATATTGCTTCTCATATTAACATGAAAATACAAGTATTTACAACCAAAATCATACCGTAAATAACGTTATGAATTCAGTGGTTTAACTATGCTTTTAAAACAGTTTTTATATTTCATTTTAACATTTTAATGGCTGGTTTAACTAGTTTAAATTTATTACATATAATGATAATTGTGGATCTCTTATTATTCTACAAAATTGCCTCTACTTCTCTATCTCTTTAGCCTCTAAAATATACTCATAGAAAACCTATATTTTATTTACCTTTCTGCTATAGAACTTTTCTGTCAGACTTTCCCTAATCACATCTGAAAAGTATTTATAACTGGGTTATCAATCAAATTTTGGTAACTTCAAAACTAAAAGCCACTGAGTAGAAAATCAAACTTGCTTCAGTGTCATTTCAAATTAGGCTATTAAAGTTTCCTTCTATTGTTGTTCATATGCTTTTTTCTGTATGGTTTTTAAAGTAATGTTTTGGAGCACAGTAGGAAAATCTTTTGTCATTTCAATGTATCAGAAATAAATGTTTAAGTCGAATCATCCAAATATATAAACTTTTCATAGAAGAGGAGTGTGTGTGTGTTTTTGTGTATATAATTAAATTTTTTGCACTCTTGAATTTTGAATTTATTAGTAATTTATGGCTGGTGCTGTCCTTCCATTGGTTGCCATCAAGTCTAAAGGGGCATTCAAATAATATTCTAAAAAGATATGAGAGGTATTGACTTAGAAACTTAAGACCCATTAAATCAAATGCCTTATTGTTTAGAGCAATTTGGTCTCCTGACCAGCAAAGTTAGCATTACCTGGAAATTTGTTAGAAATGTAAATTCTTGAGTTCCACCCTAGACCTACAAAACCTCTGTGCTTTAACTAACCATCCAGGTGATTTTGATTTGCAAACT
Source organism: Lynx canadensis (assembly GCF_007474595.2). Taxonomy (NCBI): domain Eukaryota; kingdom Metazoa; phylum Chordata; class Mammalia; order Carnivora; family Felidae; genus Lynx; species Lynx canadensis. The sequence continues at coordinate 166,456,811 of NC_044303.2, forward strand.
TAGAGTCATTTTCCTAGAGGAACACCTTCACTGTCAATTTTTTTTTTCTTTTGGAAAAAAAATAGACAAGAAAATGGTAGCAATCTGTGGCAAAAATTAAGACTCTGGTCTCAATGGAGAACTCGTACCCACATGCATGTGTGCACTCACCCACACAGATCTTCACAATTACCAAATACAAAGTAAGAATCTTTTTAATGTTTGTTGCCAAGGGCAGGGACAATTACTTTCTCATTCAGGATTTGAACTTAATCATTGTTTGCCTTTGACATTTTAATAGATTAAACTTGAATGAGAATCTCGAAGCAGCAATTCCAAGAGTTCAGCCTAAAAGAATTCATCTCATTGGGAAGATATCTAAGCAACACAAAGTTTGTCTCAGATGAAATACACAAAAAAGAAAACTTCCACCGCTTCAAATTTCGACAGTTCTTTTTCAACAATGCACGGTAAAAATGCAGAACACGGAGGTGAAACAATTGGAACTCATATCAGAATAGATCAGCATGTTGCAGAGACTGAGAAAATACTACAAGCTCCCAGCTGGGAAAACTTGTAATTGCAACCAGCCAGAACATTGATATAGAGATAGCAAAATTACTAACAAGGGAAAAAGAAAATTTAGGAGACAAATAGAGGAAGCGTTTTCCTATGTATGACAGGAACCCTAGTAAATATGACAAAGTGCTCGTCAAGAGCAGAATGTTGAACTGGCGTGAAGAAAATATAAAATTGATTACTACAATGACAAGCCACATAAAATGCCATAATAACAGCACAGGAACTCATTTCAAATAAAAGTGAAATAAAAACACTCTCCCAAATTAAGGGGGAAAATGTGAACAAAACTAAACTTCTTGCTTTGGGCAATTCTGTAACCATTGTCAAAAGCAATCAAGACTAATGGTAACATTATCATAACAGAAGAATGCTTATGGCTCTAGGGATTTCTTCAATATACACATCTATAGCCCCGGCTCCAGTAACTTCGGAAAAGCAGCAATCTAGGAGCTAATACCCCATTACAGTAGAATTTGAACAAAGCTATGTCATGAATTCATTTCTAAGCCAAGAAGTACCTCTGCCTTGATTCAGGCATACCAAAATACAGGAAGACAGAAATATACTTAGGTTAACATATTCAGGACATTATACATATTGATGTCAACTCAAAAATTTATCACTGTAGTTGGTTATTACCCATGAAGTTTTGTTCTAAAGTCTGAGAATTAAAGGGATCGGGGAGACTCTAGATCTCATTTGCAATGGTTATCCCAGAAAAACTGTTCAGCTGCAAAAAAACAGGAGGCACTCTAAGTGATGCTAAATAAATAAACAAAAGTCTGGGGAATATGAGGACTCATATTATACTTAGAACCGTTTACTCTAACCAGCCAGACTCTTTTGGACAACACACCCATGTTAGAAGAAAACCATGGTACAGTTTCCAGGCAAAGGGTATATAAAGCACTTTCAAAGTGCACAGAATAATTCTCACCCATGATACGTGAGATAGTTCTCATTGAGAGAGGTGCTCCTAGGGGTCAACATTCTCCATGATTCAAAAACCAACAAATTGGGCAGTAGCCAGGAAATGAATAAGCACAACTGTGTGGGATCCTGGCACCTCTGTAGAGAGAAGGCCTCTGTGAATTAAACTATGTTCTCCACTACCTTACCTTTTACACTATTATTCATGCTGCCCTCCACCCACATTTCTCTCTCACATTTGGTGCCTGTTTTTTTTTTTTTTAATTTTGTTTTGTTTTGGTGAGGCTATTCCATCTACTTTCCACAAGCATAAGAAAACAATCCACCACAATGGTTAGGTCTGCTGACATTTAAAGATACAAAATTCTAAATACAGGTTTATCTACAGGCAGTTAGATATTGTGAGGGTACAGAAAACCATTCTGTTATTGTTCACGATGTATCATTTTCTACCATTTATTTTTTTTTAAACAATGCACATATGTTTGTAACTGAAATGAAATATTTTATGGTCACATTAAGTATTCAATATTCCTTCTCAACTTTATGAATCCATGTGATCTAAAAAAAAAGTCCCGTGGTAAAGACTAATCAAAAACATTTTTTGACAAAAAGCATAAGATAATAATAAAAGAAACAAATACACAGGAAAATATGTCCTTATCAAAATAATGTATTAAAACAAAACACATATATTTATAATAAGATGTTGAGTATGATTAAATCTATTTTCATTCCTTAATGGTACTTTTGACTACCCATCTTTGCCTCTGAAATGAAGATACTTAGATTTTTTTTATAAATTTTTCTTAAATGTTTACTTATATTTGAGAGAAAGAGACAGTGTGTGAGTGGGGGAGGGGCAGAGAGACAGAAACAAAATCTGAAGCAGGCTCCAGGCTCTGAGCTGTCAGCACAGAGCCTGAGGTGGGGCTTGAACCCACAAGCCAAGAGAACATGACCTGAGCCAAAGTCCACGCTCAAATGACTGAGCCACCCCGGTGCCCCAAGATACTTAGATATTTTAGAAGATAAGTTTGATGCCACAGATCTTTTCCCCACCGTGTTCAATGTCTTTTTGTTTTTCTGGATTATAATTTACTCCTTCCATATGCCACCATTTTTCTAAACACAGAGGAAGGAGAATATATATGAAAAACCAGGGCTCTCTATTCTGTTTGCTTCTCTCTCATAATTTCACATATTTGAAAGAGCTCAGTTTTTTCCCTGTTGACATTCATATGCATATAGTACCAACATTTTGGAATACTTGAGTTTCTTTCATTCATCCTGATACCCTATTAAATGATCTATTCCTTCTTCTTCCATCCAAATTAACCGCTTTGTGTATTGTCAACTCCGGGGTCCTCCCAAAAAACCCTACGGATTTGGATGACAGCAGAGCTTTGGAGTCAGGCAGGAGATCTCCTCCCAATTATCTCAAACATAACCAATGTTCACTTCAAAAAGTTCAAACTATATGAGCCTCAGTTACCCATTCACAGACCAGAGTTAATGATAAAAATTTGTGAGAATTAGAGATGCTTCATTCCATACAGAGAAAAGAGAGATGCATGACTTAAAAATATCTGAGAAGCATTACAAAAACTGACAGTATTAAGTACAATGATACTTAAATATATTAAGAAGAAAGACTGGGAGACATCGGTGAAGTGGTATGCATTTATAAACAAAATTAAAAAAATTATAAAACTTTAAAAAAAAGTAATATGACACATGATATTATCTGACCACAATGAATTACATTAGATATTAATAAAACATGATAAAACAAAGGGAAAATTTTGAGAACAACTCATTTAGTTGTCTGGGTCAAGGAAATAAAATCAGTGGTACCTAAAAAATATTTAGAAACTGATGAAAATAATATCAAATATAAAATTAATAAAATATGAAAAATGTATAACTGCCAAGAAATTTTATAACTAAGGTAATTTCATTGAATAAGTTATGTTAAAAAGATAAAGTAATCTATCAGACAAAAAGCTGGAAGAATAGTAGTAGTAAAATAAATCCAAATGAATAAGATGTAGGAAACCATTAGGATGAATTTAGGAATTGCTACATTAAACAATTAAATATTAGCAATTAAAGACAGGTTTTACAAATGACTATGGACAAAGATACATAATACAATGACTCAACAAAGACTCACCAAGGTTCCCAAAGGGTATAAAATCTTAAACAGTAAATTCAAGGAGAAACAATATTTTGACCTATCAGCTTCAGATTCTTGGTGAAAACATAGCCTGATCCAAGAAAATTCCTGAAGTCCCTCTTGGTAAAACCAGAATAGCAATTAGTGTCCGACATATCTCCAGAAGAATGCCACCAAGTTCACCAATGAACTATAGAGTTTATCCCACAAAATATACAGTTTATGTATTGAAAATATATTATTTAAAATGTTGATATACTCTGGGGTGTCTGGGTGGCTCAGTCAGTTGAGTGTCTGACTTTGGCTCAGGTCATGATCTCATGGTTCATGGGTTCCTGCCTCGTGTCGGGGTCTGTTGCTGACAACTGGGAGCCTGGAGCCTGCTTCAGATTCTGTATCTCCCTCTCTCTACCCCTTCCCCTCTCATGCTCTGTTTCTAAAATAAATAAACATTAATTTTTTTTTAAATGACATACTCAAACAAGAGGAAAGACAGAAAATCACAAAAGTAAGAAAGATGAATACATAAATCCAAAATACAGACAAAACCTTTTTTGTTCAAACTGTTTAAAATTACACAAAGCGTGGGGCACCTGGGTGGCTCAGTCAGTTAAGCAACCAGCTCAGGTCATGATCTCACGGTTCATGAGTTTGAGCCTGTTGTTGGGACTGCAGCTGACAAGCACAGAACCTGCCTGGGATTCTCTCCCCCCCCACCACCTACCCCTCTCCCACTCACTCTCTCTGTCTTTCTCTCAAAAAAAAAAAAAATACAGAAAGCACACTTAATAAAATCATAAATTCAAACAATAAGATGTATAGAATAAAAATCAATGCAAACATACCCCTTCACTGACCCTCTATCTACATCCTTATTCCAAATCTAAGAATGCATTCCAATGAAACAATTATGAGACTGTACAAAAATAAATCAAAAGAACAATAATGCTAAAAAAAACCCAAAAAATATATACGTGTATCTTACATAACAGTGCTAAAGAAGGATATTACTTTAAGACCTAGAGGAAGTGATATGATGCCTCTTGATTTTCAAAAACTATTTTATAACCATATCTTTTTATAAATTGATTTATAGATTACTATAATAAATATATATAACCAAAACATGTAATTTTACTATATATAACAAAAAACATAAAATTTTATATATAACCGAAAACATAACCAAAACATATATATAACCAGAAACATAGTTTTACTATATAGTTCTATATACAAATATAAACATAAATATATATATATATACACACACACACACACACACACAAACATATAGAACCATATATATATATAAGTATATATGTGTATGTATATGAATGTAACTGCATGAAGATAATCATACAAGGTAAGAGATTCAATGTCCCTGTCCTTCCTGGAGGGAAGAAAACCTCCTTATCTTTCAAGGTACCACAGAGATGTTCTGCTGCAGCTGACTCCTTCTTTCAGATCCTTTCAAAAAGCATAGGTGGTGTGTGGGAGCCCAAGGATTAGTGGGAAGTTGTTTCTATTCACCAGAATACTCTGGAGTCTCTGGAAATGTTTGTGCCAGCCCACTGCCCCTTAAAGCAAGGAGTATCAAAACCAACACATTTTTAACCTTAGTTGAGGATAATGTAAATGTAGGTCACTTAGGGTAAATCTTCCTGGTGTTACAGCCACTAAGAACTTGGATTTCCTGCCTATATTAAATGTCAAATATCTAGGAATTTGTAAACAATAATGAAGAATTCATACAGCAAAATTCTACACAGATTTAAATGATATATTACGAAGCAATCTACAAATCAATGTATAAAAAGATACGGTCATTAAATAATTTTTTGAAAATCAAGAGGCATCATATCACCTCCTCTAGATCTTAAAGTAATAGCCTTCTTGATCACTGTTATGTAAGGTACACCTATCATCTCTAATTCCAGCCATCATTGAATTGCGGCTTTCAACTATGCTAAGAAATGATTAATGAGTCCCAGATTTGGTAATTTAGCCAGATTTTGGATTAGTGGGTTTTTTCTAACCATATTATTTTAGTTTTCACTTTATTTCCAAGGAGTATGATAAAAATTAAATGTTAATATTTGTGATTCACTTTACAAAATAATCATATTTCTGTATCAGTGGAGAAGGTGCATTTTGCCAAAAGGGAATTGCACTATTTGGTGCTTTATATACATACTTTCATTCAACTGACCAGACAGATTTTTGAGGAAAAAGTTATGCAATTTTAATCAGTTTACACATACGATTTAGCCATAAATTAAGAAGTCTAATTTTCTAAAGAAAGTGTTCTTAAATATGCAAACTGGACAGGAACAATGCTTTTTGATACAGTTTTCAGTAGATCATTAACCTAGCTAATTAATACAAACTTATATTAAACACCTACTAAGTTTAAGATACTGTGTTTCATATTAGGAACAATGAATGAATGCAATGTGATCTTTATCCTCAAGGAGTTTAGAGTCTAGTAAAATTGAAGAGAGGTACAAACCTATCTGTAATACAAAACAGAATGTGCTAAGTATTTTGAGAGCTTTACAAATTGCTGTTACAGCACAGACTGTGCCCTTTGCCAATTATTTCCAGCTGGGAGGATTAGGGAATGCTTTAAGAAAAAAGGAGTACCAATCATGAAAGTTGAGCATGCTTTGGGCAAGTGAAAATAAGGGAAAGGGACTCTAGTTTGAGCAGAAAGTTTAAAGTGGGGATCAGGAGCAGAAATCATTTATATGCTCTTAAAGAGCAGGTGACAGAAGAAGTATTTCTGGGAGACAGGGTTGAAAATGTAAGTTGAGACATGATTAAAAGGAAGCTCTCTTGCATTTAGTCTTGCAAAATTGCTTCAGAAAACACTTCGTATCTCATTCTTTTCTTTTATTACTTGAAGTGAGTTGCATTTACGGAAAACATTTCCAGGCACGGGTTTCATTGATATTGTTAGGTCTGCACTGTCTTGTTCTGTACTGATAAATAAATCCCAACTAAGAAATATTAAAATAAGATTCGCAAGTACAGACTGAAGATTTATGATTCCTAACACCTAGCAGCTAATTTTAAAATTACTTTCTTCAGACCAGTTCTGATAATTTGCCAACTTTCTTCAGACTAACTCTGATACAAAATTTTACTTGTGCAGAATTCTGAACTTGATGTCACCCAGTATTTTATTTACTATTCTTTTTCTGAAAACAAACTTCTGGAACTGAACTACTAATTTAGTCAACGCATCACTACTGTTACCTAAGGTGTTTCATATGCTACACAAGCTGCTTCTAAGCTTTCAGTCACAGAGACCAACATTTCCAACCTGGTAACTCTTCAGTAATTCTGATGCAATGGAATTTTCCTCTATTTTCCCTGTGAAGTACTGGAAATGTTTCAGGTCTTATTACCTCATCAATTGTCCTCCCAACCCCATAAAATAATGAAAAACAAAACAGTTTTTCATAGGCCTTCATTGTAATTGATTCTCCAGGGTATCTTTGCATTGCTCCATTAAAATGGTGTTGTTGCTATGATGGTATTTCTCAGCAGGGAGGTTCTAAATAACTGATTAATATGTAAAGCAGTAAAAATGTAATTTTTGCTGTTAAATTAGCCAGTGAACAGGACCTCAAAGCTGCTGAAACAAAACAGAACAAAATAAAATGTTTAAGCTATTCTCTGACAGAATATCATCTAAGACGCATACTAACACACTAGGTAGCCAACATGTATTCATAGCATTGTATGGTATAACCTATCAATACATAAATCACTATCAAATTCTCTATGTGGCTTTTAATTTTGGGGTATACCAAAGTGCTTTAGAATTTAGGACAAAGTCCTGAATGTTGTGTTACTTCTTTAAAGTGAGGGTTAAGAGACATCTATAATAAATCTTATCTTACTTAATCCTTTTATTTGTAGAACTCTTTTCAATCTTGATAGATCTATAAAGCATTATTATGGTCTATTTTCTAATTTCTTCTTAATGTCTTATTTATACTGTTAAGAGAAAAAAGAAGAGTTGAGACCAGATGGTTTCCTTATTGTCCTGACTGACCAAACAAAATCAAACATAACTACTGAGACAAACAGAATAAGGAAAAAGCACATATCAACCTTCCCAACCCATATGTTCTAGATATCCTAGTTTTGCCAGAGGTTTCTAACAATATAGCATATGCTGAGAAAGTGTTTTCAGAAGAGAAGCCAACATGATCCCCCCTCCTGATGCCCCCAGTGGCTTCAGCACATGCACACAGGCCCTTTCGTGAATTCTTCACATATGCTTTCTGGTTTCCTCACTGAACAAGCACCAAATCACTGGAGATTTTATGCCCAGTGACTTCTCACCAGGCAGATTCTAATTTGGCAATGAGTTTAGGGTTCTCCTGGTGAGAAATCTGCTTCTGGCAGAAGCGCCCTCATTGATGTAGGGAGGTGTTTCCGCCCATGGCTCTGTTCTCTTTATACCAGGCATGAGATCACATCTGTTCCTAGGGCTCTAAGCCCAAGGGACCTCTGAGCGAAGAATTACCACAGAGAACTCTGCGTTTTCTGGGTAAATGCAACCTCTTCCCTGTGTCAGAATGAATGCTCCTCGTTGCCTAATGACCCTGACATTTTATTTTCTTCTAGCATGAAATTTTACCTGAGATGTATAAAATGATATTCTGTATAAGAGAAAACAGTATAAATTACACTGTGGCACTTCATGCCATGTAGAAAAGTACATAGCAGACTTCTCTTGGGGTAATGTGACTCCAAAATCAGCAAGATGAGGTATTTTGGAAATAAAGACAATATCAAGAAAAAATTTAAGAATGAATAAGAAAATGTTTGCCTTGTCTATTAAATTTTTTCTCTGTATAATGAATTATTTTAATCATAAAAATATTCTTTAAATTTTTAAAAAATGTTTACCTATTTTTAAGAGAGAGAGAGAGAGAGAGAGAGAGAGAGAGTGAGCAAGGGGCCTGGGCAGAAAGAGAGAGGGAGATACAGAATCTGAAACAGTCTCCAGGCTCTGAGCTTTCAGCACAGACCCTGACACGGGGCTCGAACTGACAAACTGCAAGATCACGACCTGAGCTGAAGTTGGATACTTAACTGACTGAGCCACCCAGGCACCCCAGTCATAAAAATATTCTTGAATCAACTTTGAAACTCAGAATGTGTGAAGTTATTTAAAAGTTGTGTGAATTCCTCTGATACTCTCCCCTCCAAAGAACCCTGTGTTTCAACCTCTGTATGTTGAACACTCAATAGAAATTTCTGGCTTCATCTGAACAAAAATATTTAGAAAGTAACATCTTTGTTTTATGTTAAGTCAGCCTATAATTTTTAGGAACGTTCCTAAAAGGAAAATTAAAAAGAAGAAACTCATTTCTTTTCAAACTGTTAGGATAAATAGTGTCTCCAACAGCTGGTACCACATAGTGTTCCTAATCAAATCACTGCAAATATTTCCAATTCTCCATTTATTGTTGTACATGAGACAAGTGAATAATCCTTCCATTTCATTCCATTAAAGATACTTTGAATTTCCACAATATCAGGTACTGGGCTAAGCCTTTCCTTCAAGACCTCTTTATGAATTAGTAACCACTTGAAACATACCCTTCTCAAAGACGGAGACAATAGTTTATGCCGATTCTTTGCATGCTTCATTTAAATAGTTTTGTATGTGTGTGAAAGAAAGATAGAAATATTTCTGAGAGAAATGGCAGACAAAGACTCAGCTGTGTAGTATGTGCGTGCAGCCTGTGGCTATTTTACAAGGAAATCTACCAGTTCTCAATAATGTGAAAGTCTTCTTGAGAGGCGCCGTGGCACAGCAAGTCACTGAACCAGAGAAATTCAATTTGCCTACTGTAAAGTCTGTTTTGTCTGTCTCAGAAAGCTCTAATTCAATCCAAAATTACTTTCTAGAAGCAGTCACTCTGGCCAAGGAAGGGTGTTCAGGGTCTGCAATAGGACAGAATACACTGGGCTAAAACTGTCAGAAAGCATTCAGCACTGCTTCTCACTCTTGGGATGTGAACCACAGACCCACCTGGAGGTCACTGATCTCTCCATGTTTTAGATCTATGTATATCTGTGATTGAATAACCTTTAGGTAACTTTTATCCTTGATCTAAGTTTACTCTAAAAGTGCCAAGGCAAAAATGGGAAACAGGGAAGATGGTTAGATTAATAATATGTGGATGGGTAAGGAAATACAATTCTGCTTGAATTCTATGAATCACATATTATTTACAGGTAGCTTTGAACATGCCTAGAGAGTTTTGAAATAGCACTCTAATGCATAACTTTGCGGTTTATCATCGGGCAAAGAAACTAACATTAGTTCATATGAACTAATTCAAAACATAATTTTTCCCATAAATTTCATAGTTAAATTTATGTTATCAAAACTTGGGAGACTGTGTCAAATATCACAAATCATTGTCTAGAAATTATGACACTACTTGCCTATGATAATATTATTAATTTATCACACTGTCATGGTAGAGGTTATGAGATATTCCTAATTCTTCAATCATTAACTAATTATCTGTCACATTCCTTAAAAAATAAAGTAACACAATTTTTCAGTTCCATATCAAAATTCATAAGTGATAAAGAATCTTAGATAATTTAGGCTCTCTGGAATCTCATAAGGCATTATAAAATGAGTTGAATTTGAGGACATTAATACCGGTAAGATTTTAAAAAGAACGTGTCCATTAAATAAAGGGTTAAAAACTGAAACGATATGATAAAAATGTACCCAAGGCTTTTTGCCAAGGGACAAAATAATTTGCCAAATACTGTATAAGAATATAAAGATGGGGGCTTGGCAAACATCTTCAAGACTCTGGTAAAGTATTTTTTAATAAATAACTAAAGGTATTTTCACTTTTTAGTATTTGTAGCCAAATGTAAGAAACTATTAATTAATTATTTTTTAGTGTTTACTAATAAAATGCAATAAGATTATAGTTCTTATGATCATTCATAAACTTTAGTATGCAATAAATCCCTGGACATCTTATTTTTTTAAATGTAGATATATGGGACTGACTCCCAGTGATTCCAGTTCACTGGGCTGGAAGCAGATCTTGGCACTAAAAGCTAACAAGCAATCTAGTAATTATGATGCAGGTGATTATTTGAGTACATTTGAAGTAAAAGAAAATCCTGCCATACAAATATCTAAAACCTATCTGGGAATTATTTTTTTAATGCCTAAAATACATACACAATGATCTTTTCATTATATGGATATCTTTAAAAGTGATGTGAAATATTTTTAAATTTACTTTTGGGGAGGTGAAACTAGTCAATGAAGAAAGAGACTGGAGGTTAAAAAATAATCTATCCTTAAAACGCAGGATTTAGTTTTTTAACAGTCCTTTGCCTTTTAATAGGAAACTTTTGGATTTGTAGCAGTAGAGACATTCTTGTTACATAGAGTCCTGATTTCATGACTCATTTTTCTACAACCAAATCTCAACAGGGGTGCATGACTGGCTCAGATAGTATAACATGTGACTCTTAATCTCAGGGTTGTAAGTTTGAGCCCCTCTATGGAGATGGAGATTACTTAAAAAAATCTCAACATAATCAATGATTTTATCCATCTTCAGTGAATAATATGTTTCAGTATTCAGAGGAAAATTCTTGATCATAATCATACTTTCGATTTGAGAAGCATGAAGCCGTCAAGTGTTCTAGATTTCTATTTTAAACATTCTTTATTTTGTTCAGCTAACAACTGTGAGATGAGACTACATACCTCAGGAGAAAAATATTTTTTTAAGTTTCTAGTTATTCTAAAAATGAAAAGGAAGTATATGTGCTGGAAAATTATTAGCACAATTGCATATACTTTCCTGACACAAATTTAACAAAAGAAGTACATTAGCATTTCTTCATGTTTTAAAAATCAAAATTTTGTATTTTGAGAAAAAGAGAATTCAAGTGAGGGATGGGCAGAGAGAGAATCCCAAGCAGGCTCCAAGCTGTCAGTGCAGCCCATCATGTGGCTTGACTTCACCAACCACAAGATCATGACCTGAGCCAAAATCAAGAGCTGGATGCTTAACTTGACTGAGCCACCCAAGTTTCTCTGTATTTCCTCATGTTTTATTGAAATTATTTACTACTCCAAGTATTTTCTATGGTGAAAAACAGATGAGAGTTAATAAGCTATCTAGGTTCTCTGGTATCTGATAGGGCCATTATAAAATGAATAAATTTGAGAACACTAAAAACTTTACGATCTAACATAAAAAGAATACTTCCATTAAATAAGGGGTTCAGGATTAAGAAACAATATGACAAAATATACTCACTGTGGGACTTTGCCAAGGGACAAAATAATCAACCAAATAGAAATAGGTTTACTAGGAAATTCATGAAATTAAATTTTGTGCCTTCTTCCTTTCATGAGCCATTTCTAAGGTTTCCTTTTTCCCATTCTATATAAATTGCATACTTTAATTTTTGTCTTTTTCCACAGGAGGGTTGCCAAATTTTGATTTTTCAGGATCCAAGATTGTGTCCACCCCTGCATTTAAAGATACATTCTTAGAGTTGAAAGAAAAGAACAAAGTGCATTCCTCTTTGTCTCCATTCTGATAGCTCTTATTCTATAGGAGCCATTAAAACTTTTCTTCTTCAACATGGAAAACAGTATTTTGTATGTGCATACGTTCAAACCAGAAGAAGAGGGAGACAGTTCTTTAAGAAAGGGATGAATTTGTCATTATTTTAATCATGTGCCATCATTTCAGCCCTGCAAAGCTGGGGTTATGATGATACCAGTGAGGGTTACAAGGGAGGTGTCAGCTGGGTTCAGTTCGTGTTAACCAACCTGCCATGAGATGCTCATCTCTGAGGGAATCCTGCCTTTGTGCTTCCTTAAGTTCCACTGGAGCCTGCATGAGGTGACATGTCATATGCATTTTTCAACCTATTTCCAAAGGCTAGATTAGCAACTATAAAAAGATATTACATGCCTTTAGGGTCTCTGTGATAACAATAAGACTTGGGAATGGAGAAGGTTTTAGCTGCATCCTTAGTAAGTCACGCTGACCTTCCATTCTAGCAAATTCCTGTTATGCTCCTGCCCTGACCACTTCCCTTATTTTCAATCTTAGAAAAACATGCAAATTGAAGTACAGTAAAAATCTACCTCATGAGAAAGAGAGTTGCAATGAAGCTAGGTGAAGTAGGGGCGACCCACCTGGAAAGTAAAAACAGAAACAAAAAACTGCTGCTGAAAATAAAAACAGGTAAAAGTTTTTAGTTTAGCTTTTTTATTTTTGTTTTAAACAGGAAATCAACCACTACAATAAACATTTCTCTAAAAGCACGGTATAAAGGAAGATGATTAGCTCTGGGACTGGATTTTTAAATTGTTTAAACCATTAAGTTGATCGAGTTCAGTAAATGTTTTCATCCCAATCCATATTATAATCTATGTGATTAGTGAAAAAGAACTGCTCGCAGCTCAGACAGAAACAAAAGTTATCAGATCATATGAATAATTTGCTTCTACAATTCCAAATGGTTTAAAATGTGATTTCAATCATTTAGCTATTTGCATTTGTATGCATGGCCACATACATAAAAACTTAAATATTTAAATAAATGTTTACTTAGCAGAATTTGAGTATTCTAATGGTCTATTCTGCACTTGTCATCTGCTAGCTGCTTTCCTGCCTCTTACATCCTCTTTAATAAAGGGGTTTGATTTTTACAATTGAACTTTTGAAGCAATGGGACTCATTTTGACACTGAGAAAGTCACTTACATTTTAGAAGCCTGACTTTTCTCATCTATAAAATGAAGGACTTATGTTACTTCTGATAGTCAGTCTAGATTTAAGAATATGTACTTTTGTGATTTTTTGAAATCTTCAACTTTAGCCAGCATACTACAGCAACTACTTAGTATTTGTGGAAAGGATGATGTCTGTTAAGAGCAATTTTTGGTCATCTATTTTGTCTTCCAATTGTTCAACACTTTGTCCCTTTTGTGTGAATTTTGCCAGTTCAGGGGGAAAAGAAAGAGAAGAAGAAGTAGAAGTGGAAGGAGAATGAGAAGGAAAAAAAAATGAAAATAATGGAATGAAGATAAGTGGAGGGAAAAGAGGGAGAAATATTCTTGCCATTTTAGTATTATTAACTACTCTATACATCATATATACATACATATATATATGTGTATATATGTGTGTGTGTGTATATATATGTATATATATATGTGTGTGTGTGTGTATATATATATATATATATATATATATATATATGATATTATTATTCAACTCAATCTGGGTACAAGAAAATCATTAGAAAAAAAGACCCTGAGGGGCGCCTGGATGGCTCAGTCGGTTGAGCGTCCGACTTTGGCTCAGGTCATGATCTCACGGTTTGTGGGCTCAAGCCCCGCGTTTGGCTCCTGCTGACAGCTTGGAGCCTGGAGCCTGCTTCTGATTCTGTGTCTCCCTCTCTCTCTGCCCCCCCCTGCTCATGCTGTCTCTCTCTGTCTCTCAAAAATAAATAAATGTAGAAAAAAATTAAAAAAAAAAAAAGAAAAAAGACCCTGAGTTGAGAAATCAAACTGAAACATAATTTGATAGGACCTTAAAAAGCCAATGAAAAAATACACAACATTATCCAATTGCAATGAAGTTTTGGTTTCTGGAGAAATAGTTTCTAGAACTGATTTTAATAATTGATGACCTAATTTATATTTTTTGTCCTCCTCTTCTTCCTGAAACTCCAGTGTGGATGAGAAAATTGGCATTCAGTCAAATTGACTAGAAGTAATCCCTTTGATTTTAGGTGACAGCAAAAAAAGAAACTCAGTTATTTGTGTTTATTCTCATATGTCCCCTCTTTCTTATAAATACATGACTATAATTACCATAGTAGTTATCAACTCAAAATATAGTTTTCTGTCTCTCGCATTAGTTGATAAATTTTGAAGATTGATCATATTTTACCTAGTTGTCTGGGCTAGTAAATATATTTGTTTTTAATGGCTATTGAATAAATGAATTAATAGACTAATAGCCATTTTGATATAACAATACAAATTACTAGCATTCAATTTAGATTATCAGGTTAGAGTGTATGTTTGGTAATATATCATCTCCATTTGAAGTTATTTTATACCTCCACAAATTTGTTGGTGGAAAGTAAAAGTATATTTGAAGTGTCATATTCTGTTAGAGCTATTTTTAAAATGAAACTATGTATACTTCATTCTCAGTAGTAATTTTTAAGGTGCTATGCCTAACTTTTAGAGGAAACTAATATCCAAAGAAAGTGTATATAAATAGAACATGATACGTTTTCCTTATAGTTTTGTAATCAATTCTTGAATGAAAAGTGCCAAAAAACTTCCTTGAGAAGAAAATTCTTTTCCCAAGAAAAAGAGAAAAATAGATATAGTTTACAACATGTATATAGCTTTACAGTATTATAAAATCGGAATTCACACATGTAATTATCCTAAATCTTTTCTTCTGCATTCATTTATATTATTTATATTATTGTATAAATACCCTTTATTGTTTCAGTGTACAAAGGCAGATCTTTTACATACACTACAGAGAGTGAGAGATGTGTAGAAAATAGCGAAGCTAATGGCTCAAATAGAAATCAAATTATTAAGAAATTTGTTCTATTACTCTCGTGTTCTTTCTTTCAAGAGAATACACGCAATGATTACAGAAAACAAAGGTTCTTCAAATTGTGATACAGAGTGTTATTTATGGATCCTTGATTCAATACTGACATGGAACTCCAGAGTCTAATTTTTGGAAAATTAAGGGATGTTTCCCTCAGTTAATTAAATTCATCTTACTTTCTTACTTCTATCTCTCATTCACTTATTTTCTTTTTTAAATTCTGTAAGAGCAACAATAAAAATATCAGCCTATAGTTTTCTTGAAATAAAATGATAGTTGGGGCGCCTGGGTGGCGCAGTCGGTTAAGAGTCCGACTTCAGCCAGGTCACGATCTCGCGGTCCGTGAGTTCGAGCCCCGCGTCAGGCTCTGGGCTGATGGCTCGGAGCCTGGAGCCTGTTTCCGATTCTGTGTCTCCCTCTCTCTCTGCCCCTCCCCCGTTCATGCTCTGTCTCTCTCTGTCCCAAAAATAAATAAAAACGTTGGAAAAAAAAATTAAAAAAAAGAAATAAAATGATAGCCTAAGATTCTAAATGTGCGTACTGCCTGCTAACTTTTATGAGATCTTCAATAGAAACTGTTAGATTTTGAAGAAGAACTTTGGCCATGCATTTTCATTAACTAAGTTAGAGTCCAGCATACTAATTTTCTTTTGAATCATTCATTCTAAGAAAGTAAACTAGTAAAAGTAATATTACAACTTTCAAATGCAGTAAGTCTCACTCTGTTATTCTCTTCTACTACCTCTCTTCTTTCCAATAATAATAAAAAAATCCCTTTGAAAGGCACTCACTTCCAAAAGCAAACTAAAAATGCAATATTAAAGATCTGAAGACTTCTCTTAAAGACTTCACTCATAGTATGTTACTTTTCTTTTGGTGGATATTAGAGGCCTACTGAAACTCTAAACTACTTGTCTTTCATTTTCTCAAAAGAACAAATGATCACTAAACTTTTTTTGTCATTTGTGTTTTAAAAAAGTGCACAACTATTTATAAACACTTTGGTCTTTCTGATTTTTTGAAAGTGGAACAAAACATAGAATCCAGCTCCTAGCACAGTAACTGGCCCCTCAAAGAAGATTAATATTATAATTGAATAAATAAAATATTGAATAAACATCGTACTATGCTTATCTTCCACACCAAGACTGTTGGCTTTATTTATTTATTTATTTACTTATTTTTAGTTTTCTAACTGTATTGAGATATAATTGACATATGACAATGTGTAAGATTAAGATGTATAACAAGCAGATGTGATACACTTATCTACTGCAAAATGATCGTTAACATATTGCCAGCTAACACCTCCATCATTTCATGTAATTACCATTTCTTTCTTCTGGTGATACTTAATATATACTTCCTCAACTTTCAAGTATCTATTCTTAACTTTCAATTATATAATACAGTAGTATGATGTGTAATCACCATATGTACATTATTTGTTTAAGTTTTTATTTAAATTCCAGTTAGTTAATATACACTGTAGTTATTAGTTTCAGGTGTACAATATAGTGATTCAACACTTCCATACAAACCTTTGCGCTCATCACAAGTGCCCTCCATAAGTCCCATTACCTATTTCATCTGTCCCTCACCAACCTCCAATCTGGTAACCATCAGTTTGTTGACTTTAATATACCTCCTTTTCAGAGAACATACTCTGAAATTTGAAACTCTTTTAGCAAATGGTGTGTTTTGGTTTGTAATGTGTCATTTCTATTCCTTATTTGACTCCTTCAATTAGTAGGTGTACAAAGATCAACAAGGGGAAAGGAAAAACCCATTTATATTCTGTCTATAAACAAATAGCTATTCTTATGTCTTTACAAGGATCTAGAGGAAAGTTTTCTAGTAATAAATCAGGTCATTATAGTATGTATGCAATTTATACCATTAAATTGGTATTTATGATACTATATGATAGTGATGTTTTATGGAAAGTGTAACATACACTTTTCCTTAGTGTTCATTCAGTGGGAAAGGAGGGTTTAGAAAGACACGAAGCAAGAATACTTAGTTGCTTGAGATACTGAGGTACTTCAGGAAATAAGGGAGTTCCATTTATTAGTTATCAATGACACTATCTTGTGGTTTGCTCCTTATTACCTTAGTTGATTTGCATCACTTAGAAATCCTCCTCTCAGACAGGATATGTTCCCTGCCTCATCGCTTGTTAAGAAGATTTCCACCGCATTTGCCTTATGTAAGGACCAAGGGGTTTCGTTCCTCAGAGAGAGCTTGCTATTTATTAGACTATGGTTGGTTGCGGCCTTGTCATTTGAAGTCTGGATGTTAGAAGTTATTTTTGTCTAAGAATATGTTCACATCTGAGTTCAAGGGAAAAATATCTTTCACAGGAAGAAACATCTAACCCTTCACAAAGATTTAGATATATTATCTAAGACTGTTCTTCCCTCTCTCAATGATCCTCAAGACATGTTACTTTACAACCTCTCTATTCCTGGGGTTGCACACCGTAAGTCCACCAGGACTTTTTTTTTTTCCTACTTGTTTTGTGAGGCACTTCATAGGCCTTTTCAAAAAAAAAAAGTCCTCCATTGGAATATTTTCTCTTTGCCAATTTCTTTTGCTAGATGTATTCTTCCTAACTCTCATTGTGGAAATCCTATGGTAAATACTGAATTTTGTAAATTGACTCTTCTTTCCATATATTTTCTATTTTGTGAAAATTTTACTTTATCTTCTAAAATTTGATTTTATCAAACTTGACTATATTATTTTAAATTTCCATGAGCTTATCATTTTATAGTTACTCTTGTTAAAAATAATAGTTGTACTTCCATGGCTACAGGATCTTTTTTATCTCTATGAGGATATTACAGTTTTTAAGTTGTTTTTATTGCATTTGATCTCCTTTCTTAATGTTTGTTTGCATTAAATCCTTAATCAAACTACTGGAGATTCTTGGTGACCTACTTTTTTTTTTAATTAATGAGACTTATTTTTAGAGCAGTTTTAGATTAACAGCGAAATTGAACAGAAAATAGAGAGTTTCCATATACTACCTGGTCTTACACATGCACAGCACCCCCCCCCATCAACATACAGCACCAGAGTGGCACACATTTGTTAAATCGATGTGCCTACTCGTTTTTAAAAATAACGTTCTAAAATATTAGAAGCTCTGTGTGGATACAGAATGGTGGGCTTAAGGCATAATTGGTTGAACAGCTGGGTTTTTAACTGGAGACACCAAAATGCTAGTTCTGTATGTCTTTTCTATAGCACAGTTCAGTTTTTTCTAGAAAAGTATCTTTCCTGAGTATGAAAACAAGCAGTTGTGTTTTGTGACTGTGTGGGAAAAGAGTTGGCCTAGATTCTCACCATTTGTTATGCAGACAAAGGAAGCATACCTGAAGGCAATAAATCCAGTGGCCTCCTACTCCAGTTGAATGGAGATGGAAATACAGTAGCTGAGTTTGGTTCTGTTTGTTTTGTAGCATTTTCATTGTAATTGACGATTGTAACTGTATGTGGTGAGATTAATGACTCCCCAAGATATCAGCTCTTAATCTCAGAATCTGTAAATGTTACTTTATATTGAAAAAGGGTCTAAGTGGTTAGAATTAAGTTAAACAACTTGAGATTTTTATAAATCTCAAAAATCTTGAGATTATTATACATACCCAAGGTAGGTATAAATGCTATCACATGTGTGCTTATGAGAGAGGGGCAGAGGAAGATTCTATACAAAAGAAAAGAATAAAGTTATTTGATGGGGAGGCAGAGATTTTAATGAGAAGACCACAAGCCAAGGAATGTTAGCAGTCACCAGATGCTGGAAGAATCAAGAAACAGATTCTCCCCTAGTCCCTCTGGAGGCAGCCTGGTCCTGCTAAACCCTGATTTCAGCCTCGTGATACTGATTTTAGACTGCTGGCCTCCAGAACTATAATAGAATAAATTAGTGTTTTGGTAACCCATCAAATCTATGATAATTTGCAAGAGCAGCCATAGTTGAGTGAAATTTGATTAATTTGTTTTGGGTTTCCTTCCGCATCAGATTTGCCTTGATTTCTCTTCCTCCCATTTCCATTACATTTGGTAAGTACTTCTGATATATTAATGTACCATTCTACCTTGGATATGCTCTGGTTGTACTGAATAATTTTTAAATCTCTTTAGTTCCATCCTTCCCTCAAAAATAGTCTTCTGTGGCGCTTGGGTGGCTCAGTTGTTTAAGCGTCTGACTTGGCTCAGGTCATGATCTCACTGTTTCCGAGTTCGAGTCCCACATTGGGTTCTGTGCTGACAGCTCAGAGCCTGGAGCCTGTTTCAGATTCTGTGTCTCCCTCTTTCTCTGCCCCTCCCCCACTTGCACTCTGTCTCTGTCTCTCTCTCAAAAATAAGTAAAAATTTAAAAAAATAAAAAATGAAGTCTTCTTATGCTATATTTATTCAGGTCCTGGTTTTAGTTGATAGCTAATATTTTGATAAAGCTATCCATATTAATTATAGTTCCTAAGTTCTCTGCATGTGACCACAGCATTTCCTTTCTTATATTACTATACCCTAAAATGCCTCCAAAACTTATGGGTTCAAAAAAACATTTTATTTCATTTTACCTCTCACCATTTCTGCGGGTCTGAAATTTGGAAGTTTCTTGGGAGATAGTTCTCCATGTCTCTGGCATTTCTGTCTTCTGTCCATCTTCTGAACAAGAAGCACTGACATCTTTGTTTCAATGATTTTTTTCAAGGATGTTTGTATAGCAGTGAGCCTTGGATGATAGATACAGTGACCCCCTTTGAGACAGAGGGCACCTGTGTTTCCTGATCAGGGCAATAAAGATAATGTCTGGGCAGATTAGGCAGGTCTGTTAGCAGTGCCCTCATAAGACTAGGGAGGTGGGGAGTGTTCCTAAATTTGGATTACTCACCTGTGATGCAAAAGTACTGTGTGTGCAATGTCTGTCTAGACCACTCTGTACCATTCATTTACATTTTTGGTAATAAGATGAACTGATGCCACCATGAAGTTCATGCTTCTAACTGCTTACTGTGCCATGGATAATAAAGTCCTTGGTCTCTTTCTTAGAAATGTTTTCTTCCAGCATCTATGAAATTGTAGTTGAGACTAACCTGTTAGCTTGTATAAAATCTCAGACTCTTCATAGCCCTTGATAGGACTCATTTGAGTGGTTCTGGCTCAAGACACCTCAGCTATAGTGACTTAAAACTTAGGGGTGCTGGTGGAGATCTTACTCTATCTTCATGCTATGCTAAGGTTTCTCTATCTGCATCTCACAACTGATAGTTTGGGCTCGTCCACAGCATAACAGCATCAGGGCAGTGAGATTGCTTATATGGCAGCTGAAGACATAAGAATGAATATTCCAGTGAGTGAGGTAAAAGATGCTCTATTGCCTTTTATGACTCTGCCTATGAAGTCATGAAGCCTCATTTCAGCAGAATTCTGTTAGTTATAAGCAGATCACAGGCCCATCTGGATTCAAAGGGAGAGGAAAGAAAATCTGTCTCTTTATGGGAAAGTGGCAATATGAATGAAAAACATGTGGGACTAGAGCTATTATTATGGCCATTTTTGGAAAATACAATCTACTATAGTGGGATAAGCATGGATGAAACGTAGAAACATCACAAAAGCTGCATTATTTTTACACAAGTTACATAAGCTTTCTAAATCTTAGTTCTATAAATACTATCATATAGTCCACCATGAATTCAAGAAGTCAGCTACTATTATCATTACTAAAAGTAACTTATTGTACTTTGAATGTTTTTCTATGTGCAGCTCTGTTTTTGGTTCTTTTTCTTTCAAACACCAGTTGTATTAGTCTTCCTGGACTCTAAGCTCTGTCTTTTTCTCTTGAAATACTTTCTAACTTAAATTTATTGCTGTATTTAACCAAGTTATTTTAAAAAATGCACTGTCTATATTTCTAACTACTTCTCAAATCTTAAAACTTTTTTAAAGAGAAAATTTAAAAATAAGATGGAACTTATAGTCAAGGCTCATTTGTTAAAGAGACGGTGCAGTAACTGCCCTTCTGGACCTCTCCCTTTCCTAAAGAGCCTCCAGAACTGACTATGGCTTCATAAGGAATGGTGGGATGGTTCTTCTTTGTCAGTTAGGCTTGGCCATAGCACACAGTTATTTAATCAAATAAGAACCTAAGTGTTCTGTGAAGGTATTTGATAGATGTTGTTAACAATCACATTCAGTTGTCTAAGTACAAGAGATTGGCTTTTCTAATGTCTAGGCTAATCAGATGAATCCAATTAGTTTAGTCTTAAGGGTAAAAACTGAGGTTTCCTGGAAAGGAAGAAATTTTGTCTCAAGACTACCAAAAATACTGCCTGAATTTCCATCCTTCCAGCCTGCCATACGATTTTCAGATTTTACTGGCTAGTCCTCAAAATCAAGTGAACAATTCTTTGCCATTAGTCTCCTCTGTCTCTCTCATTCTTGGTCTCTTTCTCTCTCTCTCTGTAACAACCAATGTATAGATAGAATGGGTATATAAATATATATTCACATATATACATATATATATTCACATATAAACATACAATTCGTTGTTTTTCTCTGAAAAGTCTGATACAATGGTCTAAAAAATATTGATTTAAGTAAATGACAGAAACAATTTGACCCTTTAATAATAACATTTACTATGTATTGAGAATATTCTCTGAATTATATGTTTGTTAGGTTACTTTAGTTCACACCAGAACTAGAATGAAGACATGTTGACTCAATGTACAAATGAGAAAGCAGTGGTTGAATAAAGCTAAGCAACTTGCTGTGGTCACCTAGGACATGAGAGCCAGGGCTGCGACTTGATGTCCTGCCTTTCAATTCCACAGCACGTTGCCGTCACTCAGTCATGTAACAAGTAGCCTTAGTATTTTTCCTTAAACATGAATAGATTATTTGTTTCACATATGAAGAATTTGCTCAGTTCTTGGTAACTCAAATTATGAAGCATTTTATTTTTTGGCTTTTTAAAATTTCTTTTTCTTCAATTTTATTATTTTTTAAAATTTACATCCAAATTAGTTAGTATATAGTGCAACAGTGATTTCAGGAGTAGATTCCTTAGTGCCTCTAACCCATTTATCCCATCCCCCCTCCCACAACCCCTCCAGTAACCCTCAGTTTGTTCTCCCTATTTATGAGTCTCCTCTATTTGTCCCCTCCCTGTTTTTATATTATTTTTATTTCCCTTCCCTTATGTTCATCTGTTTTGTCTTTTAAAGTCCTCATATGAGTGAAGTCATATGATACTTGTCTTTTTCTGACTAATTTCACTTAGCATAATACCCTCCAGTTCCACATAGTTGCAAATGGCAAAATTTCATTATTTTTGATTGCTGAGTAATACTCCATTGTATATATATACCACATCATCTTTATTCATTCATCCATCAATGGACATTTGGGCTCTTTCCATACTTTGGTTATTGTTAATAGTGCTGCTATAAACATGGGGGTGCATGTGTCCCTTAGAAACAGCACACCTGTATCCTGTGGATAAATGCCTAGTAGTGCAATTGCTGGGTTGTAGGGTAGTTCTATTTTTAGATTTTTGATGAACTTCCATACTGTTTTCCAGAGTGGCTGCACCAGCTTGCATTCCCACCAACAATGCAAAAGAGATCCTCTTTTTCCGCAACCCCATCAACACCTGTTGTTGCCTGACTTGTTAATGTTAGCCATTCTGATAGGTATAATTTGGAATCTCATTGTGGTTTTGATTTGTACTTCCCTGATGATGAGTGATGTTCAACATTTTTTCATGTCTCAGTTGGCCATCTGGATGTCTTCCTTGGAGAAGTGTCTATTCATGTCTTTTGCCCATTTATTCACTGGATTATTTGTTTTTTGGGTGTTGAGTTTGATATGTTCTTTATAGATTTTAGATGCTAACCCTTTATCTGATACATCATTTGCAAATATCTTCTCCCATTCTGTCAGTTGCCTTTTAGTTTTGCTGATTGTTTCCTTTGCTGTGCAGAAGCTTTTTATTTTGATGAGGTCCCAGTGTTCATTTTTGCTTTTGTTTCCTTTGCCTCCAGAGATGTACTGAGTAAGAAGTTGCTGCAAGCAAGATCAAAGAGGTTTTTGCCTGCTTTCTCCTCAAGGATTTTGATGGCTTCCTGTCTTACATTGAGGTCTTTCATCCATTTGAGTTTATTTTTGTGTATGGTGTAAGAAAGTGGTCCAGGTTCATTGTTCTGCATGTCGCTGTCCACTTTTCCCAGCACCACTTGCTGAAAAGACTGTCTTTATTCCACTGAATATTCTTTCCTGCTTTGTCAAAGACTAGTTGGCCATACATGTGTGGGTCCATTTCTGGGTTCTGTATTCTGTTCCATTGATCCGAGTGTCTGTTCTTGTGCCAGTCCCATACTG
Source organism: Lynx canadensis (assembly GCF_007474595.2). Lineage (NCBI taxonomy): Eukaryota > Metazoa > Chordata > Mammalia > Carnivora > Felidae > Lynx > Lynx canadensis. The sequence goes on from NC_044303.2 coordinate 166,480,576, forward strand.
TCTTGATGATTACAGCTTTGTAGTATAGCTTGAAGTCTGGGATTGTGATGCCTCCTGCTTCGGTTTTCTTTTTTAACATTGTTTTGGCTATTCAGGGTATTTTCTCGTTCCATACAAATTTTAGGATTGTTTGTTCTAGTTCTGTGAAGAATTCTGATGTTGATTTCATAAGTATTGAATTGAATATGTAGATTACTTTGTGTAGTATTGATATTTTAACATTATTTGTTCTTTCTATCCAGGAGCATGGAATTTTTTTCCATTTTTTTTGTGTCTTCTTTATTTCTTTCATAAGCTTTCTATAGTTTTCAGCCTATAGATTTTTCACCTCCTTGGCTATGTTTATTCCTACGTATTTTATGGTTTTTGTGCAATTGTAAATGGGATTGACTCCTTGATTTCTCTTTCTGTTGCTTCATTGTTGGTGTATAGGAATGCAATCGATAAATTCATATCTTTCAGTACTCACTCTAAACGTCAATGGACTCAATGCTCCAATCAAAAGACATAGGATAACAGAATGGATAAGAAAACAAGATCCATCTATATGCTGTTTATAAGAGACCCACTTTAGATCTAAAGACACCTTCAGAATGAAAATAAGGGGATGGAGAACCATCTATCATGCTTATGGTCAACAAAAGAAAGCTGGAGCTGCCATACTTCTATCAGACAATCTAGACTTTAAAATAAAGATTGTATCAAGAGATGCAGAAGGGCATTATATCATAATCAAGAGGTCTGTCCACCAAGAAGACCTAACAATTGTAAACATTTATGTGCCAAATGTGGGAAAACCCAAATATATAAATCAATTAATCACAAATATAAGGAAACTCATCGATAGTAATACCATAATAGTAGGAGACTTTAACACCCCACTCACAGCAATGGGCAGATCATCTAATCAAAAAATCAACAAGGAAACAATGGCTTTGAATGACACACTGGACCAGATGGACTTAACAGATATATTCAGAACATTTCATCCTAAAGCAGCAGAATATACATTCTTCTACAGTGCACTTGGAACGTTCTCCAGAGTAGACCATATACTGGGAAACAAATCAGCCCTAAGTAAGTACAAAAAGATGGAGATCATACTGTGCATATGTTCAGACCACAATGCTATGAAACTTGAAATCAACCACAAGGAAAAAATTTTGAAAGTTAAGAAATACTTGGAGACTAAAGAACATCCTTCTAAAGAATGAATGGGCTAACCAAGCAGTTAAAGTGGAAATTAAAAAGTATATGGAAGTCAATGAAAATGATAACACCACAACCCAAAACCTCTGGGATGCAGCAAAGGCGGTCATAAGAGGAAACTATATAGCAATCCAGGCCTTCCTAAAGAAGGAAGAAAGATCTCAGATACACAACCTAACCTTACACCTTAAGGAGCTGGAAAAAGAACACCAAATAAAACCCAAAAACAGCAGAAAACAGGAAATAATAAAGATCAGAGCAGAAATTAATGCTATCAAAACCAAAAAGACAGTAGAACAGATCAAAGAAACCAGAAGCTGGTTCTTTGAAAGAATTAACAAAATTGATAAATCACTGGCCACTTTGATCAAAAAGAAAAAGGAAAGGACCCAAATAAATAAAATCAAGAATGAAAGAGGAGAGGTCACAACCAACACAACAAAAATAAAAACAATAATAAGAGAATATTATGAGCAATTATATGCCAATAAAATGAGCAATCTGGAAGAAATGGACAAATTCATAGAAACATATACACTACCAAAACTGAAACAGGAAGAAACAGAAAATTTAAACTGACCCATAACTAGTAAGGAAATTGAATTAGTAATCAAAAATCTGCCAAAAAACAAGAGTCCAGGGCCAGATGGCTTTCCAGGGGAATTCTACCAAACATTTAAGGAAGAGTTAACACCTATTCTCCTGAAGGTGTTCCAAAAAATAGAAACGAAAGGAAAACTTCCAAACTCTTTCTATGAAGACAGTATTACCTTGATTCCAAAACTAGACAGAGACCCCACGAAGCACTTTTAAGCGAAGAGTGCAAAACTAGCTGCCTGGATACTTTAACGAGTTTCCTCCTTTTAGGGCAACTATTTCTTTCTTTCTTTCTTTCTTTCTTTCTTTCTTTCTTTCTCTTCCTCTTTCTTTCTTTCTTTCTTTCTTTCTTTCTTTCTTTCTGAGAGAGAGAGTGAATGAGTGGGTGAGGAACAGAGACAACAGGAGAGACAGAAAGAATCCCACAATGGGCAGAGAGACAGGGAGAGACAGAATCCCGAAGTAGGGCTAGAGCTCACCAGATGCGGGCCTCACACTCATGAACTTTGAGATTATGACCTGAGCTGAGGTCAGATGTTTAAATGACTGAGTCACCCGGGAACCCTTAGGGCAAGTTTTTATGTTGATAAAACATAAATTTAACAGAGTAAAAGAATTTAAGCAAATCTATCCCTGGTAGAGATTTATTATCAAATCAAATATGATGTCAGAATACTTTCCCTAAGAACACTGATGCTCTTCTATTTTTTAATAAAACACTGGCATAAAATTTAACTTCAGTTCCTCATTACAGAAAGAAAATACATATGAATTAGTGAAATATTGCAAAATAGAGAATATAATGAATGAAAAATAAACTAACCATAATTTGACCATTCAGATATAATCATACAATAGTTTTGAATGTAACTTCCAAAAAAATCAAGGCACATAATGAAAAATTGTACTGTATTTAAAACCTGTAACTTGTTTTTCACTTTCTGCATAAGCAGAAATTCCATGTCACTGAATATAAATTTTAAATTTTTTTAATGTTTATTTATTTGTAAGTGAGAGAGGGAGAGAGTGAATGAGCAGGGGAGGAGCAGAGAGAGAGGCAGACAGAGGATCTGAAGCAGGCTGTGTGTTGACAGCAGAGAGCAGATGTGGGGCTCGAACTCATGAACTGCAAGATCATGACCTGAGTTAAAGTCAGATGCTCAAGTAACTGAGCCACCCAGGTGCCCAGAATACTATTTTTAATAGCTAAAGTGTTTAAATCATAATTTATTTACATAGACTCTTACATTAGGCACTTAGTTACATGTAGAAGCACTATATTACACATAAAAACACCTGATACCTTTTACCCAGGTATATCTTTATTCATTTCTAATTACTTCTTTGGAGAAGTATCCTGAAATTAACACTTTATTGTCCAATAATTATGAACTTAATTTTAACCTTATATATTTATTGCCCTCCAGTTGTTTTATTAAATTAACTAGCCTACTAGCCTAGTTTTTAAAAAATGTGCACTACTTTTTTGAGAACATCAGATGTTTAAATTATTATCATTATTCACAAAAATTCTTAATCCTGGGAGCACCTGGGTGAGTCAGTTGGTTAAGGGTCTGACTCTTGATTTCAGCTCACATCACGATCTCACAATTCATGAGATCAAGCCCTGTGTCAGGCTCTGTGCTGACAGCGCAGAGCCTGCTTGGGATTCTCTCTCTCCCTTTCTCTCTGTCCTCCCCACTGCTTGCATGTTCTTGCTCTCTCTGAAAAATAAATAAATTAATTAAGAAGTTCTTAATTCTGACTTTTGCTCTATTAATATTATGTACAAGGAAACAATAACACTTTTTATAAATTCCTGATACAATTAAATGTTCAATCAAGTATGGAGCCTATATTTTATTCTATGCCCTCTGTAATACAGATTTAATATATAATATTCTTGCTTGCACTATTTCATTAATAGTGGTGAAGCAGAAACTATTATTATACTGAGAGAGGGAATATGACTTGCACAAAGTCACACAGGTATTAAAGAAGTGAAGAAGTACTTCTGCTACAATAAATGGAACAACAAGGACTGAATTGGTCTTCTCTCTGCAACAACCAGAAAACAGACAAAATATATGAAGTGATGGTTTTCAGGACACTGGGCTTCAGGAAAAGACTGTGATCTCTGAAAGATGGAAAGTAAAGGGTGTGGCCACTAAAACTGCACCAGATTCTGGCTTTGATTGACTACACCAAATGCAATGCAGGGAGAGTGGCCAGGCAGAGCACAGAATTCCAGAAAGAGAAAGACCGAGAAAAAGCTGAATCCAGGGAGACGGAGACAACTAGTATGAAGGACAGAACCAGAAAGAATACAGCTGCACATAGAGATAACTAACATTAAAGATCTGTAAAAGGTGTCCAAAAAGTACTGATCAGTGCTTATGTATGAAGAAACTAAGGCTGGGGAAAGACCATCAGATGGATTAGAGGGAATTATACCTGATGTTTTCCAGTCAGAATAGAATACTCATAATTCAAAGAATATTACTCAGAAGCATTTTGCATAAGTAGAGAGAATAATTGCTGCTTTGACTCCACTAACCAAATCTTAAAACCCACATCCAAGAGTATCACTGTTTCTAAGTAATTTAACTGTGTCCCTTAAGAAATCTCAAGGCTTTTTACAGGAATACGAAGATATCCAGGGCCCAGAGAGGTTAAATTCATAATGCCTTACAGTCAATAAAATATTACTGGGCATGTGAAAAAGCAGAAAACAAAGAATGACCCATGATGAGGAGGAAAATCAATCAATTGTAGTGGATTCAGAACTAGCACAAATATAACAATTAGGAAATATAGACGTAAAAATCTACCGTAATTGTATTAAACATGTTTACACAGGTAAGTAGAGATAAGCAAGATATAAAAAGATCTAAACTGAACTTTCAGAAATAAAAAGTACAGGGGAGCCTGGGTGGCTCAGTCGGTTAAGAATCTGACTTTTGACTCCAGCTCAGATCATGGTCTCATGGTTAGTGAGATTGAGACCCACAATGGGCACAGCACAGAGCCTGCTTGGATCCTTTCTTTCCCTCTGTCCCTGACTTGTGTGCATACATGTGTGCTCTCTCTCTCTCTCTCTCTCTCTCAAAATAAATGAACTTAAAAAAAAAAAGAAATGAAAAATACAATGTCTGAGATGAAGGATACATTGAATATAACTAATAGAAGATTATGTCAGAAAAAAGAAACTTGAACATATAGTAAATTATCAAATATGGAACAAAGAGGGAAAAAAAGAATTTTTAAACAATGAACAGAGTATCAGTGAACAGTATAATAGGCTTGTAATTGGAGTTCCCAAAGGAGAAGACAAAGAGGTGAGAAAGAAAAATACTGGAAGAATAACAGTTGAAATTTCCCAAATTTGCTGACAAAAATAAACCTCAGATTTTAAAAGGTCAATGAACCCAACCAAAGAAACACAAAAACACTAAACCAAAGCATACCACATTCAAATTGCTCACAATCAGAAATAAGGACATAACGTTAGAAGTATCCAAAGGGAGGGAAAAGTTGCATACACAGTAACAAACAAAATGATGACAGCACATTTTTCATTAGAAATAATGCAAACAAAAGATTGTTGAGCAACATGTTCAAACTACTGAAAACAGACAAACAACAACAAAATAAAACAAAAACTATGAACGCAGAATTCTAAACCAATATTAAATATTTCTCAAAAAAAAGAAGAAAGTCAGACAATGACAGAAGGGGAAAAAAAAGGAAGACAAAAAACCCTCCAGGCATATTCTCTTATGAATGCATATACAAAAATCCTCAACAGAAATTTACCAAGTCAAATCCAAGAATATATAAAAATAATTAATTTTACAACAAGGATAAGTAGAATTTACTCAATGTATGAAAGACTGGTTCAGCATTCAGCAATCTAAAATATCAGTATAATCCACAATAGCAAGAGGTTAAAAAGAAACTGATCAATTGACATAATAGTATGATAAATTAACACATAAAAATCATTTTACAAAATCCAATAACCATTTATGAAAAAAAAAATCTCAGCACAGTAGGAATAGAGAACCTCTTTAATCTAATAAAGAATATCTCCAAAAAAACTCTACAGTTAATATCATATTTAATGGTGAAAGTCTAATGTTTTCTCTTAAGGTTGGAAACAAGGCAAAGATATTCTTTCTTACCACTCTTTTCAACAAGTCTATTGGAATTTCTAACCTGAACAATAAGGCAAGAAGAAGAAATAAAAGGCATTCAGGCAGGGAAATAAAGATGACATAATTTGCAATTGTGTATATAGAAAATCCCCAGAATTTATTTATGTATTTATATTTATATTTATATATTCCAAGAATTAATATGTGAGCTAAGCAAGGTCACAGGATATAAGAGCTTCATAGAAAATAAATTGTATTAATGCATACTAATGAGAATCATATGGATACTTTAGTTTAAAACACAATACCATCTAAAATTTCCTCAAAGAAAATGACCTTGGGAGTACTAGACCTGCCTGAAAGTACTCATTTTAAGTAGATCTTCCCTATAAGAAAATTTAAAGGGAGCCCCTTAGGTAGAAGGAAAATAATACAAGATGGAAATTTGAGTATACACAGAGTGATGAAGAATACCAGAATAAAAAAAAACATATTGTAAATATGTGACTTTTAAAAAATCACATCAGGGGCGCCTGGGTGGCTCAGTTGGTTGAGTGTCTGACTTCAGCTCAAGTCATAATCTCACGGTTTGTGGGTATGAGCCCTGTATCAGGCTCTGTGCTGACAGCTCAGAGCCTGGAGCCTGCTTCGGCTGTGTCTCCCTCTCTCTCTGCTCCTTCCCTGCTCACGGTCTGTCTCTCTCTGTCTTGAAAATAAATTAAAAAAAATTTTTTTAAATCACATAAATCTTTTAAACATACAACTATTTAAATAAAAATAACATTGTATTGTAAGTGTTTACAACATGTAAGTAAAACATATAAGAGTAATACTTGAAAGACAGCTAGTGGAGAAATTAGAGTTTATTTTTTGATTTATACACTTTATATGAAGTGGTATACATCACTTGAAAGTTAAACGGTGATGTTTAGAAAATATAATATAAGCCCTAAAGTAACCACTAAAATTTTAAAAAAGTTATATAGTTAGTATGGCATAAAAAAAAAGAAAACCATGCTCAATATACAAGAAGGTAGGAAAAGAGGGGAACAAAACAATACAGAGGGGATAAATAAAAAACCAATAACAAGATGGTAGATTTAAGACCGCCTAGATTAATTACAAAATAAAATTAAATGGTCAAAACAGTCCAATAAAAAGACAAGGTGTGTCAGATTAGATAAAAAAGCAAGACTCAGCTATATGCTACTTATAAGAAATCTATTTTAAAATGAAAATACACAAGTTTAAGGAAAAGGATGGAAATGATAAACAACACAAGACAAAGGAAAGCTTGGAAGGTTATAATAATACATAGACATAAATACAAAATAAATACTATACAGAGTACATTTTAGAGTAATGGACATTATAAGGAATAAAGAAGGTCATGTCATAATGACAAAGGGATCAACTCATCAATAGAATGCACAATTTTAAATAATTATGCACATAATAACAGGGTTTCAAAATACATGAAACAAAAACTGATAGAATTGCAAGAATAGAGAAATCTGTAATTGTACCTAAACAATGCAAAATCTCTATCTCACCAATTGATAGAACAAGTAGCCAGAAAGTCAGTAAGGATATAGAAAATTTGAGCAACAGTTAATCTAATACACATTTTAAAACACTGCACACAACAGCAGAATAAATATTCTTTCAAGTGTGCATGGAACACTTACGAAGGTAGATCATATTTCACAGTATACCAAATACTTGGGAGTGCCACTAGAGTAGTGCTTAGGAAGAATATTATACCAATAATATTTTTATTAAAAATAAATTCAGCTGCTACAATAAGAAACTAGAAAAGTAACAAAAATTAAATTGAAAATAACTGAAAAAGGAAAACATGAAAGAACAGAATTGATAATCAATGGACTATAAAAGAGAAAAATAAGGAGAAATCAACAAATTAATCAACAAATTAATAAAACTTTAGTCCACCAATTGACAAATACTGGCTCGTGGCCAAATTTTGCCCTCAGCCCATTTTTGAATGAAATGTGTGCAATGAAAAAAAAATTATGGCTGTTAGAAAACAAAAACAAGGATTATTTCTTTTTAAGGTTGAATAATATTGCTTTGTATGTATGTACCAAAATTTATCCATTTATCCATTGATGGACATTTAGGTTGTGTCCACCTCTTGGCTATTGTGGACAATACTACAATGAACATGGGACTGCTCGAATCTCTTCAAGATCTTGTTTTTAATTCTTTTGAATGATACTCAGATGAGGGATTGCTAGATCACATGGTAATTTAATTTTTAATTTCCCAAAGAAGCTCCATTCTGTTTTCCATTAATGGCTACACCATTTTATATTCCTACCAATAGTGCATAAGTGTTTCAATTTCTCCATACCCTGGACAGCATCTGTTATTTTCTATTTTTCTGATAATGGCCATCTTAACAGGAGTAAAGTGGTATCATGATTTTGATTTGCATTTCTCTGATAATTAGTGATGTTAAGCTTCTCTTCTTACACTTGTTCGGCATTTGTATGTCTTCTTTGCTGAAATCTCTATTCAAGTCCTGTGCCCGATTTTAGCTGAGTTTTTGTTTTCTTTGTTAATCAGTTCCTGCTATGAACTACAACATGGATGAGTCATGAGAACATTATGCTAAGTGAAATAAACCATCACAGAAAGACTAACACTGCATGATTCCACATATATGAAATAGCTAACTTAGTCAAACTTATAGAAGCAGAAAATAAAATGGTGGTTTCCAGGGGCTGAGAGGAGGGGAAAGAGACAGCTTCCATTCAATCGATCTAGAGTTTTAGTCATGAAAGATGAAAAAAGTACTAGATATCTGCTGCATAAAAATGTGCACATATTAATAATACTGTATTATATACTTAAAAGGTATTTAAAAGGGAGACTTCTTTTTTATTTATTCTTAATTTTTTTTATTTTATTATTAAAAAAATATTTTAACATTTATTCATTTTTTGAGGGACAGAACATAAGCAGGGGAGGGGTGGAGAGAGAAGGAGACACAGAATCTGAAACAGGCTCCAGGCTCTGAACCAACAGCACAGCCCAACGTGGGGCTCAAACTCACTAACTGTGAGACCATGACCTGAGCCAAAGTCTCACATTTAACTGACTGAGCCACCCAGGTGCCCCTAAAAGGAGGACTTTTAAAAAAAAATATATTTGTTTTTGAGAGAGAGTGAGCATGAATGGGGAAGGTGCAGAGGGAGAGGGGGACAGAGGATCTGAAGAGGGCTCCACCCTGACAGCAGACAGCCTGATGTTGGGCTTTAACTCACGAGCCATGAGATCACAACCTGAGCTGAAATTGCAGGCTCAACCTAATGAGCCACCCAGAAGCCCCTAAAAGGGCAGATTTTTTGTTAGGCACTTTTTACCATGAGAAAAAAAAAAAAGAAAAAAAGAAGAAAGAAAAAGAAAAAAAGAGAAATATAACAGATTTGATGTGGGCCTCAGCCTAATATATTTACTATCTGATTTTATATAGAAAAACATTTGCCAATCCTTACTCTAATCAGACTCATCAGGAAAAAGTGAGAAAACAAATATTGACAAAACCAGGAATGGAGTGTTGAAATCTCTATACCAATATGAATATTAAAAGAATAATAAGAGAATATTATAAGCAACTTGATGCTAGTAAATTGGACAACTTAGATGAAATGGTCAAATGCCATTTCATAAATAACCTATAAATTACCAAAGTTCACTCAATAATACATAGATAACCTGAATAACATTATTTAATTTAAAGTAATTAAATGTGTAGTTAGAAACCATCCTACTAAAAGAATCCGAAGTTCCAACAGATTCACTGGTAACTGGTAACAAATATTTAAGAAAAAAAATACTATTTCTGCCCTAGCCCTTTGAGAAAATTAAAGAATTTTATCAGCCAACATTATCCTGATATTAAAATCAGGCATACACACTGCAGAAGAAAAAATAGTACAAACCAATATCCTTTATTAACTTAGATGCAAATATCCTAAATAAACATTAGTATCTTATATCCAAGAATATATAACAAGGGTGAAGTATCATGACCTAATGTAATTTATCCCAGAATTTTAAAGTTAGTTTAACATTAGAACAATAAATTCACCATATTAACAGACTAAAATATAAAAACAAGACCATCTTAAAATACCTACAAAAATCATTTCAAAACTCTCAGCAAACTAGGAATGGAAGGGAATTTTGTTAATCTGATAAAGATACCTAAAAAGAAACTACAACTAAATTGTACTTAATTGTAGAAAACTTAATACTTTCTCTCTAGAATCAGGAATATGGAATGAGTGTCCACTCTCACCACTTCTATTTAACATTGTTCTAGGAATTCAAGACAGCACAAATTATTTTTTAAGTAAAAAAATAAATAAATGAAAGCCATGTGTATTGGAAAGGAAAAAGTGAAATTATACACAGATGATATGATCATTTATGTAGAAAACTGATAGAGTCTCCACAAGAAGCTAACAGAACCAATACGTGAGTTTAGCAAGATTTCTGAATACAAAATTTTATTTCTATATACTAGCAAGAAAAATCAGATATATATATATATATATATATTTTAAATCAATATTATTTTTAATAGCAACAAAAGTCAAAATACTTAGGGATCCATCTGACAAAGGATAAATAAAACCTATTCATAGAATAGCTGAGGAATCAGAGACCTAAATAAATGGAAAGATATATTCAGTTTATCAGTATGAAGATCAAATCTTTAAGATATTAATTCTCCCAAAATTGATTCATAGATTCTATATAATCTCAATCATACTTCCAGCATTTCACATAGAAATTCACATAGAAATGCAAAAGACCTAGAAAAGTCAAAACAACTTTAAAAAATAAGAACAAATGGGGAGGGCAAATATTAACTAACTTTAAAACTTAGTATGAAGCTACAATATAAGCTTTACTTCTATACATTTTATTGTAAAGTATTATATTTCGTAAAAAGAGTCAAATTAGATTAGTGTCTCTGGATGTAAACTTCCCCAAAAAAACCCACACACATAGGACACATACTGAACAGTGGTTGGAATATGATTTTCAACCAAGTTGCTAACATAATTCAGTGCAGGATGCATAATCTTTCAACAAACTATACTGAAATAATTGAATATCCATATGCAAATAATTAACTAAATCAATGCTGATGACAGATAAATTTTCTTAAAATAAAGACATAAATGTAAACTTATATGTGTATTATTCTAGAAGTTCAGGTTAGGCAAATCCTTCTTACATATGATTATAAAACCAGGATCCATCAAAAAATGAATTGTAGTTTGTTTCCATCTTTCTTTCTTCCTCCCTTCCCATATGTTCATCTGTTTTGTTTCTTAAATTCTACATATAAGAGAAATCATATGGTATTTGTCTTTCTCTGATTGACTTATTTTGCTTACCATAATGTGTTCTTGCTCCATGCACGATGTTGAAAATGACAAGATTTCATTCTTTTTGATGGCTGAGTAATATTCTATTGTATATACATACTATATCTTCTTCATCCACTCATCAACTGATGGATACTTGGGTTCTCTCCATAGTTTGGTTATTGTTAATAACTCAACTATAAACATCAGGGTGCATGTATCTCTTGGATTCTGTATTTTTATATCCTTTGGGTAAATACATACCTAACATTGTAATTGCTGGGTTGTAGAGTAGTTCTATTTTTAGTTTCTTGAGGAACATTTATATTGTTCTCCAGAGGGCTTCACCAGAGTGCATTCCCACCAATAGTGCAAGAGGTTTCCCCTTTTTCCGCATCCTCTCCAACACCTGTTGTTTCTTGTGTTGTTAATTTTAGCCATTCTGACAGGTGTGAGGTGGTATCTCATCATGGTTTTAACTTACATATTTCCCTGATGATGAGTGATGGTGAGCATCTTTTCACATGTCTGTTAGCCATCTAGATGTCTACTTTGGAAAATTGTCTATTCATGTCTTCTGCCCATTTCTTCACTGGGTTATTTGTTTTTTGGGTGTTGAGTTTGATAAGCTCTTTATACACTTTGGATACTAACCCTTTATCTGATAGGTCTTTTACAAATATCTTCCCCCATTCCATAGACTGTCTTTTAGTTTTGTTGATTATCTCCTTCACTGTGCAGAAGCTTTTTTTTATCATAAGTTCCAATAATTCATGTTTGTTATTGTTTCTTTTGCCTCCAGTGAAACATTTTTCAAAAATTTTAAAATTCTCTTTGCAAGACACTCTTAGATATGACTCTAAAACTTGGATCCATAAAACATGATAAGTTGCAATATATAAAAATATTAAAATTCTTTGAAACACAATGTTAAGGGCAAAATTTAGAACAGACACTTCACCAAAATCCTAAGGAAATGCAGATTTCCTTGGGAATTCCATTACACGTTAGTATGATTACAATTAAATAGCTCACAATAAAAGTGTTGGCAAGGGTGTGGAGAAACTGGAACTCTCAGACTTTCCTAATGGGTATGTAACACATTATAATTACTTTGGAAAGCAATTTAGCAGCTTCTAAAAAAGTTAAGCCGACACCTACCATATAACCTAGCCACTCTAATCCTAGATATGTAACTAATATTAACAACAACAGAAAAGTTTGTTGTTAGAAAGGTTTGTATAGGAATGTTCATACTAGCTTTATTAGTAGTATAGCTAAAAACTTGAAACAACCCAAATGTTTATCAACAGGGGAACACAGAAACAAAACTTGGCATAATCACAGAATGGAATCCTATTCAGCAATGTAAGGAACAAAGAATAAACAAAACAGCATGAATATTCTTGAAATAATTATGTTTAGTAAAATTAGAGCCCCCCAAATATATGCATTTGTCTCTTTTGTATATCTTTTGCTTTTTGCATAACTCCATTTATACAAAATTTCAGAACATAAAAACTAATCTGTACTAACAGAAAGAAGATCAGTAGTTGCCTATGAGAACAGGAGAGTAGCAGAGAGGGGTGGGTGGAAGAATTACAAAGCAGCATCAGGAAACCTTTAGGGGTGATGAATATGTTTATTATATTGCTTGTGATAGATTCCCTGGTATCTAAATATGTCAAAGCATGAGAAATTGTATGCTTTAAATATGTGCAGTTATTGTATGTCAATTATATCAACACACACATTAAATTAGGGCCCGAGCTGCTCCTCCCCCAAGTCTCACAAGTATAAAAAAAAAAAAAAAAAAACTAAATGAGGATTTCACAATTTTGCATTCTTATTCTAGATCTTAGCCTTCTAATCACTGAACTATATCATTATACTCCACCAGAGTCATGGGAAAAAAAACAATAATGAGTACTTTTTGGCACCCTTTAAGCCATGGGGGCCTAGCAAATCACTCTTGAAAGGTAGAAACCTCAGATCTGAAGTGAACACTTGCTTTTTTTACAGCCCTTTTCATTTATCACTGTCCACTCACACAGGGCAGTGCAGGGATGGGCATAGCATTATGTTGACGGCTACAAGTACTTTCTTCTTAAAACACATCCCTATGGTTCTGTGACTAGAACAAAACAAAAAGGCAATTGCTGTGACATTTATTTTTCTCTCTTGAGATATCCAGACAAGAAAACAGGTTCTGTCCATTTTGGAGATTGCCTAGACACTTGTACTGCAGCTCACTCCAAAGGTTAAAAAAAAAAAGAAGAAGCTTCATGTTTATCATTGTTTCTACTGCTTCCAAGATTTTAGTAAGTCAATTAGGCAGACTGCAAGCTTCTGAGATTTATTTAAGTAAGGAGTATGTGGCATTATCTGTCCTTCGAACCTATAATGAGGGTAGTTTAGCAGATGGAATCTAATTTATAACAAGGACCTATACCCCGGATAATCAAACATAGGCTATTAAGAGCTTACATAAACAAGGGCTGTACTGTGATGCCAAAACAAATCATTTTGACATGTTTTAGAAATACAAGGGGCTTCTTCAAATATCATCAGGAATAAGTCATTTGGTGTTTCAGGTTCATACATCAATGCAGTTGCTGTCACTATGAAAAATTGGACTTTTTGTTTACTTAAAATTTGAAATGCCATGATTTGGTACTTGAAAAATGATGTGGGAAAAATGAATGTCCTCCTGTTTGTGAAAAATGGGTATTTTATTAGAGCAAAGTAGGAAGGAGGAGAGAGTACTCATCTGTACTGGCAAAATACTGTTTACACAGGAAGAAATATAACAATGGGCAGGTCTCTGGGGACAAGGGGAGCAGAATCACTTAGGGAGCTGATGACAACAGGAGCCAAGATACAGCCTGGGCCCAGAGCTGAACTACCTCTTGGTCCCTATACACATGTAATGAATAAATGCATCTTGAAGTAAGACTCATATTTCATAGCTGCATGAGACTCCCCAGTTAGAATGCATCTGTTAATAATAAAAATTTCCCTTCTGGAATGAGAGTTTAATAGTTCTTGTTCATGCTTTAAATAGAAGATCACAGCAATAAATCAGCATTATGATTTTAGTAGGTAGTAACATATGAAATATATTGTTTCTGGCATTTAATTTGGTCAAAATTAACTTAAAATATTCACCCAAAGGGACGGATTGATAAAATAATAATTATAACCATACATCCCAGGAAATTTTGTACTTTGTACATTCTAAAAGTACCATTAAATTTAACATATATATTATCTTTATTGTCTTAATGAGAAAACATTGAATTATTTTAGTCAACTTTAGAAGACAAGTGTTTGCTTCAAATAAAAATTATCAAAACAAGTTGACACAGTGTGTTTTACAACATGTTTTCATATATCCACTTAATAAATTTCATTAGTTACAAACATATGAGGATAATTATTCAGTAAACTTTTTAAAGATAAACTTTTACCTTTATGACTTTGGATGGGACATTTTAACTTATTTTAGTTTTGTATGACAATTCAGTTAAATTATTTCCATTGCCCCCATCTACCAATAAACACATATGTACAAGTATCAAAATTATTGGATAATTCTGATGAAAATGCATATAAATAGGTATAACACATATAAATATGTACTTATGAAACACAAATATATAGGTAATATAATTTAAAAGATATTAGAAAGCAAGTTTTATATCTTATTTGTCTTTTATCTGCACCCATACTTAATGCAATATATTGCAAAAAGTAGGTTCTCAATAAGTATTCATTGAACTAATGAGAATAAATTAGTAAAAGAATAAATAAAATAACTGGGCAATTATAAGGATAATGTTCGCAGAGAATGTGATGTGCTAAACTCATATCTCTTACTGATTCTTCTAGTCCAGCACATGTAGAACACCCTCTTTTGAGAAAGGAATACACAATTAAGACTGTGAAACACAGATTATGTACACCTAATTCCATGGGTCCTTTTGAACTCTAGGTTTCTAAGATGTACTTATTTACGAGGTTGAGAAACTATATTTATATTTTAATATTGTTGAAGTTCTTTTTTCTAACATAGTTGGCTATGGAATTTTAACAATGCTTTCTAGAACGTATACTGATGCTTCATGCTATTTTCCGTTAATCACCTTAACTGATGAACTATATTAAGTTTCTAAACTGAGGAATCATTATACTCCCTGATGCATATTCCTTGTTTACAGTATATTATTTGTTCACTATATATATTTATTATGTTACTAATTTATTTTACAGTATTTGATTAATGATTATTTTATTTTCTAAGGAGAATATCTGATGAAACAAAATATACGTAGTTTTATGCAACTGTCCCGAGACCAATATTTAAAATAGTTAAAGCATACCATCAAACTAAATATTTTCTCAATTGCTAAGAATATTATGCACAACTTTTTTGTAAAAGAGTAAGTCATTGAATTTCTTTACTGTTTTGTGCCAATCTAATTTACGTGTTCTTACTTATGGAATATTAATATAGTTTCTTATGAATAAATAAAGTAAATGCCACATTAGAATTTACTGTATTTTTATAATATGTCTTACTGTATGATGGTGTAAGTCCTCCAGCTTTCTTCTTAAAGATTCTCTTGACTCTTCTGGAGTCTTTTCATGGCTATGTGGTTTATGATCTGATAAACAATTACTGCAAAATAAAAAGAAAGGTTATGTTGAAATTATATAGTATATGTAACATATTAAAGTGAAGAGAATTGTCATCTTTATAATATGGAGTCTGATAATTCATGAACATGATAGACTCATCCATTTATTAAGTTGTGTGTGTGTTTTTTTTTTAATTTCCCTGTACAATGCTTTTTTTTTTTTGTTTTCATGCGGAGGTCTTATTTTTATGATAGACTTATTCCAAGCTATTTGATATTTGCCAATACAATTTTATTTTATTTTATTTATTTTATTTTATTTTTTAATTTTTTTTATTTTTTTATTTTTTTTTATGAAATTTATTGACAAATTGGTTTCCATACAACACCCAGTGCTCATCCCAAAAGGTGCCCTCCTCAATACCCATCACCCACCCTCCCCTCCCTCCCACCCCCCATCAACCCTCAGTTTGTTCTCAGTTTTTAACAGTCTCTTATGCTTTGGCTCTCTCCCACTCTAACCTCTTTTTTTTTTTTCCTTCCCCTCCCCCATGGGTTCCTGTTAAGTTTCTCAGGATCCACATAAGAGTGAAACCATATGGTATCTGTCTTTCTCTGTATGGCTTATTTCACTTAGCATTACACTCTCCAGTTCCATCCACGTTGCTACAAAGGGCCATATTTCATTTTTTCTCATTGCCACATAGTATTCCATTGTGTATATAAACCACAATTTCTTTATCCATTCATCAGTTGATGGACATTTAGGCTCTTTCCATAATTTGGCTATTGTTGAGAGTGCTGCTATGAACATTGGGGTACAAGTGCCCCTATGCATCAGTACTCCTGTATCCCTTGGATAAATTCCTAGCAGTGCTATTGCTGGGTCATAGGGTAGGTCTATTTTTAATTTTCTGAGGAACCTCCACACTGCTTTCCAGAGCGGCTGCACCAATTTGCATTCCCACCAACAGTGCAAGAGGGTTCCCGTTTCTCCACATCCTCTCCAGCATCTATAGTCTCCTGATTTGTTCATTTTGGCCACTCTGACTGGCGTGAGGTGATACCTGAGTGTGGTTTTGATTTGTATTTCCCTGATAAGGAGCGACGCTGAACATCTTTTCATGTGCCTGTTGGCCATCTGGATGTCTTCTTTAGGGAAGTGTCTATTCATGTTTTCTGCCCATTTCTTCACTGGGTTATTTGTTTTTCGGGTGTGGAGTTTGGTGAGCTCTTTATAGATTTTAGATACTAGCCCTTTGTCCGATATGTCATTTGCAAATATCTTTTCCCATTCCGTTGGTTGCCTTTTAGTTTTGTTGGTTGTTTCCTTTGCCGTGCAGAAGCTTTTTATCTTCATAAGGTCCCAGTAATTCACTTTTGCTTTTAATTCCCTTGCCTTTGGGGATGTGTCGAGGAAGAGATTGCTACGGCTGAGGTCAGAGAGGTCTTTTCCTGCTTTCTCCTCTAAGGTTTTGATGGTTTCCTGTCTCACATTTAGGTCCTTTATCCATTTTGAGTTTATTTTTGTAAATGGTGTGAGAAAGTGGTCTAGTTTCAACCTTCTGCATGTTGCTGTCCAGTTCTCCCAGCACCATTTGTTAAAGAGGCTGTCTTTTTTCCATTGGATGTTCTTTCCTGCTTTGTCAAAGATGAGTTGGCCATACGTTTGTGGGTCTAGTTCTGGGGTTTCTATTCTATTCCATTGGTCTGTGTGTCTGTTTTTGTGCCAATACCATGCTTCTTGATGATGACAGCTTTGTAGTAGAGGCTAAAGTCTGGGATTGTGATGCCTCCTGCTTTGGTCTTCTTCTTCAAAATTCCTTTGGCTATTCGGGGCCTTTTGTGGTTCCATATGAATTTTAGGATTGCTTGTTCTAATTTCGAGAAGAATGCTGGTGCAATTTTGATTGGGATTGCATTGAATGTGTAGATAGCTTTGGGTAGTATTGACATTTTGACAATATTTATTTTTCCAATCCATGAGCAGGGAATGTCTTTCCATTTCTTTAAGTCTTCTTCAATTACCTTCATAAGCTTTCTATAGTTTTCAGCATACAGATCCTTTACATCTTTGGTTAGATTTATTCCTAGGTATTTTATGCTTCTTGGTGCAATTGTGAATGGGATCATTTGCTTTATTTGTCTCTCTGTTGCTTCATTGTTAGTGTATAAGAATGCAACTGATTTCTGGACATTGATTTTGTATCCTGCAACTTTGCTGAATTCCTGTATCAGTTCTAGCAGACTTTTGGTGGAGTCTATCGGATTTTCCATGTATAATATCATGTCATCTGCAAAAAGTGAAAGCTTGACTTCATCTTTGCCAATTTTGATGCCTTTGATTTCCTTTTGTTGTCTGATTGCTGATGCTAGAACTTCCAGCACTATGTTAAACAACAGCGGTGAGAGTGGGCATCCCTGTCGTGTTCCTGATCTCAGGGAAAAAGCTCTCAGTTTTTCCCCGTTGAGGATGATGTTAGCTGTGGGCTTTTCATAAATGGCTTTTATGATCTTTAAGTATGTTCCTTCTATCCCGACTTTCTCAAGGGTTTTTATTAAGAAAGGGTGCTGGATTTTGTCAAAGGCCTTTTCTGCATCGATTGACAGGATCATATGGTTCTTCTCTTTTTTTTTGTTAATGTGATGGATCACGTTGATTGATTTGCGAATGTTGAACCAGCCCTGCATCCCAGGAATGAATCCCACTTGATCATGGTGAATAATTCTTTTTATATGCTGTTGAATTCGATTTGCTAGTATCTTATTGAGAATTTTTGCATCCATATTCATCAGGGATATTGGCCTGTAGTTCTCTTTTTTTACTGGGTCTCTGTCTGGTTTAGGAATCAAAGTAATACTGGCTTCATAGAATGAGTCTGGAAGTTTTCCTTCCCTTTCTATTTCTTGGAATAGCTTGAGAAGGATAGGTATTATCTCTGCTTTAAATGTCTGGTAGAACTCCCCTGGGAAGCCATCTGGTCCTGGACTCTTATTTGTTGGGAGATTTTTGATAACCGATTCAATTTCTTCGCTGCTTATAGGTCTGTTCAAGCTTTCTATTTCCTCCTGATTGAGTTTTGGAAGAGTGTGGGTGTTCAGGAATGTGTCCATTTCTTCCAGGTTGTCCAATTTGTTGGCATATAATTTTTCATAGTATTCCCTGATAATTGTTTGTATCTCTGAGGGATTGGTTGTAATAATTCCATTTTCATTCATGATTTTATCTATTTGGGTCATCTCCCTTTTCTTTTTGAGAAGCCTGGCTAGAGGTTTGTCAATTTTGTTTATTTTTTCAAAAAACCAACTCTTGGTTTCGTTGATCTGCTCTACAGTTTTTTTAGATTCTATATTGTTTATTTCTGCTCTGATCTTTATTATTTCTCTTCTTCTGCTGGGTTTAGGCTGCCTTTGCTGTTCTGCTTCTATTTCCTTTAGGTGTGCTGTTAGATTTTGTATTTGGGATTTTTCTTGTTTCTTGAGATAGGCCTGGATTGCGATGTATTTTCCTCTCAGGACTGCCTTCGCTGCGTCCCAAAGCGTTTGGATTGTTGTATTTTCATTTTCGTTTGTTTCCATATATTTTTTGATTTCTTCTCTAATTGCCTGGTTGACCCACTCATTCGTTAGTAGGGTGTTCTTTAACCTCCACGCTTTTGGAGGTTTTCCAGACTTTTTCCTGTGGTTGATTTCAAGCTTCATAGCATTGTGGTCTGAAAGTATGCATGGTATAATTTCAATTCTTGTAAACTTATGAAGGGCTGTTTTGTGACCCAGTATATGATCTATCTTGGAGAATGTTCAATGTGCACTCGAGAGGAAAGTATATTCTGTTGCTTTGGGATGCAGAGTTCTAAATATATCTGTCAAGTCCATCTGATCCAATGTCTCATTCAGGGCCCTTGTTTCTTTATTGACCGTGTGTCTAGATGATCTATCCATTTCTGTAAGTGGGGTGTTAAAGTCCCCTGCAATTACTACATTCTTATCAATAAGGTTGCTTCTGTTTATGAGTAATTGTTTTATATACTTGGGGGCTCCGGTATTCGGCGCATAGACATTTATAATTGTTAGCTCTTCCTGATGGATAGACCCTGTAACTATTATATAATGTCCTTCTTCATCTCTTGTTACAGCCTTTAATTGAAAGTCTAGTTTGTCTGATATAAGTATGGCTACTCCAGCTTTCTTTTGGCTTCCAGTAGCATGATAAATAGTTCTCCATCCCCTCACTCTGAATCTAAAGGTGTCCTCAGGTCTAAAATGAGTCTCTTGTAGACAGCAAATAGATGGGTCTTGTTTTTTTATCCATTCTGATACCCTATGTCTTTTGGTTGGCGCATTTAATCCGTTTACATTCAGTGTTATTATAGAAAGGTACGGGTTTAGAGTCATTGTGATGTCTGTATGTTTTATGCTTGTAGTGATGTCTCTGGTACTTTGTCTCACAGGGTCCCCCTTAGGATCTCTTGTAGGGCTGGTTTAGTGGTGACAAATTCCTTCAGTTTTTGTTTGTTTGGGAAGACCTTTATCTCTCCTTCTATTCTAAATGACAGACTTGCTGGATAAAGGATTCTCGGCTGCATATTTTTGCTGTCTAGCACCCTGAAAATCTCGTGCCAATTCTTTCTGGCCTGCCAAGTTTCAAAAGAGAGATCAGTCACGAGTCTTATAGGTCTCCCTTTATATGTGAGGGCACGTTTACCCCTTGCTGCTTTCAGAATTTTCTCTTTATCCTTGTATTTTGCCAGTTTCACTATGATATGTCGTGCAGAAGATCGATTCAAGTTACGTCTGAAGGGAGTTCTCTGTGCCTCTTGGATTTCAATGCCTTTTTCCTTCTCCAGTTCAGGGAAGTTCTCAGCTATTATTTCTTCAAGTACCCCTTCAGCACCTTTCCCTCTCTCTTCCTCCTCTGGAATACCAATTATGCGTATATTATTTCTTTTTAGTGTATCACTTAGTTCTCTAATTTTCCCCTCATACTCCTGGATTTTTTTATCTCTCTTTTTCTCAGCTTCCTCTTTTTCCATAACTTTATCTTCTAGTTCACCTATTCTCTCCTCTGCCTCTTCCATCCGAGCTGTGGTGGTTTGCATTTTGTTTTGCATTTCCTTTAAAGCGTTTTTCAGCTCCTCGTGACTGTTCCTTAGTCCCTTGATCTCTGTAGCAAGAGATTCTCTGCTGTCCTGTATACTGTTTTCCAGCCCAGCGATTAATTTTATGACTATTATTCTAAATTCACTTTCTGTTATATTATTTAAATCCTTTTTGATCAGCTCATTAGCTGTTGTTATTTCCTGGAGATTCTTCTGAGGGGAATTCTTCCGCTTGGTCATTTTGGATAGTCCCTGGTGTGGTGAGGACCTGCAGGGCACTTCCCCTGTGCTGTGGTGTATAACTGGAGTTGGTGGGCGGGGCCGCAGTCAGTCCTGATGTCTGCCCCCAGCCCACCGCTGGGGCCACAGTCAGACTGGTGTGTGCCTTCTCTTCCCCTCTCCTAAGGGTGGGATTCACTGTGGGGTGGCGTGGCCCGTCTGGGCTACTTGCACACTGCCAGGCTTGTGATGCTGGGGATCTGGCGTATTAGCTGGGGTGGGAAGGCAAGGTGCAAGGCGGGAGGGGGGGCAGGCTTAGCTCGCTTCTCCTTAGGTGATCCACTTCAGGAGGGGCCCTGTGGCAGCCGGAGGGAGTCAGATCCACTGCCGGAGGTTTGGCTCCGCAGAAGCACAGAGTTGGGTGTTTGCGCGGAGCGAGCAATTTCCCTGGCCGGAACCGGTTCCCTTTGGGATTTTGGCTGGGGGATGGGCGGGGGAGATGGCGCTGGCGAGCGCCTTTGTTCCCCGCCAAACTGAGCTCTGTCGTCCGGGGGCTCCGCAGCTCACCCTCCCTTTGTCCTCCAGCCTTCCCGCTTTCCGAGCAGAGCTGTTAACTTATGACCTCCCAGACGCTAAGTCGCGCTTGCTGTCGGAACACAGTCCGTCAGGCCCCTCCGCTTTTGCAAGCCGGACTCGGGGGCTCTGCTTGGCTGGCGAGCCGCCCCTCCGCCCCGGCTCCCTCCCGCCAGTCCGTGGAGCGCGCACCGCCTCGCCGCCCTTCCTACCCTCTTCCGTGGGCCTCTCGTCGGCACTTGGGTCCGGTGACTCCGTTCTGCTAATCCTCTGGCGGTTTTCTGGGTTATTCAGGCAGGTGTAGGTGGAATCTAAGTGATCAGCAGGACGCGCGGTGAGCCCAGCGTCCTCCTACGCCGCCATCTTCCTGCGCCTCACCATTCCATTTCTTCACCAATACAATTTTAAATGATATTGTCCATTAGGCTACCACCAAACAAAGAAGAGTTAGTGTAGATATATTAATATCACACACAGTAGACTTTAAGTCTAGAAGAATTATTAAAATGAAAGACATTTGATAATGATACAGTGGAAAATCAGAGCACCCTATACAAATCATTAAGTTGTGAACACTTAACATATGCCTAAGTAATTAATAAAATGAACAAAAGAGAGGAAAAGAGACAGAGAGACAGAGAGAGAGGCAGAGAGAGAGAGACTAGTGTTTATTTGACTTCGGTGGTTATCCAAAGAGCTAAAACTGGTATGAATCTTTCTTTTCTTTCTTTCTTTGTTCTTTCCTTTCTTTCTCCCTTCCTCCCTCATTCCTTCTTCTCACTCTCTCTTTTTCTATCTTAACTTTTCTTTCTCTTTTGTAAAACTTTTTGTTTAAATTAATAATTAATATACAGTGTAATGTTAGTTTTAGGGGTATAATACAGTGAATCAACATTTTCATACAACACCTAGTGCTCATCACAAGTGCACTCCTTAGTCCCCATCACCTATTTCACCCATCCCCTCATCCCCCTCCCCTCTGATAACCATCAGTTTGTTCTCTATAGTTAAGAGTCTGTTTCTTGGTTTACCTCTTTCTGGTTTTCTTGCTCTTTGCTCATTGGTTTGTTTCTTAAATTCCACATATGAATGAAATCATTTGGTATTTGTCTTTCTTTGACTGACTTATTTCACTTAGCATAATACTCTCTAACTCAATCCACATTGTTGCAAATGGCAAGATTTCATTCTTTTTGATTGCTCAGTTAATATTCCATTATATATATATACATATATGTACACATATACATGCATGTACATATATACATATATGTACACACATACATATATGTATATGTACGTATATATACATATATATACGTACATACACACACACATATACACAAAACACTTCTTTATCCATTCATTAGTCGATGGACACTTGGGCTTTTTCCATAATTTGGCTATTGTAAATAATGCTGCTATAAACATCGGATTGTACATACATCTTTGAATTAGTATTTTGTATTCTTGGGGTAAATACATAGTAGTGCCATTGCTGGATTGCATGGTAATTCTATTTTTAACGTTCTGAGGAAAGTTCATAATGTTTTCCTGAATGTTTGCACCAGTTTGCATTCCTACCAATAGTGTAAGAAGGTTCCTTTGACCCTCATATATTAACTAACTAAAAAAAAATTGAAACAAAAAAAAGCAAAAAGAGGGTTTCTTTGAAATTAAATGGACTAAACACTCCAATCAAAAGACATAGGGTAGGATATAAGAATGTATAAAAAAAAAAAAAGACTCATCTATATGCTACCTACAAGAAAGCCATTTCAGACTGAAAGACACCTGCAGATTGAAAGTGAGGGGTGGAGAAACATTTATCACACAAATTAATGCCAAAGAAAGCCAGAATAGCAATACTTATATCGGACAAACTAGACTTTAAAATAAAGACTGTAAAAAGGGGCAAAGAGGGCATTATATAATCATAAAGGGGATAATCCAATAAGAAGATATAACAATTGTAAATATTTATACACCCAACATGAAAGCACTCAAATATATAAAACAATTAATAACAAATATAAAGGAACTAATTGATAATAGTACAATAATAGTAGGGGGTTTTAACACTCCACTTACATCAATGGACAGGTCATCTAAACTGAATATCAATAAGGAAACAATGGCTTTGAGTGACATACTGGACCAGATGGACTTAACAGATATATTCAGAACATTCCATCCTAAAACAGCAGAATACATTCTTTTCAAGTGTACATGGAACATTCTCCAGAACAGATCATATATAAGGTCACAAAACAAGCCTCAACAAATGCAGAAAGACTGAAATCATACCATGCAACTTTTCTCATCACAATGCTACGAAGTTAGAAACCAACAACAAAATATGTGGGAAGACCAAAAAAAAAAAAATACATGGAGGTTAAACAACATGCAACATGGGGCACCTGGGGGGCTTAGTCATTGAAGCATCTGACTCTTGATCTTGGCTCAGGTCATGATCTCATGGTTCAGGAGTTTAAGCCCTATGTCAGACTCCTTGCTGACAGTGTGGAGCCTGATTGGGATTCTGTCTCTTCCTCTCTCTGCTACTCCTCTACTCTTTCTTGCTCTCTCTCTCAAAATAAATAAGTACATTTAAAAAACAAAACAAAATCCAAAATATTACTAAACAATGAATGGGCCAACCAGAAAATCAAAGAAGATATAAAAATACATGGAAACAAATGAAAACGAAAACACAACAGTCCAGAACCTTCGGGATGCAGCAAAAAAGGTCCTACAGGAGAAGTATATAGCAATAGAGGCCTATTTCTTTTCATTTTTTAATGTTCATTTATTTTGAAAGAGAGAGAAAGAGAGAGAGAGAGAGAGAGAGAGAGAGAGAGAGAGAGAGAGCAAGCACCAGGGGGGGAGGGGCAGAGAGAGTGGGAGACCCAGAATCCCAAGTAGATTCCGCACTGAGAGATCTCACCAGTCCTGAGATCATGACCTGAGTCAAAATCAAGAATTGCACGCTTAACCAACTGAGCCATCCAGGCATCTCAATACCAACCTACCTCTTAAATTTTCAACTATTAATTGACTTTTGACTTTTGAGGTTTTCTTATTTTCTTGTCCAGTTAATTCGTTTTAAATTTATGTTTTTATTATTTTTTATCCAACAATTTATTTACTTTTATAAGGATAATTTTCTCATGTATGTAACTGTCCATAATGACACAAGACAAAAGTGGCGTTTTCTTTTTCCTTTCAGTAAAATATGAATCGAAACTGGAAGAGTATCAGTCATTTGCTTACATGATAACTGCAAAAAAAAAAAAGCGGGGAAGTGAGTTTCTGTTTTTTTCCTCATGAATTTGCTACTTACAAGGTGAGATTTTTCTAAACCATAGGAATGGTAATAATAATAACAATAATAGGGGCGCCTGGGTGGCGCAGTCGGTTAAGCGTCCGACTTCAGCCAGGTCACGATCTCGCGGTCCGTGAGTTCGAGCCCCGCGTCGGGCTCTGGGCTGATGGCTGAGAGCCTGGATCCTGTTTCCGATTCTGTGTCTCCCTCTCTCTCTGCCCCTCTCCCGTTCATGCTCTGTCTCTCTCTGTCCCAAAAATAAATAAAAACGCTGAAAAAAAAATTAAAAAAAAATAATAATAACAATAATAAATAATGTTCCTTCTAAGCCAGAAATTTTAGATGGATTATAAATTGCCATCAAAGAATACAGCTTAATATTAGCATAAAACTTTGTTACTTTAGCTTTTAATTGTCCATGTTATGGGTAAACTGGATCATGGTTTGTCATTTAAAGCCATTAAATAAGCCCATTTCTATTCCAAAATCTTATATGCAACCTTTCAGGCTGAGCTACCGGCAATACAACGCAGGCCTCATGAAGGGAAGTGGCCATTACCTCACTGGCCTTGGTGTACAGTCAGTGTATGTGATTTTCCGGATGGAACTGCAGCCAAAGACTTAGTAAGCCTAGGCTAGCCCGACTTACTTGAATTTCCATCCCATCACTCTCTTTAGGCATAACTGGCTGAGTCTTTGCAGGGACCTCTTCTTGGGGGGGCCTTTACTGAGACATTTTTCCCCCAACTGAACTGCATGTTACCTGATCACTGGGAAACTGGCAGTTTTTTTCGTTTGCCTCTTGCTTGTGTCACTGTAAATTAAGTCTTTTTTATAAGTTGATTTATTTTGAAAGAGAGACAGAGGGAGAGAAAGATTGCATGTGCACACACAATTCAGAGAGGGGCAGAGAGACAGGGAGAGAGAGAATCCCAAATAGGCTCTCCACTGTCAGTGCAGAACCCCATCCAGGGTTTGAACCCACAAACCTTGAGATCATAACCTGAGCTGAAATCAAGAGTCTTACACTTAACTTCCTGAGCCACCCTAGCACCCCAAGGATTAAAGTCTTAATTGTCACTTTCAGATGGGCTCATTGTGCTATTGACCACTGCATAACAGGCAACTAAACAGTTATGCTTACAAATATTTTTATCAAAGTATTGGTAACAAACCTCTTAATGATAATACAGCTTAACAATGCTTAATTTAAGTTTACATGAAATCAGAAATTTAATATAAATTCTTAAGCAGAATAAATGCCACACAAAATTATTAAATGTTTTATTTAAATGAGCTAATAAATGTTATATATTTATTATATCATATTTTACCACTGTTATGCAGGATGTTGATGAAAGAATGAATTTGGTCATAGGCACAAATAAAAATGGTGTTTATAACCAAAATATATTCTAAGATACAAATAAATATTATTAAGATTGATAATATATTGGCTGTGGGGATGGGTGAAATAGGTGCAATGAATTAAGAGGTACAAACTCCAGCAATAAGATAAATAAATTTAGAAAAGCTAATATATTGAGGCACCTGGGTGGCTTGGTCAGAACTCACAGTTCACGAGTATCATTGGGCTCCAACGATACACGCTATCAGCATGGAGCCCGCTTTGGATTCGCTGTCTCCCTCTCTTTCTGCAACTCCCCTGCTCGTGCACATGCTCTCTGTCTCTCAAAAATAAATAAATAAACATTTTCAGAGGAATTAAAAAATATATTAATGTATTACTCTTAAAACTGCTAAGTAAGGTCACTGAGCAATTAGTGAGAAAAAAGGATGAAATAATTATTAATGTTTTCATCTGTTGTTGAGGAAGTGGTAAGGTTATGATATAGGGTGATTATACAGTTTTATATTTGTATGCATCATTTAGTAGTCTATACCTGTACCTTTGAGTACTCAATAAAATCTTTAATCAAACATACTTCTTAGCAATATACCCAGTGCAAAATGGTTTATCATAATACTCATGCAAATATAAACTTAAACACATATTTAAGGAGGGCATCACATTTTGAAAACAAATTCAAAAATCTTGATTTCTAGAAAAGTATTAAATATCATTATTCTAATACTGATTTGATAGGATTAATTTCTCACTAATGAAAAATGTAATTGTGGAAGAGATGATAATTAAAAATAAATGCCCAATGGTTATATTTTAGGTGTGAGAAATCACAGACCTAGTAGAAAATTCTCAAGCTCTTTTTATTCAAACTGAAGAGCAGTAAATTATTGAAACGATGAACATCTTTGTTTTTCATATATGTCA
The DNA here is from genome assembly GCF_007474595.2 of Lynx canadensis. Lineage (NCBI taxonomy): Eukaryota > Metazoa > Chordata > Mammalia > Carnivora > Felidae > Lynx > Lynx canadensis. Next base: position 166,508,096 of record NC_044303.2, read on the forward strand.
CGACAGGTGAAATGTGCCAAATCTGATGAAAAATATTTGTGGGAAATGACAGGATTACTGTAAGTTATCATTTTCAAAGAAATATAATTTCTGAGTAGTTGCAGAGTCCTTCTCTGGAATTATTATATAGTATTCTTTTGTTCCAGCAAGTACCATTACCCTAGGGCTTATGTCATTGGCTTCCTTGTTAACTTATTTTGTATCGCAAATCTCATGTTAGCTGTGAATTCAGGTACATTTTTTCCCCTAAGCACTATAAGCTTTATAAAATGAGTTATAATTCAGATTGCTTAACATATTTTGAATGATTTCAATTTGACTTTCAACAGATCCAGAAAGACATTTCATTTGTTTATATTTGTTTTATGAAAACAAATAAGCCTGTAGCCTTTAAACAGCATTCTCAAATTTAGATAATTTGTCATCAGAATTTGTATTATTACTGTCAGTACAATAGGGTTGTGTTTAGAAAAGATGGTTTTCTCAAATATCAGATAATACTGAATCTAAAGTATCGACTTCACCCCAGTTCTAAATAGCCATACTGCCCGATTAAGCCAATAGTGTGATTCATTTGGGTTATATCAATGATTATTTTGTATTCCTTTAGCAAGCTGAAACTTAAGCATTAGTCAACTTGCTAATACAGCAGCATACATCTGCTTGGATTTGTTTTCATTTTTCAACAAAGACAATTTGAAATCTTCAGTTTAAAATAAAACTTTAGGGGCACGTGGGTAGCTCAGCTGCATAAAGCATCAGACCTTGGCTCAGGTCATGATCTCACAGTGCATGGGTTTGGACCCTGCGTTGGGCTTTAATGCTGACTGCTCAGATTCTGGAGTTTTCTTTGGATTCTGTGTCTCCGTCTCTCTCTGCCTCTCTCCTGCTTGTTCTCTCTCTTTCTCTCTCTTTCAGAAATAAACATTAAAATTTTTTTAAATAAAACTTTAACCAAATTGGAGAGTTAGGATCAAATAAATAATATCATTTTCTTTAATCACTGTTTTCATTGAAGAGTTTACTTTGGAGTCTTTTACTCTATAAAATGTACAGATTGCCATTTTGTTCTAAGTATCTTCATACAGCATCGGTCTATTTCATATAACGTTTAGTCAACAAGATACTTCAAGGGGCGCCTGGGTGGCGCAGTCGGTTAAGCGTCCAACTTCAGCCAGGTCACGATCTCGCGGTCCGTGAGTTCGAGACCCGCGTCGGGCTCTGGGCTGATGGCTCAGAGCCTGGAGCCTGTTTCCGATTCTGTGTCTCCCTCTCTCTCTGCTCCTCCCCTGTTCATGCTCTGTCTCTCTCTGTCCCAAAAATAAATAAACGTTGAAAAAAAAATTAAAAAAAAAAAAAAGATACTTCAAGAAATGTTTGGAAAGTGCATTAAAACATCTCAAGTGAGGGGAAATTGTATAAAATCAAAAGCAACAATAAATACAATTTTATCAGGTTTTTAAAGATGTCTATTTATTTAGTTTTGAGAGCAAGAAAGAGCACACACCCACACGCCCATGTACATGAGAGTGGTGGGGCAGGAGTGGGAGGGCAGAGAGAGAGAGGGAGACAGAATCCTAAGCAGAGCAGTGCACAGCCTGACATAGGTCTCAAACTCACAAAGTGTGAGCTCATGACCTTAGTGGAAATAAGAGTCAGATGCTTAACAACTTAATCGAATGAGCCACCCAGGCGTCCTGACAATTTTATCAGTTTTTAAGAATTATTACATTTTATTGATATTGAATATTTTTAAGGTTATCAAATGACGTGAGGCTTGAAAAATTCTTACATAAAGTGTTGACATCTTGGGTTGAAGTAACCTAAAATAATCTAAAATTGGGGCACGTGGGTGGCTCAGGCGGTAAAGTGTCCAGCTCTTGATTTTAACAGGTCATTATCTCATCGTTGGTGAGGTCAAGCCCCAAATCATGCTCTGTGCTGACAGCATGAAGCCTGCTTGGGATTCTCTCTCTCCCTCTCTCTCTGCCCCACCCCTGCTTGCACACTTCCTCTCTCTCATAAACATTAAAAAAATACAATAATCTAAAATAGTATTTGAAATTTGATGTAGACAAATTATTAGATTTAGTATTTTTTAGAGTTAAATCAGCTTATTTTTGTAGTTTTCTTACATAAGTAGGTTATTCAAATACATGTACATGCAGTCATGGTTTAACTTGAAGATTCTCCAAATATATAAATGAACTAGTAATTTCAGTTAACATCCAGAAAGCCATTTATTTGTTCTGTCTTATAGAGATTTGACCCACATTTGTCATCCTTTTTTTTCCCAATCAATTTGAAGACTTTTAAATAATCTGAATTATTTACTAATATGATATTTAGCAAGTTTAAGTTCCATTTTGAATTTTTACAATTTCTTTGCATTAAAAGTAGTTTAACAAATAGTGTTTTGCTTTAATAGTGTGTTTTGTCTTGACCTCTTGAGCTTTGAAATTATTTAGCAGAAGACCTCATGGCTAGAGATATTCTTTTTAAGAGAAAAAAAAAATTGGTCCTCACTAAGATCTTAGAAAAAGACTCCAGCCGAAAAATTTGATTTAAAATACTAGAAGACTATCATGCAATTCTCATACAATTATTTACTTGTGTTTCATTTGCCCTCTATATATTTTAAGTTCCAAATTCTATGAAGAAGAGGAAGGAAGCTGAGTTAGGATCCCAAACTTAAATATAAATATTATATAAAATACAAATAATAAGTATATAAAATATATGCATACAAAAATGAATGAAGCTATATATAATCATTATGGAGAAATTTAAAAAAAGTTCTGGAAGAAGTCAAAATAAAATAGAAATATTAATTATCATAAAGTCAATGATATGGCTTTGCCATTTCTGAAATGTATATGAATGATTAGTTGGCATGACTAGAAGTAAATTAATTTTTCTACTACAGAAAAAAAATTCAAAATTTTTAATTTCAAATGGTCTATAACATTAGGCGTATTATGAAATCTATTATGAAATTAAATGTTCCTTTAATCTTAAAATGTCAAATAGCTCAGAAGTATCTTATTAGTCAAGTATACAACTATTCTTCAAGGTAGACCATTATCTTTGATAGTTAAATAAACATTAGCACCATAAAAAATAAAGTAAAATGTACATACTTGACTTTAAGGTTCACTCAGAAATTGTTACACATCTGGCTAGCACTACACTTTTGTACAGATGTACAGTACAGATTAATGAACCAACCCTATATTGCAAATTTAAATTCAAGTGTGAATAAGGAAGTCTGCTTTTGTTTCAAACACTTTTGACACGGCACTTCGGTTTCTCTTGGCCTCACCTGTCTCCAATTTGGGCCACTGTTTCTGCATTAGTGACCACTGTAAGGACCAACTATGCATGGGCTTCTCCTAACTTGAGGCAGGCACAACAGAGCCTCTTCTCTGGGTGCCAGGATGTTGCTCTTCCACTGAGTCTTGTCCCAAAGCTTTCTTCTGTCCCAGAAGGTCCTGACTTCTCAGGACCTGGTTAGAGTCTGTGCTTGTGGAGAAAAAAAAAAAAAAAAGAATTAAAAATGTAAGTCCTATGGAGTTAACACCCTGTGGGGGCAAACACTCTCCTGTTTAGATCAGGATGGTTGGTAGATGAACGCTTTCTCTTCCATCCTCCTCTGACTTACCATGGACGCTTTGGGACCAAGAATTCTGTAGCCCTTCAGAAAAGTCTCCTGAGAACACACAATCATTTGCACTTGGTTTCCAGTGGTAGTAACTTAGTACCACACCCTCTTATTGACTCTCCCCTTGCTTCACTCTTTCTTATTTCTGACTTCCTGGTATTATACTTCCTAATAAAATAATAGCACCTAAGTTTATGCTTCAGTTCTGATTTCCGGTGGAGCCAAGTAAATTAGGTTCTCAAAGTCCTTTTCCTGTTCAAACATTGTCTTTCTAGGAACAGTATTCCCAGGGTAGAATTTTTAAAGTTCCAAGGCTTGCCTTGATGTTACATCTAAGCAACATCAACACTATATCACTAATAGAACCAGCATCTTAGAAGCAATTACTGCTGAAAATTATGATTTCAATTGCAAACAGATCTCTGTTTCTATATATTTAGAATTTTGAGGAGTATTCACTTTGGTATCATTGTAATGCTAGACATTTTATTATACATTCGGAGCAAAAAATCATCCCTCTACCTCACTAAACAGATGACTTAAATATTTTCAACACAATAATTGCATGAAGTCTTCAACAGAAATGAAAATTATTTGGAAATCATATTTTTGAAATAACAGGGACATGAAATAAGTTTAAAGAAGCTTCTCAGGATTAAATTAGTGCATTCAGCATTGCAATACATAACGATATTTAATCTTTAAAACTGCTGATACTTGGGCAAGTAAACTTTAAAAAATAGCGTTACTTTTCTGAAGAAGACATCCATATGGCCAACAGACACATGAAAAGATGCTCAACGTCACTCCTCATCAGGGAAATACAAATCAAAACCACACTGAGATACCAGCTCATGCCAGTCAGTGTGGCTAAAATGAACAAATCAGGAGATTATAGATGCTGGTGAGGATGTGGAGAAACGGGAACCCTCTTGCACTGTTGGTAGGAATGCAAACTGGTGCAGCCACTCTGGAAAACAGTGTGGAGGTTCCTCAAAAAATTAAAAATAGATCTACCCTATGACCCAGCAATAGCACTGCTAGGAATTTACCCAAGGGATACAGGAGTGCTGATGCCTAGGGGCACTTGTACCCCAATGTTTATAGCAGCCCTTCAACAGCACTCAAATTATGGAAAGAGCCTAAATGTCCATTAACTGACAAATGGATAAAGAAGATGTGGTTTATATATACAATGGAATACTACTTGGCAATGAGAAAGAACGAAATCTGGCCTTTTGTAGCCACGTGGAGGTTATTATGCTAAGTGAAATAAGTCAGGCAGAGAAAGACAGATACCATATGTTTTCACTCTTATGTGGATCCTGAGAAACTTAACAGAAGACCATGGGGGGAGGGGAAGGGGGGAAAAATTACAGAGAGGGAAGGAGGCAAACCATAAGAGACTCTTAAATACCGAGAACAAACTGAGGGTTGATGGGGGGTAGGGGAGAGGGGAAAGTGGGTGATGGGCATTGAGGAGGGCACCTGTTGTGATGAGCACTGGGTGTTGTATGGAAACCAATTTGACAATCAATTATATTTAATATATAAAAAATAGTGTTAGTCATCATTGGTAAATTCTGTAATAAATCACCTGTATATAAAATATTCAGCATATGTTGGACTGTGCAAACTGGCAACTACTCAAAGTAAAAACTGCCAAATGTTTTAGGTTATTTCCTTCAATTAATACCGATATTGGTATTTGATGTTTATGTATGCCTACAAACCTGCAGAAATCAGTGAGAACTCATTTCATTTCAATGAAATGTTTTATTGTGTCCGTAGATTTCTGGAATTTAAATGCAAACCTCTGAGGTTAAAAAACTATGTTTCTGATTACAGAGCTTTCTCATGTCATGTGTACATACATTAAAAAAAATAATCAATATAAAACTCTTTCTTTGTTGTCAAATAAGAAACAGTAAATTAATTTTGCCTTTGAATTATGTGGAATTGAATTATACAAGAAAATCTTGGCAATGCTCCTTCTTTTAATTAATGTTTTGTCAGATCATCAATCTTACTTTCTCCCTGTGTGCTAATACTCAATTTGTTTAGTATTTACTTAAGCCCATATCTCTTTCCTAAAGAATTCTTATCTAGTTAGTTAAGATGTCTCTAAGCAGTAGACCAAAGCAATAGGGATAATTTCCCATCATATTTAACCACAAAATGAAGTGCCTACTACTCCATCCTGAAATCCGTAGTGCTTTTTTAATAAATTAGTTTGGAAGCCTACACACAAATTTTACAGGTAAATACAATCTGTGGCACAGTACAGTCAGCTGTTTAGAAGAATAATAATCTTAATATGATAAAAATGTGTTTAACAGTAGCTTTACACCTCTGGGGCGATATTATTTTTCTTTCAGAAATACAGGCTGAGATGATTATTTCTCAGTTTGATCACAAACCTGAAAAAAAAAACACAATGTGTTTTATCCTCTCTGGTCATTGGCTCTGCCCATTTCAGAAGCTTTATGCTGAAGATATTAGAAGGTGCAATTACCTCATGGATCAGTGACTACTAAGCTGATATGTCATTGATTTTCGAAACCATGAGGTGAGGCGAGCACAGCTGAAGTGGATCAAAAAGTCTCAGCCCTGTTAGAAAGTCTTTCCCCCCATGTCTTTGTGGCACCTAGGCAGGGAAGAATCAATCTGGTAGGAAGGATTTTGGTAATATTTAGTCTGCACCAAGCAGAGAGAAGAGATTTCATTTTAAGAATGAATTCTTACATACAATTGTATTTTAATTCTTTTTACTTGAATTGCATAGATCATTAGTAAATGATATTGACAAAGACTTAGGCATGAGCTTGGCTGCAAATAAAAATGAATGAACTGAGAAGACTTGGTCTCAATTGAAAACCAGGAATTCAATGAATCAAACATCATAAATTCCAAATTAACTTAGTATTTGGATAATCACATTTTATACACTAATCTTTAGATGAGATTTAATCCATCAATTTTATATGCAAACACAGACACACACATACACACAATAAGAACAGCAAGATGAGGATAACTCAAAAGAGAAACAAATTTAGACTGATCTTTAAACAGATCAGAACAAAAGTAGGAATTATGGCAAATACTGTGAAAAGGATCATCAATAGGGCTCGACCCAGAACTGAATAATCTAAAGGTCATTTTTCAAGCAAACTGAAGTAGTTTCAGATCTCTGCTTCTCTGGCATTCAGAGTTCATTGGTAAACCATTCAGAATTATGAACCTGTCACACACATAAAAACATTTTTTGGAGGTCTCCAGTAGTAAAGAATGAAAGATTCTAGGGGCGCCTGCATGGCTCAGTTGGTTGGGCGTCTGACTTCAGCTCAGGTCATGATCTCGCAACTTGTGGATTTGAGCCCCACGTTGGGCTCTGTGCTGACAGCTCAGAGCCTGGAGCCTGCTTCGGATTCTGTCTCCTTATCTGTCTGCTACTCCCCTGTTCACGCTCTCTCTCAAAAATTAATAAACATTAAAAAAAGAGATTCTATCATTGACTCATTTTTATCTTTCCTATATTAATATTATTTGCAGAATATCACAAGGATAGTTAAAACTAAAAGCAAAGCTTATTTGAAGAAGAAAGAAAAAGGAAGGAAGGAAAAAGAATGGAAAAAAGAGAGACAATATCATAATACACATCTATATTTGTCTCACGAAAATAGTGTTTTGGGAAATTTTTCCTAACAAAGATTGTACATATTGAACAAATCCTTCATAATCAGCATAGCTAACCTTTAACTATTTTAGCACTTTTGATAGAAGGAACATCATTAAGTTTAGGCAATCTTTCCTTAAGAGGAAAAGGGTAACATTTTATTAAGAAGTATTTTATTTAAACATTTATTTATTAAACATTTATTTGAGAAGTATTCTATCACAGTGGGAAACAGCAAAGACTAGAACCAGACTGCGTGGGTTTGAATCCCAGTTCAAACACTTGCTAATCATGTGAATTTTGCAAGTTACTCAATCCTTTGTGTATCTCCCCAACCACAAAATAGGAATAATATTATTAATTTTGTATATAATTGCTGTGAGTGTTGAGTTGCAGCTGTCTCAGAATAGTGTTGGTACAGAATATGCACTATATAAGCATTAGCAATTATTTTTAATGAAATAACAATAACTCAAATAGAAACTCTATAAACTAGGTATTGTCTGCTTGAAGAATTTTTCTTTCCTCAGATTCTGAGACACAAGCAAATCTCCTGTGTTTGTCTTCATTCTCATATGTACTGCTTTTCCCTCTTGAGCCTTCCCTAAACCTGCCTGTAATCCTCCTCTTGGTTGTGGCCATTTCTGAGCTTACCTTCCTTCTGTCACAAAACCTTTACCTCCAAAGGGCCTCAGTGTACATCATGCATGAGTGGGGTCTTCTAGTTTTTGTCCATTACCCCATTTGGCATTGTCTGCTTAAGCTGGTAGCTTCACATGTGATAGCCTTTGCTAAACGCAAGCATTTACTATCTGCCTCAATGCAGCCAGCAAATGCATTCCCTCTGGCTGTGCAAGCTTCTTGATAGACTGGTGTTGCTTAAAGTCACTTTAGACGCATGTGTCTGGATTTCACATTTTGTTCTAGGAAAGCTCCCTAGTTTATCTCCAACCCTACCAAACACAGTACCTGCCACAGAGTAGGTACTTAATATACACTTTTTAAAAAATTAGGAGGGATGATATGGAGATAATGTTTTATAGCCTATCTTTGAATCCTAAATATTTAGATAAGACTATTATAGTAGAATTTTAATTCAAAATAATACAAAAATCAATAAAATTTTAAATAAAATATGTGTCTTAATATTGGAAAATTGGCTTTCTAAATAATTTTCCAAGGATTTTAATAACCAAATACACTAGGTTAATATTACAACTTATATTATCATTTTTCTGATTTTTGTGTTTCTCTACACGTGACTGAAACTAAATTAATAAACTGAATTTTATAACATTTTCTTTCCTGTTTTTGATACTCTCAGGAACTATTTTTGTGTCTGAGTTGAATAATCAGTGAAGTATACTCTGTTATTTAAAAAATTTTTTATGTTTATTTATTTTTGAGAGAGAGAGAGAGAGAGAGAGAGAGAGAGAGAGAGAATGAGTAGGGGAGGGGCAGAGTGAGAGGGAGACACAGAATCCGAAGCAGGTTCTAGGCTCCAAGCTGTCAGCACAGAACCCGGTGCAGGGCTTGAACCCACAAACTGTGAGATCATGGCCTGAGCCCAAGTCAGATGCTCAACCGACTGAGCCACCCAGGTGCCTCCCTCTGTTATTTTTACCGGTTTTAAGAGAATTGGCAATGGTGCTTAAAACAGAGTAGAGAGGTGCCTGGGTGGTTCAGTGGGTTGAGCACCTCACTCTATTTTAGGTCGGGTCATGATTCCAGGGTCATGGGATTGAGCCCTGTGATGCCTCCGCACTCAGCATGGAGCCTGCTTGAGATTCTTCTCTCTTCTTCCCTCTCCCTCACTCTCGCTCTCCCTCTCAAAAAAACAACCACCAAAACCAAACAAACAAAAACAAAACAAACCCATATTTGAGTACAAAAATAATGGAGGAAAAAATTATCAGACAAAACAGCAAATCGTTATTCTTACAGCGGACACTAATTCCTGCCATCTTATCTTACATATTTGAGAATCTATGCCTTTCTTCCAATATATTCATTTTCTTCTTATATACCCTTCTTTGTGAGAAAACTACAATTTCAACCAAACACAAATATGACTGAAAACTAGGTTTTCAAGCTAGTGTCTTATCAGCAAGTAAAATAAATGTGCTATTAAGGCACTGTCCATGTGGGGAATTTTCACTAATCTTTGTCTTGCCTAGAAAAGTCCCAACGACTATTCTTTTTTTAGGAGCTGGTATAAAATTGACCTTTCATAACAAAATGAGCCAAAAATCAATAAAACATGTCAGCATCTATCTGGATATTAGTATATAATACTTAAATATATGCATCTACTGCATTTGAAATTTAATATTGTCCATTCCTTCCATTTTCATTTACTCTGTAAAAAATGTAATAGATGATTCACACACTTTCTAAGATAGCCTTTATAATGTAATGCTAATTCACTGCAGTCATTCAGTATGGCTTAGTACTGCAATTATAATAATGGCAGTAATTTTTACATCTATTCTCCATTGTCCTTGAGAGTCTAGAGGCATGTTCATTTGTCCAGAATTTTCCATGGAACGAGCATGGCAGTTCACTTAAATTCTTCAGGGGCATATCTGCTCTAGCTTGGTAGCTAATTCAGCATGTGCAGAGGAGTCATACAAAGAGATACTTGAGATCCATTTTGCTCTTTGTACTGGAAAATCTATAGGGGAGGGATTGTACTTATATCAAGATATGTAACACATAAGAATACAATTAGCTTTATGTGAAACTGCAGCCCTAAAAATAGAGTGCATTATTTGAAAACAGCAAAGCAAACAACAGAAAAAAACACTTATTTTCCCACACATTTAATGAGAGCTTTCTGATTGTTTTGAAGTCATAATACAAAAAGTAAATTAACTGCACTTACATGATAAAATGTTCCTATTGGAGTAAGAATTAAATTGTGAAACTGTTAAGTATATACTACAGTTGAACAAATAAGTACATCTTAGATTGTGAAAGTCTGGTTTCTTAGAGAAAGAAGAGACCAGGAAAGGAAGAAGGGTAGAATGAATGCAATAATGTTGCATTTAATGGAGGTATCAATGTGAACCTATGGTTTTAAAATATATATCTAGTTAGACTCAGAAATAGATATGCATGTATACAAGAGTTAGTATACATACATATATTTTAAGCCCTGTTGCTTATAGGGCCTATAAATAATAGCCAAAGTTGGAAAACTATAACCAACAAAATAACAACAGTATTGGAATATAACCCATAGGAAAACATATAAATCTGTGAGTTCATACTCACGTAAATTAATTACTGACTGAATAAAGAAATGGAGAGAAGAAAAACAGTTCTTCTTTGATAATAATTATTGCAGGCAAGTCCCAGTGATGGATACTCAAGTTACTGGATAAAATAGGATATTTGCATAGTCTCAAAGTATCTTTCCCAATACATTTACTAATGACAAAAAGGAAAAATACTAATTTTACAATGGAGTTTCTAACAGATACGCCCTTAATCAAGTGAGGAAGGTTAATATTACCAGTAATAAGATACATTAACATCATGTATCCCCAGAAATGATGCAATGAGAAAGGCACATTGCTTCTGTGGCAGTTGTGTCCAATAATGCATAATCTTATTCTAATCGTAAGAAAAAATTAGACAACTCTACTTTCCCCATTAGCAGCCCCTCATAACCACCATTCTATTCTCTGCTTTCACAGATTCACCTCTTTTGGGTTCTACATATAAGTAATCATCTTGCAGTATTTGTCTTTTTCTATTAAAAGATGATTAAGTTCTGAAGTTCTAATGCATAGAATTTTGATTATAGTCAACAATACTGTATTATATACCTCAAAGTTGCTAAGAGACTAGATATTAAGTGTTCTCATTACCAAAGAGAAATTAGAGGGGTGCCTGGATGGCTCAGTCAGTTAAGCATCTGACTCTTGATTTTGGCTCAGGACATAATCTCACAGTTGTGAGACTGAGCCCCTCCATTGGTCTATGTGCTGAGCATGGACCCTGCTTGGGGTTTTCTTTCTCTCCCTCTCTCTCTGCCCCTCCCTTGCTTACATGTGCACTCTCTCTATAAAAAATAAATAAACTTTAAAAGAAAAAAAAAGAGCAGTTATAAATGATGTGACGTGATAGAGTTGTTAGCTAATTCTATGGTGGTAATCATATTGCAATATATCTGTATCAAATCAACAAGTGGTACACTTTAAATGTATACAATATTATATGCCAGTTATATCTCAATAAAAAGAAAAAATACCAGACAAATCGAAATTGAAAGAATTGACCAATACTTATCACAAGTGTCAAGGCTATTAAAGAGAAGGAAAGACCGCAAAACTATAGAGGAGACTAAGGACAGCAATTAAGTGTAATGCAGGTTCATGGAATGATTCCTGGAACAAAAACAAAGGACAGCAATGATACATCTGGAGAAATCCTAATTACATCCTTAATTAGATAATAGAATTATCTGAATATTAATTTCTTAGTTTGAATAATTGTACCATGGTTTTCCTCCATGATAACATAAGGGAAATCTGGTGAAGTGAATATGGGAATACTCTGTGCTATTTGTGCAATTTTCTATAAGTATAAAATTATATTAAGAAAAGAGATAAAGATAAGAAAGGAGATCAAAGTAGTGGAGGCTGATTTTAAGCCCAGTAAGTCTTACTTCAATATTTATTCTCTTATCACTATCAAAGTTGGCTGTAATAACCTAAAAGAATAATCTGAGACCTCATTTGCAGTGATTAACTTTCATTTAGGCAGGAGTTCAATTTTGGGATGTTACAGGTTAACTCCATAGTGAAAGGTAAACTCAGAAGAATAAAAGATTAGAAATTCAAAAAAGAGAGGGATCTTTGTTTTTTTTTAATGTCTTACCACCTCAAACAAGGGAACACTGAAAAAGGTGAATATAAACATATATTATTTGTAGGGTTAAGAGCTTAAGTAGAGTATAATAAATAATGTTATCTTTGTTGCTATCAGAAACAATCTGAAAACTTGTTATCTCTCTTGAATATATAATTTTATTTTTACTAGTTAAGTGAATGTATTATAAGTTGTGACTGAGACTGTTATAGCAAATCTCAAGTATCTTTGATAACTTTCTTGAAAATAAAGTAATATTACTTAGCATTTATAGATCATTCTTAATATAAATCCTTTCTAAACATTAAATGACTAAAATTAAATTATTTATATATACATCCCTAAAGAGTAAAAAGTAAAAACACTAAGACAGAAATCTTAAGATATCTATAGTCACAGAAAATATGGTGTTCTAGTTCCAAAAGAGAAACAAATTTCACTTTGTTCTTTAGCTTCTTCTATTTTCTCCCTACCATGTTATTTTTCAATAAAGAGTTATGTGATGACATATATTTCATTACTGTATTCCCATTATTTTGAAATATTGGTAATTAATAATAATTATTACCACAAAGCAGACAATTCTTTAGTGATGATTCTAATGCAATATGTCTATGGAGTGTGGAATTACAACCAAATTATTTTCTTCAGGTATGCATTTTTAGATATGAAGGCACAGAGATTTCACTATGGAAAAAAGAATGTGAAATATTTCATCCCCATAACTATAACATTCAATTACTATAGTTCTAAACTAAATGCCTTTTATTCATAATGAAAGAAAAAGTGGGTCAATATAAAACTCAAATAAAATTAATGGCTAGGTGATTTAAAAATACCTTGAAAATATAAACAGCTTATTATACTTTTCTCCATGTATAATTTTATAACAAAAATATACCAATATTTAGATATAATAAGAGAAATTGTTTCAATATTAAGAGATCTTACAGTGAAGATGCTAAAGGAGGGAAGTAGATAAACCAAATGATAACCTGCACACAAAATAATCCTAACTAAATATTAAAATTACATGATGACACAATAGCCTAGTTCAATATTACATTTACATTAAATTTCACGATGCTTAAGAAAATTCTGAAAATTATTTGGTCGAAGCTGGTGGGGGGTGGTGATTTTCTATCATTCCCATGATGTGCTACCTACTTCAGGAAATGTCACTCAATATCCATTTAACCCTATGTCCTGACGGTTTCTACCCTAGAAGTTGGAACAGTACTACCAGCATTTCCCAATCAACATTTCAGTTAGGGATGATCATGCTATCGTTCGTGACATAGGTGGAAATAAGCTGATGTTCTAGTCTCCTCCCTCCTATCTGAGAAGTGGGTGTGATGCCTACATATTCAGCAGCTATCTTCTGAACTGAGGACAAAAACCTTAGCTAAAGAGAATACAACAGAATACAGGAACTATTTTAGTCTTTAAAAGCATCATTATGTTGCCACAAACCCTAGACTGTGACATTACTGATGTTTGAGAGAAAAAAAATTCCTTGATTGTTTAAGTCAACAGAATACATTTTCCATCCCTTACACCAGATTGTAATTCTCCCTGATGCACATGGCTTTGGGTGAGAGAAAGCCCATGTCTGATTCATCTCTGTTTCACAGTCCTGGGCAGAGAGAAGTAAGCAAGCATTGCTAAATGATGGGCAATGAGGATGTTGGTCACAGAGAGGCAATGGGATTTCATAGCATATGGACAGATGATAAACAACAACAAAACCCCAGAGTAACCACAGGAGAAAACTGTCAGTCAGGGAGCACGCATTAGGAAAACCTATTAACAAGTGAAAGTACACCAAATACTTCTCTGGGACTCCAAACAGGACACCAGTTACTAGTGCAACAGAATATTACAGAACAGAGCACTTCCAGGGGAACAGAAAACCAAGCCTTTCATCTATTGAGAATTTAAGCACAGGGATAAATCTGGGAACATAAATCACTCAACATTTATTTGGCATTGTATTATTAGCACCATGCTACAGCAAGGGTCAGCAACCCAAGGCCATGAAACCTGTTTCAGTAAGTAAAGTTTTATTGGAATATAACCATGTTCATTTCTTAACTTATTGCTTATGGCTGTTTTGAATCTACAACAGCAGGTCTGAGTAGTTGTAATAGAGATCTTGTGGCCCACAAGGCCTAAAATACTGCATAGTGTCTGTTCCTTTTATGTTTTTTTTCAATTTTAGTGTTTATTTATTTTTGAGACAGATACAGAGAAGACAGAGCATGAGCGGGGGAGGGGCAGAGAGAGGGAGGGAGACACAGATTCTGAAGCAGGCTCCAGGCTCTGAGCTGTCAGCACAGAGCCCAACGTGGGTGGGGGGCAGGGGGTGTTGAATACACAAAACATGAGATCATGACCTGAGCCGAAGTGGGACCCTTAACCGACTGAGCCACCCAGGTGCCCTTGTCTGTTCCTTTAGAAACAGTTTGCCAACCATTGAGCCACAGGACAGGAGTGAGAAGAAAAAAAATGGAGAAGGAATGATCCCACTCCTTAAGGAGCTTAAGTATAGAGTGGTAGGCAGAAACACCAGCATACAATTGCTATACAGTGACTAATGCTAAGATGGATGTATATGCATGAATGCTATAAGAGCACAGGCAAAAAGTACTATCTCATTCTGGGATTTAACAAAGGATTCCTGGGACAAGTCTACTGACCTAACAGGAAAATAATAATACTAGAAGAGGTGGGAAGTGAGTATCTTGGGAAGAGAGAACATGAACAAAGAGGCATAAACAGAACAGACTGAAAGGAAAATTATAAGCCTTTGTCATTTTTGCATGGAAATTGTGAAGTGTCAACTATGAGATGAAGATGTACACAGAAACAGGGGCTGTGCTCCTCTAGAGCCCTACATAGTTATGCCTAGAAACTTGAAATTTATACTGAAAGTAATGTGAACCAGTGAAGGATTTGTCTGCAGAGTTAATTATTATTATTATTTTAGAGGGGAGGGTGCATAGTCAAATTAAGCGATAGGGAAAGGAACTGTGGAAATGTGAGAGTTTATGGCTGAATTTTGTTTCTTATTATTTTCTTTTTCACCTCCTTATTCATGTTTGCATCCCAAACACCCAACATGCATTGTACAAATTACAAACACAATACTTTTTGCTTAATTGGATTGGTAAAGAAACAAGATGAGATACTATCTAAACAGGAAGCACTGAGAAAAGTAGTTTTAAATAGTTTTGTTTAGTTGAAAATATTACAAATTGAAGAAATAAAGTGGGACTCTGAATGTCAGAAAAAAAAGCAAGTTCAACTTTTAAGCATCATTCATGGTCAAACAGTGGCTACATGATTACTTGGAGGTGGTACTTTCCCACCAGAATCTGAAATATAATAATTGTTATGATCCCATTAAAAAATTTTTTATTCTCAAAATTTATAATAGGAAATATGGATATAACATGAAGTGAGTTGTTTTTTTTTCCAAGTCACATTTATTAGTGGAAACCAGGAATGTGAACTCTGATTTGCTACTCTAAATATCTGAATCATACTTAGTATTTAGTGAAACAAACTGGATTGTAAGGAAGAATCAGCTAAAATAGCATATCCTTAGAAGATTTACATTCAACATAAAACAAATATAATGAAAAAAAAAGCAGCATTACTCAATATCATTTGAGGAGACTGTCCTTTCTCCATTGTGTGCTCTTGATGTCTTTGTTGAAGATCAATTGGCCATGAATGAATAAATTTATTTCTGGACTCTATTCTGTTACATTGGTCTATATGTCTGTTTTTATGCTACCTGTTTTGATTACAATAGCTTTGTAGTATATTTTGAAATCAGGTGATTTGATGTCTCCCACTGCGTTATTTCTCAGTGTTGCCTTGTTATTTGAGGTCTTTTGTAGTTCCATATGCATTTTAGGATTTCTTTTCCTATTTCTGTGAAAAATGCCATTGGAATTTTGGTTAGGATTACACAGAATCTGTAGGTTGCTTTGGATAGTATGGACATTTTAACAAATATTAATTCTTCCAATCCATGAACATGAGATATCTTTCCATTAATATTGTCATCTTCAATTTTTTTCATCAATGTTTTATAGTTTTCAAAAGTACAGATTATTTTACACTCTTAGTGAGATGTATTTCTAAGTATTTTATTTATTTTTTAAGGCTACTATAAATGGATTTTTTTTTTAGATTTTGCTACTAGTGTATAGATATGCAACTGATTTTTGTAAGTTGATATTGTATACTACAAATTTACTGCATTTATTAGTTCCAATAGTTTTTTGATGCAATTCTTAGGGATTTCTATAGTATTACGGCTCCTTAAGCAGAGGCAATTTTACTTCTTCCTTTTTTATTTGTATGCCTTTATTTACTTTCTTGCCTAAAGATATGTATCTATCAATGGAATATTGTTTAGCCATGAGAAAGAAGAGAACCCTGACATTTGTAACAAGCATCTAGAACATTATGCTGTGAAATACACAAAAAAAGTCAGATGGAGAAAAACAAATTCTGTAACATCTCAACAATCTGTGGAATATAAAATAAAAAATAAAAAAAAAAGAAAAGTCAAATTCATAGAAAGGGAGAGGTACTAGGAGCTGGGAGTGTAGAAGTAATAGGGATATGTTGGTCAAAATGTGCAAATTAGCAGTTATGGGGATAAATAAGTCTAGAGATCTAATGTACAGGTTTGATGACTATACTTAATAATATTGTATTGAAAACTGGAAATATTTTCAGAGGGTAGATTTCAGGTGCACTCACCACACAAAAAACTGGTGACTAGAAAGAGATGAAATGTTAATTATTTTGACCATGGTAATCATTTCACTACATAATATATCTTAAATCAATAGGTTGTATACCTTATGTATATACACAATTCTATTTATAAAGAAAAAAACAAGAGCCCTTCTAAGTGAAAAATTAATTCATTGTACTTCAACACTTTATTTTTAAATTTTTTAAAAAAAATTTAATGTTTATCTATTTTTGAGACACACACACACACACACACACACAAAGTGAGAGGAAGAAGGAGCAGAGACAGAGGGAGACAAAGAATCTGAAGCAGGCTCCAGGCTCTGAGCTATCAGCACAGAGCCCGATGTGGGCTTGAGATCATGACTTGAGCTGAAGTCGGATGTTTAACTGACTGAGCCACCCAGACACCCGTGTACTTGATCATTTTATTTATTTTATTTTTTCATTTTTTAAAAAAAATTAATGTTTATTTATTTTCGAGAGAGAGCAAGTGGAGAGGGGGGAGAGAGAGAGAGAGAGACAGAGAGAGACAGAGAGAGAGAGAATGAAAATATCCCAAACAGGCTCCACACTGTCAGTGCAGAGCCCAATGTGGGACTTGAACCAACAAACCATGAGATCATGACCTGAGCCAAAACCAAGAACAGGATGTTTAACTGACTGAGTCACCCAGGTGCCCCTGCACTTGAACATTTTAAATGTACTTGCCCCAAGTACTAAGCTGAATTCACCCTACCAAAAAATAAATAAATAAATGGATAAATGATGAGCTTGGATTTGAAGACTTGTCATAAGGTAACAAAACTGCTTTCAGGTATTAAAGTTTTTCTACATTATAGACTTTCAAATAAATGCAAATTGTGTAAGAATCAAACACTGGAGTGATGAAAGAGTAGGTTCTAAGAAGAAAGTGTCTTTTGTGTCCAGACAGCTTAGTATTACCTGTAATACATAGGAGGAAAAAGGTGAACAATGAAAGGGTGTGAAAGCAAGACTTACAAATGCAAATAAATGTGTCAAGGCCTCAGGAAAATGATACTATACAATCACTATCCAATATGGAAACTAAGAGAAGGATTACTTATTCATATTTCCAAATGTCAGTTCCCTAGAAAGAAAGGGACACTAACAATTTGTCTAGTCTCCTGTCTATCCATAAGTCTTTTGATCAAAATGGAATATCCATTTTGGTTCCCTGGAACGATACTCTGATATAGAAACTAAAGAAACAGAAAATTAAGTTAGGCTAGACAAAGAATTGAGAATGGCTGTATAAAACATCTTCCTATAATAATCTTGGTTAAAAGAATTATATAAAATTACTCAAATTTTAAAATTAATTAATGGTACAGCATGAAAGTGATGCAGATAAATGATCCAACAAATACAATATATCTAAGTGTGGAATTTCTACATACAGATTCCTTCAAGCCTATGATGCTTGTTAAGTTGATAAAAATCACAGGAGTCTGGGCATCAGAAAAAACACTTTCACAAATATTATTTTGTATTCTACTCTTAAAAGAGGTTTCAATGGAGTTACTAGCATAAAGCTAATTAGAGACATAGTCTAGGTAATCGATGTTTTATACTTACATTTGTGAAAGTACAATTATAATTTAAGATATTTTTTCACATTCATTTTCTCTTGGAGAACTTTATGATTCAATTTAAGTGTTCTAAGAAGTGATCTAAGTTTCAAAAAAGCAAGCAATAATAGAAGTTGATACGGTTCTATATTTTGACCACATATAAGGATATAAAGAATACTATGATCCTCCAAATTGCCCTAGCACATTTAGAACTCCAGTCCTTTTTTTTTTTTTTTTTTTGCAGTTTGTCATATTACTTTTCTTTATGTAGACGTACCTACATTCATCTTAAAAATACTAAAAGCCATTTATCATTTTTTAAGTGGATCTTTTTCTCTCAATAAATCTGCTTATCCTCAAAAAAAATACTAAAAGAAAAAATCAAAGGAGGAGAGAAAAATCGGAGAGAAAATTTAGGTAGGGAAAAGAGGAAGGAGAACAAGGACAAAATTTACCGCTAGTTGTGGCTCACTCAGACCTCAATTTATGTCCCTAACTGTGAACCCTTGCTTCCTTCAATTCATCCATATGCCTTTGTTATTCTACTGTTTCTTAAGCTCCTCTGTAGTGAAAGCTCTTTTGCATAATTATTTTCCACAGACTATTCAAATAAATGAAAAATAAATAAACTGGAGAACAATCCTTTTAACATTATATCTAATAGCTGGAAGGAACAAAGGGAGGAAAGAAGCAAGGGAGGAAGGAGGAAGGAAAGGAGGGAGGAAATGAAAGGAGAGAAGGAAGAACCAAGGTGAGAGAGGGATGGAGGGAGGGAAGAGGGAGCATGTGAAAGAAGGAAAGGAAGGAAAGAGGGCTGGGATGGAGGGCACCGGTGGGTGATTTTCCTTTTATGTCACTGAAATTTCTAAGCTTATCTTCAAATTAAATTTTGGACTGGTCATAATAAAAAGCCAAATAAACAACTAATTTGTATATTTTAAAAAACGAAGGAAAAAGGGAGGGAGGGAGGGAGAGAGGAAAAACTGAAGGAAGGAGAGAAAGAAGGACTGAGGCAGAGGAAAAGGGAAATGAAGAGAAGATAAAAAAAATATGATTTATTAAATTTTTAATTCTGGATAACTTGACCAATGTTGGTTTAACGTATGTATTGTAATGTATGATGCTATCAGGCAATTGATCAGTTCTTTCAAAAAATGTGTTACTAGATAATTCACATGCACACACATATATGAACAATGTGATTCCAATTTTGTAAATAGGCAAGAATAAAGTGCTATTAGGAAATGATATTTTTTTAAATGCATTTCTTAACGTTTTTTTTTATTTTTGAGATAGGGAGAGACAGAGCATGAATGGGGGAGGGTCAGAGAGAGGGAGACACAGAATCCGAAGCAGGCTCCAGGCTCCAAGCTGACAGCACAGAGCCTGACGCAGGGCTCGAACTCACGGACCGCGAGATCATGACCTGAGCCGAAGTCAGACGCTCAACCGACTGAGCCACCCAGGTGCCCCGGAAATGATATTTATTAATGTGAACACTGGTTATTTATTTCTAATATGACTACAGAGGATTTTATCACTACTTGTATTACTTACATTTTTAAAATATGCAATTAAAATACGTTATTTTCACAATAAAAATTCATCCAAAAAGAAAAAGGACTTTCTAAAATCTGACAGTCCTCTACAAATCTAAATTTATCTTCCATTCCCTCCAGACTTCTTTCCTAACAGCAGTAATACAGACTGAAAGTAATCTCGCAACATGTCATGATTATTCTTTCATCTAGGTCTTTGGAGAAGTGAAATCCATAGAATTCCCCATTTCTTTAAAAATTTTACCCACTTTACTATTCTATCCTTCTTTATGATGCCTTCATTGACTACTACAGCCTTTGTTCATTTCTCTATCTTCTTGCTATCTTTCAATATTGATATTAGACTCTATAAAATTCCTAAAGGCTCTCCAATTACTTTCAGCCAAGTAAGAGATTGGAGTACATATTTGTTTCAGTTTTCTCTAATGCAGAGTGGTCACTTAAATATTTAATTAAATAGCTATTTCATTTTCCTTCTTCTCTCCTGAGAAGCAAATAATCTAGGTCCCTATTACATTCAATGGTTTAAATATTAATAATGGACTATCAAAGGGCTTGGGACCACAAGTATTAACAAAACTGTCATACTATGTTTTCTTCAGTCCTCATGCTCCCTTTTATGTAAGTAATTTGCTCTTACAACCAGGTACAAGCAGTAATTTAAGACCCAGATCTTACACTGGTCACCAATGAAGACATATAATACCCAAGACAAATCTCTCCTTTGGGATATTTAAAAAAAAGGAAATTTTATACTTATAAATCTCAATTAGGTCTATATTTTTCAGATTACCTGTTGTTGACAGCCCTGTCTAGTGATTGTGTCACAAGTTTGAAGACAGTTATTTTGTTTAAGTATCATTATGGTGGGTCTTAAATCCTTAAACCTTAAATCCCCAAAGGTCTTAAATCCTCTGCCAGTCTAACCGGATCACTTTTATTTCTGTATTCCCAAACGACTCAACAGAGGTGTCTGAAATTATTTAGTTCATCTATATGCAAAAAAACATGGGTTATCTTCCTAGTCTATTACAACAGAGAAAGCAACTAAAGTGAAACAAAGTGATTTTACTTATTGAAAACTTTGTTTTACAAGAAATAGGTATTGATTTTTATATAAAAATTAATACATTTTGAATTTGAATCTCATGAAGATTATAAAGAGATGGTGAACTAATAGTTTATATAAAATAAATAAGTGCATTATGTGAGTCACTAACCAAGTATGCTATATTTTATCAAGATCAACTTCATTTCATATTAGGTAAAAATATTTATTGTATTTTTAACAGTTTGTCCTTGCTCTGGCAATAAAAGCCTCCAAAATATTATCAATACAAAAGAAGCAGACAAATTGTGGTTCTAAATATTGTATTTGAGGACCACTGTATTATGTTCTGTTTGAAAAAAGGATTAAGGGGGCACTTGGGTGGCTCAGTCAGTTAAGCATCCGACTTCGGCTCAGGTCATGATCTCATGATCCATGAGTTTGAGCCCCACACAGGGCTCTGTGATGACAGCTCAGAGCCTGGAGCCTCCTTCGATTTCTGTCTTCATCTCTCTCTCTGCCCCTCCCCTGCTCATGCTCTGTCTCTTTCTCTCTCAAAAATAAACATTAAAAAAATGATTAAGGTAGGAATGAGTCTGATGTTTAACTAAGTAGTTTCAGCAATTATAGGTAGTTAGTTACTCTTGTACCAGTAAACTGTTAATTATTTATGTTCCAACTTCTCTATAAAGAGTTGCTGCTGAAAAAATACTGACCATCCAGGGACTGCATTTTCCATTTGTACCTCATTCCCATCCTCTTTGAATATAGGCAGGACTATGCAATAGTTCTCTTGAAAAGAACGTGAGTTGAAGTGAACTGTAGCAATACAACATTCTTCCAGTTAAAGGAGGTCCTAATGAATGGTAAAAGCATATGGTAGAAGGATAGTGGATCCCTGATTCACATGTGGAGAAAAATTGTTTGCTAAGAAAGCCATATTGGATTACTGCAAGAGTAAAACAGAAGCCTCTATTGCATAAATCAACTGAAATGCTGAGCTTTGTTTCATGCACCAGCTAGCATATTAAAAAAAAAATATCACATACATACTTACACCACTGCAATTTCCATAAAGTTCAATAAAGCACAAAATTAATTTAGAACATTCTCAAAATTTATTGAATAAACTCCTGCACAGAGCACTGATAAACTAAGAAAAGAAGTATGTCCATCATAAATTACAACTAAATAGTGAGACATTAGAGGCATTCACATAATCACCAAGCATTGTAATTTATATTACCCCAATATTACATGACATTATTCTGAAATTAAAGACAATTTGGTAATAAGGAAATAGAATTCTAGCATTCAATCATTATAAGGACACAGATATATTCTACATTGGTGATACAATTAAATAATAATAATAATAAAGAAATTATTAAATTACAAAGAACATAGGATGAATTTAATGTTCAGCAAATTGACCAGACACACCAAATATTACAAAGTTAATAGTATTAATATCCAACCAATAATAAATAAAACAATGAAAATAAAATCAATACTGTTTTATGGAATACTATTAATAACGAATGTAGATGAGCTATGTGAAAATAATCATAAAATTACACTCAAATTTTTCAGTGTTTTTTTTCTTCTAAGTTTTTTTTTTTTTTTAATTCCAGTCAGTTAACAGACAGTGTAATATTAGTTTCAGGTGTACAATATAGTGATTCAACACTTCCATACATCACCCTGTGCTCATCAAGACAGGGGCACACCTTGGGGCGCCTGGTTGGCTCAGTCGGTTAAGCAGCCGACTTCAGCTCAGGTCATGATCCCACGGTCCGTGAGTTTGAGCCACGCATTGGGCTCTGTGCTGACAGCTTGGAGCCTGGAGCCTGCTTCAGATTCAGTGTCTCCCTCTCTCTCTCTGCCCCTCCCCCATTTGTGCTCTCTCTCTGCCTTTCAAAAAATGAATGCTAAAAAAAAAAAAAAAAAGACAGGGGTACACCTTAATTCTCATCACCTATTTAACACATCCTCTACTGCCCTCCCCTCAGTTTGTTTTCTATAATTAAGATTCTCTCTCTCTCTTCCTCTTGGCTTATTTGTTAAATTTCATATCTGAGTGAAATTATATGGTATTTGTCTTGCTTTGACTTACTTATTTTGCTTAGCATTATGCTCTCTAGCTCCATCCCAATCCTTGCAAATGGCAAGATTTCATTTGTCTTTATTTCATTAGTTTTTATATCCCAATAAAATTTACATATATTATCCCAAATCTTCTGTATCCATTTATCAATCAATGTATATTTCAGCTACTTCCATATCTATTATAAATAATGCTGCTATAAACATGGGTGCATGTATTTTTTTAAGTTTATTTGTTCTGAGAGAGACAGAGACAGCGTGAATGCGGGGGGAGGCGGGGGAGAGAGAGAGAGTGAATCATAAGCAGGCTCCACACTGTCAGGGCAGAGCCTGATGCCTGGCTCAAACCCACAAGACTGCCAGATCATGACCTGAGCTGAACCAAAAGTTGGACAGCTCAACTGACTGAGCCACCACCCAGGCACCCCATGGGGTGCATGTATTTTTTGAATTAGCGTTTTTGTATTTTAGGGCTAAATAACCAGTAGTGTGATTGCTGGATCATAGGGTGGTTCTATTTTTAACTTTTTGAGGAAACTCCATACTGTTTTCCATAGTGGTTATACCAATTTACATTCTCACCAATAGTGCAAGAGGATTCCCCTTTTCTTCACATTCTTGCCAACACCTGTTGTTTCTTATGTTGTTCATTTTAGCCATTCTGACAGGTGTGAAGTGATATCTCATTGCAGTTTTGATTTGCATTTCTCTAATGATCAATGATGATGAGCATCTTTTCATGTGTCTGCCACCTGTCTTCTTTAGAGAAATGTCTGTTCATTCTTCTGCCCATTTTCAATTGGATTATTTATTTTGGGGGTGTTGAATTGTATCAGTTCTTTTATATATATATACATATAATCAGTTATTTATCCCCTTATTGGATTTGTCATTTGCAACTATCTTCTCCCATTCTGTAGACTGTCTTTTAATTTTGTTGATTGTTTCCTTTGCCATGCAGAAGTCTTTTATTTTGATAATAAAGAGTTTATTTTTGCTTTTATTTCCCTTTCCTCAGGAGACCTATCTAGAAAAATGTTGCTATGGCCAGTATCAAAGAGATTACTACCTGTGTTCTTTTCTAGAACTTTGATGACTTTCTGTATCACATTTAGGGTCTTTTATACATTTTGAATTTATTTTTGTGTATGTGTAATAAAGTAGTCCAGTTTCATTCTTTTGCATATTCCTGTCCAGTTTTCCCAACACAATTTGTTGAAGAGACATTCTTTTTTTCCAATGGATATTATTATTTCTTGTCTTGCTGAAGATTAATTGACCTTATAACTGTGGGTTAATTTCTGGATTTTCTATTCTGTTCTATTGAACTATGTGTTTATTTTTGTGCCAGTACCATATTGCTTTCATTACTATACCCTTGTAATATAACTTGAAGTCCAGAATTGTGATGCCCCTATCTTTGGTCATCTTTTTTTAAGATTGTTTTGGCTATTCAACAGGGTGTTTTGTACTTCCATACAAATTGAGCATTGTTTGTTCTAGTTCTGTAAAAAATGCTGTTGGTGTTTTGATAGGGATTACATTGAATGTGTAGATTTTTTGTGTGTAGTATAGAAATTTTAATAATATTTGTCCTTCCAATCCATGATCATAGTGTATCTTTCCATTTCTTTGTGTCATCTTCAATGTCTTTAATCAGTGTTCTATAGTTTTCAGAGTACAGGTCTTTCACCTCTTTGGTTAGGTTTATTCCTAGATATCTTAGTATTTTGTATGTGATTTTAAATGGGATTGATTCCTTAATTTCTTTTGCTGCTACTTCATTATTAGTATATAGAAATGTAATAGATTTATGTACAGTGATTTTGTATCCTGTGACTTTACTGAATTTGTGTATCTGTTCTAGCAGTATTTGTGTGTGTGTGTGTGTGTGTGTGTGTGTACACGTGTGTATGATTATGTGGGGTCTTTAGGGTTTTCTATATATAGTATCACATCATATGTAAATAGTGCAAGTTTTACTTCTTCCTTACACATTTGGATGTTTTTATTTATTTATGCTGATTGCTGAGGATGGAACTTCCAGTATGATGTTGAACAAAAGTGGTGAGAGTGGACATTCTTGTTTTGTTCCTGACCTTAGGGGAGAAGCTCTCAGTTTTTCCCCAATCAGAATGATGGCATATCTGAGTTTTTTATAGATGGCCTTTATTATGTTAAAGTATGTTCCCTCTTGTTGAGGGTCTTTATCATGAATGGATGTTGCACTTTGTCAAATGCTTTTTCTACACCTATTGAATGATCACATGATTCATATCCTTTCTCTTTTTGATGTGATGTATCACATTGATTGATTTGTGAATATTGAACCACCCTTGCAACCCAGGAATAAATCCTATTTATCATGGTTAATGTTTTTTATTTTTTAATGTATTGTTGAATTCAGTTTGCTAGTATGGTATTGAGAATTTTTGCCACTATGTTCATCAGGGAAACTGGACCGTAGTTCTCTTTTTTTACTGGTGTCTTTACCTGGTTTTGGTATCAGGATAAGGGTGGCCTCATGGAATAAATTTGGGAGCTTTCCTTCTGTTTCTATTTTTTGGAATAGTTTGAGAAGAATAGGTATTAACTTTTCCTCAAATATTTGGCAGAATTCACCTGTGAAACCATCTGGTCTTGCACTTTTGTTCATTGGGAATTTTTTCGATTACTGACTCAATGTCTTTGCTAGTTATCAGTCTGTAAATTATACTTATTTTTTTGTAAAGTGTCCGAAAGTCACAGCTCACATTGAAGACACAAATTTGAAAGAAATGAATGAAAATGTCCTATGGTGTGTATAGCATAATATATATGTTTGCTGTACTTTAATTACAAATTTAATTAACTTCATTTATGAATTAATACTATTTCTTGCATAAATATGATAACTCCTATATAAATTATGGGATGTTATAATATACTTTGAAATAAAATTTTTTTGCATCTATTGGTAAGATTTGCTTATAGATTTATGTGTTAAGAATCTGTACAGTTTTAGTATTAGTATTAAATGTTCCTCAAAAAATAAAGACTATACCTAATTATATATAATTTTAAGTAACATAAAAATAAAATGTCAGTTAGTGTTAAAATAATTGGCTAATTTGTATGTGTCTAGTTCTGTGAGATAATTTTTCATTATTTTTTTCCTTAAATAACTAGCCATCAACATGTCAGAATATTTTTTAATTTACATTTAAAAATTTTTTAATGATTTTATTTATTTTTGAGATAGAGATAGAGCATGAGTGGGGGAGGGGCAGAGAGAGAGGGAGACACAGAATCTGAAAAGGGCTCCAGGCTCTGAGCTGTCAGCACAGAGCCTGATGCAGGGCTCAAACTCACCAACAATGAGATCATGACCTGAGTTGAAGTCAGATGCTTAACCGACTGAGCCACCCAGGCACCCCTATTTTTTCATTTACATTTTGAAGACAGACAACACAATTTTTATATTATCTGTTACATTATAGGAATATAATATTCTTATAATTCTTGCATTGACATGTACACTTATTGTTGTACATGTACAACACTTACTGGTGATTTATTCTGGTAATATACCATTTGAGATACAACAAGTTTAAAACTATGATGACTATTGAATCTTTCTTACTCATTTTAATTATTCTTTTCCCCAAATTTTAATCTTACCAATACTACTTACTTTCCATTTGATTTTACATGAAATATTAGTACTTTTTATTTATGGTTTGTTCTAATATTGTTTTAATCTCTTTATTTTCATTACTTATTTTTGTTTTTATTAGTAATTTTATTGAAATGAAATTCACAAATCAAACGATAAATGAGTGCTATTTAGTATATTCACAGTGTTGTGCAGCCTCCATCTCTTTCAAGGTTCAAAACTTCATCATCTCAGAAAAACATCCTGAACCCATTATGTAATCAGTCTTTTCCCCTTCCATCCAACCCTTGGTAATCTCGAAACTGTTCTCAGTCTTTATGGATTTGCCTATTCCAGATATAGCACATAAAAAATAGTAAAATCTATGACCCTTTGTGTCTGCATTCTTTTAGTTAACAAAATGTTTTCATGTTTCATCCTTGTGGTAGCATGTATCAATACTTTGTTCCCTGTTATGCTGGAATAATATTCCATTGTCTGAATATCATAAATGTATAACAAAATTTGTTTATCCAGTCATCAATTGGTGAACATTGTTTTCAATTTTGACTACTGTGAACAATGGTGCTATAAATCTTTCTGTACAAGTTGAAACATATGTTTTCATTTCTTTTGGGTATAAATCTAGGAATGGAATTGCTGTGTCATATGTTATTTCTATGTTTAACTTTTTGAGAAACCACCAAAATGTTTTCTACAGTGGCTGTTCCATTTTTCATTCTTACCAGCAGTGTACTGGGACTGTATTTAACCACAATTTTGCCAATGCTTATTATTTTATGCTTTTTGATTAAAGTCATTCCAAAGGGTGTAAAGTAATTACCTCATTATAGTTTTGATTTTCAATTCCATAAACCAATGATCTTACACATTTTTCATGTGCTTATTGGCCATTTGTATGTCTTATTTGGAGAAATATCTGCCCAAGCCCATTGTACATTTTTTTAATAGGCTGTTATTTTGTTGACAGGTTGTTGGGAGTTCTTTACATATTCTGGATATTAAACTTTTACCAGATATTCAATTTGAAAATAGTTTTTCCTATTCTGTCAGAAAATAGTTTCTCCCATTCTGTCAGTTATCTTTTAACTCTCTTTGTAATGTCATTTGATTTAATATCAAGTTTTTATTTAAATTCTAGTTAGTTAACATATATAGTAAAATTGGTTTCAGGTGTAGAATTCATTTATCCACCATTTACATACAACACCCAGTGCTCATCACAAATGCCTTCCTTAATGCCCACATCCCCCTCCATCAACCCTTAGTTTGCTTTCAATAGTTAAGAGTCTCTTATGATTTGCTTCTTTTTTCTCTCTTCCCCCCACCCTTGCCCTATGGTCATGTGTTTTGTTTCTTAAATTCCACGAGTTAAATCATATGGTATTTGTTTTTCTCAGACTGACTTATTTTGTTTAGCATAATACCCTTTAGCTCCAAACACACAGGTTGCAAATGGCAAGATTTCATTCTTTTTGATGGTGGAGTAATATTCCATAATATATTATGGAATAATATATTCCACACAATAATATAATATTCCATAATGTATATTATATATTATATATTACACTATATATAATATATATACACATCTTCTTTATCCATATAAGCAGGGAGGAGCAGACAGAGAAGGAGACAGGATCTAAAGTGGGCTCTGTGCAGACAGCAGACAGCCCAGTGTGGGCTCAAACTCACCAACTGTGAGATCATGACCTGAGCTGAAGTTGGACATTTAACCCACTGAACCTCCAGATGCCACTAAAAATATTAGTTTTTATCAAGTCCAATTTATCTTTTTTTTTCTTTGGTTCCTTGTAGTTTTGGTGTCATATTTAAAAATCCATTTCCAAATCCTAGCTCATAAAGATGTATCCCTATGCTTTCTTCAAATAGTTTTATAATTTTAGTTCTCATATTATGCTATTGATTCATTTTTTTAAAGGAATGAGAGAGAGCTCCATTTTTTTTTTTTTTTTGCATGTGATGATTCAGTTGTTCAGAAACCATCAAAACAATTTTGTTAAGAGACAATTCCTTATCCAATAAATGGTCTTGGCTCTCTTATCAAATCGATTGACTGTAAACATTGAAATTAATTTCTGGACTGCCAATTTTATTCTACTAGTCTTCATGTATGCTCATACCAATACCGCACCATTTTGATAATACTAGCTTTGCAGTAAGCTTTGAAATCAGGAAGCATGAGTTATCTGTTTTTCACGTCAGTATTATTTTGGTTACCCAAGGCCCCTAACAGTTTCATAGAAATGTAAGGATCAGCTTTCTCATTTCTGTAAAATGCACCACTAGAATTTTGATAGAGATTGCACTGACTTTGTAAACAGTTTGGGGTATATTTCCATCTTAATAATACTGACTTATATTCAATAAACATAGGATAGCTTTTCATTTATTTAGGTTGTTAACTGCTTATAGCAATGATTTGTAGCTTTCAACAAACATACATTTTACCTCCTTGGTTAAATTTATTCCTAAGTGTTATATTCTTCAAGCACCATTATAAATAGAATTTTTAATTTTTATTTCCTTTTCATTTTTTCATTGATAGTGTATAGAAAAACAACTAGCCATGCAACTGTGCTTAATATGATCATTAGCTCAAGTAGTTTGTGTGTTATTTGGGTGTGTACTGCAGGGGAAATGGGAAGTTCAATATGATTTTCTGACATAGTATCATGTCATCTGAGAACAAAAATAGCTTTACTTCTCTCTTTTCAGTGTGCATCCCCTTTATTTCTTTCACCTGACTATTTGCTCTTGCTAGGACTTCTAGTATAATACGGAATAGCAGTCACCCTTTTCTTGTTCCTGGTCTTAGGAGAAAGGTTCTCAGTCTTTCACAATTGAGGGTGGTGCTGTTTCCTGGTTTGCCTCTCTCTCTTTTTTTCCCTTTGCTCTTTAGCTGGTGGTTATCAGAGGAGAGGTGGATGGGGGATGGGTTAACTAAGTGATGGGGATTAAGGCATGCACTTGTGAAGAGCACCAAGTGTTATATGGAAGGGTTGAATCACTATATCTTACACCTGAAACTAATATTACAATGGTAACTACCTGGATTTTAGTAAAAAATTAAAATACAATAAAATATAAACATATAATAAAAAACTATAAAAAATGATTGTGATGTTAGCTGTGAGTTTTTGATAATGCACTGCATCATTTTAAGGAAGCTCCCTCTACTCCTAGTTTGGTGAAGAGTTTTTATAATGAAAGAGAGTTGGATTTTATCAAATCATTTTTTTCCATCTGTTGAGACGATCACGTGATACTTCTTCCTTTTGTTCTATTAATGTGATGTGTTACATTAATTGGGTTTCTTGTGTTGTATCACCTTTGTGTTTGTGGGATAAATCATACTTCTTCAGGATGAATCATTCTTTCAATGTACTATTGAATTTGATTTGCTGTTATTTTGTTGAGGACTGTTGTATCTATATTAATCACGAATATTGACTGTTGTTTACTTTTCTCCTGGCATATCGTGTATCAGAGTAATACTGGCTTGAGAGAATGTGTCAGAAGTGTTCCCCTCCTTTTACTTTTTTGGAAGAGTTTGAGTAGGATTGGCCTTAATTCTTTATAGTTTGGTAGAATACATGGCTCAGTGAAGCCATTTGGTCCTGGACTTTTCTTTGTTGGAAGAATTTTAATTACTTAATCTCTTTACTTGTTATAGACATGTTTAGATTTACTATTTGAATCAGATTTGGTAATTTGTGTGTTTCTAGGAGTTTTTTTTCTATTTTATCTAGATATCTAATTTTTTGACATACAACTTGCCATAGCATTGTCTTATGATCCTTTTGTTTTTATAAAGCCCACAGTAATGCCCCTGCATTAATTTTTTTAAGTTTAGTTATTGTGTTTTCTTTTTTATTTTTTCTACAGTCTCACTAAGGACTTAACAATTTTTTTTATCTTTTCAAAAAACCAACATTTGATTTTATTCTTTCTATTGCTTTTCTAGTCTCTATTTTATCTCTATACTAATCTTTATTATCACCTTTCTTCTGCTTGGGTTTAGTTTGCTATTCTTTTTCTAGTTCCTTAAAGTATATAAGATTATTTATTTGAGATATTTCTTTTTTTTAAAATGTAGGCATTTGTGGCTATACATTTCTCTCTGAGCACTGATTTTGTTTTATCCTATACATTTTGGTATGTTTCGATTTTATTTTCACTCATCTCAAAGTATTTTATAATTTCTCTAGTGATTTTTCCCTTGACTTTTTGTTTTTAAGGCTATGTTAAGAGTCTTTTTAATTTCCACATATTTTCCAGTTTCCCTCTGCTGTTGACTTCCACTTTTATTCTATTGTAGTCATAAAACATCCTTTGTATTATTTCAATCCTTTAAAAGGCATGGAGAAGTGTTTTATGGGCTAACATATGGTCTATCCTGGAAAAGATTGTATGTACATTTGAGACGAATGCATAATTTCTGTTGCTGTGTGGAATGTTCAGAATATCTGTTAGATACAGTTCGTTTATACTGTTGATCAAATCTCATATTTCCTTTTGAACTTGTGTCAAAATGTTCAATCCCATTATTGAAAGTGCAGTAATGAAATCGACAACTATTATTGTAGAACGATCTATTTCTCCCTTCAATTCTGTCAGTGGTTGTTTCAGTGTCCCTAATAAGGTGTTATTGGAACAGCCATACTCATTTAATATAATATACTGCTTCTGTACTATAACAATCCACTTGAATACTTGAGACAGGGATCGTATGACCCTCCAAGTTTAAATTATTTACTATCTGGGACTTTATTGAACAAGTTTACTATAAAAGAATGGCAGAACTCCCACAAAGACAAGAAATAACATAGACATTTTCACTCAGTTGTTTCTTTTGACTTATATATTGGAGTTGCACAGGAAAAAGTCCAAATATTTAATATAAGGACATACTCTTGGGTGTATGGGAGATAATTTCAAGTAAAAAATATAGCAATGTTACCTGGTCATGTTATCAATGAGAGCAAGTTGGTGGGAAAAAAAGGGAGGTGGGAAATGATCCTGTAATTGCATAAATAATTTAAAATGAAATATCTGATTTTAAGTAATTATGTTACCCAATTAAAGGAGTAATAAACTTCTGAAAGATGTAAAAATTTGTTAATCCAAATATTATGGTAGGACAATATGAATTAATACACTAAAACTACAAGAGAACTTCCTTAAAAAAGATAATGGTGGCTTTCTAAAAATCTATCCAAGCTTCATGTTTAATAGTGAGACAGAGTTCCTTTAAAGAAATTAACAAGATAGAAATTCACATTTACCAATATTTCTATTCAGTATTCATAAGAATAATGGGGAGTAAAATAATATAGGATAAACAAAAGAGGTATTTAAAGGTTGAAAGAAAAGGGTCACCTGAGTGGCTCAGTTGGTTAAGCATCTGACTTCAGCTCTGGTCATGGTCTCACAGGTCATGAGTTCGAGACCCACATCAGGTTCTGTGCTCACAGCTCAGAGCCTGGAACCTGCTTTAGATTCTGTGTTTCCCTCTCTGTTTACCCCTCTTTCACTCACAGTCCATCTTTCTATCAAAAGTGAATAAACATTAAAAAAATTGAAGTTTAAAAGAAAACTGATTTCCAATATTCAGGGATCCAATACCTAAATAACCAAATATCCAAAAAAAAATGTCAAGCAATTGAAGAATATGATATCTAGACAATTCAATAGCATTACAGATGTTAGAAACATAATGTAGCCAAGGTTTTTTTTAAAATTACAATTAAAATAGAAATAGAAATTAAAGGTACCTAGGAGATATATGTAAATATATATATATATATATATATATATATATATATTATTGAGAAAATTATAAAACTTCATCAAAGATGTAAAGAAAACATTGAAAATAGAAATATATACTATATTCAAGTATAGAGAATTATAAATAATAGGAAAATATAATTTAATCCTATATTAGTCTATAGATTATATGCAAGTCCTATCAAAAATCATGTGCTTTCATGAAACCTGATTTGGTAGACTAACCTAAAGTTATAGAATGACCGCAAGAGATAGATGTATCCTAGGGAAAGGACAAGCATGCAGAAATGAGACAGAAGCCATTTAAATGCCACAGAGGAAGACTCCCTTTGGCCAATGAAAAAATGATAAAGAACAATTTTCTAAGACAACCTAAATTTCTCTTATATAAGAGATTTTTTCGAGGTGATAAAATGTTTGTTAAAGTGCACCTCTGATACATCTGTAGTAGAAGTGTTCAGATCAGAGAAAAAGTAGTATGACTGGAACGATGTGTGTTCTAGGAAATTCTAAGGATGAGTATATGACATGATTGCTCAGTTATTCTAAGAATACCTTGAAAATACCTCTTACGCTGCCAAAAAATGACAGGCTCTTTATAGACTAATGCCTAACTACTTGGTAAATTGCATTTCAGACTCCTAGAAAATTATAAACCCTAATTTACTTACTGTACTACTTCAATTTTTAAAGAGCTAAACAGTAGAACAGGTGAAGACTAATCTTGGTAAGAGTTTTTGCTAGTAAAATTTGCAGGCTTACATATATATATATGGTTATTGGGTATGATTTCATCTCCTAATTTTTTATCTCCACATGTCTAATGACAAGCAAGTCTGTCACTATTCAGATTAGGACCAATCTTAATTGGTCTTCTTCCATTCCCTTCCTTTTTTTTTTTTTATCTGTAGTTGTCACTATATCTACAATTATAGAGTTAATCAAAATTAACTAAATAAATTCTTGGAATTAACAGATGGAGAGTGTTACAAATACAAATGGAGACATGTACATCTGGCTGTTAGTTATAGGAAATATTAGTTATTTTGTCTGTGGATTTACTAACTCCCTTGTAAGCAGCAGTCACTTATAATTCTATATTTATGCTTCTTTTCCAAGTGTTTCTCACCTTTTTCGCTCAGGATGTGTGTGTGTGTGTGTGTGTGTGTGTGTGTGTGTAATAAAAATGTTGTATATTCTCCAAACAATTGTATTTTAATCAAATAGATGGAGTAAAATTTAGGATTTATCTTTAGCCATTATTTGTTTGCCAACTCTTCCTTTGGTTCCAAAATATAATAAAATTGTCCGATTAAAATGAACACATGCAGGGGCGCCAGCGTGGCTCAGCTGGTTAAGCGTGGGACTTCGGCTCAGGTCATGATCACGTGGTTGGTGAGTTCGAGCCCGCATCAGGCATCTGTGCTGAGCGCTGAGCCTGAAGGCTGCTTCAGATTCTTTGTCTCCCTCTCTCTCTGTCTGCCCCTGCCCTATCTCTCTCTCAAAAATAAATAAACATTAAAAAAAATTCTTTAAAAAAAGACGAATGCATGCAAGAGACAACGTGTCTGTGTGTATGCGTGGGGGTGCTTTAAAGGGATAAGAATTTCATACCTACATTTTTTCTATTCTTCAATTCTGTTCACTCAGGGAAAAGGAGAACATAATGCTTGACACCATTTTCAGATCAAAAGCTAGTACTGTACATTTCAATTATAAGCAATCACTACAAGGATGAATTGAAATATTTAAAATTAAAATGGAATAAGGCAAATTTGTAACACCTGAATAAAATCTTTTCTTCAATATAATTTAAGAAGAAAATTACTTATAATTCGAACTATAGATAGAAATAGGTATTTTGAGTGATGGGATAATCTTATCTAATTATTTGAATATGATGACTTTATCTTTGATTATACTTCTTCTCTTTGTCAATAAGAAAAACAAGAATAATCCTCTAAACCACCAGTTTGTGACTTCTCTGACTTCGATTTTTAAATCAGATATTTTTCTCAGTAATATGTAAGCCAACCTCTGTCTTTCTTCTTACCTATCCTCATTTCAGCTTCTTAAAGTGCTAATTACTTGGAATGAAATAAAAGAAGTAATCTTCCCATTTCTTCATAATTGTCTCAAGCACAAAAAGATTTCTAAAGCCCACTGATGTCCTTTTTAAAAAGTTTTAAGTTTAATTTTTAGCAGACTAAAATGATATAATTCAACATAAAAATATTGCTAGCAAATTGATTATATAATAATAATACTCGGAAATTTCCTTACATATATATAGTCCAAATTAATTACATTAATCCATGTGTTATATGCGTAATAACTATGTAAATAGGAATAGTTGTGTCTCATATGAAAAAAAGACAGTTCTGTCCTTGAGAAAAAAAATAACGAAGTATTTACGTACTTTTTATTGAGTATGCAACCAATCAAAGCTTGCAAGGTATATCATCCTCAACTTTCCCATGAAATAATCTTAAACTATTTATAAAAAGAAAATACTGTCACCTATATTTGCAAAGGAAAAGCAAGTGGAAACCATAGGCAACGTGTGGAGGCTCTTCATCAATGCATTATCAAGGCAGACGCCTTTTCTTAAGCAGTCTACCACATTCTCTATCTGAAACAAAATTGAGCAAACTACCTCAAAGGAAGGAACAATTTATGTCATATTCACTGTCAGTATTTAAACACAAAATATACTATTTTAAAGACCATCTCTCAGCTATGGAAATTACTGTTTAAGGGAGAAAAACCATTCCCATTCTTCTCCCATGCACATGATCAGCTCCAGTCTCATTCCAAACATTCAGAGGTATAATACTAAGTACCATATGTGACAGTGAGCAGAGAGAGACAGATACTCTGAAGTTCTTTTATAGTGACATACAGGGGAGAGGGATAATCTTTTGAACACTGTGTTCAGAAAACAACTTGAAACTCCATTGGAGTCTCTAGGTAAGTATTTGTAGAAGGGGAATATATACTTTTGGGAGACAGGGTCAATAAAATTGTTGGATATTGCATGTTTAACAACTAGAGGTACAAAATTAGGTTAAGAGAAGCAATTTATGAATGCTCCTATTTACACCTAGGTGGTTGAGGTTAAGTAATAGAATACTTAAATCAAAACACAATTTTGTACCTATTGGGTCCCTATTCTCCACTCACGCACCAGCAAACTGTACCAAAAATGAAAAAGTTAATCCCTACATACGTATACAACTGCAAGGGGCCCCAGACAGCCAAGAAAAACACATTCAACAACAACAACAACAACAACAACAACAACAACAACAACAACATGTTGGAGTACTCAAATGCTCAATTATTAAGCTGTACTACTCAAAACAGGTGGTCAGAGTGTAAACATACAGAGAGACCAATTGAAAAGAACTGAGAATACAGAAATAAACCCAAACATATATGGTCAATTGATTTAAATTTCATATAATTTTCACATGTGACAAAATATTCTAGTTCTTTTAAACTATTTATAATGCAAACATCATTCTAAATTACAGGCTATACAACCATATATGATGGGCTACAGTTTGACGAGTCTCTAATTTGATAAGCTTCAAAAAACCATTCAGCTGTTTTTATGTATTTTAAATAGTTGATTCATCCTAATTATGATGAAATGCTGTATCCAGAAATAGAAATTACTACTCTTCCTATAAATTATTAATTCCAATTTTATTTCTTTCTTTGTAGTTTGTTTACCACTCTATTATTTCACATTCTCTCTCGCTTCATATTCCAAGTTATAATCCTATTGGTTTTACTTTCCTCTAATCTGTTTAATGTTTTCAGAGAATTTCTTATTCCAGAATTTCTGTACCATTCTTGCAACAATGTATGGACACTAGAAAAGTAGGAATTATAAAAAATAATTCAGATTCTCTTTCCACAAACAACTTAAAAAAAGTAGCATTATAAGTGGATTCTTTTTGATTCTAATCACTAAGGAAAAGAGAAAATCATTTAGGATTGATACAACTGCAAAAGTTCATATTCAAAAACATCCATTCTGGAAGAACAGATACTTTTTTTTTCTAATCACACATGTATGATCTGCACCTAAGAGACTTGACATAAAGCAAATGATCAAAATGTTTACTGTCATGGTCACTTTGATGTTTTTTTGATTACATCTCCCAAATTCCAGAATAGGTGAGAAGAGACATGTTAAGAAAGAACTTTACTATAGACTTCTCAAGGAGGCAATGCCTCTTAATTTGAGGCTGGAAAGGAAAAACTACCTGAAAAGTACCTAGCTGTCTCTTAAAGACTCTGGTGCAAAGAAAATTAAGTTCTTTTAATGGAAAGTATACATTTTTCAGAAAATCAAAGGTATGACTGAGTTTCTCTAGTTTAAGTTTTGTTTGGTCTAGAATAAAATAAGGATTTCATACAACACAAATACTCATCAACAGAACAAAGCATATCTAAGATGCTCTAGTAACTAATGCAATCTTAGTGTCTAAAAAAATATATCTACATTACAGCGAGGTAAACAGAGTCAAAATCTCCACAAATGGTTTTTGTGCTGGTTGTTGTCTTTTGTGTTTGTCCTTGCCAGAGACATTTTTTTTTACACAAAAATGAATAGTCATAAATTCACTGATCAATTAAACCCACTTATTTCCTCCCTCTCAACAGAAACTTCACAGTGCTCCCAGGGGGACTATTTTTATAGCTGTGCTACCTCCTTTAATGAATAAATTATGAAGTCTCCAAAGAATGTCATACAATGTAAGAGTAAAACAAAATATTTAAATTTTGAACCATTATTGTTCCCAGTGCTACATGTTTTTCAAAGACGGGGCATTCGTATATTAACACCAATGCGAAACATTACTAATTACAGAACTGTGGTTAAATAACTGATACGGAAAACCACATATATTTGTCCTCCTCAGAGACACTTAATATGTGCATCAAGAAGGTGCATAATGAATAAAATGTCCTCTAGTGATTACAAAGATTTTTTTCTTCATACTTGAGTAGAAGACAATGACTATGTAGATGGATCATAGGTCAGATTCTGCAAATAGTTCTGAGGTTTGAAGCAACTTTGTCTATCCAATAACTTTAAGTAGAAACTCAAAAACTATAAAGTCTGTAAGTAATGAGGGACCAGAATAAGTGCACACATCTAGCCAGCTGGAGTCAGATGTCAGATGCCAATTGCCAAATGCATTATATTCTGTCATGCTGTTTTTGAATCTTACTTTACGAAATCGTGTATGTGAATATTTCACATGGAAGGTAGTAAACAAATGCCAGAAAACATGCAAATGAGGCATTCCCAAAAATTAGGGAGGATTTAATCGCTTCAAGCTATTCATTTTAAGAATCACAGTGGTAATCAAATGTAAATTATGAAATTAAAAGCAGTTAATACATATTTGAAATATGTACATATACTGAAAAAAGATACATACGTGATAGTGTTATAAGTGAGAGTGACAAAGAGAGGAAATGCAAGAATACAGACTGTTTGAACAGTATATTAATGTGGTTTATTTACCTGGAAAGTAGAGAATAATCAGGAAAAGGACAGAACTTATAAAATACATCAATCAGCTGAGTTAGTGCTTCTTGAAACATGGTATTACACCCTAGAACTGGAAAATGTAAGAATATAATTTTTTAAAACTACCCAATTTAGCATGAAAGAAGAAATACAGAAGTCAATAAAGCAAACAATAGCATAAATTTCCTAAATATGTCATCAGTTACAGACCAAGAATACATTCCTTTTAAGAAATAATGAAGAAAATGCATCAATAAAATAGATGAATAGTGATAGGAAACATAACAAGTTGGAGGGAGAACACATAAAGACGACTATCTTTCATGTAAGCAAGAGATAAATTATTAAAATTCCAGGTTACAATTGAGATAAGTTAGTGCAACATATTTTTATAAAAAAAAAATTTTGAAGGAACTAGTTTATTAAAAGAAAAGCCACAATGTTAAATCAACAGTAGAGAATGTATAATCAATTAAGTGAAAATTGGTTCAGAAAGGCAATATAAGATAGATAAAAGATGAAACTAAGACAGCAATCCCTGGCCTTGCTTCAGTAATGAGAGAGAATTCACTGAGCATTAACAAAATAGGGAAATCTTGAGATGAAACTAAAAAGTGAAAGACAATTGCCAAAGATGTAGAAAGTCAAAGCTTCTCTCCCCTTATTTGTCCAAGAATGGCTCAGTGGAAGGCTTCCTGACAGATCTGGGAGGGGTGAGAAATCAGTGACTTGATTACCTTAATAATTCTCTTGTATATAATGCAGGGGAGACTGTCTGTTGAAAAACTGTAGGCTGCACCTCCTCAGCTTTTCTAGGAGGACATCCAAAAAATCTCAAACATCAGTCCCAGGCAGGTAGGAGTCAGGTGCTAGAGCTTGAACATCTATGTAAGTAAAGTCACCTAAATCCCATTTGGCCACACCCTTCATATGCCATGATCCCAGAGTAATGGTTTTCTGCAGAGGTGCTTATTTATTTCAGTGACTCCATGTCACAGTAACTACAATAATGCTTTCCTGTAAACTGAAAAATTCACTAGCCCATCATGTGGAGAGTTATCCACTTAAGGAATATATTTGACAATCTTAATGGAAAAGAACAATGGCAGGTATAGACATGGAATCGAAAAGGCCTAGATGACAAGATGTATTTTTACAAGAAACATAACTCCATTTTCCTTTCTTCCAGTTTTTTTTCAACACTGGAAAAAAGGGAGGAGAAAGAAAACATAGTTCCTATATTGTACCATTTTCCCCCATGACAAGTGAATTAGACCAATGCTATGACCTCCTTTTCATACATACAGAAACTAGAACTAATAGGAGCTAAAATGACTAAGCTGGTATTTGCTAGTAAATGGGCAGTTGAAACCCAGGTGGTTCTACTAGTAGTCCAATCAGCTAAGATGTTCTTAAACTCACAGAGACACAGACAAGCCTTGTGGAAAAAGCAGTGACTTTGAAGCTGGACTGCATGGTTGCAACCCATATCAGCCACATAACTTGGCAAATTGCCAAACTGCTGTTTGTTTCTTATTTTGTCATCTGTAAAATGGGAATAATGAGTCTGATACCATAGGGAATTTTATGAGGATTACATTATCATTTATAAAAACTAAGAAGAATGCCTGGCGTATAGCAAGTTCTGTATGTTTGTTAAGTAATTTGTCATCTTTTTAGCTGCATGAGTGATATCTGCTTATGTTGAAAAGCAAAACAGAAAATATTTGCTCTATATAATTCACTAGCTAAATACTAAATTCTATTGTACTAAATTCTATTTGATTTTTTTTTTCTTTTCTTGACCACCTACTATATGGTTCCACATGCATATATACGGGAGGCTGGTCTTTTGTAACCTGACATGAGTCTCAGGAACAATTGAAAGTAGGCATCATTTTTCTGGAAATCTTGGACAGTATAAAAAACAAATAGTCAAGAAATGTTTTATATCATGATCACATTGTTCATCCTCTTTTTGTTATTCCCATTTTTGTAAGTTCTGTAGCTGATGGATTATGCATGGAAAATAGAACACAATATTAACAATATCCATAGTCCAGGTGTCTTTGATGTTGAAATATCCCCTGAGAGTGCTAAGAAAAGTTTGTGAATCATTTTTAAGTACTGATATAATATCTCATTCATCAGATGTCTTGATGTCCCTTCCTTTTCCAAATTTGTCAGGCACTTCTTTATCATTCAGTATTACTCCATCATTCTACTTTCTTCTTTATATAGAAGAGCATCCCATATATTACCCTTATTGGGTTATTGTTTGTATTTGAGATGATATAAGTAAAGAATGGGCAAAAGCTGAAGAATGTTTATTCAAATTAATAAATAATATTGTCAAGCTGCATTCCGGGTTATAATTATGATCCTCCTCAATGATAAATAAATCTCTGCTTTCAAAACTAGGTAATTCCCTATTGTCTTCTGGCTTTAGTCCATTAACCCCTTCCTGTATGATTTTTCAAACTCCTTTAAGGGGAAAAAATAAATTAGTGACTTCAGGTAAGCTTTCACCATGATCATTATTTAACATATGATTGCTGTCATCAAGGTCCATGTCTATTTCAGAGGAGTGGTTACCTTACAATATTAAGTCTGCAAAACATCCTAGTTCATTAGTTCTAGCCAAAAGAAAGACTTGGTTCATTAGTCTGAGGAATTAACTAATCCATCATACACAGTAACAGAAAAACTGGACCTCAATTGCTATTCTTTCTTGTACAAATGATCATTTCACTCTAATTTTCTCTATCCTATATTTATAACCAATTATTTTATACCAGTTTGCAGTTGATTCATGAAAAGCTCATTCTTATAACAAAAACTTGATCCTTGATTAATATTTTACATATAATTCTACTCCACTTTTTGTTATATACCAAATACTTTGCATTGAAACTTTACCCAACATTCTTAAAGGATGACTACTACTCCCTGTGAAACTGAACAATCTCCTTAAGCCTCACTTCACTCTGTTGTAAAATGTGATAAAGAGATAATTTATAGGGGCGCCTGGGTGGCTCAGTCGGTTGAGCGTCCGACTCTGGCTCAGGTCATGATCTCATGGTCCGTGAGTTCGAGCCTCACGTCCAGCTCTATGCTGACAGCTCGGAGCCTGGAGCCTGGAGCCTGCTTTGGAATCTGTGTCTCCCTCTCTCTCTGACCCACCCCTGTTCATGCTCTGTCTCTCTCAGTCTCAAAACTAAATAAACATTAAAAAAAATTTTTTTAATTTATATATCATAGATTTAGGTGTGAAAAAGTAACATAATATCCCTCACATAATATTTGCATAAAGTAAATGCTCAAAACACTAAATACTGACAAAAATATTAAACAATCATAATTTTATCTAAAAATACTCAAAATATGTACTTAACTGTAGAAAAATGAATAATACAAAAAGCTGCAATGAAGAATATGTATCTATGATTTCCTTAGTGATAAACATAACATTTTTTATGTTTTGATCTTAGGCTTATTTGGAGGGAAGCTATGCTTGTGTTCAGCCATGTATATTTTTACTGACACAAATACATGTCTATGTGTGCATATACCTAGCTGCAGTTATAACTAGATGTGTATATAGTCATTTAATTAAATTAAGGTCATAGAGTATTAACAAAAATTATAAATATATATTTGATCAAACGTTATATCATAAAAACTTACCTTGTAACTAAATATTATTGAAAATTATAATTTAAATACCTGCACATTATTCCTATGATGTGGATGTATCAGAATTTATTAATTCAATGTCCTATTATGATGACTGTGTTTTATTTCCATTATTAATTATTACAAGAAACCCTTCACTGGAATAATTTGTATATAAGTTACTTGTAAATTGCCATTTATTCCCTACGTTCTTTTCCTGAATATATGTGGATGTTTTTTTTAAATTAATTTTTCTGAAGAGGGGGGTTATTGTAGTCATAATAATAGATTTTTTTTCAAAGCAAAAATGGATTTTGAGAGGTCATTTATTGCAAAACTATGATTTTACAGTTAAGGTAACCGATCATCAGACATCTGAGAGGCTTGCTCAGGGTTACACTGATACCAAGTGCATAATTCATATAAAAGTCTGGCCTGTTGACTACCAGAACATTCCCTGATCTTGCCCCTGCACAACATTCTTCAAAAATATTTCAGAGTTATTTAAGTAAATATATGGCCTTTCTACTTTTCTAAATTTGACCTTAGATAAAATCTTTTGTTTAACTTTTAATTCAAGAAGATACATTTTTCACTTCTTCAGTCTCATGAAAAATTGATATTTTTCGATTTTAAATGCGCCTGCCTTAGAGGTCTGCTTTCCAATCCATTCTGAGGACTTGGTTACACATGATTTATCTTCTTGCTACAAGAATTTCCTCCTTTAAAGATAAGTATCATTATCCAGAAGTAAAGAATGCCCAATTATCACTATGGATTATGCCAAGGTAAGCAGATAAACTAAAGTTTGAATTATTACATCATTTTACAGCTGTTGTTTTACGTTTCTAGTGAGCTTCAGGGTAAAGGTCAGTGGCAAATGTGACTGATATTTCCCTTTCCCCCAGTTCTAGCAGAACATCTTAAACACTGGAGTAAAACAATAATATTTGTTAAATGAAATTATATTAATTTTGAGGAAGAATTTATTTTATTGCCATATTTGAAGTAAAATTAAAACACAGATCAAGTGTTTTTATATTTTAATTCATTTTAAAAATTAGACCAAAGAAACTGACAATGAAATTAAAAATGAAAACAATTTATACAACTTCTGTTTACAAATTTTCAAGTTATATGCCCAATTTGTTCATAAAATATCATTTTGCAGGGTGCAGAAATTAGAAGGCTACACATAGGCATACAGTTTGTCTATCCATTTGAAGAAACACTTTGACTTTAATGCTTAAGAAGATAACATATTTTCATTATGCAAGATTTTTCAAAAAGAAAATGTCTCAAAAAATACCTTGAACTAACTTTCTA
Source organism: Lynx canadensis (assembly GCF_007474595.2). NCBI lineage: Eukaryota > Metazoa > Chordata > Mammalia > Carnivora > Felidae > Lynx > Lynx canadensis. Next base: position 166,551,428 of record NC_044303.2, read on the forward strand.
AAAAACATATTTATTAATTAACATCAATATTTTCTCAGGTATTGGTATTTTAATATATCCAATGCTAGTTTCTTTTGTTTTTAATTTTCCTTTGTTTTTAATTTTCCCATATCCCCACCTCCTTCATAACATTGGATCCTCTCTATTTTTGATGTATAGGAGTTGTTTTCATTCCAAATATTAATAGTTTCACTAAGGAAATATAGAAATAAAATTTGAAAAAACATTTCATATTAATTTATTCTGTAAATAGTGCCTTTATTTTCAGTTGCAAACAACAAATCTGTTGTATATTTTTTGGACTGAAGTTTTTGAAGCCATAGAAGTAAAGATACACCACCATATCATAAATAGCTTTTGGAGAAACAACAATCACTATAACCCCCAACATTTCACAAGAACAGAATGTTTTCAGATACAGCTACTATACAGAGTTAACTAACCTTCATATTAAATGTATTTATTTTTCAGTGATTTCATTAACATTTTTGAAACATAGTAATTTTCTTTCCTGTGTCATTTTCCCTAGGCTCTGAATACACCCAACATGTTTTAAAAGAAAACCCAAAAGATTCTATTTACCTCATATTTGAAGATAATAAAATTTACTCTGAGTTGAAAAAAATAATTGACTTTTATACATTTAATGTGGACAAAAATGATGCGTACATTTACAGAAATCTGATAGAAATTTCAGATATATTTATAAAACTGATGCAAGAAATAAAACCATTAAGGTTTGGAATAAATTGTACTAATCCAAAATGGACTGTGGCTTAAAGCATTACAAATTTTCCTCTTTTAAAATTGATCGAAGGTCATCTAAGGCAATTTAATTTCCCTGAGAATTAAAATTCTGGATGTGGTATTTGTCAAGAAGCTTAAAGCTTCTAGAGTTTTCTATCAAATCAAAAGGGCATTACTGCTATTCTTTGTTTAAGGAGAGCATACCTTCTCAGATTTTTATTGTCTTCAAGGCTATATTTTTGATTCTATTGTCATAAAGTACTCTGATACATGGGTTCTGCAATCCATAAATTAATAAATAATAGTGCTCGTCTAACCACAGGCGCCAAGGCTTCTCTGTAGAGTTTGTTTCCTAGAGTATATTCAGCACCCTCCTTCCATTATTGCAGATGCTATTTTAATTAAGTGGCAAATACTAAGAGGCAGATAATCTTCCAGGGTGATGACAAGGTCTATCTATCACCATTTTATTCTAGAATTTCAAAGTGATTACCATTTGGGTCTGTACAGTAAGAAAGAAAGAACTGATATGACTACCAAAAAACAGGTGCTGACTGCTGTCAGCATTGCCACTGTGACAGGAATAAGACAGACTAAATGCATCCCCTTTCACAGCTATAACTTAATGAACAAACTTTCACATTACATTTTATCAACAAAATGAGAAGATACCAGGTTCATGTTTAGGTATAAAATATGACTATCAAGCCAAAGTCTTGATTGGAGTGCCTGGTTACATTAATATTGAAATAACGACACTGAACTTCTTTAACATTAGGCAGGATATAATAATTTTCTTTTCAAAATCCTGGTAGGAACACAGATATTCTTGGGCATTAGCCATTGCTAATTTAAGTTCTCATGTAAATGCATCTGACTGATGTTGGCAAAAATACCTGGAAAATTATAGGGCATCATTTTCAATCAAACTAAATCCCCAATAAAACAACATACTATGTTATGAAAAACATGAACATAAAAATATATATTATCCAGCTTTCAGTTAGGCCAGTATTACATGTAATGTAAGAAATGTGAATAATCTATTCATAATCAAATGTTAACAATAACACAAGAAAATATTTCTTACTTTGGTATGCCTATATTTCATTAGAATAAGTGATGTGATCAGTACAAAATCTCTCAATTCTGAAATAAAATTAGAGCTTATCTTCAAGACTTAAGTAAAATAACTTAATAGAAGTACCTTAGCAAATCAAAGCAGCAAAATATTCATAGCTTGCCATTGATTTAAAGGAATAGTGAGTCTCTATAATTATTTTATGCCTAGAGTTGAGGGGGCCAACATGGCAGAGAAGTAGGGGTAATCCATACTTCCCATGTCTCTCAAACAAAGAAGTGTAGAAGCCAAAGGACTTTGAACACCAGAGCCTGGGAGGAAAAGAGACTGAATTTACCAGGAAGAAAATTGGAAAGCTGGAGAAAAGATAGGTGGGTAACTGTGAAATGGGAGAAATTAAAAAAGGGCCATGTGGGCAAGGAGGGGAGACAAAGGGAAGAGAGACAAAGGGAAGAGAAAGAGTGGCTAGGGAAGTGCAGGACCCTATCTGGACAGGAGAAAGACCTCGGACTGAGACTGAGAGGGATCTGATCTCTAACTGTGGGGCTTTCTTCAAACTTGGGCCTGCTCCCTGCTTGCGTACCTGGGGAGGAGGGGAGCCAGCCCTGGGTGTGGTGGTAGGTCAGACTTTCAGTTTGTAGCTGGAGAAAGTGGTTCCCTCCCTGGAGGGCTGCGCGATAGCACAGAACCCGCCAGCATCTGCTACTTCCAGGGCACAGTGGCTGGGCCTAGGGCACAGTCTGCAGGAGAAAAAGGCCACCGTGTCCCTGGAGTGCTGTGGGAAAAGACAAAGGCTGCTTGTGTCCGCCACCCTGGGGGCTCACAGTGGCAAGGGTGGCGGCAAGGCAGCAGCTATGTCCAAAGTAGGAGAAGGCGGTCCTCCCTGAAGTGCAGGGCACAGACAAAGCCAGCCAGCTGGGACCACATATCCCGCCCTGAGAGGTGCTTTCCCAGTGCCAGAGCACACAGAGCGGGACCTTGAATCCTAGCCAAGCGCAGGGTCAGGGGAGTTGGCAGAGAGAGAAGGACCACCCCATCTGCGCCCGGGGCACAGTGAGAACGACTCAAACTGAGTCCACCAGGTCTGGCTCCATGGAGAAGAGACTGGGGGATCACCATTCCCCCACCCTCCACCCCCACCACCACCACGGTGGAGCCTCAGGGATCACTCCTGGAGCCCATGGTGGAGGTGGGTTCAGATTAAGCCAAACCACGCCCCCTTGCACTGGGTAAGTGTGGATCCACCTGAATGGCACAGACCCTGCGGACAGCTACTACCTACAAGCAACGCAGCATTGCCTGGATTAACCCTAGGTCAATTCTGGATATATAGATATATTCTCCCCACCACCATCCTCCCCGCAATTCTCCTCCTTATCTCTTCCCTCTCCTAGGCTGGTTACTCTGGTTATTGGTCTATCTAAACAGACATATTTAATCCATTGTCTTGTTTTACACCTCCTTCTTTGCACTCCTCTCTCTCTCTCTGGAATAATCAAGCCATATAGTTTCTCTGCCTGGGTAACTTTATCATCGCTTCTTTCCCCACCTCCATCTTTATTTTCCTTTCTCTCTCTCTGGATTAAGCCTTTTAGTCTCTCTGCCTAATCAATGTTTATTGCCCCCACCCCACTCCTGTCATTTCTCTCTTTGTATGTGCTCTTCCATCAGCACCGCCTCCACCCTCTTCTTTACTTGTAGTCGGTGTTTTTGGGTTTTATGATTTTAGTCTTTAGGTTTTGGTTTCTGTTTGTTTGTTTATGTTATTAGTGTGTATGCTTATTTACGTCTCCTGTTTGTCTATCTCTTTTCCTTTACAGGGCTACTCCAAGGAAAATATCAAAGCACATCTGGTGAAGGGTTCAAAATATTACTATGAGTAGGGTAATAAAATAACAAAAGTCACAACAACAGAGAGCATGTAACAATCTCTGGAAAAACACCTCCTGAAGGGCCAGGCCCTGGACAGTGTATGACCCTCCTTTATACAGCAGTGCTCACAGGTGTGGAGAACACAACAAGCTTTTAATATGCATAAGGGACAGAAAACTAGGTGAAATGGAAGAATTCTTCTCAAAAGAAATTTTAGGATAATGAATTGATCAAAACCAATTTAAGCAATATAATAGAACAAGAATTTAGAATAATAGTCATAAAATTAATTGTTGGGCTTGAAAAAAGCATAGAGGACAGCAGAGAATCTATTGCTATAGAGATCAAGGGAGTAAAAAATAGTCATGATGAATTAAAAAATGCTATAAATGAGGTGCAAAATAAAATGGAGGTGGCCAGCGCATGGATTGAAGAAGCAGAGGAGAGAATAGGTGAATTAGAAGATAAAATTATGGACAAAGAGGAAGCTGAGAAAAAGAGATAAAAAAAATCCAGGAGTACGAGGGGAGATTTAGAGAACTAAGTGATGCAATCAAATGGAATAATATCTGTATCATATGAGTTCCAGAAAAAGAAGAGAGAGAGAAAGGGGCTGAAGGTGTACTTGAACAAATCATAGTTGATAACTTCCCTGATCTGGGGAAGGAAACAGGCATTGAAATCCAAGAGGCACAGAGAACTCCCTTCAGACGTAACTTGAATCGATCTTCTGCACGCCATACCATAGTGAAACTGGCAAAATACAAGGATAAAGAGAGAATTCTGAAAGCAGCTAGGGATAAACAGGCCTTAACATACAAAGGTAGACACATAACGGTGTTAGCAGACCTATCTACTGAAACTTGGCAGGCAAGAAAGGATTGCAAGGAAATCTTCAATGTGATGAACAGGAAAAAATATGCAGCCAAGAATCCTTTATCCAGCAAGTCTGTCATTCAGAACAGAAGGAGAGATAAAGGAATTCCCAAACAAACAAACAAGAAAAAAAAAAATGAAGGAATTCATCACCACTAAACCAGCCCTGCAAGAGATGCTAAGGGGGATTCTGTGAGTGAAATGTTGCAAGGACCACAAAGTACCAGAGACATCACTACAAGCACAAAACCTACAGACATCACAGAGACTCTAAACGCATATCTTTCAATAATGACACTGAATGTAAATGGAATAAAAGCTCCAACCAAAAGACATAAGGTATCAGAATGGATAAAAAAACAAGACTCATCTATTTTCTGTCTACAAGAGACTCATTTTAGACCTGAGGGCAGCATCAGATTGAAAGTGAGTGGATGGAGAAGTCAAAAGAAAGCTGGAGTAGCCATACTTATATCAGACAAACTAGACTTTAAAGGCTGTAACAAGAGATGAAGAAGGGCATTATATAATAATTATAGGGTCTATCCATCAGGAAGAGCTAAAAATTATAAATGTCTATGTGCTGAATACGGGAGCCCACAAATATATAAAACAATTAATCACAAAGATAAACAACCTATTGATAAGAATGTGGTAATTGCAGGGGACTTTAATACTCCACTCAGAACAATGGACAATCATTTAGACACAGGATCAATAAAGAAACAAGGGCCCTAAATAATACACTGGATCAGATGGACTTGACATATATTTAGAACTCTGCATCCCAAAGCAACAGAATATACTTTCTTCTTGAGTGCACATGGAACATTCTCCAATATAGATCACATACTGGGTCACAAAACAGTCCTTCATAAGTATAAAAGAATTGAGATCACACCATGCACACCTTCAGATCACAATGTTATGAAGCTTGAAATCAACCACAGGAAAAAATATGGAAAACCTCCAAAAGCATGGAGGTTAAAGAACACCCTACTAAAGAATGAATGGGTCAACCAGACAGGTAGAGAAGAAATTAAAAAATATATGGAAACAAATGAAGATGAAAATACAACAATCCAAATGCTTTGGGATGCAGCAAAGACAGTCCTGAGAGTAAAATACATTGCAATCCAGGCCTATCTCAAGAAACAAGAAAAATCCCAAATACAAAATCTAACAGCACACCTAAAGGAAATAGAAGCAGAACAGCAAAGACACCCCAAACCCAGCAGAAGAAGAGAAAAATAAAGATCAGAGCAGAAATAAACAATAAAGTATCTAAAAAAACTGTAGAGCAGATCAATGAAACCAAGAGTTGGTTTTTTGAAAAAATAAACAAAATTGATAAACCTCTAGCCAGGCTTCTCAAAAAGAAAAGGGAGATGACCCAAGTAGATAAAATCATTAATGAAAATGGAATGATTGCAACCAATCCCTCAGAAATACAAGCAATTATCAAGGAATACTATGAAAAATGATATGCCAACAAACTGGACAACCTGGAAGAAATGGACAAATTCCTAAGCACACACACACTTCCAAAACTCAAACAGGAAGAAAGAGAAAACTTGAACAGACCCATAACCAGCAAAGAAATTGAATCAGTTATCAAAAATATCCCAACAAATAAGAGTCCAGGACCAGATGTCTTCCCAGGGGAATTCCACCAGACGTTTAAAGCAGAGATAATACCTATCCTCTTAAGCTGTTCCCAAAATAGAAAGGAAAGGAAAACTTCCAGAATCATTCTATGAAGCCAGAATTACTCTGATTCCTAAACCAGACAGAGGCCCAGAGGAAAGAGAGACCTAAAGGCCAACATCCCTGATGAATATGGATGCAAAATTTCTCAACAAGATACTAGCAAATCAAAATCAACAGCATATAAAAAGAATTATTCACCATGATCAAGTGGGATTCATTCCTGGGCTACAGCGCTGGTTCAACATTCGCAAATCAATCAGGGTGATACATCACATTAATAAAAGAAAAGATAAGAATCATATGATCCTGTCAATCGATGCAGAAAAAGCATTTGACAAAATTCAGCATGATTTCTTAATAAAAACCCTCGAGAAAGTAGAGATAGAATGAACATACTTAAACATGATAAAAGCCATTTATGAAAAACCCACAGCTAATATCACCCTCAATAGGGAAAAACTGAGAGATATCCCCCTGAGATCAGGAGCAAGACAGGGATGTCCACTCTCACCGCTGTTGTTTAACATAGTGTTGGAAGTGCTAGCATCAGCAATCAGACAACAAAAAGAAACCAAAGGCATCAAAATTGGCAAAGATGAAGTTAAGCTTTCACTTTTTGCAGATGACATGATATTATACATGGAAAACCCAATAGACTCCACCAAAAGTCTGTTAGAACTGATACATGAATTCAACAAAGTCACAGGATACAAAATCAATGTACAGAAATCAGATACATTCTTATACACTAACAATGAAGCAACAGAAGACAAATAAAGAAACTGATCCCATTCACAATTGCACCAAGAAGCATAAAATACCTAGGAATAAATCTAACCAAAGATGTAAAAGATCTGTATGCTGAACAATATAGAAAGCTTATGAAGGAAATTGAAGAAGATATAAAGAAATGGAAAAACATTTCGTGCTCATGGACTGGAAGAATAAATATTGTTAAAATGTCAATACTACCCAAAGCTATCTACACATTCAATGAAATCCCAATCAAAATTGCACCAGCATTCTTTTTGAAGCTAGAACAAGCAATCCTAAATTTTGTATGGAACCACAAAAGACCCCGAACAGCTAAAGTAATTTTGAAGAAGACCAAAGCAGGAGGCATCGCAATCCCAGACTTTAGCCCCTACTACAAAGCTGTAATCATCAAGACAGCATGGTATTGGCACAAAAACAGACTCACAGACCAATGGAATAGAAGAGAGACTCCAGAATTAGACCCAGAAAAGTTTGGCCAACTAATCTTTGACAAAGCAGGAAAGAATATCCAATGGAAAAAAGACAGTCCAACAAAATGTGCTGGGAGAGCTGGACAGCAACATGCAGAAGATTGAAACTAGACCACTTTCATACACCATTCACAAAAACAAACTCAAAATGGATGAAGGACCTGAATGTGAGACAGGAAACCATCAAAACCCAAGAGGAGAAAGCAGGGAAAAACCTCTCTGACCTCAGCAGCAGCAATTTCTTACTTGACACATCCCCAAAGGCAAGTGAATTACAAGCAAAAATGAACTATTGGGACCTCATGAAGATAAAAAGCTTCTGCACCCCAAAGGGAACAATCAACAAAACTAAAAGGCAACCAACGGAATGGGAAAAGATATTTACAAATGGCATATCAGACAAAGGGCTAGTGTCCAAAATTTATAAAGAACTCACGAAACTCCACACCCGGAAAACAAATAATCCAGTGAAGAAAAGGGCAGAAAACATGAATAGACACTTCTCTAAAGAAGACATCCAGATGGCCAACAGGCACATGAAAAGATGCTCAACGTCGCTCCTCATCAGGGAAATACAAATCAAAACCACCCTGAGATTCCACCTCACATCAGTCAGATTCCACCTCACGTCAGTTCATAAAATGAACACATCAGGAGACTATAGATGCTGACGAGGTTGTGGGAAAACACCTCACATCAGTCAGATTCCACCTCATGTCAGTTCATAAAATGAACACATCAGGAGACTATAGATGCTGACGAGGTTGTGGGGAAACGGGAACCCTCTTGCAGTGTTGGTGGGAATGCAAACTGGTGCAGCCGCTCTGGAAAACAGTGTGGAGGTTCCTCAAAAAATTAAAAATAGATCTACCCTACGACCCAGCAAAAGCAGTGCTAAGAATTTACCCAAGGGATACAGGGGTGTTGATGTATAGGGGCACTTGTACCCCAATGTTTATAGCAGCACTTCCAACAATAGCCAAATTATGGAAAGAGCCTAAATGTCCATCAACTGATGAATGGATAAAGAAACTGTGGTTTATATACACAATGGAATACTACGTGGCAATGAGAGAGAATGAAATACGGCCTTTTGTAGCCACGTGGATGGAACTGGAGAGTGTTATGCTAAGTAAAATAAATCATACAGAGAAAGACAGATACCGTATTTTTTTCACTTCTATGTGGATCCTGAGAAATCTAACTGAAGACCATGGGAGGGGGAGGAAAAAAAAAACTTACAGAGAGGGAGGTAGGTGAACCATAAGAGACTCTTAAATACTGAGAATAAACTGAGTGCTGATGGGGGGCTTGGAGGGAAGGGAGGTTGGGTGATTGGCACTGAGGAGGGCACCTGTTGGGATGAGCACTGGGTGTTGTATGGAAACCAATTTGACAATAAATTTCATATTAAAAAAAATAAAAAATAAATAAACCAACATTAATATACAGTATAAGGTAATAAAGAATCTTAGAACTAATTTATTAGTACATATAGCTTAGAAATCACAAAATAAAATACAATTGTGGTCATTTTGGACATATAAAACATAAAATCCTAATACTGCAAATATCATTCTTGTAAAAATTCCTTGGTAGCAAACCACCTTCAACTAAATGTTTTTATTAATTCAAAACTTTATTTTAAACTACCTTGTGTTTATAGTTGCTATTCAACAAGACCATATTTTACATGATTCAAAAATAAGAAGTATTAATTGTCTCATTGGCACAATTGTAAACAATTTAATAATTTCTTATGTATATCTCCAATGTTATCCTTGGGACTCTTTCCATGTCAGTATGTAGGTAGCTTTATGTGATTTTATTTTGCACAAGATAAATATTTTATAGAAATTATGCACATTCGGTAGAATTGATGGAAATGATAAAAATGATGGACTGCTATTTCCAATACCCTGTTTATTATTTATTATTATAAATATTTCTGCAAAAAATGGTCTTGAATGTTACTTTATAAACTTGCAGATATATATGGACAATAAACTCCTAGAATCAGATTATTGGGGTGAGGTGGCAAATAAATTCCTTTTTAAATTTGACACGTTTTTGCAAAATATGTGCACAATGTAGTATTTTTACAGTCACCCCCAAAATTAGTGAAAAGACTATCCCTACAATCTTGCCAATAAGTATATTGTCACAGTCTGTATTTCTTTCAATGTCTTAGATAAAAAAATTGCATCTCAATGTAGTTTACTTTGCAATTATCTGATTATAAATGAGAGTATATTTTATATGTTTTAAACCATTTCTCTTTATTTTTCTGTGTAATGTCCATTAATGTCCATGTATGTCCTTTCCTTTCTTTCTATTGAATTTTGAGTATAGTCCTTTCGTCTGCAAAAAGCTGCCAATATTTTTCCAATATAGCATTTATCTTCTCATTTGCTTATAGAATTTTGCCTTCTAGATTTTTAATGTAGTAACCTTTATCAATCATTAATTTATGACCTCCAGATTTTGTGTTGTACTTTAGAAATGCTTACACTATGCCAGGTTTTTTTGTTTTTCCTTCCTAAAATGTATACTTATATTTACTTCTGGTACTTTCATTATTTCATATTTTTATTTTAAGTTTTGATCAATTTGGAGTTTATTCTGATGTACAATGTGGTGAAGTATGAGATGAAATATATCTTTTCCACATGCCTAAACACCACTTATTCAGAAAGTCTAATTTTACCCTATGACTTGACACAGACCTTTACTTCAACAGTAAAACACTATGTTCAATTGAGTCCATATCTGGAATCTCTACTCTGTTCAATTTTTTTTTGCCTGTTTATGCACTAAATTAAAATTTTAATTATTGAAGAATTATAACATGTTTAGGAAAGGCTATTCCACCCCCTTTACTCTTCTTTTCAAAACTTTTCTGAATATTCTTAATTCTTTATTTGACAGTTTATATATAGAAACTATCTACCTCAAAGGGAAAAGAACATGATGTTTATTTCTTTTTAGTCACAGATTTAGCATATTGTTATGGTGAAGGGCACAGGTTATGAGTTAAATACCTTTGCATATCTATAAATAGTGATATCCTATATTGGGACTATTTGGAGGATTACACAAATCAATATATGTTAATATCATAGAAGTATACCTAAAACATTAAGACAGTATATAAATTTAAATATTTTATGTGGCATTAATTATGTTAATAGTAAAATTATGAATTAATATAAGTAAAATTGACAATTTAATTATGCTGTTAACCTATCCAAAAATACGGTTTATCTTTCCATTTACAGAAGGTGACATTTGACCAAGAGATTTTTTAAATGTTTTCTCCATCTGAACATTTTAAATTTACTCCTAGCCTGTTTCTTTTTTTTGATGAAATCAAAACTACATTTACATAAGGTCCCAGTAATTCACTTTTGCTTTTAATTCCCTTGCCTTTGGGGATGTGTCGAGTAAGAGATTGCTACGGCTGAGGTCAGGGACCTTATGAAGATAAAAAGCTTCTGCACAGCAAAGGAAACAACCAACAAAACTAAAAGGCAACCAACGGAATGGGAAAAGATATTTGCAAATGACATATCGGACAAAGGGCTAGTATCTAAAATCTATAAAGAGCTCACCAAACTCCACACCCGAAAAACAAATAACCCAGTGAAGAAATGGGCAGAAACATGAATAGACACTTCTCTAAAGAAGACATCCAGATGGCCAACAGGCACATGAAAAGATGTTCAGCGTCGCTCCTTATCAGGGAAATACAAATCAAAACCACACTCAGGTATCACCTCACGCCAGTCAGAGTGGCCAAAATGAACAAATCAGGAGACTATAGATGCTGGAGAGGATGTGGAGAAACGGGAACCCTCTTGCACTGTTGGTGGGAATGCAAATTGGTGCAGCCACTCTGGAAAGCAGTGTGGAGGTTCCTCAGAAAATTAAAAATAGACCTACCCTATGACCCAGCAATAGCACTGCTAGGAATTTACCCAAGGCATACAGGAGTACTGATGCATAGGGGCACTTGTACCCCAATGTTCATAGCAGCACTCTCAACAATAGCCAAATTATGGAAAGAGCCTAAATGTCCATCAACTGATGAATGGATAAAGAAATTGTGGTATATATACACAATGGAATACTATGTGGCAATGAGAAAAAATGAAATATGGCCTTTTGTAGCAACGTGGATGGAACTGGAGAGTGTAATGCTAAGTGAAATAAGCCATACAGAGAAAGACAGATACCATATGGTTTCACTCTTATGTGGATCCTGAGAAACTTAACAGGAACCCATGGGGGAGGGGAAGGAAAAAAAAAAAAAAAAGAGGTTAGAGTGGGAGAGAGCCAAAGCATAAGAGACTGTTAAAAACTGAGAACAAACTGAGGGTTGATGGGGGGTGGGAGGGAGGGGAGGGTGGGTGATGGGTATTGAGGAGGGCACCTTTTGGGATGAGCACTGGGTGTTGTATGGAAACCAATTTGTCAATAAATTTCATATATATAAAAAAAAAACTACATTTACAAGATTATTTCAAATATTACAGTAGGTAATAGTGTATGCATTCTTACTGCAGTATAATAGTCCTTGTAAATGATATGCTATACTTCATTTATCTATTGCGGTCTTGATTGGCATTTGGATTGTGTCCTGGGTGCTGTTACTACTAACTATACTCATATGGACATTCTTTTAGTTATGTTTCACATATAGAAGAATGTATATAATGTACATCTAGTAGTGAATTTGGTGGATTTGTGGAGTGCACATTTCAAATGCATAATTCCATGTGATTTTTCAAATGGTTGCAATCATTGAATAATCTCACCATAGTAGCATTTACTAATTTGCTTTAATCCATATTGTTGGAACTGGGTAAAACAGTTATTAGACTTTTAAGTTTTTAAATTTTAATCAAATGGTATTATATTATATTTTAGTTTGTAGTTCTGTATTATTAAAATGATGTTTGGACATCTTTTAATATTTCATGGGCCATTCATCTTTCCTCTTTTTTTGCAATGACTATCAATTACCTTTGCCCATTGCATTATTAGGTAGCTTAATTTGTTACAGAATTTTGAGAGCTCTTTGAATAACCAAGACACCAATTCTTAGTTACATATATTATAAACATTTTCTCAATTTTTCATGCCTTTTCACTTTTCATTGATCATTTTATAGGTGTAACCTCTTAATTTTAATATAAAGCAATTATTTTTTTATTATATGGGCTTCTATTTTTGTTATAAATCTACGCATATTTTGAGGTCAGAAACAATTCATTCATATTAATAATAACAAAAAAATCCAAATAAATTATTGCTTTCACCCTTGGCATGATTGTGAGCTTTACTAAAGTTAAGTACCTTCTGTTTAAAAATATAAATAAAGATTTGGAAAGAAGTATGCCCCTATAATAGTCCTAAACTTTATTTTATTAAATCTCCATCCTTATCCATTCAGCATATAGTCAACAGGGCCATAGCCATCCCATTTGTGCGAGGAGATCAGCAATCCTATGATATATGTTCCCACCTTCATGAGATCATACCTCAATTATCAATCAATGTTTCTTTGGAAGTTTTAGGAGTGATGTGGAAAATTATCCATTTGCCTCCAGAAGCCCTAAAAAATATCTAAACAGTACATTAACTGAATTAATTCCAAAGCCCCTCTGATCCTTTGCAAATGTGTCCAGTCACATAACTCAGAGCCCTGGTTCTGCACTTACGTGTGTGTGTGTGTGTGTGTGTGTGTGTGTGTGTGTGTGTAGTATACATTATATATATGATAATATAAATCTTCTCATAATACAACTTCAACCTAGATATTTCCAGTTAGAATATAAACCCCTCTGATGCAAGTTACAATCCAAATACACACACACACACACACACACACACACACACACCACAAACAGAAAATTAAAACCTGAAATAAAAATCCTTCTTCTTTTGAATTAAAGGTTAAGAGTAATTAAATTTATATTCAAATTCTTATTATTCTTCTTTAGCCAGGTAAATGCTTGAGTCCTAAGCAAAGCTATGAAATCTTTCTGCAGCTGCAACCTTATCACTGTGAGATAAAGCATATTTCAAGACTTTATAATGTGAATTATTTTGTCCCTATTGCTCTTATTTACTCACATTTGTAGTAAAAATTTTATTCAAGTTTAACAGGAATATAGAAAAAGACACACACACACACACACACACACACACACACACACACACACTTTTCATGACATTAACATCTTCTATAATCAGTACTCACCCAGAATAAGAAAAGGAGACATCACTCACACCATAAACCCCCATCATGTCTTTCTTGGTCACGATATCTTCCCCTCTAACACCAGAGAAACACCATATTGATATTTAACATCATAGTTTAGATTTGCCTATATTTTGAAATTCACGTAAGTGGGACCATACAGAGTATGTTCTTTTGTGTTTGACTTCATTCTCAAAGTATGCCCTTTCATCTGCCCTTTGAAACAAAGTACTTTCTCATGTTAAGTGGCCACTGAAAACCATCCTGTGTAAAGTTCAAGACTTCTTTTTCCCATGGGTTGTCAGCCATTTTCTTATTTATTTGTAGAAGTTTTTTTTTTTTTTTGGCAGATTATTTTTTATTTTGTTTTATTTTTTTCAATATATGAAATTTATTGTCAAATTGGTTTCCATACAACACCCAGTGCTCATCCCAAAAGGTGCCTTCCTCAATACCCATCACCCACCCTTCCCTCCCTCCCACCCCCCATCAACGCTCAGTTTGTTCTCAGTTTTTAACAGTCTCTTATGCTTTGGCTCTCTCCCACTCTAACCTCTTTTTTTTTTCCTTCTCCTCCCCCATGGGTTTCTGTTAAGTTTCTCAGGATCCAAATAAGAGTGAAAACTTATGGTATCTGTCTTTCTCTGTATGGCTTATTTCACTTAGCATAACACTCTCCAGTTCCATCCACATTGCTACAAAGGGCCATATTTCATTCTTTCTCATTGCCACGTAGTACTCCATTGTGTATATAAACCACAGTTTCTTTATCCATTCATCAGTTGATGGACATTTAGGTTCTTTCCATAATTTGGGTATTGTTGAGAGTGCTGCTATAAACATTGGGGTACAAGTGCCCCTATGCATCAACACTCCTGTATCCCTTGGGTAAATTCCTAGCAGTGCTATTGCTGGGTCATAGGGTAGATCTATTTTTAATTTTTTGAGGAACCTCCTCACTGTTTTTGTAGAAGTTTTCTTAATGTATTCTGACACAATTCCACTGTTGGTACATTGCCATTATGATCCCTGAAATTTTGATTTGCCTTCTCAGCATGTTAATGTGTTACTTTTTCAAATAGACTTTCTTCAACTTACAGTCCAATTAACTTTTTATGGTCAGAATTCTCTATCCTTTTAAGAAATACTTGTCTACCAAAAGTTCATGAAAACATAGAGATATTTTTCAACATTTTACTCAAAAATATTTATATATTTACCTTTCCTGTTTAGATTTTTAATCCATATGAAATTGATAGTTTCTTTGCAGAATAAAAGTGAGATCAGTCCGTATTCATTCATTCTGCCCAGATGAATGTCCATTTGTCTCAGTGCCATTTAGTGAAGAGATCACAGCTTCCTTTCTGAATTAAAGTGACATATTTGCCATAAATTGAACATCCATATATACATGATGTATGCATGAGTATATTCCAATGTTCTATTAGTCTTGTTTCTTAAACTACAAGTGGCAAGTATTTCAATGGAAACAAAATTATTTACCTGTGTTCTTTGCAGTATTTCCTTTTTCTAGAATTCTCGAATTCTTGCTATCTTGTTCTTGGTTGATTTAAGAGTACTAGATGCTTTAACACACACACACATGCACAGTTGCACACACACACTTTGTATATATGAATAATACATTATTATTGCTTCTTGGCCTTTTGGCTAAGATCAAGTGAATAATACATTATTAACTATATGTATCATTTTAATATCCTATTCTACAATGAAAGTTGCATAGTAAAGGCAGAAGACACAAAAACTTGGCAAATAACCTTGCCAGAACTCAGTACATCTCTGCAGAACAATCCCAGCACCAAAGTTCTCTGTGGGTTTTTGGCTGAGGCATTTGGGACTTGATAGCAGTCCAACTTTTTTCCTCTGTTCAATCATGTTTCTTTTAGTCTCCCACAGGAATTGTCTCAGAGCCTGATTTCTAGTGAATATGACCTGTGATATAGATAAGGTACACACAGACACACATACACACACATACACAATTTGCATTTGTGCATTTGTGTTCATCTGTTCTTCCTGAGCAACTTTACTGTAACTAGAACTTGCTATCTCTGTGCCTTGCTTTGTTTGCATAGAGTAGAAAAAGTTAAAAAGGTACCCAAGATAATCAGAAATCAGATCATTAGTCCTGCATTTGCCATTTCAGAAAACATATCAATCCTTGGCTTCTAGAGAAGTTGTTCCATAAAGATTTTATGTGAGGGGTTCAGTGCTTGGTAATGGAGTGGTGGTGGTCCTGGTTGTCAGGGCCTATATGAAATGCCTTTGTTTCCTATTCAGCCTACTCAATGAAATGTAAGATGTGAACTCTGCCTATCACAGTGAATGAGAATTTTAAGGTAAAACTGCACTAGTATTATCAGTACATGTGACACAAGCAACCTTTCTGCTCAACAAACATAAAAAGATATGATACTATCTCTGCCAAGCTTATTATCCAGACATAGCTGCACCTGTGTTGTTCCACCTCAATGTTCTAGAAAAGCCTCCTTCATTTGGCTAAGATAGCTACTATGAACTACACATTTTCTGAGGTCAAGGTGACTGGTATATATGCTTATTCTGCAGTGGCCTATAGGTAGCTGCTGAGAAAAGCCTCTTTATGTTTTCTGAGATGCTAGATTTTACTTACATGAGATCTTCAACTTTTTTAAGTTCAGCAATTAAAATCTGATGCACGTAGCTGTCTGAAATAGCTACTAGGCTATGGCCAAATATGCCATAAAATGCACTGATTTGCCAACTTGAAAATGCTGCTTGTTTGGCATTTAATGCCTAATGCCACATGTCCAGATTCTAACAGTCAAAACCAAACAGCACACCAATTTAAGTGAGCCTCATGATTACAAAATACTGCCAAAAGCCAACTGTTTAAAGGGTAAAGCCATATACCCTCTACTCGAAAAGAGTCTTTATGTTTTGCACCTCCAAATAGCTATCCTTTCTAACACTGTTCTGATTTAAATTATTCCCCAAATCTTCAGGAATAGAGCCTGCCCTTGTAACAGTATGAAATAAAGAACAGAATGTATGCTACCAACGGCTGACTTACTCAAAAGAGGAAGAGGAAACAGATAAAAGCTTGATATATCCATTGCCTCCCTCGAAACTTAACAATTAGATATGCCACTCTAGATTGTTATACTATAAATTACTGGATTCTATTTGATTTCACAGCTATTCTAATCTCATAAAAATACTTCTATATTCTCTGGAAGATTCTGTGGAAAATAATTTTCTCTTTGTTGAATATCTGGTTGATATTGTCTATAAAATTATTTGAAATTAGTATTTTGTATTTTTGTATAAAATGTGTAAAAGGGATATGTTTGTTTAACATATGTAAAAGGGATAATACCTGAAAAACTATTTCCTTCATTATGGGCATGTGTTCTCTATATTTATTATTCATCCTTTTTCACTTCAATGACTTTTTTTTCCTTAATGTGCTGTTTATTGAGAGAGGCAAGCTGAAACCTATTATAATTATGATTTATTGAATTTTCATCATAAACCTCTAATTTTAGATTTCTGCATTTTGAGGTTATCCTATTGGGGATATATAAATTTAATAATGTTATATTTTCTTCTTAAGTTTAAGTGTTTCCCTTTATATCACGACAATCTTTACCTAGATAAGGTGTTTTAATCCTTGTATCTATTTTGTCACATAGAATAATATATACAGAGAGGCTTTCAATTTGCTAGTATTATCCAGTTATTTCTTTTTTTAAATCTTTAATACAAAAGTTTCAGTGTTCCTAGATTTTAGATGAGTCTCTAGCAATTAGCAAAAGAGTTGAAGTTTAAAAATCCACTCTCAAAATATTTGTTTACTTATCAGCTATTTTATCTCCTTTAAGGTGCTTGTCATTACTCACAAATTTAAATTTGTTGCCTATGACTTATTTTGTCTCCATTTGTTTCATATTTTCTATTTCACTTATTTTTTTATTTCCACCATATTAGGATTTGATGGAGCACATTTTCATAATTCACAGACTTCTACCAATCTGCAAGTCATATATTCTACTCATTTTCTAATAGTATTTAAAAACTTAATATATATGTTTATACTAATAACCTAAAATAAATCAATACTTACTCTGAACAAGAGATTCACAGGGGAAAAAAAAAGAGACCAATTCTAGATTTGGTACAGAAAGGTAAAAGATAATCCTGAAATTTCTTGTCATACCACAAAGAAAGAGAACACTTAAAGAGTACTAAATTATACCAGAAGGACTAAGGAAACAAAATGAGGAGATTCTTCCCTTTGAGCAAAGATCAGACAATTTGATCATCAACAAGAATTACACTTGAAATTAAAAACATGAAATGTGTTAATGCTTGAGTTTATAATGACACTAAAAGAAAACAGTAATGGTAGGAGGGTACTAAATGTTTAACTATTTTGAAAACTGATTCCAGTTTTTCTGCCTTTCTATAAAAAGGGCACCTTAAAGGAACCAAAGAGCTGATTACACCAGATAATTTCTCTTCATAAAGTAATTTTGTATGTAAAAAGGTATTTTAAAATAAGAATATCATAATTTTGCAGGCCCTAGTTAAAGGAGGGTTCTAAACAATAATATTAAGTGTTGGCTAATATCACAAAAATGAGACAGTGAATTGAAATCAGAGCAGCACCTTGAAATGATCTAGTCAAATTACTGAAGTCTTGAGGTCCTTCTACCAATGTACAGAAATTACACATGACAGAAAAACCTGTTAGATGTGTTAAATGATAGCTTGGGGATATAATTAGCAAAATCCAATTCTCAGAAATTTTGTCAAACATATGACCCCATTCATTCAATAAGTAAACTGTAGCATACCTACACGCAAATGCATACACACACACACACACAGAATCCACAGTTCAAACTTACAATTGAAATGTGTAATTGATATATAAACATGTTTGGATGTATAAACCTTCTCTGATTCTTGAAGCAAATAAACTGTTAAAAAGTATGACTTCATCAGGGAAACTTGGACATGTATTGACTATTTACTGATAATTAATCTATTTTAAGCATTATAATAGTTTATTTTACCAAATTCTTATATGATATTTTTTTATAAAATGACACAGATCCTAGAATTCACTTCAAATTAATCTAATAGGGAATTTCTAATGGATGAGATAATAGTTCAGACAAGATGAGCCATGCTTTGATAACTGCTAAAAGTAATGATAGATGTATATAAGAGGTTGTTACAAGATTTTTCCATTTTGGAATATGTACAAGGTTGTTCATATTAAAAGCCTTTTATTTTTAAAGCTCAATCGTGGGGTCTCTGGGTGGCTCAGTTGATTGAATGTCCGACTTTGGCTCAGGTCACCATCTTACCATTCACAGGTTCAAGCCCCACATTGTGCTCTGTGCTGAATGCTCAGAGCCTGGAGCCTGCTTCAAATTCCGTGTCTCCCTCTCTCTCTGCCCTTCATTCACTCATGTTTTGTCTCTCTCTCTCTCTCTCTCTCTCTCTCTCTCTCTCTCTCTTCCTCCCTCTCTCTGTCAAAAATAAATATTAAAAAAAATTTAAAGATGAATCCTTATGTGTACTATTTTTGTGTTTGTTCATACAGTGGAATTTCTTTGGTCAGAGTTTATTAATAGTAAATTAGCTCAGTTTTTATTTGTATGCGTTTTTTTTTATCCTTAAACTAAAGGTAATTTTGCTTTCTTTGGTAACAATACTATGAAAGGAGAAATGAGAGGGCAAGTTTCTGCCTACCTTTTTACCATCTCTATTGTGCACCGAAGAAAGTTCATTTCTGAGGGTTAATTCCTCCCATCCTTCCGGGTTGTATCATCTGGCAGCTACTAACTAATCAAGATCCTTACTCTAAATTGTGCCATATTGCTCAAGTCAGAAGTAGAGTAGTTAATTGTTTATTGTTTATCTACTCCACTAGAATGTAAGTTGTATGAGTAGCAAAGTTTTTTTTTTTCCTTTCTCTACAACACACCCCTACCAATTATAACAGAGCTTGCCATATGGTGAACTGAAAGAAAGAAAGAAAGAAAGAAAGAAAGAAAGAAAGAAAGAAAAGAAAGAAAGAAAGAAAAGAAAGAAAGAACCTGAAAATCAATGAATAAACTTTGTTATATGGGAAAATTTTACCCAAAGCTATTTATATAAATCTCTTTAGTGATATAAGTATCAAAATTATGTTTTTATCGTTTCCTGTGTAACTAAAGAAATACAGAAAAAAAAACCACCCAAGGTTATTTCTAATTAAATATTATTGTTATGAGATAAATAATATAGTTAATATTATCATTCATGATTTTCTACTTGATTCATTTTCTTTAAAAGAATCAAGAAACTGTATAGTTATTTAAAATTTTTTTAAATTAGGAAGAGTAATATGATCTACACCAGACATTCTAGATGAAATACCATTGTAAATTCATGCCTGATTGACTGAAGAATGCCATTTTCTCCAGCATCACTATGATTCGTGGACCATAGAAAAATAACAAAAACAGCTTTGGAGAGGACCACAAAGGAATTTTATCTTTATCATAAGTTTGATAGGAATATTTAAGTCCCAGACATGTGGTAATGTTTAGGGGGGGTGAGGGAACTCATTTAACACTTTATGATTTCCATAAACAGAAATGCTTGGAATATTTTTAGGGAAAATGAATTTCTGGCAATCTATCACAGTTTTAAACTCTGGCAACCGAGATTGGTTCGTTTACACTACTTGAAATACATTTTTCCAAAATTATTAATATTTTGATAATTTCTTTTGATGCCACTGAAAAAAAGAAACACAGAAACCCAAGACAAGACTGTTGTGAAAAAATACTACATAGATTCTAAGAATAGAAATTAAAAGTTTTTGACATATCTTTATAATTATTCACTATAATTAATTTTCATAATTTTGAAACTAATCATTGAATAAGTGATGGATGTATCATCAATTGTAAACAACCTAAAAACCCTATCAACCACGCTGCAGTCAATTAAGCTGGTGTGCATAAATGCAGCAAGACTTTCCAATGCTTTATTCTCAGACTATTCATGAGCGTAATAGACCATGCTATTTCAATGCAAAATGCAGTCAGCTCTTTATTATCCTCACTAATGGTGCAGATAATCCAAAGTGTTAG
This sequence comes from Lynx canadensis, assembly GCF_007474595.2. NCBI lineage: Eukaryota > Metazoa > Chordata > Mammalia > Carnivora > Felidae > Lynx > Lynx canadensis. The sequence continues at coordinate 166,572,386 of NC_044303.2, forward strand.
ATAATCCCCAAACCATTTATTGTGGCATAGAAATAGGCCTTTTAAGGTTAAAAAAATCCTTTTTGAAATTGGAGTTGATTTATCCACTGAGAGTTAGACACATCTGAGACCTTTCTGCCCTTGCATCCAGCAGACAGGGATGAAGTTTCTCCTAGCTCTGTATTAATGCTACAGGTTTTAGTCCATATTTTGATTCAATGAGGCATTATTTGGCAACACTTTCATAGACTGTGTGATTGATTGATTGACTGATTGATTTTACTTAAGTTTCTAAATAAGAGACAGGTATACATTTTTTTTTTTCCATAAAAGTAATGGATTCAAATTTCTTCCAGGACTTGTCATCTTGTCCTTGAACTAAATAACAAACTTTCGAATTAGGGTTTGAGAAAAAATATTATACTCATTCTTCCACCACCAGTCTTCCATATACTCTTCTCTGTGTTATATAATATTTCCCTTTACCTAATTGGCACCCAGTAAATGTGCATTATATTATTCAAAATTGAACAGCAGGAATAGTTTTCGTTGTAAGAATCCCTCCTTTACAGAGCCACGATTCAGAAGGGTGCTACAAATTCTTTTATAAGAAAAGTTAACTGAGAAAACTAGGGCACAAAGAGATGAATTAACTTGCTAAAGGTCAAGAAAAGAGAAAGAGTAGGTATGTTGTTTTTTTTTAATATGGTGTTTTAGTCAAAGGAATGCTAGAATGTTCTGCATAATGTTTGATAATCCCACCCAATTTCTACTTGAGTTTGAATTTATTTGAATTCTAGGATCCTCCCTCTTTTATGTGTTCTTCTACCCCAAGAATGGTAAATTCTGGCTGAAAATTTGCTTGGCCTTTTTTAGCATTAGTTTGTTTCCCTGAACAGAAACTCATGGACGACAGGAGAAGACCATTTCAGAAGTGTACTTGATAACTGAGGTATATTAGCTGGAGATTTCACATTAATTATGGGAAATCACAGTAAAAAAAAATAATCATTTACTAGAGAGCATTTATTTCTCATTTTGCTTCCTTGTGACCACAGAAAAATATGTATTGAAAATTACATTTTCCATTCAATTGTACCTAAGTGTTATGCCCAGTTGAGTGCTTATTCTATTCTGTAATTAGAGAGAGAGCAATTAGAAATTGGTGTCTATAATTACTCAATTTAAAATTTATTACATACCAATGCTTAAAAAAGGGAGCTTCATCTGGGTCACTATTAAAATGAGGCTTAGGATATTTAAAATCACCACATGCTAAAGAAAAGCTACACTGATGTTTAGGAAACTCATTAACACTAACTAATAATGATGTTTTAATCATGAAAGATATGCATAAGAAATAAAGTTTACTATTTACTAAGAATTTTATTATTGCTGAATATTATAACAAATTCAATCCCAAATAAAACCACAGATACAATATTTAAATTGTAAAGGAACAATATTTTAAACCACTCACTGAATGACCTTTTAGAAACTGGCTACTACCCTTATCACACAAGCAAGTATCTTCTTCTTTTCTCTATTAATAGAAGGAGTTCTCCTGTTTGCTATGTATGGTAGGAAAATGGGAACATATCCCTTCAAAACACTCCCTACCACTACCTCATGGTCAAACATATGGCACCTAATATTAGGTGAATAACATGAAATCATCAATATTTGACCATTTTTGAACTAAAGAAACTTGACAGTCTATTCTAGTTGAGAATGTGGTAAAGGTCCCTTTAGGATTAAGATTAAATATAACATTATTACTTTCTAAGAATGAAAGTCATCAATAATTATAAATAACATTTATTGAGAATTTACCAAATTCTGGGAATTTTTTGCATTAACTATCTCTCTTCATTTACCAGTATCCTAGTGGGTAAACATTATTATTATCCTTATTTTACTAATCAAGAGAACTGATTTTCAGAGAGTTTAAATAACCTGACCTAGATTAGAAACCATAAATAAGAAACAGTGTAAGTCTTTTAGCTCATGCTTTTTTTTCCTATTATGATATTGAAACATATTTTTCCTATAAATGAGAAGCCATGTTTCATAATGATGTTAACCTACATCTTATTTTATATATAAAATGGAGAAAAAAAATTCTCTCTGGGACATGGAAGTCTCCAGAAATTTTTCCCTCCCTCGGAAGAGCCAGGACTTAGTATCTGCAAGGAAAGATACTCTCTTTGTTATGTAAATACTGCTTCTGGTTGGATTAGCAGGCACCTAAGGCTAAGGCATTGTAAAAGAAAAGAAAGGACTGAGAAAGGTAAACTTCATTATTTTGTTGAGAGAGTTAGGGCATTCCTAGGAGGGATGAATGACCAAGACCATCAGAAATAAGGGGAGGAGTATTATTTACCTAACAAGTGCAGTAGAAGACAAACTAGAGGTAAGGGGAAGCATCCATAAGGGACAAGCTTCCAAATGCCTAGAAAACATTCACATCACTCCTAAAGGCCTAGATGTTAAGGAAGTGCCTTTGTATGGCAGAACAGAGCTCTGGCACCAAAAGTCTGTTCGATTTTTAAAGTAAAGTAATGCTTTAAATTTTATCTGGATCTTTTGTCATTCCCATTCAAGGGAAGTGGCTGAGGTAGTGTTCTAAACATTGCTGGGGTGAACCCTACCTGATTATCATTTAATACACATATAACTGCAACTGTATCTCAGGCTACCTGGGGGCAGAGGATCTACTACAGTATTGATATTACTTACTAAAAGGATGTGTAAAAATAATCTCTCCTGAGAAGACAGCTAGGGAAAAAGGAAACTGAGTAGAAATAGGATTTACATAAAACTATTCACTCCCAGTGACTTTATCTTATACTTTCTCTTCTCTTCTTATACTTTCTCTTATAATATGAATTCTCTTAACAGCCAAACTTTTGGGTAGATTTGTGTTAATTTAAATTTGCTTTCTCTACCTGCTCACCTCCCACTCATTGAACCATCCTTGAGAATTTGGCTACTATACCTACTACAACTCCCAAAATGTTCTTGCAAGGTAACATTTTTTTTGCTAAGTTCAATGCACATTTGAATTGTTATCGGTCTTGACTTCTCAGTGTTATCGGTCTTGATTTCCCAACTCACCTTTTTGGAATATTCTCTTACTCAGGTTTGATAATAACTAAGTTTTCCTGCTTCACTTGACATTTCTTTAGCCTTTCCTTCTTTCTATCCTTCATGGATAGATATCTATCCCTTTCTCTCATCCCTTTGTTTTCCCTTTTGATTTAGACTATCTTCAGCAAACTTCACCTAAGCCCATGGTTTCAGTACATTTTGACTACACATTTCCAGCTAAATATATTAAACATCTTCATGTGGATGCCCACCTAGTGCCACCCTAAACTTTAAAAGAAAACTCATTATCTTCTCCAACAAATCTGCTCCTCCAATGTGTTTCTTTAGCAGACTGATGGTAATCTTGTCCACTTAAGTTGAAAACAAAGTGCTGACAGCAATTTTGACTTTCATCTCTCTTTCTATCCCTTTAGTAACCAAGCTCTATGAATTTCTTTTGCTAAATAGTTCTCCAGTTTTCAACAACTCTACCAGTTCAGGTAACTGTCATCCTTCATTGGGATTACTTCAGCAGTCTCCCTCCAATGCAATCTTCCCCCCTCCAATTCAGATTCTGTACTGTGTACAGTGATGCCTCCAAAAAACATACATTCAATTGGATTACTATTTATTTATTTATTGGATTATTCTTTATTTCAAAAGACATTCACTGGCTCTCCATCACTCATCATCTACAACATCCAAATATTTCACGATCTGGCTGCTCTTTACTTTCCACTCTGATCTCTCATTGTCATCCCATTTTTGCATATTTAACATCTATCAGTTATCCAAACATGCCACTATTTCACCCTGGCTTCCTCTCTTTAGAATTCTTCTCCACTTTCTCTGAACTCATTGATGACCTAGTACTTGTAATACATTTATTACATCATTTAGGTTTCATTCATTCTAAAATAGGTATCATTTATTCTCAGATAGAATCCAAAAACTTGGTCTAGTTTAGGCCAAATCTAGCCTAGATTAGAAGGCCTTCCAATGATACTTTTACACCCATTACACCATATTTTAGCTGTATCTATTTTCCTTGTTTGATTCTAAGAAAACATCCATAGGAATATTTACCACTGTTGTACCTGATCTTAGAAAAGTGCCAGAAGATTCTAAGTGTTCAAATAAATAAGTGCTAAATGAGTAATTGACTGATATTAATATTTTCTAAAGATTTAGTAAAGCAGCATCAAATAATTTACTTTTTGAGAAAAAGAAAGTATTTAGCCTTTGTTAAAGATAATTAAATGCTTTAGTTTTATTTTTAAGGAAGTACAAAAAAATTCCATGCTGCTAAAGTGGGAGGATTATGCCTTGCTCTCTCTGTGGTGTCCAGAACATCAAGCCAGTGAGCAGAGATTGAGTCAGATTTTTAAAGATGTAAATGAGTAAATAAATCATATAAGTTAGATAAACAAAATCAAGGGAATGTGTCATTTTCTCCTGTATGTCTAAAAAGTACCCCACTAAGACTAATATATTATGAAGTTTGCAATCTGCTTCCCTGAATGATTTCCAGGGAACTAAATGAAGAAAGCACCAATCATTACAAGACAAACTTAAGGATGAAACTTCAAAACACAAAGTTGTGAGAAAGACTTTGTAAGATAGTATTTATACTGGTATCTTTGAATGCCAATTAAAGTCTATAAAAACACATTAAAAAAATGGCTAGTCTATACAAAATGACTTTTCTGCTACACGTGTAAGCAAAAATACAAATGAGTATTTTAAAAAGGACCCAATAAATTTTGACTCTGATCATCAGCAATTGAATGTACTTAAAGACATATATATATAAAGCAAGAGAGAGATCACACACACAGCCTCCAAATCTATATGTAAATGGTATTAAAGCTATGACTCAAACCAGCAAGAGTCAAGAAATTCAAATGCAAAGATAAAACATAAAACACATCACTGAGTTTTCTCTGGCTCCATCTGAAATTCCTCCAGAGGATCTTAATTAAGTCCATGTCTAGAAGCAAGTAAGCCTGAGGAAACCTAAGATTCTCTATCACCACTTAGGCAAAGGGTATTCCACAAGACCACAGACAGAAGTGTGGACTAATCCTTCACAGTAACATAATGTGCAACACTGTGTACTCAGGGAGAAATATCTATTTTAAATTGCATTACACAACTACAGTATACCTACTCAGAATGGAAGCTATTTCTTTCATGGCTTGCTCACTGTAGATATTTCCTTTGGCAATGTACTTAGTAATACATTTATGATTATTACAAAAAAGTAAAAATATATGTACAGTCATAACAAAAAATCATTGAAAAAATTGTTCTTCTCTTTAGGGTAGAAAACGCTAAAGATTTATTTTTTTAAAAAAGGCATCGTTCCAGTAAGACAAAGGTTTAAAAAATTATAGATGTCTTTTTCCCCTTCACTTAATCATATTAGCAATCTAAGTAAAACCTTCTAAATGCTTTCTGAAGTTATTGATTCTGTTGTAAAAATCTATCTGAACTATATCATAGAGTCATTAGCAGGTAATGTTATGCCTCACAAATTATGTACTGACAGAATTTACTGGTGAGGTAAGAGAATCAGGACTCATTGCCCATTCGCTCAACTAATTGTTGCTACTGTGTGCATTTTAAGCATGCAGTTTCTGCAAAACAGTTTTTAATGAGGCCATTACTCTTTTTCTTATATTATTCCCCTAATTCCCTTCTATATTCTTTAAAACCCTAATCAGCAAAATCATTTACAAAACCACTTTATAAAGTGAAACAGTTAACTGTAATGTGGTATCAATGGACTTAAGCGTTATACCTTTAATATGTGTATATTGTACTACTCAAAGGAAGTGAAGTCCATATATTTATTCAGTAAATAATAATAATGGTCTTAATAAGGTATTATGCATTTTTGATGAGCTTTTAATGTAAAGCATATTTCCTAATATAGAAAATATACCAAAAGCCATCTTTCAATTCTAGTAATTATCTTCCCAAGAATCTTACGAGCAGGAGCTTCCAAATGAATACTAATGAATTATACATCAATGAATTCTTTGGAAGAATCCCACACATCCAAAAGAGTTAATATTGAATATGAAATAGACATGCAAATTAACTGTATTAAGGCATGAAAAGTATATAAAAGCTGGCCAAAGATAAAACATGGAATGGTTAACTATTCCCAATGAAAGAGGATAACTGCAATTCAACAGATTTAAATTCTAGGCCCAAGGGTAACAAAAATATAGATCAAAATAGGATGGTCTTCACCAGAATTTTCAGAGGAATCATTGTTTTATGAGATGACACTACACAAATAGTACTTCTAGGGCCTAATGCCATTATCAACCAAATAGCAAAAGTCTAGAGCCAATGTAAAATTCGCATGAACACTTTATATTTTAAATAACACAAAATGCTTATATTCTTGGGTATTATGCTTTAATTTCAATAATATTGAAACTTCAATTTGGTTTAAAATATTCCAGTGGGAAAATTTCTAGGAATATTTAAGTATTCATTAGATATGTTGACTCTGAATTCCTTCTCTTCACACTGAAAATCTAAATGATTCCAGCTGAACATCTATAAACCCAAATACTGCATGTGACTGTGAGTATATGTGCATCTGAATATAATATGAAGTAGTGTAACTATATTGTGTAACAATTGCTCCAATAATTAATAACCAACAGTTGAATTCTAATTCTATATATAAAGGTCCATATCTTTTCTCCAAACTTTAGTATTGCATGTTCTCCATCTTGATGCCTGAATTATCTTCAACTTAACATAAATGGCCTGCTCATAGGCCTCCTATTTTCTATTCCACCCTTCTCCTTGTCCCATACATAATTCTTCACAGAGATATTAGAATGGATAGGAAATAATATATGTAATTAACCAACATTTTGGCCATAGTTTGTGCAATAAACCCTACATTCCTGATTTTGGTCAGCAAAACCATATTGGATTTGTTCACAGATTTGTTCACAGTTTCATTTCCCTAGAACTCAATCACAGCAATTGTAAATCTTAGTTTGTTTCCAGATACTCCTCTTCCTTGCCTAGAATGCCAGCCCCTTTCCTGTTATTCTCTTCATGACTCATTATGCATTATGCATTTTCAAGGGACATGAAGGTCATGTTGCCTGATACACCACTCTCAGTGGTGTATTATTTCTTACATAAAATTGAGTTAAATATTTATATTTATCATATTAGCCTGTCACCTACTTGATACTTTTTCTAGTTCATTGTTTCACCATTTCTGTTACCTTGCCACATATATGATAACTGCTCAATAATTACTTTATAAAATATAGGCATTTTATAATCTCTTCCACATATATTCTATACGAAGGCTTGGAGGAACAACTCCAGATTTGGGGGCTAAGAAGTTCTGGCTAACTCTTCAAGTCAATCACCTTCTGTGTCATAATGACACAGAGAGTTTGATACTAGAAAAACTAAGCCTATCAACACAGCATATTTTATGTCTATAGAAATAGAATGAGGAATGGACATTGACCTAATACAGGAAAAGAAAAATTAAAAAATATTTTTGGGGTTCTCTTGTATTTATAACAGAACTTCAGTAAATAATTCCATTTTCATATGGACAACAGCATATGGAGATGCTGCTAACTTACCTATTCTATTATATCTAGGATCTGTTTCACTGAATAAGCTTAGATTTATATTTATCTTCTTACTTACACCAGTTTCAACCAGACAGCTGGAGATTCAATGGGCTGAGATTATAATTTAAAAATAATTTCAAATACATGTCTTTTTTAATGTTTTTATGACCAATCCAAAGTTATGTCCTCAGTGATCTACTTTTTCCTTTCTGTACAACCTCTTCCCAAATTCTTCCCTTAAACATCCCCCAAATTAGTTCTGTCTGGATCCCTTCCTGCTTCATCTTAATGGCTTTATAGTTTGATTTCATATTAACTGTTGTCATTATCATAAGGAGAAGTTCCATTTCCAAGGCAACTAAGAGTACTAAAAACACTTCTGTCTCATTTAGGTTTCCTCTATTTAATTGGTCAAATTCAGAACACCTCACAGGAATAATAAAAATGTCATAAGAATGTAAATATTCTTCAGCATCTTCCTTGCTATTTTCCTGCTCCTCCACAATATTTTTTAGCTTGCCTAAATTTATCAAAATAAACTCCTACCTTCCAACTAAACTAACCTAAGCTTTTATTAAATTAAATAAATCTTACTCTGATCTATATTCTCCATGCAACAAATATGAGTCCAGCTTACTTTCAAGCTGGGAGTGAGGTTAACATATAGAAAAGGACAAAAAAAAATTATGAAACTGTGTGAAATGGAGTTGGAAACTTGACTGCATATGCTTGATCACCTTTTCATTCTAAAATTCCTCTGTAATATGAGTCAGTAAACTTCTCTGTGTTATAAGCCACCTCAAGTTTGGTATTTCATTACCAGCAGTCAAAATTAATTCAACAAACACAATCTCAAAAATACTACTAGATATAGACATACAGATAGATAATATAAATGCCTTATAGTAATATAATATCTGTCTACCTTTCCATATCCTATCATTATTTGTTTTAGGAAGGGAGAAAAAAATTATCTTGATAAAAAGAAGACATAACATTTTTTTCCAGGACAAAACATTTTTAAAAGATTTTTAAGTTCCTTTTTATGACTGAATGATATTCCATTGTATGGCCCTACCATATTTTGCTTATCCACTCATCAGTTAATGGACATTTTGATTGTTTCCACTTTTTGGCATTAGAAATAATGCTGCTGCGTATATCTGTATGTTTTGTGTGAACATTTTGTCTTTTCAATTCTTTTGGGTGTGCACTAGGCGTGAATCAGCTGGGTAATATGGTAACTGTATGCTTAATTTTTCTGAGAAACTGTCAAACTGTTTTCCATAGTAGCTGCACTATTTTATACTCTGAATATAAATATGTGAAGTATCCAGTTTCTCTACGTCTTCCCCAACATTTGTTATTTTTCACTGCTTAATTATAGACAACCTAATAGGTGTGGAACATGTAGAACACAGATAAACTTTGAAAAAATATGCTAAGTGAAATAAGTTGGACATAAAAGGTCATATTTTATATGATTCTATTTATACAAAATGTAGGTATTTTTATGTGAATACATTTTTAAAATTCGTCTAATTGATATTTTCTTTTTTTATTTAAAAATTTTTATCATGTTTATTTACTTTGAGAGAGAGAGAGGGAGAGAGAGAGCACAGGGGAGGGCCAGATAGAGAGGGAGACACAAAATTCAAAGCAGGCTCCAGGCTCTGAGCTATCAGCACAGAGCCCGATGTGGGGTTTGAACCCACAAGCTGTGAGATCATGACCTGAGTTGAAGTCAGATGTTTAACCGACTGAGCCACCCAGGCGCCCCTATAATTTTCAAGTAACTATTTTTTCCTTTATTTCTGTTTCTTTTTCTTTCCCTAATTTCATGCCATCTCTATATTTTGTATATTCTTTTTAGTTTGTAATGTTTACATTTTACCTTCTTAAATTGTATACTTAATTCCCCTATTTTTAGCCTTTCTATGATAATTAACTAAATATTTCAGGCATTCCTTCTTAGGAGTGTTTGAGCCATGCATAACATAAACCTTTCCATTTTTAGGTCAGTTATAGGTTAATTGCAGCTATTTTCCTTTTGACTTTTGGTTATTAGGCTTTCTAATTTTCAGTAAGGTAGAGTTTTAAAATTTTCCTCTGTTTTTGCTACATTATGGTCAAAGAAAAATACATACATATGTATACATATATAATGTATGGATATACATAGACTTCACTTAAAAAAAAAAAACAGTTTCAGTTTCACACCAAAATCGAAGGGAAGGTACAGTTATTTCCCATATAACCTCTGCCCCAACACATGTATAGCTTTCCCCGTTATACCAGGGTAGCATATTTGTTAAACTGATAAACCTATATTTATGTTCATAACCAAAGTCCAGAGTAAATTGTGATTCACTCTTGGTGTTATACAGTCTATGTGTTTGGACAACTGAGGAATGACATGTATCCATTATTATGATATCAAAGATTATATTCACTGCTCCCCAAATCTTCCGGGCTCTGCCTATTCATTACTCCCACTCCTCCTCCAATCCCTGGTAATCACTCACCTTTTTACTGTCTCCACAGTTTTGACTTTATTGAATGTTATGTAGTTAATATAGTATGTAGTCTTTTCAGATTGGTTTCTTTCACTTAGTAATATGCACTTAAGGTTTTTCCTTGTCTTTTCATTGACTGACAACTCAATTCCTTTTTTTTTTTTTTGACAACTCAATTCTTTTTATTATTAAATAATATGCCATTGCCTGGCTGTACCCCTCTATATTTACCCATTCACCTACTGGAGGACATGTTAGTCACTTCCAGTGATAATGAATAGAGCTTCTATAAACAAGAACGTAAAGTTCTTGTGTGAACAACATTCTCCAACTTCTTTGAGTAAAAACCAAGGAGCAGGACTGCTAGATTCTATGGTAAGAGTATATTTGGGTTTGTAAGAAGCCACCAAACTATTCTCCGATGTGACTGCATCATTTTTACATTTTAACCAGCAATGAATGAGAGTTCCTGTTGCTCCACATTCTTGCCAGCATTTGATGGAGACAGGGTTTCAAATTTTGGCCATTCTCATAGGTGTGCAGTGGTATGTCATTGCTGTTTCAATTTACATTTCCTGATGACATAGGATATGGATCATCTTTTCCTATGCTTATTTGTCAACTGTATAACTTATTTGATGAGCTGTATATTGAGGTCTTCGTCCTAGTTTAAAAGCAGGTTGGTTGTTTTCTTATTGTTGAGTTTTAAAAGTTCCCTATTTTGGGTAATAGTCTATCAGTGTCTTTTGAAAATACTTTTTCACAGTTTCTGGCTTTGGTAGAACAGAGAGGAATTTTTAATTTTAATGAAGTACAGTTTATCAATTATTTTTCTTAGTGTTGTATCTAAATAGTCATCATGATATTTAAGATCATGTACATTTTCTCCTACATTATCTTTGAGGGGTTTCATAGTTTTGCTTTTAAATCCAGGTCTGGATCCACTTGTACTTAATTTTTCTGAAGAGTGTAGGGTCTGTGTCTAGAGTCATTGTTTGCATGTGAATATCTAGTTGTTTCAGCCCCCATTTGTTGAAGAAACTATCTTTGTTCCATTTTATTACTTTTGCCCCTTTGTCAAATATCAGTTGACTATATTATTTCTAGGCTCTCTATTCTGTTCCATTGATTTGTATGTTTACTCTAGCAATAACACAGCACTGTATGGATTATTGTAGCCTTAAAATAAATCTTGAAGCTGGGAAGTGTCAGTTACCCAACTTTGTTCTTCTCCCTCAGTACTGAACTGGTTATATTGGGTCTTTGCCTCTCCAAACAAACTTTAGAATCTGTTTGTCAATAGTTTGTCAATATCCACAAAATAACTTCCTGAGATTGCACTGAATCTATTGATCAAGTTTGGAAGAAATGTTATCTTGACAATGTTGAGTCTTTCAATCCATGAATATAAAATATCTCACAATTTATTTAGTTATTTGATTTAATTCATCAAAAGATTATAGTTTTCCTTATAGACACCTTGCGCACGTTTTGGTTAGATTTATACTTAAGTATTTATTTATGGGGAGTAGTAATGTAAACAATATTGTGCTTTTAATTTCAAATTTTACTTGGTCACTGATATATAGGATAATGTTTGACTTCTGTATATTAACTTTGTATCCTGTAATCTTGCTCTATCACTTATTATTACCAGAAGTTCTTTGTTCATTTTTTGGGGGGATCATGTACAAGGTGATTATGTCATCTATGAACAATGATAGCTTTATGTCTTCATTCCCCATAGATATACTTTTTTCTCCTGTGGCATTAGCTAGAACGTCCAGTGGAATACTGAAAAGAGGTGATATGAGTGGTAAGAGGCAAGGATGTCTTGTACCCAATCTAATTGGGAAAACTTCAAGTTTGTCACCATTACCTATAATGTTGGCTGTAGATTTTCTGTATATATTCTTTACCAAATTGAGGAAGATCCTGTCTATTCATAGTTACTGAGAGTTTTATCATGAATGGGTATTGGATTTTATCAAATGATTTTCCTGTGCCTATTTTTAGGATCCATGAGAAAATAATTGCAATACCTCCTGAAGACTAATTCTTTCTATTTTATTTTTATATAAATCCATTAGAAAAAAAAACTAAATGGAAAAATGAGAAAAGTATATTTATAGGCAGGACACAGAAAAATATTAAAATTAAACAAAATAAAAATGAAGTTATTCTAAATATAGGAAAATGCTGTCTTACTCATAATCTGAAGAATATGTGAAATAAAATCACAAAGTACAATGTTTTACCTATCAGAGAAAAATAAACTTTGTACACATTTGGTAAAACCAAGTGTTTACTTGGAAATTAGGCACTGGTATTCTTTACGTTGTCCACGTCAACTGTGGCAACATTTTGGAAGCTGATTTGGAAATAAATGTACCAGTTACACTAGTAATCCACCAATCTAGGAAAGGGCACTACTTTGCCATGATGTAAATGAAAGGATATTTATGGCAGCATTGTTTCAATATCATCAATTTGTAAATAAAAATAAATCTATTGAAATAGGACTAATTAAATTAACCATGGCACAGGTTTAAATTAAAATACCATATAAGGTTTATTTTTTTTTTTTCCAACGTTTATTTATTTTTTTTGGGACAGAGAGAGACAGAGCATGAACGGGGGAGGGGCAGAGAGAGAGGGAGACACAGAATCGGAAACAGGCTCCAGGCTCTGAGCCATCAGCCCAGAGCCTGACGCGGGGCTCAAACTCACGGACCGCGAGATCGTGACCTGGCTGAAGTCGGACGCTTAACCGACTGCGCCACCCAGGCGCCCCATAATACCATATAAGGTTTAAAGCAAATATTTCACACCTATCTTTCCTGATATAAAAATTTCATAAAATATGTTAACTGGAAATCAGGTGACACAAGAACATGTACAGTATTTTGTTTTATGGGCATCTGGGTGGCTCAGTGAGTTGAATGTCTCACTCTTGGTTTTGGCTCAGGTCATGATGTCATGGTTCATGGGATTGAGCCCTGGATTAGGCTCCATGCTGACAGTGTGGAGCCTGCTTGGGATCCTCTCTCTGCTCCTCCCCTCCCAAAATGAATAAACAAAATAAAATAAAATAAAATAAAATTAAATAAAATAAAATAAAATACAATACAGTAAAGTAAAATAAAATAAAATAAAATAAAATTTTAACATACATACATACACAAATTTATGATTGAAAAAGGTCAGTGAGTTGATTAGGCAATTGTAGTATTTATTCTCTTTTTTTCTTTTCAGTCTAAATTACTTTATTCCATTTTTTACTATTAGCTTCTATCAATTTTATAAAATACAAATGGTGATTTAAAACTTTATTTAATTTAAATCTATTTAATTGCTAAGTAGTTTCAAGGTTGGGATAAGGACTTATCAAATGCTTAAGTCAATTTAGTTTCCCCAGTTCATGAACTGAACTCTTATGATTTATTCAGTTAAGATCCCAAAATATGAGAAGCAAAAGAGTAGCAGGAAAAAGTTTTCCTTGGAGAAATTACAAAAGTCATGACAATTGGTGGCAAATATGTAAAGATAAAGAAAGTATACACATAGATTATCAAAGACTGCCGTTTTCCTCCCCATAAGGAATACACTCTAATTTCTTACCAAATATTAGATGAAAATAAATGGAAATAGAACTGCAAAGAACTGGGAAACACGAAACTATATATATCACTTACCATGAAGAAAGCTGAGTGACAATCATTAACAAAGATAAGGGCATGTCATAAAGAAGAGGGGATTATACAATTTGAGTCTTGGAATCATGTTGCTTCTCTTTATCCTCTACAATGAGGAATACAATCTATACATAAAAATTACTCATAGTTTTGGAATATAAACTATCTGAATAGCTCCTGGCTCTTGGAAACAATGTGATAAGTGATTCAAAGGTGGGGATGAGGAAGTAAAATAAGAATGTTAATCAAAATTTATGTATGATATCTTGAATTTTGGTTAAAGATGGCTAATCCTATGCAGAAAAAAAGACATCCAAATTTTGAAAAAAATTCAATCCAAATTCTGGATTGAATTTACTATTATTAGTGACTATAATAATTTGGGTGTTATTTCCCCTCAAATATCATAAAATATGTGGTTTATTTCTTCAGAAATAAGTTTCTTGGTATTTTTTAACTTTAATGATTTTGTTCTAAATAGGCATTTTTTTTAATCAAGCAGCCTCTTTACAAAATCAGGAACCATCATGAATTCATTTATTTTCAAATATTATGAGTTGGCTATTTTGGTTTCCCTAATACAGTATGGAGATGCATGAGGAGTTAGGGAATCAATATTGATTGGCTTTCTTTTGTGAGAATTAACTTAGAATTGAAAACAAACATAGCTTACTATTTAGAAATCTTATTCAATAGAAATCACTACTTTCAGAAGCAGGTTTTTAGGTAGCTGACATTTATAGAGCATTTATTTTATCCTATGACATTTATTTTATTCTATGCCAGGCACTATATACATAAAGTGATGCCCACTTTATTTATAACATCTCACTCGTGCCTCTAAAAACCTTCTGCAGTAGGTAACATTATCCTTTATCACAGATGGGAAAACTGATTTAGAAAAGTAAGTAATTGCCCAAGGTAAAAATAGTGCTTGTAAAGTAACCGACTTACATTCAAACCCAGACCTTTCTGATTACAAGGCCCAAGATCTTCCCATTGACTCTATAAAGCCTTCTCCAGTGAAACAATCCCAGATCCGTAGATGAATTTATTAATACCAACCCATCGCTGCTGAATGCTTTTATTTTTAAAAATGCTTGTATTATGGAAATTTTCAAACATACACAAAAGGGGCAGAAATAGTATTATGAATCCCAAGTGTCCATTATCACCTAGAGTCAAAAATATGTGCAAATTTACACAGATTTAGTATTAGATATTAAGAAATTATTGTTAATTTTATGTAGTATGATAATTTCTTAATATCTTTTAGTATCCAATCTCTGTACATTATCCTAGATTTTCTAAAAATTGTCTTTTTTCGTGTTTAAATTTTTAGAAATTTTTTAAAGTTCATTCATTTACTCTGGAAAGAGACAGAGATAGAAAAAAAGGGAGACAGAGGATCTCAATCAGGCTCTGCGCTGTCAGTGCAGAGTCCAACGTGGGGCTCAAACTCAAAACCGTGAGATCACGACCTGAGTGGATATCAAGAGTTGGACACTCAACTGACTGAGCCACCAAGGCACCCCTAAATTTTTATAACTTTTATGTCTTAGGTGACTTTGAATTTATATTTCCATTTCTTCCACTTTTCTTCAACTCATTTACTTAAAAAAAAAAACGGAATTACTTTCCTCTAAAATTCCCCATAGTCTTGATTTGATTTCTTGTGTTCTTACGGTATCATTTAACATGCCTTTCTCTATGCTTCATATTTTCTGCAAACTGGTGGTTATAGACTTTGTAAATTCAATTTAAATTATTCTAGAAAGAATATTTCTTAAATGGTATGAGTTCTTCCTAGTGTATCATTATCAGAAAGCACTTAATGTAAGTCTGTAACATTCTGAATAACGTTCAGGGGTTGTCATACAGATTCATCTATCATGAAGTTCTTCATCAGCTCTTCACCCAATAGTTTTAATAGCCATTGATGTTTTTACCTAGGTGCATTATTGCATTATTTGTTCTGAGGTGTAATTCAAATGCCATAAAATTCACCTTCTCAAGTGTAAAGTCCAAACGTTTTTAGTATGTTCACAGGGTTGAGCAACTATCAGCACTAATTCCAGTTTATTCTAATGTGTTTTAGTCTCTATAAATCTGCCTATTCTGAACATTTCATAAAAGCAGAATCATAAAACATGTAATATGTCCTGTCTGACTCCCTCACTTAGCACAATATTCATGTTGAAACATGTATCAGTACTTCATTCACTTTTATGGCTGGCAAATATTTTCTTGTATGGATATATCACATTTAGTATATTCATTGATCTGTTGATAGACATTTGAGTTGTTTCTACTCTTTAGTTATGAATAATGCTATGTATATTCATATACAATTTTTGTGAGCATATGTTTTCAATTTTGGGGTATATACCTACTTGTAGAATTGTTTTGTCATATGATAGCTCTATGTTTAACTGTTTGAAGAACTTACAGAAGTCACTTCCAAGTGACTGTATAATTTTATACTATCTCAAATAATAAATCAGGATTCAAATTTCTCCAAATCCTCTTCAACACTTGTTATTGTATATCTTTTTGATCATAGCCATGCTAATGAATGTGATTGGTTTATTATTTGATTTGCACTTTCTTTTTAATTTTTTTTAATGTTTTTATTTATTTTTGAGACAGAGTGAGACAAAGCATGAGCAGAGGAGGGGCAGAGAGAGGGGGAGACGCAGAATCTGGAGCAGGCTCCAGGTTCTGAGCTGTCAGCACAGAGCCTGACATGGGGTTTGAACTCACGGAATGTGAGATCATGAGCTAAGCTGAAGCTGGACACTTAACCGACTAAGCCACCCAGGCGCCCCTAATTTGCACTTTCTTAATGATCTTAAGCATCTTTTCATGTGTTTACTGACCATTTGTACAACTTATTTGGAGAAATTTCCATCCAAATCCTTTGTACGTACTTAAAACATTAGGTTGTTATCTTATTGTGTTGTAACAATTCTTTACATATTTCAAAATACTAGTCCCTCATCAGATGTAGGATTTGCACATATCTCCCCCATTTTTTGAGTTGTCTTATTTTTACTTTCTTGACAATGTTCTCTATAGCACAAAAGTTTCTTTTTTTTTAATTTTGATGAAGTCCAATTTATCTATTTCTTCTTCAGTTGCTGGTATTTTAGTGTCATATCTAAGAAACTAATGCCTATTCCTAGTCATGAAGATTTATATCTGTGAAGATTTACAGTTCTGTTTTCTTATAAGGTTTTTATAGTTTTATCTCTTACATTTAGGTCTTTTATCTATTTTGAGTTAAATTTTTATAGTGTCAGGTAGGTGTGCAGATTATTTATTTTATATGGGAATATCCTGTTGTTCCAGCATCATTTGTTAGAAAGACTATACTTTCTCCCAACCAATATTCTTGGCACCATTGTCAAAAATCACTTGACCATGAGTTTATGGGTTTATTTACAGACTCTTGATTTTATTCCATTGATTTGTATGTCATTTTTTTTTTAAATTTTTTTCTTTTTCAATGTTTTTCATTTATTTTTTGGGACAGAGAGAGACAGAGCATGAACGGGGGAGGGGCAGAGAGAGAGGGAGACACAGAATCGGAAACAGGCTCCAGGCTCCGAGCCATCAGCTCAGAGCCCGACGCGGGGCTCGAACTCACGGACCGCGAGATAGTGACCTGGCTGATGTCGGACGCTTAACCGACTGCGCCACCCAGGCGCCCCTGTATGTCATTTTTATGTCAGTACCATGTAGTTTAATTACCACAGATTCTCTAAATTAATTTTGTAAAGCCTGTAGTATTTATTGTGTGTGACCTGAAGCCTCTGCTTGGGTAGCTTACTGGTCATCTAATGATGGGACAGATATTTTCTTAAATTTCTAGAACCAGTAAAGTCTACCCATGCTTGTCTGCCAAGGGGCTGTACATGTGTATTGGGATATGCCTTTAATGCTCAGCCAGGCAGTTGACAACTATGCCTTAGCCTTTACTTCCTATTTGTACAGAACTTCTAGGTCAACCAGACATGAGAATTCCATGGCTGCCGATAGGCTCTATTCAAACTATATAGTAATATTCAACTTAGCAGAGTTGGAACTAAAGGAGAATCTATGCTTACTATATTTTTTTCTTTTTTCTTTTCTTTTCTTTTCTTTTTTCTTTTTTTTTCTTTTCTTTTTTCTTTTCTTTTCGAGACCAAAAGCGGGGAAGGGGGCAAAGGGAGAAGAGGTGCTGAGGGAGAGGAAGTGGGGCAGGGAGAGGGAGAGGGAGACGGGCAGAGAGAGAGAGAGAGAGAGAGAGAGAGAGAGAGAGAGAGAATCTCAAGCAGACTCCACATTCAGCATGGAGCCCCATGTGGGGTTGATCTGATGACCCTGGGATGATGACCTGAGCTAAAATCCAGAGTTAGATGCTTAACCAACTGAATCACCAAGGCACCCCTATACTTACTATACTATATTGAGTTCTCTGTTATCTCTACCTCATTTTCTGTCCTATGTGAAAAATGTGGTGAATGAGCAATTGAGAGCCATTATTACATAAAAGGTTGTGATCTGTAAGATACTGCTCATTGATGTAAAACAAACTTGCAAAGTCATAAAAACGGAGGGGAAGCTATGTCCCTAAAGCACTAACAAACTTGGTGAGTATGTGTTTGAAACAACATGCTAAAGCAGAGGCTACAGACCATCACAGTCTGCTTTCTACATCTTCCTAACTAACACT
This sequence comes from Lynx canadensis, assembly GCF_007474595.2. Lineage (NCBI taxonomy): Eukaryota > Metazoa > Chordata > Mammalia > Carnivora > Felidae > Lynx > Lynx canadensis. The sequence continues at coordinate 166,591,017 of NC_044303.2, forward strand.
ATTTTATGAAGTATACAGAGCTCATTCCAGGGTACTAATCAAAACCTAGCACCTTGTGGCCTAGGAGAATGGGCAGGGTTAGAAGAATTAGGGAAGAACTGAGGAAAAATTATCCATAGAAACACAAAAAGACTATAATGAAAAAGGTATAGATACGTTCACAGATATTATAGATAAATTTTTTGTTTTAAAAAGCCTTAAGGGGCGCCTGGGTGGCGCAGTCGGTTAAGCGTCCGACTTCAGCCAGGTCACGATCTCGCGGTCCGGGAGTTCGAGCCCCGCGTCAGGCTCTGGGCTGATGGCTCCGAGCCTGGAGCCTGTTTCCGATTCTGTGTCTCCCTCTCTCTCTGCCCCTCCCCCGTTCATGCTCTGTCTCTCTCTGTCCCAAAAATAAATAAACGTTGAAAAAAAAAAAAAGCCTTAAAAATAGTTCATATTAGGCATTTAAAAATAGGCATTTAAAAAGCCTTAAAAGGCATTTAAAAAACCTTAAAAATAGTCATAGGCATTTAAAGAAGACAAGATAAAACAAATAAATATAGATGACAGAATATAAAGCACACAAATATTTTGACTAGTATGATATTAATTTCACTACCAACCACTAGTAGGCCCTTGTAGTGTAAGGTTTAAAATTAAGATTTAATATTAAGTGCTACCTTGACATGTTAGAACATCATAGGACCCCGATGACCTACACATAAGTTACCACTTTTCACCAAAAATGCCCCATTAGAAAAGGCTCTCCACTCAGCTAGTTCTGCTATCAGCCAGAGCAGCTATCCTTCACCAGGTCCTCAACCTAATGGGTTTCACTTCCTTATCAGCCTGTGAAATTATTCATAGAAGCCAGTTACATCCTCCTACAGAAACCAGGTGTCGTCACCTACCCTCTAGTTACAATAAAGACAGCCTCCCATAATCCCTGCTTGTCTACTCTGCTCCTGAGTATAACCCCTGTGTGGCTCTGCATGGCTCCCTGTCCTCCCCCAGGCTGTGAGTATGTGTGCCTCACAAAACTGCTAGTAATATCATCCAACCATGTGTGTTCAGCTATATCACACTATTTGGGGGCAGGGATCCTTCTCTTGGCAACAGAATGAAGAGGAGGTGATTCAAACAATCCTGAGTGTTTCCCAGAAGACATATGTATTTTGAGAGGAATATTAATTATTCTAGTGTCATAGGTGATGGTTTGATATACTTTTTTTCTTTATGGCAACAAATCCTTCCCCACTGTCACTTATAACTGAAGTATTTATTTCTTTTAGATAGAGAATGGGATATAAAAAGAACACAATTTCTACAAATTCTAACCTTCACATCTCCTTGCTTTATACACATATTTTGCCTGTACCCTGTTACTGTGGATGAGTGGTGATGATTACTAGAAAAAGCCAAACTCTATACTTACATACTACATCCCATCTCTTCTTGCCTAATCAAGCCACCATTCTTGTAATTCCCTCCATTTCCTGCATCTTCAGATTCTCTCTTTGTATTTTCAATAAGCAAGCAAATATGTGATCATTTCTACCATGTTATAAACAACTACAAAAACAATTAAGAGCTTCTTTTGATCCTAATTTTCCCACCAGTTTACATCCAACTTCTTACATCCCCTTCATACCATTACTATGCAAGAATTTTCTATGCATGTTTTCTGTCTTTTCTGTTTCAATTTTCTCTTGTTCTTACTCTAACCAGGCTTTTCCTGCCACCAATACAGCTGTAATAATGATATCAATGAACTGTATGATGTTAAATGCAAAGGTCACTTGTCAGATTTAATGTTACTTAACAATATGGAACATGGTAGAGCCTTCCTTCCCTGTTGCAACCCTTTCTTTTCTTGTCAGACAAGATATCACATACTCCTGGTTCTTCTCTTGCCTTGTGAGTATTCCTACTCAGTTCCACTGAGTGAATCAATCACTCAAGATTATTCCTTATCTTGAACTATCAGTGCAAAAGAGTTCCAAAATTGCATTCAAATATATTTTCTTTTCTATTTTAGTTATCTCATTTGTCCCAGGGTATTAAAAACCTTTCATTTTCTGGTGATTCCCTAGCTTATATTTTAGGGTATTATTTATCCAAGAGACTTCAGGATCAAATATCTGTTTACTCAACATAGTGGTGTGTCTATAAAATAAACACTGCATAATTAAGAGATCCAAAACTAAACTTATATTTCCCCCACTTCAACCTTATTTTCACACACTCTCTTTTATCCCAGAAAATGGTAACCGATGACTTGTTTTCTCCCCCCACCCCTCCTCCACACCTCCTAAGTGTATTTATTTTGAGAGAGAAAGCATTAGCAGGGGAGGGGCAGAGAGAGAGGGAGACAGAATCCCTGTGCTGTCAGCATGAAGCCTGAGGCGGCGCTTGAACCCTTCAACTGTGAAATCATCATCTGAGAGGAAATCAAGTCTGATGCTCAACCAACTGAGCCTCCCAGGCACCCTGTAACTGAACACTGTAACTTGGGCAAAAAAAAAAAAAAAAATAGAGAAAGAAAAAATAAATGAAAAATTTAGTCTTTCCTCAATTATTTTCTTTCAAAAATTCCCAGAGTCTCCACCAACATGAGGTAATTATATATTTATGTCTAAATTATTTTAAAAGCTTTTAAACAGACTCCATGCTTTCCATTCTTCCTTGACTTGCTTTAATTCCTGTTTCACATTGTGAGTTAGATAAAAGAGATTTAGTCTCAGTGTTTGTTTTAAAATTGAAATCAGACGATCATTCCTCTCCTCAAAACCCTCAAATAAATTCCTATCATCTCAAATAATGATCTGGAATCCTTATAATTTTATTCAAGTCCTGTTATTTCCTTTAACTTGTATAAATGCTTAAAAATATAAATACCTAAGGATAACTCTAACAAATTTGTTATTGATGCAGGGCTATAAAGTCACCAAGCCAACAGTATAGAAAACCCAGAAATAAACTCACACATACACACACATTTAATTTGCAATGGAAACAGTTAAGTTGTGGTCTTTTAACAGTCTTTTAAAATAAAATAAAACAAGACCATTTTAGTAAAATTAGTAACCCCCCAAAAGTGAAATAAAATTGTACTACAACCATACATACACATGCACGACCACACAAACCACACAGATTTCTCACGGGTTAACTTAAAAATAAAATTATTGATTTTAATTATAATGCAGCATCCTTATGACCTCATGAAATATTTCTTTTTTTAATGTTTTTATTTATTTTTGAGACAGAGAGAGACAGAGCATGAGCAGGGGAGGGCCAGAGAGAGAGGGAGACACAGAATCCGAAGCAGGCTCCAGGCTCTAAGCTGTCAGCATAGAGCCTGATGCGGGCCTTGAACTCACGGACTGTGAGATCATGACCTGAGCTGAAGTCAGACGCTTAACTGACTGAGCCACCTAGGCGCCCCTGAAATATTTCTTAAACAGAACACAAAAAATAGAAACCATGAAGAAAAAGTTTGATGTATTTAGCTACATTAAAATTAAGATCATTTGATCACCAAAAGACAGTATAAAAAGTCTGATAAGACAAACCTGATATTTTAGTAACCTACCAAGACATACAAAGCATCCTAAAGCTAGTTTAGAAAAACAAGAATGTACTACTTTTTATACTTTGTGGGTTAACTGGCTTCAGCTGGAATCTTCTTTTGTTCTACATGGTATAGCTAAAGTCAATCAGGCAATTTGACTTAGCTGGAAGCCCAGCGGGGACTGAAGCATCCTAGATGGCTGTTCATCCTTCAGAATCTCTCCCCACTTGGCCTCTCATCATTCTTGGCCCAGCTAATTTATAGTATGGCAGCTGGTATACAACAGGAAACATTGCAAGAGGACAAGTTCCAATGTACAAGTGTTTATCAAACCTCTGCTTGATAATATCCCATTGGCCAAAGCAAGTCAGTTGGCTAAGAAAAAATATGGAACGGTGTTGTTAAAATATGTAACTATGGGAGGCATACTGATGCACAACACCATGTAAGGTATACTTACATGAACTGTAAGTGTGAACTGTAAGGTATACTTACCATGTTCTCTTCACTTCAAAAATATAACATTGAGTAAAAGAAACATGTCACAAGTGAATGTATGACATGAATTTATTTATATAATTGAAAATTTTATATAGTGCTTAGGAATAATGATATATGCAATAATCCTATAAAGACTTAATGAATTGAAAACAATATTCAGAATAACAATTATTTTGCAGTGGGGGGAATAAGAAGGAAGCTCTCAAGGGGCCTCTTAGATTCTACAATATTCCACTTATTGGCCTGAGTAGAAGATACAGAATTTTTAAAATTATTGCTTACTATTTCTCAGTTTTTCATGTAAGTTCTTTTTGTTTATCCTTTAATTCACAATCACATTATTATATATGATAGATATTGAAGGCAAATGAGATCCATTATGTATATAACCGGTCATATCGGAAAGCAAAACAAAACAGAACACACACATAACATGAGGAGTTAAAAAGACAATAAAGACTTGAGATATGTCATAATGAAGTATTTACCAGCAAAAAATGATAAAAATCAAGAGATTAAAGTTAGAGAATGTAAAAGAGAAACAAGATTCATGAACATATGAAAAGGAAAAAATAAGTTATTTAAAGCAGGAAAAATTCTGCTTTAATTCATATTTCTCTACAGCAATATTTAAGAGCTATAATGTAAACTGTAAAGTAAAACCTATAATGTTTTATAAAAAAACAATCTAAACCAAGAATTTTATTTCGTAGAACTCCATTCCAAAAAAACTATAGCATAAATACATAAAATAAATATATAAATGGTTGAATGAATAGATAGATGGAAAAAAAAACATTAAATTCAGCCATTCAAGATATGATTAAAAGCAAAGGGGAAGAGGAAACCATACTAAAGGATATTTGTAGTCACTGAATGAATTCAAATAACTAAAACTAAACAACTGTGGGGATTCTTTGATTACTTAAAATAGATTTCATTCCTGGTCAGCAAAATAAGTAATAATAATAATAATAATAATAATAATAGAGTAATAATAGCTGTGTAAATCTGCTTATTTCCTCTTTTATGAAGCTACAGTATTTTATAACTTACAAGCTGTTTAAAATTAGCAACTTTAGGGCGCCTGGGTGGCGCAGTCGGTTAAGCGTCCGACTTCAGCCAGGTCACGATCTCACGGTATGTGAGTTCAAGCCCCGCGTCAGGCTCTGGGCTGATGGCTCCGAGCCTGGAGCCTGTTTCCGATTCTGTGTCTCCCTCTCTCTCTGCCCCTCCCCCGTTCATGCTCTGTCTCTCTCTGTCCCAAAAATAAATAAACGTTGAAAAAAAAATAAATAAATAAAATTAGCAACTTTATAACTTTATATATTACAAAATTCAAGATTTATCACTATAACTTTCCCCACTTCAGATCAGTTACTCTCAACTCTAGTTTCATGCTAGAGGAATATTTAAAACTACTGATAATCCAGCCACACCCTCTTACATCAATTAAATCTGAACCTATGGGGGAAAGCTCAGGCATCAGGATTTACAATGTTCCCTCTGGTGACCCAGTGTGTAGCCACAGAGTTCTGAGTATGTTTCCTAAATTTAAATAGAGTTTATGGTAACTGTATGTCTTGTGATAAAACAAGATTTATCTGAAATTCATTAATTTCTGCACTTTGTTTTTAGCTCCTTTGTTTAAATGCAGTTGCCTTTTAATCATTTTTTCTAAAACAGTATTCTTTGTGTATCTTTATCAACCTATATTATCTTCATCTTTGTATCTTTTATGTGCAGTAGAGTGTCTCTATAATGTAAATGAATTTTCTCAGAAACTATCTTCAAGTGTTAGAATTTTGGTGTGAATTTTTAATTTTATGTGATTATTCCCTATTGCTTGATATTTTACAACACATATGCTTCATTTTTACAAAAGAATTAAATCAACCTATTTTAAGTTTTATTTTTGAAGTATTGAATTATTTCAGTTTCATATTGTATGTTAGATAATCGCTCATATCTAAATTTAGAGTGCCAGTTCCTCTTTGAAAGATTACATATTCACTTACCAATAATTGAAAATATCATTTTATTAAAAGTATTTGACAATAAAATATTTGTTTGTCTAGAATTTGGTGCCTAGTTTTTATGTGTATGAAGCTAGAATGAGGCAATAGATGCCTGCAGTTTAACATTTCACAGCTTGTACTGGTGAAAATATATGTATCAATGATGTGATAGTTAAATGGGTATACATCAAGGCTAAAAGAAGGAAATGAATATCCATAATTAAATTTTTATATGTTATAGCTTGCGGTGTTGAAATAAATATCTGTCAATGACATGAATGCTAAATGGTTATGTGTCAGCATCTAGAGTACAGAAATTAATATCCTCAATTAAATGTCTATATGTTATGTAAGATTTTGACACAGAAATTCTTTACAACTGGAAATTCCTTTAAGAGTATTTCTATTTTAGAAAAGATAAGATCTGTGTATTTGCTCCTTTTGAAAACATAGAAAGGGTGAAGCACTGAGGGAATTTAATTTATAGAATGTTTGTGATTTTTAAACAGTAAATGACGGATAAGTCAGTTCACATCTCCTTTATGATTTTAATTTCCCAGTACACTGAAAAAGTTGAATCTCTTTTCCCTTTCATTTTTAGCTCTTTATATCAGTCATCTTTGACCATTTTCATTCCATTAAAAGTTAATAGGTTAGAAAAAGTTACATACAATCATAAAATTAAGAAGGATCCTAGCAACAAAATTAATCAAGTTAATGAGAAAATATTTTAGTATATTACAAACAATTTTTCTGTGTAGTGTCAATGCTTTGAAAATAATTCAAAAAATTTAAAATATCTTGCTTATATAGAGAAATGATATGCAAGTATTTAAGTATCTTTTAGGACTACAGAAAACTCCATCTCCCTGAGAACTATAACTACTGGACATTTCAAATAGCCTTGCAATCGGTTCGTTCACAACACAGAAATTCATTTAGAGACACTCTTTAGTTAATAGTCTTTCAGAATGATGTCTATTTGGGAAATGGTTTGGAAATAGCACATGGCAAATTCAACTATAGTAGGTTACTGAAGATTCTTCTGGAAATTCTGTAAGGGTAATGTTCATTAACTAGGAAAAATAAGTCAATTGTTACTACATTGTAAGAAGAAGCAGGTATGACAAACTAATATTAGAAATAATGCAGTTTCATTCTCTACTGATCCTAAACAAGAAATGAAAACGCTTAACCACATACCAACTATAAATTATTTCTTTTCATGTGGCATTCACATTAGAAATATGCATCTTCACAACTAAATTTCAGTATACAGATACAAAAACACATTCATACACATGTGCATGGTAGCAACTCACTACAAACTTTGTTTTGTTAACTTATAGGAGAATCAGCATTTGGAAATTTTAGTTGCCATTACCAAATCCCTTTTCCCTCAAGATTTCTCCATTTTGAGCACAAATCAAGCTGCTACTTTGTGCTCGCATCAGGCAGTGTGTGTACAAGTATCCTGGCAACCACATGTGCAGTTGCATTGACCCCTTGAAGCACCGGATGAGAGGAAAATTGCTAAGGTCAAGAAATAAGTTTTACGGAAAAACTGCCATAAGTAATAAAATTTCTCTGAGTTGTGTTTTTTTTTTTTTTTGAGCCAGTAGCATTTTCACCAGATGAATCAATAAACTCTTGATTTTAGAGACATTTGCCTTTACTACCTAAATAAGAATGTGAGGTCACAAAAATGAAATGGGTTTTCATTCTATGACAATGTAATATAGATCCAGACCCCCAATATGAACACTTTAAATTCATTACCTGAATATTTCTTTTACTCTAGATTGGAGAGTTTTTCCATTATTATGATTGATATACGAAAACATATCTGAACACCTTGAAAATATGAAATGGTCTGAATACACTGGTTAGACTGTATATGCTGAGCATGCTAAACTGCTGTTGATAATGATTTTAATTACCCCAGCATCCACTCTGGACAGACTAACCTCTCAACTGCATCAATGATGATGAAAAATTATCCAGTCCCAATGTACCATAAAAAACATACACCTTCTCTGACTTGGCTGCTTACAATTTGGGAGGGGTCAGTAAGAGAACGCTAAAAAGTGTTCAACGGGCCACATTCTATCATCAGTCTACTTAAAAGACTAAAAAATGTTCCCTAATATTTAGCTAGACACATTTTTCTGTTACCACTTCAGCCTGTGAACATGAAAACATATTGATTACATGAAAATTGCAAAGGTTAATTTTTAGAAAACTTAGCTTTTAATGTAAAAGAAATGAAAGGTAAAACACCTGAAGAAACTGGAAAAAGAACAGAGTAAAATAAAAAAAAAAAAGAGAAGAAATAAGGATAGAAATAATAAAATTTAAAAAAATCAATAGCAAAGATTTAAAAACGAAAACAAGTAGTTGAGGGGCTCATGGGTGGATCAGTCAGTTAAGTGTCCGACTCTTAATTTCGGCTCAGGTCACAATCTCACAGTTTCATGAGTTCAAGCCCCACCTTGGGCTCTGGGCTGACAGCGCAAAGGCTGCTTGAGATTCCCCCTCTCTCTGTGCCCCTACCCTGCTCGCACTCTCTCTGTCCTTCTCAACAATAAACACATTTAAAAAAACTTAAAAACAAGTAGTTGAGAAGATTGTTCAAGATTTTTGTGTTTTGACAAGACTGATGAAGAAAAAGTATAGAACAAAAAAAGTCAAAATTATTGATACAATCGAGTTTAAAATACAATATTATTAAATTTATGTGTTAACAAATTTGATTAATTGAAATGTATACATTTCTTATAAAAGTAACACCAAAACCAGAGAAAGAATAATAGAAAGTTACATATTGCACAGACCTGCAAGCTACTAATTTTTGTAAATAATTTTAGGATTTTCCTCCCAATTTACCATGGTTCTACATGCTAAAATGGACGTGTTTTCCTATTTCTTATACAGTTGATCTTTATACTCATTACTTTCTTAACAGATTCTTTAAATTTCTGAAGTACATGAGATGAAAACGCTTTTATCTATTTTGAACTTTATACAGCATATAAAATCTGTATTTATATTTTGAATCCTGTAATTACTAATAGATAATATTACATTGCTCTTCCAAGACTTTAGGCAGAACACTGAAATAAATGTATTTAAGAAGAATATATATATATATTTCTAACTATATAATTGTTTCTATGTATTTGTATGTGTGATATATATCATACACATATACATATGTCATAAACATAAATATAGAACAAATAATTATAAAAATAAAAAAATAAAAAATTGCATTAATATTTTTGAAAGTTAGTACTAGGATATACTAATTGGGGCAGCCTTGAAAATATAATAAATGAGTGATCCAGCTGCTGCACTTTAATATTCCTAACAACATTTTTGAAAGCACAGAGAGCTGATGGGCTGCTCCCAGCCAAGATTCCAGTGCAACAGGGATACTAACACAGATCTGTTTCTGGTATAAACAAACTTCTCTGCTTACCGGCTTTGGCTTGAAGGCTTCCCAAAGGCTTCGCCAAACCTGCCTTAGATTGCACAGTATTACAGTTTCTCTTTCTCTTGCACTCAGGGTCAGACTTGCATTGTCTCCTCAGCCTGTCCAGACCCCTTCTCTCATAAAGCCATTTTTTTTCTAAAAAAAAAAATCCTTATATATTTAATCATGTCTTGGTGTTGATTTCTCAGGAAAACTGGGTCACAACTTGCTTGATCTCACATGTACTAGTAAGTTATGCTAATCATTACCAAAGCCTAGTCAGAAGTACTTCTAAGGAAATTCACAAGAAAAAGATTAGCAAATGTGTTTTATAAAGTTTTCATTGCATTTCAAAATACTTACTTGTTAATGCAAAGAAGAATGTGCACTGAATTTTTTCTCTAAATTTTTATTTAAATTCCAGTAAGTGTACATATAGTGTAATATTAGTTTCAGGTGTAGAATTTAGTGACTCATCACTTACATACAACACCCACTGCTCATCACAACTGCCCTCCTTAAATACACATCACACAGCCTCTGGCCTACCTCCCTGCTAGTACCCGCCCCCAACCCCCAGTTTGTTCTCTGTAGTTAAGAGTCTGTTTCCTGGCTTGTGTCTCTTTTTTCTCCCTTATGTTCATCGCTTTTATTTCTTAAATTCCACATATGAGTAAAATCATATGATATTTGTCTTTTTCTGACTGACTTAACTTCATTTAGCATAATACTCTCTAGCATTATACACATTGTTGCAAATGGCAAGATTTCATTCTTTTTGATGGCTAAGTAATATTCCATTATATATACACCACATCTTCTTCATCTTTTCCTCAGGTGATGGACATTTGGGCTCTTTCCATAACTCAGCTATTGTAGATAATGCTGCTGTAAACACTGGGGTACATGTATCACTTCGAATTAGTATTTTTGTATTCCTTGGGTAAATACTTAGTAGTGCAATTGCTAGATCTTAGGGTAACTCTATTTTTGACATTTTGAGGAACCTCCATTCTGTTTTCCACAGTGGCTACACCAATTTGCATTCCGACCAACAGCACATGAGGATTCTGAGGGAAATTTTATAGTGGCCTCTAGCATCAGTCTAAAGTTTACAACCACTTGGTATCAATAAGTATGGATTGTTTATGTAAACAATCTAATAATTATAATGTTAATTGTAAATACAATAAAATTGACTCAATATTCAGTAAAAAGAAAAAATCACCAGTATTCTCTAAATTGCAAGACCATCCTAATTAGCACATAGTGAGTGTTTTCTTGAATTTTTGAAGATTATAATTGCCTTTGAAAATGTGTTGAAATTTATAGAACTTCTTTCCATAATAATGCACATATATATAATTTTTCCCGTGTGTGTGTGTGTGTGTGTGTGTGTGTGCGCGTGCGCAGGTTTACACAGTCCTTTGCCTTACAGACAGGAGGCATATTACTAAGTTGATTTTATTTTTCAGTGAGTAAATTATAATGATGAGTGTATTATTCTTAAATAGCATCATTAAATTATATAAAATATGTAATCAACTTTGTTTATTTAACCATTTTCCACTGTAGTATTTTAAAAAGCTTTGGATATTACTGTAGTTAAGTATTTGAGTATATTAATAATTATTTGCATAGGATATATTTCTAGCACTAGAATTCCTATATAAAAATATGCTTATTAAAAATATAAAAATACACACTACCCTAAAAATTTCAAAATAAAGTACTTGTTTATCTGAGCCCTTAATGTCACTAATTATAATTTATTTTATCATTGATAAATTGAGGGTGAAATGTCATTTTATTGTCTAAATATATATTTCACTGATCTCTAGAGAAGTCCACTTACCTACCTCTTTTTTCCCCATAGTGTTTATTGTTTTTGTTTTCCTTTGTTAATTTCCTCCATACTACATTTTCTCTATTTCTCTATTAATAAGTTGAATTGCATTAATGGATTTAGAACAATCTATTCTTGCCTTTCTGGAGTGACTGCAATTGTCTATACTGTGTTGTTTAATTACATTTGTTAATATTTAATAAAGTTGAACATCCATAATTAGATTCATTTTTTTATTTTTTAATATTTATTTTTGTTACATTTTTGCATTAGTGATTTGCTGGCTCTATAAAAACAACTTATGCCTTGAAAGGGTTAAATTTTAGCTTCAACTCACCCCTGCACTTTTCGGAGGCTAGAGTTCTCTGGGAAGTCTCAAGTTGCTTATTGTATCTTTCATCCTTCTTACTTCTCTGTTAGATTTTCTATTTTTTCATGGGTTCTTAAACCCTAATTTTCTAAAGGTATTTCTTTCATCCAGTTTTTGGTAGCTGTTACCATGGATTTTTGAAGTACTCTTTTCTAAGCTCAGATTTATTTCTAATCTCAAGAACTATATGTTCCGATTTCATTAGAAAGTTCCTATATATTGACAAATAATTTCTAAGCAATAACAATACAAAATTACATCAAAGTTAGACCACTAAGAGTAAATTAAAGAGGTGACATTTGATTAAAAACTTAAAAAATATTTAACCTCACTGCTTTTAAATATTTGAGACTCAAAAAAGATTAGTCTGTGATTTAGTGTAACATCATGTCCAAAATTAAAATGAGCAGTGTAAAAGCATAGATTTCTGTTTGGTTCTGCTTCTCTTTTGTCACATCATAATGTTATTTTACCATAATTTACTCTCTTATAACATAAGAGAAGTGAAGAATATGGTCTCTGAGGTGTTTTATAGTTTTGTAATTCCCAAAGTTGAATGTCCCTAATTTTATAATGAAAACTAAAATCAGAAGTAGGTTCTAGGTCTAGATCTGTGTCATCTGTACTGATAGCATAGTTGAAGGCTTGGTATAAGTTCTCTGGGGAAAGCATACCAAAAGGAATGTAGATGGGCCTAGTATTCAGTAATGCTCACACTATGGAAAGAAAAAAAATGGGGGAAAACTAGAAAAGGAAAGAATATATTTATACTTTTAATTTGATGCAGTGTTACTGACATTGATAGAGTATAAAGTTCACCTTAAAACATGTTTTCAACAAAGATGAATTATGTTTAACTGAGTCAGGAAACCAGACAGCAGAGATAATCAATTTATGTTAATAGTTTAAAACTTACAGGGGCGCCTGGGTGGCGCAGTCGGTTAAGCGTCCGACTTCAGCCAGGTCACGATCTCGCGGTCCGTGAGTTCGAGCCCCGCATCAGGCTCTGGGCTGATGGCTCGGACCTGGAGCCTGTTTCCGATTCTGTGTCTCCCTCTCTCTCTGCCCCTCCCCCGTTCATGCTCTGTCTCTCTCTGTCCCAAAAATAAATAAAAACGTTGAAAAAAAATTAAAAAAAAAAAAACTTACAATGAAAGTCTCACACTATTTCTTAGATTCATTTAGTGATAAGCTCATCCTCTGATATATTTTATAAATGGAACCTAAGGAAGAAGTATGGATGTCAAGAGGAAAGGGGAATAAACTATGTGACAGGAGACTGCTGTTCTTTCCTTCTAAATTATAGAAACAATGCAACTGATAATATTTTGCATTTAGACCGTTTCCCTTCTAAAAGCTTAAAACAGCACAGAGATTAAACTGGATGTCCTTTTTCTTACCCATCCAACCAAGCACAAAAATGCAGCAAAAACTAAAGAGCTATTCTGATTGCTTTTCTGATAAACCCTAATCAGTGATATACTGTTTTCTTCATCATATGACAAGCTCTACTGTCTTTAAAAACCGCCTATGTTTGTTATCATTGTTCTCTAGTCACTAAGTACAGGTATTTGACTACTGTCTTGGTGCTCAGCTGATGTTTGTGTATTATGTGTTGAGGCAAGGGATATTTGGAAGATGAAGTGTTGACAAAGGGCTACTGACATTCATCTTTAGAGCACCTCTAGTGTATTATTAATAGGGACATTTAACAGAGAGCCGAGGTCTTATTAATCAAAATAGCATTCTTATCCAAAAGCTCTTTGGGAGAAGTTATCAATAAAGAATTTTATTGCAACAGAAATTGTGCCAGGCCATTAATATAAAACAAATACAGATAGCACTTAGAGATTGAAATTGGAAGTGGATGGGATGTCATTATGAGAAAATGGATTGAAACATGCTGAATCTCACTAATCCAATTCTTGACAGGCCATAATTTGCAACAGTGACTCTACTCATAAGAGTGTTCTGTGGTAAATTATAGATGGATGAAAAAACGTAAATTCTAAACATTTTTGAATTGTCATACCTAATTGTCTGCTGTAGCTTTATTGCCTTAGTCCAGAACTCTACCTTGGGTTTTCCTCTACAGATAAAACTTTTCTTAATATGAAATATTTACATGAATATATTTAAACCATAATTACATGTTGTTTTCTAATTAACTGTTGCTTTATTCACTTAATCTTTAATCCTACATTACTTATTAAAACATTTATTCTACAATCACTCTCTCTCTCTCTCATAATTGTATTTCACTAAATGAAGATTCTTTATGTTGCAAGTAACAGAAGTCCATTCAACCAACTTAAGTAAAAGAGAGTTTGGTGTTTCTCAAAGAAACTGACAAAGATATAACTCAAATTAAAATCTACTGGGAACCACATATTTAGATGTCATCAAGACATTATTTCTTTCATTTTTTTTTCTCGATACATTTCTGCTTCATTCTTCACTCTTCCTACAGAAAGGATCTTCTACTTGTTAACACAAACAGCACAATAGTCAGAGGTATGAAGTGTACTGCTGGCACTAAAGACAAACTTCTTTTTTTTCATCCATTTCTCTGTATCTGGTTCTCTATCTCTGTCTCCATCTCTCCCCTTCCCTCTGTCTTGCCTCTTCTTCCCTTCCTCCCTCCTTTTTTCCCTTTTCTCTTCCTTTTCTTCATGCCTCTCATTCTTTCTTTCCCTCCATTCCATGGAACCCTTAGAATTGGGAATAGGATTAGCTCAGCTTGTGGCAGGTATCCATGCTGAAACAATTCCAGAAAGAAAATATTGCTTAATTTGAAGTGGCTACTTCCTTGGGTAGAGGTCAATCAGTAACATTTTTAAGACTAGGTGGGTGAAATTGAGTGAAGGGACTACTCTGCAGACAAAGCAACTGGTCTGGAACTTAAATACATATGATAGTGCCATGTGAAATTTATACCCTTTTTTAATACCTTCTCCAGATTTGTCACTTCTTTTCTGTTATATTAATTATATTAGTATATTAAAGTATATTAATTATATTAAGTATAATATATTAATTTTCAAAATTATATATTAATGATATTAATTTCCACTTTTTAAAATGCTTATTTATTTACTTATTTTTTGAGAGAGAGAGAGAGACAGGGTGTGTGAGTGGGAGAGGGGCAGAGAGAAAGGGAGAGAGAGAATCCCAAGCAGGTTTTGCCCTGTCAGCAAAGAGCCTGACGTGGGGCCCATGAACCATGAGATCATGACCAGAGCCAAAATCAAGAACCAGACACTTAACTGTCTGGGGCATCCAGGTGCCCCTCCAAATTTTATATTAAGCCAAAAATATACCTCTGGTGGTAAATATTAAATATTTTATTGTTTAATAGATATCTTTATTATTTTGATTTTGTTTTCAAACTCTCCAGTTAAATTGTCCTTTTCCTTTCCAATTTATGTTTTCTGTTCTTTTATACTTCCTTCAATGCCCAAATTGGTAACCCAGTGCATCATTTAAAATCCCAAATGCACTGTACACCAACTTTGCTGAAGCTGCAATTTTGAGATGAGCCTTTGGGGTATTTTTTGTTTTGATTTAACAGGAAAAATTAACAGGGTCATTCATGCAAAATTTTGCACACCAAACTAAATATCTAATTATGCTTTCCTACAGCAGACTGTGCTTTGCTCCAGATGTACGCTCTTAAATAGCTCTTTAATGTTCTGCAACTCCAAGTAATGGCATTCCGAAACTTTCATTTTTTCCCTCGTAAAATCAGTTTATCAACTTTAGTCAAAGAATAAACGTGTCTATATCATGACACAATCTACTAAGTCAATCATGTTTATGCTTGATTTTGGGAGAAAGTCAAGCTTGTGTCACTTTGATGTTTAAGTGGCATAAGAACTTGCATAGATATGAGGAGACTAAATCTTTCTGGCAATACAGAAATACAAACAGGAATATTTTCAGAACATTGCTTATGGAGGTCATAAAACAAAATTTAAGAAAGTATCACACCATGTTAAAATGCCTGGTTTCAGAAAAATAGAAAAAAATCTTCAATGAAGGCTTTATTTTTCCTAAATAAGGCATTTTAACCTGGAATGACCATACTTGTATGTATATTGTGTGTGTGTGTGTGTGTGTGTGTGTGTGTGTATAACAGTTTGTTTCTAGTATATTATTGGTTCTTTCATTGGTTTTGCACTTTGCATGTTTCAATTTTAATCTACCATAAAATACAAATGATTTATTGTTACTGAAGTACTCTCCAATACAAAATTTTCTACTGTGGCAATTTTGGAAATTCATTTAAATATTCCAGATACAAAAATCTTAGCAGTGAAATCAGTTAACCACAAATTGATCTTGTAATTATAAATGCTGCATGTAGAACTCAATACATTTTTAATGCTCAAATTAAGACACACTAATTACACAGTAACTGCCTAAATAAATGGCATATAATTTAGAGTTATGCCAAAGAGTGCTGCTCAGATTCAGATGCTTCTAATCATGGGGGAAACTTGTTCACTGCTGGTAAAATGTTAACTTTGATGAACAAACTGGTGATTACCCAAGAAAAGATCTACCAATGGAAATACTGAGTTCATATAATTTCAGGTGTCTTTTTTTATTGACCTATTTTAAAGATTGTTTTTAAACTCTTTATTTCAGTTTCTTGTTAATTCATTCAGTGTTTCATAACAATGGGAGGTTCCAACTTTCAAAAAAGATCTTTTTCTAAAAGTCAAACGGACTGCTCATAGAAACAGTATTTTGAATGCTAATTATGTTCCAGAGTATAGTAAACAAATATCAGTTTTATTACATGTCACTCTGAAACTTAAGATTTCTAACGTAAGTCAGTGTATAGTAAGTCTGCGATATAAAAATAGCAGAAATAAACACAAAATTGAATAGGGATTCAAATGTTAATATGAATTCTAATTCTTGAAGGATAAAGAGTTTTCACTAAAAGAGAATAAAAGAGGTAGAAAAGAAGTAGATGGAATAAAAGATGATAGATGGAAGTAAAAGAGATCCATATGGGGAATTCTAAGCAATGTCAATATTTATCAAGTTTAATATCACATGCGTTTCTTTTAAAAAAAATTTTAATGTTTATTTATTTTTGAGAGAGAGACAGAGTATGAGTGGGGGAGGGGCAGAGAGAGAGGGAGACACAGAATCTGAAGCAGGCTCCAGGCTCTGAGCTGTCAACACAGAGCCCAAAGCAGGGATCCAAATCACAAACCGCGAGATCGTGACCTGAGCCGAAGTCAAACGCTTAAATGACTGAGCCACCTAGGCACTCCCGTCACATGCTTTTCTTTAGGATTAAATTCACTTAAATTTTATGACTTTCATTTTCCTTGATATATATTTACCATTACCTTTCTTTTGTGTTTTTGTGCTTAAGAGAGATCATTCTTTGACCCACAAATGGAATAAATATAAAAGGTTAAATAAAAGAGGGAGAGGTCAACAAAGACCTTCTTGTAATAACTAAAGAAAAACTGAAAGAGAAGGTAAATAAAAAGATAAAAAAGTAATGTGTACATAAGTATGAAAAATTGTCTTAACTGAATGAATTTAACTGAACTGTAAGTGAATTAAAAAAGAAAATGAAGTAAATTATAAGTGCAAACTTTCTTTGAATGGAAATAAAGGAAGTGGTTAAGAATGACAAATTAGATAGTAGACAAGCCATTACTCACCAGAACTACTGAATTCTTCTCCAATCAGGGATGGGGAGAGGAAGACCTCAAAATCCCCAAAGCCAGGGAAGGGTGGGATCATCTATTAATGAAAATGGAGATTGAATATGTCAGATATTCATTCATCACTGAATGTAGAGTGCTAGAATTATTAGTTTCTTTCTTGTATTTTTCCAAGCAGCTTATTGTGGAATTTCTGGGGGAGTGCATAGGAGCCTTCAAGACCTAGTGTTTTGATGTTTTTCTTCAGTTGCAAAGTACAGAAAATCCCTTAAATAATTCAAGTAATTAGGTAATTTTTTGACCAAATGCAGAGAAAACCCAATACACTTAGCAGCAGCAGTAAGAATAGTAAGGCTTCAGATCCTGTAATCATTTTCCATGCAGTTAAGGCCAGGATGATGTCACAAAGTATATTACCACTTGCTTTTATAGAAACTAAATATCAGACAATTTTACTAAGAAAAACAATATGGAGATTCAGTAATTAAAATGCCCACTGTTTTTCATAATCTCTAAAAGCGTTAAAACATTAAATCATACTGTGCTCATCAGGTAAATATTGGTACCAAATCAAACATGGAGAAGGGAGAAAAACATAAAAAAATATCAAACAATTAGCATCCACGGCTCTCTTATCTTGAATGTATCATCTCACTTAAACTTGTCCTAGACCAGACTTGCTCTAAATGATACTTACATTTCATATTAATTTATTCCATGAAAGAAAGAATTCCTCTATCATCCCTTTAAAACTAAAACTCAATAAAATATGATGAATGTTTTAATTTAATAAGCTAAAAATCCTAATTATCATTTAAGCTGAGAAATGTATAGGTATCAATACATATATAGAATTAAAAGTAATTCAAATAATAGGACAATTAAGTATTTACATAAAGTTGATGCTTTTTCTGACAATTACATTAAACTTACTGGTTTGACCAATGTGCCCTTTAATATCTGTATTCTCACTAGAGTACTATAACCTGTGCAGAGAACGTATTGTCAATGCCTAACATCTACATCTTCCATCATCAGAGGTGAGGATACATTATGAAATAAGAAGGGAGAACTGGAGAAAAATTCATTCTAACTGATTATCTAAGGCTCAACAACTTCCGTAGGTAAATCTTGGAATAAAAATGTTTAGGGGCACCTGTGTGGCTCAGTCGGTTGAGTGTCCGACTTCGGCTCAGGTCTTGATCTCACAGTCCATGGGTTCAACCCCGCATCGAGCTCTGTGCTGATGGCTCGGAGTCTGCAGCCTGCTTCAAATTCTGTCTCCCTCTCTCTCTGCCCCTCCCCCATTCATTCTCCCTCTCTCTCTCTCTCTCTCTCTTTCTCTCTCAAAAATAAACATTAAAAAGATTTTAAAATGTTTAAACTAATCATTATCCTTTTTAACATAGGTTTAAAGACATGGCTTTTTCCAGCGATCCTTCAGACAAAAATTTCATAGTAAAATACAGATATATATAGATGTTCTAACCAACATTTATAAAATGTCCCACAAAATACTCGTAAATAAAAAAGATGGATGTGTTATTTCTCGGGGTTTTTTTTTTTTTTGGATGTGAAATTTCTATAATGTAAAATTCTGCATTGTAGTTAATATTTCTCAATTATAATTATAACTACATACTTACATACTCTTGCTACTGATCAAACCTAAATAAGTTGAGGGTCCTTAAACTGAAAATGTTACATATCAAGTTTCCTTTAAAATGTTTCATTTATTGATTGATGTTATTTTATCTGTTTTTACCTAGGGCATAAAGTTCTTTTGATGTAAAAATACAAGACTATGTATTTCCTTTGAATATTTTCTGTGTACCTCTGAACACTTCACTTACATATTAGTTTTGGGTAATTAAAGGGTCAGCAAACATTTTCTATAAAAGGCAATGTAGTAAATATTTTAGACATTACAGGCCACATAAGTAGCTGTTGCATATTCTTTTTTTAACCCTTTAATGTAAAATAATAAAATTAAAAATAAAAACCTTAGATGATCTTGGATACAATAATGACTTCTTAGATAAAACAAAGGCATTACCCAGGAAAGAAATCATTGACAAACTAGACTTCATTAATATTAGAAATTCTTATTTGCTCAGACAACATCAAGAGAATAAGGCAAGCCACAGACTAATTGTTAAAGTATTTGCAAAAGATACCTCTGATAAAGGACTGATATCCAAAATATACAAATAACTCTTAAAACTCAACAATAAGAAATCAGGGTGATGTCAGCATCATGGCAATATAACCTGTCTACCTTTTGTCAACTGCTAAAAATCAGCATAAATTCACAAACAAAAGTACCTCTAGGAATTGTGGGATCCAGCACCATATGCCAAAGGACTCGCGAGAAGACTTGCCCATCTGTACATTGGGTTTTATGCAGACAGACCTGAGTTCTGTCTGTGGAATCAGCAGAGGCCACATACTAACACCATTTCTTCTTGGTCGTGGTAGGGTATAACCCAGAAAGTGATGATTTGGCCACTGAGACACAAGAGAGGTTTTGTAGAAGTCTAGTCTTCCTGAGGAGAGATTCTAATACTCCCTTGGAAGAAAATAAATAAACAAACATGAGTTTAGATATCCTGAAGTGGGTAGGAGGAACTTTTCCAGCATTGTCTCTCCTTCAGAACCACATAGTACAGAGCTGAACCAGCTAGCAATGACCTCTCTGACAGACGAAAAGTAGAGTAGTGCGTTAGTACCCTGATATTCCAACTATGTAGGATTCTGAGAAACCCACTGCTTTCCAGCAGCACCCAGAATACTGAAGCGGGATGTCCAAGGCTGGGAGCAGTGAGGGGATCAGGGAAGAGGCATAAAAGAATATCAAAAGGCAACACTGGGATGCAGTTCCTGCTGACTGTTAAGGACTATCACAAGAAGCCTGCCCAATGCTGCTGGGAGAACCTCACCCAAGAACTCCCACCCCCACCCATGGGTACCCCCAACACCTTAGTGCTAAACCTACACTTCTCTGATCACTCTGCAGTTGGCTCCTTGTGAATGCTTATGATACAGCATCAGGAAAGTGCTCCCTGCATATCAAATGTGCTCAGAAAATCAAAGCAGTGTCTGTAAGTAAAGGAGAAAATACGAACTTGAACTACTGTGCCACTTTCTGGAAAATAAAAGAGTTTTCCAGCAGCCAGCCTACTGAGTTGCCAAAACAAGGGGAAATATACAGACTTAAGAATTTAGCCACAAAAGGGAGAAGGAAGTGGGGAGCAGGTATATTGATACAAAGTTGGAAAAAATCCTAGATATAAGATCAATGAAAAAAAGTCTAACACTGGAGGACAAATTAATTATTTATAATTAATAAAGATAGGAGTAATTTTGAAATGTGAAAATTGCAACATAAAAAATAAGAGAAAAATGGAGAATGAAGGTAATAGGTAATCAGTAAAAGATAACAATAATCCTCTAGTACCCAAACTCAAAGACATGACTTTTCAAACTAGCTAAGAAAGAATTCAAAATAGCTGTTTTGAAGAATCTTAACAAGCTACAGAAAAGACAGAAAGATAATTCAATGAAATCTGAAGAACACTTCATCAACAAAATAAGAAATTCATCAAAAATACAAAAATCATACAAAATAGCCAAATAGAAATTCTGGAGATGAAGAATGCAATGAATGAAATATAAATAATAAATAAATAAATAAACAAACAAATACACATACATACATACATACATAAATGCAACAAGAGAGCATCAATATGAGAACAGACTAAAAAGAAGACAGAATCAGTGAGTCAGAAGATAGGAATTCTGAACAACCTAGTTGTGGGAAAACAAAGAAAAAATAATGAAGAATAAGCAAAATGAACAAACAAACAAAAAAACCTACCTAATCTATGGGACATGATCAAAGGTACATATACCAGATTAACTGGAATTCCAGAATACAGGGACAAGAGGTTAGAAAGCTTATGTAAAGAAATAATAGCTGATAACATCCCAAACCTGGGGAAAGATTTGGACACCCAAGTTCACACAGTGTATAGATTACCTTATTATCTCATTTCAAAACAACAAGGGGCACCTGGGTGGCTCAGTCAGTTAAACATCCAATTCTTGATTTTGTCTCAGGTCATAATCTCATGGTTCTTGGGATGGAGCCCTACAGCAGGCTCTGTGTTGATACCATGGAGCCTACTTGGGATTCTCTCTTTCCCTCTATCTCTGACTCTCCACCATTGACACATGAGTGCACACATGCTCTCTCACTCTCTCAAAATAAATAAATAAACATTAAAAAAATAAACAACAAAAAATACTCTTTTTTCAAGACACATTATAATGAAATGTTCAAAAACCAAAGTCAAAGATAGAATCAAAATAACAAGCTAGAGAATAAAAGGAATGTGACCTATAAAAGAAGTCTCATTGGTCTATCAGTAAATTTTGCAGCAGAAACCTCACAGGCCAGGAGACATATAATAATAAATTTAAAGTGTCAAAAGAATAAAAAAAGCCAATCAAGAATACTCTATCCAACAATGTTATCATTCAGATAGGATGCAGAATAAAGACTTTTCTAGACTGAAAAGAGACAGAGAGAGAGAGAGAGAGAGAGAGAGAGAGAGAGAAAAGGGGGGAGAGTTAATGACCACTACACCTGCCTTGCAAGAAATGCTCAAAGCTTTTCAGAAAAAATGGAAAGATGCTAATTAGTAACAAGGATATAAAGGTAAATATACCTTTATACCTGATAAAGGTAAATATACAGTCATATTTTAAAAACCAATTCTGCAATATAAGTGTGTGAAACACTTAACTATATGTAGTATAACAGTCTAAGAAAAATAGTATGAAAATAACTATAGCCACTATACTTTGTTACTGAATACACAATATAAAAGAGATAAATTGTAACATTAAAAACATGAAGAAAGGAATAAAAGGGTAGGGGTTTTGCAATGAAGTTGCTATATGCTTAAAATGGATTATTGTATTTGTAAGATGATTTTTGTAAGCCTCACATTAACACAAAGCAAAAACCTAGGGTAGATTCACAAAGATAAAGAAAGATGAACCATCATATTACTACAGAAAATCACCAATTCACAAAGGTAGGTAGAAACAGAAGGAAAACAACATCAATATAAATACAAAGCAGCCAGAAAGTAATTAATAAGATGTTATTAGTATGTCTTATGTACCAATAATTTCTCTTAACGTAAATGGGCTGACTTCACCAATAAAAAGATGCAGAATACCTGAAAGGATTAAAAAAAAGCAACTGTATGCTGTCTGCAAGAGACTCGCTTCAGCTTTAACAACACACATGGACTCAAAATGAAGGGCTGGTGTATTGGATGACCTACAGTTCTCTTCCTCCTATGTGTCTACTTTTATACAGAACACTACTATACTAACAATACCTCTGACATCAGATGTGTGGAAATTTTCCCACACAAAGCAATTCTCTGCAATAGCAGCTGGACATCCTACAATTAAGTGAATTCTGACATTACCTACCTGAAGATACCATCAGGTCTCATAGGAAGGCTCAGTTCCATGAGACTGTCCCCCACTTCAGATGCCAGTCACAAACAGGAGGTCCCCAGGCTACCTACAACTTCCGTCTGACTTGGCTATATAATAGAGTTTCCCATGACTTTCTTCCCTTTTGGATTACTTTAACTTGGTAGAACAACTCACAGAACTCAGGAAAACACTTATTGACATCTATCATCTTATTGAAGGATATGCTGAAGGATACAGATGAATAGCCAAAGAAATACATAGGATAAAGTCTGGGAGGGTCTCAAATGCAAGAGCTTCTGTCCCCATGGAGTTGGGGTGCTTCATTCTCCCAGTACATAGATGTGTTAACCAATCCAGAACCTTTCTGAACCTTATACTATTAGGATTTTTATGGGGCCTTTATCACATAGGCAAGATTGATCATTAGCTTAATTTTCAGTTCTTCTATCTTCTCAAGAGAATGGGGGTGAGTGGGGACCAAAAACTCCAAGGTTAGTCTTTCTGGTGACTAAACCCCAAACAAGAGCCATCTAGGAGTCTATCCAGAATCATCTTATTAGAACAAAAGATATTCTAATTACCCAGTAAATTGGAAGGATTTCAGGAGCTCTGTGTCAAGAACATGTGGCAAAGACCAATATATTTTTTTCTAATATCTCACAGATGAAAAAGATATTCCATGCAAATAGAAAACAAAAGCAAATGATGAGATGCATAGATGGCTTAGTCAATTGAACAACCAACCCTTGGTTTCAGCTCAAGTCAAGATCTTGCCCTATGTTTGGCTCTGTGTTGATAGCACACAGTCTGCTTGCGTTTCTCTCTCTCCCTCTCTCTCTGCCCCTCCCCCACTCACATGCTCACTCTCTCTCAAAAATAAATAAACGTTAAAAAATTGTTTTAAAAAAAAGGAAACAGAAGAAAATGTGAATACTGATAATTATACCAGACAAAGTAGACTTTATGCCAAAAATGAAAATGAGAGACAAAAAAGATTATTATATAATGATAAAGGAGTCAGTTAATCAAAAAGAGATGATGAAAATCAAAAATATATACACCTAACATTGAGATACCTATATATATTAAGCAAATATTAACAGATCTGAAGAGGGATAAATAGATAATATAAATGTAGTAGAAAACTTCAATAACCCATTTTCCTCAATGGATAGATCATTCAGATAGAAAATCAGCACAGAAACACTGACCTTGAATCAAACACAAGGCTAAATGGACATAATAGAAATTTATAGAATGTTCCATTCAACATAAGCAGAATACACATTATTCTCAAATGCAAACAAAACATTCTCCAACACAGATCATATGATATGCCACAAAACAAATCTTACAAGTTTTACGAAGTTCTAAGATTTAAGAAGATTTAGAAGATCTAGGAAGATTCAAATTCCCATGTATCTTTTCTAATCATTATGGTATAAAACTAGAAATCAATAAGAAAGAGAAAACTGCAAAGTTCACAAATATGTGTACATTCAAAAACATGCTTCTGAACAACCAATGGGTCAAAGAAGATATTAGAAGAATATCAAGAAATATCTTGAAATGAACACAATATCAAAACATTATGAAACAATGCAAAAGTAGTTCTAAGAGGGAAGTTTATAACAATAAATGCCTGCATTAAGAAACAAGACAGAACTCAAAGAACCTCACTTTTCACCTCCATGAGCTACAAAAAAGGGACAAACTAAGCCAGAAATTAATAGAAGAAAAGAAATAATAAAGATCAGAGCAGAAGTAAAAACAAAATACAGATGAGAAAAACAATAGCAAAGATCAATGAAACTAAGAACTGGTGATTTGAAAAGATAAAAAGAAAATAATGACAAACCTTTAGCTAGACCAAGAATAAAAGAGAGAAGACTCAAATGAATAAAAAAAGAAATGAAATAGGGGGCATTATAGCTGGTGCCACAGAAATACATAGGATCATAAGAGACTACTGTTAGCAATTATATGCCAAAAATTAAATAACCTAGAAGATATATCCTAGAAACACACAACTACAAGGACTTAATCATGAAGGAATAGAAAATCTGAACAGTTCAATAATGAGTAGAGACTGAATCAGTAATCAAAAATCTCTGAACACACAAAAACCCAGAAGGTGGTTTCACTGGTGAATCCCATCAGACATTTAAAAAATAACTAAGTCCAACCCCTCACAAACTGTTCCAAAAAATTGAGGAGGGGGTAACACTTCCAAATATATCTTATGTGGCCATAATTACCTTGATAACAAAGTCAGGTAACACTACATTACGAGAAAATAAAACTATATATAAATCAATACCCTTGATGGATATAGATGCAAAGATTCTCAACAAAATATTAGCAAACAATTCAATGAAAGGATCATACACCATGACCAAATGGGGTTCATTTCTGAGATGTTAGAATCATTGAACACACATTAATGTGATACTCTACATTAAGAGAATAAAAGAAAAAATCATATGGTCATCCTAATAAATGCAAAGAAAACATTTGACAAAATACAACATGCTTTCATGATAAAAATCTTCACCAAATTGTGTATAAAAGAAGTATATCTCAACACAATAAAAGCTATATGCCACAAACTCAAAGCTAACATTATACTCAATGATGAAAGATTGAAAGCTATTTTTCTAAGGTCAGAAATAATACAATAGAGTGCCCATTGTTAGCACCTTAATCAACATAGCATTGGAAGCACTAGCTAGTTCAATAAGACAAGATAAATTTATAAATAAAAGATACTCAGATTTGAAAGAGGAAGTAAAATTGTTGTTATTTGCAGATTATATGATTTTATACAGATATTTCTTGACTTATTACGGGGTTACATACTGAGGAACTGATTGTAAGTTGAAAATGTTAAGTCAAAAAGACATTTAATACATCTAACCTACTAAATAATGTAGACTAGCCTAGCTGACCTTAAATGTGCTCAGAAAACTTATATTAGTCTATGGATGACAACATATCTAAGGTAAAGCCTATTTTATATAGCAAAGTGTTAAATATTTCAGGTAATTCATTGAATATTGCACTGAAAATGAAAAAGAGAATAGTTGTATAGGCATATAACAGTTGTAAGTGCGCTGGTTGTTTACCTTCCAGATTGCAAAGGCTGACTGGGAGTTGCATCTCACTGTCACTGCAGAGCATCATGAGAGAGTACTGTACTGCATATTGCTAGCTTCGAAAAAGATGAAAATTCAAAATGTGAACAATGGTTTCTACTGAATGTGTATTGCTTCCAGACCACTATAAAGTTGAAAGAAATTGTAAGTCTAACCATCATAAGTTGGTGAACTGAATATATAAAATCATAAAGACTCAACCAAAAACTGTTAGAAGTTATCAATGAATTCAGTAAAACTGCAGGGTATCAAATGAATATGCAGAATTTCTATACATTAACAATGACTTCTCAGAAAAAGAAATAAACTATTCACTCACCATAGCATCAAAAACAAAACAAAACAAAAAAAATAGGAATACATTTAACCAAGGAATGTGAAAAATCTTTACACCAAAAACTACCAGAATTTAATGACAGAAATTGAAGACAACAGAAAGAAGTGGGAAAGATATACTATGGTCATTAGTAGAATAATTAATATTATTAAAATATTCCAAAGCTATTATGTCCCAAAGTACACTAAAATATCAATGTTCCAAAGTATATTAAAATGTTCTATCCAAAGCTATCTATAGGTTCAATGTAATCTCTAACAAACTTTCAATAGCATTTTTCACAGAAATAGAAAAGAAATCCTAAAATTTGTATGGAACCTCATAAGACCCTGAATATCCAAAAAATCCTACTAAAAAACAAAGCTGGAGACATCACGCTGCCTGATTTTAAACTATGTTACAAAGCTATAGTAATTAAAACAGTATGGTACCAGCTTAAAATGTACATCAAGAGGGGCGCTTAGGTGGCTCAGTCAGTTAAGTGTCCAACTTTGACTCAGGTCATGATCTCACAGTTTATAAGTTCAAGCCCTGCAGTGGGCTCTGTCCTGACAGCTCAGAGCCTGGAGTCTGCTTTAGAATCTGTATCTCCCTCTTTCTCTGCCTCTCTGCCTCTCCCTCCCTCCCTCCCTCCCACTCTCTCTCTCTCTCTCTCTCTCTCATTCTCAAAAAGAAGTAAACATTAATTCTTTTTAAAAAAATGCACACCAAGACCAATGGAATTAGAAGAGAAAGCCCAGAAATAAACTCTGGTATATATGGTCAACTCATATCTGAAAAGGGAGTCAACAATATTCAATATGAAAAGGAGACTCTTCAACAACAATAAAAAACCTGAAAAAAATGGATAACCACACACAGAAAAATGAAATTGGATGCCTATCTTACACCATTCACTAAAATTAACCTGAAATGGATTAAAAACTTAAACATAATTCCTGATAGCATAAAACTTCTAGAAAAAAACAAAAAACAAAAAAGCAAAAAAACATGGGGAAGATGTTCGAAGACACGAACTTTAGTAATGATTTTTCAGATATGACACAAAAAGCATAAGCAACAAAAGCACAAGTGAACGAGACTAAATCAAACTAAAAACTTATGCACAGCAAAAGAAAACCTCAAGAAATGAAAAGGCAATGTAACAAACAGGTGAAAATTTTTGCAAATATATTGGATAGGGGGGTAATACCCAAAATATTAAAGAACTCATTCAACTCAACAGCTAACAGTCTGATTTAAAAAATGGGCAGAGGAACTGAACAGGAACAGACTTTTTTTTTTCAAATAGGACATCAAAAAGGCCAAAAGGTATATTAAAAGATGTTCAATTGGGGGCGCCTGGGTGGCTCAGTCGGTTAAGCGTCCGACTTCAGCCAGGTCACCATCTCGCGGTCTGGGAGTTCGAGCCCCGCGTCAGGCTCTGGGCTGATGGCTCAGAGCCTGGAGCCTGTTTCCGATTCTGTGTCTCCCTCTCTCTGACCCTACCCCGTTCATGCTCTGTCTCTCTCTGTCCCAAAAATAAATAAATGTTAAAAAAAAAAAATTAAAAAAAAAAAGATGTTCAATTGTCACTGACCATGAGTCTGGAGTTCTCTCTTGTCCAACAAGAGAGCAGATGCAGAACTGAATACAAGAGAGGCTAATGTTCAGGAGGACACAAGGGACCTGAACAGGAGGTTCGTATTTACTGAGCTCACAAGATAATACCCATAAGGAGAGTGTGAAGAAAACAAGATCTTATACCTGTGATGAACGTGAAGAAAACTATCAGATCATAATCATTAACTTGTGTGTTCAAGAAGCAAAGCATCTGGGAAGCAAGTGGAGTTTGTGATAACATATTGGCATCATATGGAAAGTAATTTCCTCCAGATGATATAACAAGTTACTCGTGATCGCATTACAATGTCTTGCTAGCTAACCTCAGGTGTGTTCACCCCATGGTGGTGGCTTTCCACCCTAAGCTTTTTTCTAACCCATTTATGTAAGTAGAACCTATTTCCCCACAGTTCCCCCTTTTTTGTTTTTCTTCGCCTTCTTAAGTTTACATGCGAGGACCATCATGACAAGCTTCTGATCCATTTTTTTTTTTTTTTGCTGTTGGGTGGTTTGGAGGGTGATTCGTGACTAGGATCCCCATGATTAAAAAGCCTATTAATCATTAACCTTTGCCTGGTTAATGAATACCAGTGATAGAGATCATGGCCATGAGATGAAGATCAGGGGCATATGCAATACCATTGTGTTGTAAGAGGATGTCAGACTGGTTAGATAGGCGTTTAAGGATTCCCCATGTTATATTAGGGGCAGGGACTTGGGTTTGTGGAGCGGCTTCAGGATGAGGAATCAATGATGGAGCTCCTTCCATCTTGAAAAATGGGAGCAGTGTTCACTCATTCAGAGTCATTCTCTGGAAGTCCTGGTTGACTGGAAGATATTCTGGGGGTCTCTACCATGACATGTCATGGCTTCACCAACTGAGAGGGAATCCTCAGAGGTCTGGAATCTGAAAGAACACAAGCATATCCTCGACCCCAGGTGAGAAGTTTGAACCAGCACCATAGGATAAGAGGGTTTATCTAATTAAGAAGAATGTAGCTCAGCTGCAGTTAGTCCTTGAGGGTCAAGATTTGAAAATGTAAGAGTGATCATAGCACAACTGGGGAGAAGTTGAGGTTGTAATGTAGACAGTCATGGGTAATTCCCCATTTTTTGTTTTTTTGAACATATTTTAAGGTTTATTATGTGCTTTTTCGACAATTGCTTGGCATTCTGGATTACACGGAAATTTAATTTTATCTGCCATTCCCTTGCCTTGACTTTGTTTCCCACATCATCCCCCCCTGAACAATTCTGACCCTTAAAGTCTTTAAGGTTGCTGAGGGTGGATGTTCTTCTCTTCTGTAATTTCTTCCTGCTGAATAGGGGCATAGAAATGTTCTTACCTATGGGTCAATACTGCTCAGCTGGGGTAGGTATAGAGGAGTTACAAAAGGGAAAGACAGAGTTCAGGGGAAATGGAGACTCCTTGAGTTGAAAGAATCATCTATCTACTGGAAGTTATACTGGTGAAGAAGTCTTCCAACAAGAGTCACAAAACTATGACAAAAAGATTCAAAAATGGACATGATTAAAAGATTTAATGCAATTGACAAGGAAATTCAGTTATTTCTGTGGCACAAAACACTTCAATGATCAGAATATCAAGTGATGACCTTATACCAAAAAATATTAAAACTAGAAATTGCATATAATCTCAGGAATAGTTATACCATTTACTCAAATGTAACCTAAGGCTTGTTATTTGTTTGACAGTTCTTCCAGAGTAACTTAACATACCAAAGAAGCCTAATTGGTCAAAAAGACTTCATTTACAATTTAAATATTGGGAAATTTGTTTTAAAAAACCTCAGAAACTTATAAAGCACAAAGCATGTTTACCATCAGACCCTAGTATCCTTAGTTTCTCTGAAATGAGAAGCCAAAAACAGATAAGCCTTGTTTAGTAAGCAATGCTTTAGCATCCCATCCTATTTAGAAAAGGCCTAGATGCCCAATAAATTCAATCCCAATTTATCACGCAAGTAAAACTTTTTAGGCTACTAAAGTCTTTGGAAGATATCTTAACAATTACCCATGAAAACTATGAGACAAAGCTAACAATTTCTTTAAATCATAACATGAGCTTATTTGACCTTTGATAAACAGGTCTATTTCAAACCAACAAACTTACGTTTGGGTCCAACCTAAGACGATTTGTTCCCCATGGTTAATTTTTACCTGGAACACTGGTAGGGAAATCTAAAGTGGGTAGTCTTTGCTCCTTGACATTTCGGAGACAATGTTTAAGGGCTGGGAAAATGTTTCTATAGCTAATAATATGGCTTGCAGTTATGAATGTTGGCTAGAGCCAGTCCAGTGTATAATATATGTTCCCAGTTTTCCAAAGACAAGAAGCCTTGTGAGTTTTCCCTGAGGTGTCTATAAACACCATAAGGGCATTCTTAATAGGTTGTTGCATCGGGACGAGGATGTCATCAGAGGAAATCTTTTGTTCCTTTAAAAGGTTAGATTTTTCCCAATGACAAAGGAGGGAGTTAGTGTTCTCTGGATGTAGGGGTGCCAAAGGGACTGGCTAAAAGCAAGGGGACTTAGGTTCCTTAGATTGATGCTTCGAGTTAACAAGCATTGTTGAGGATATGGAGATAAAGTAATCCTTGTTTATTGCTAGTGGGAATGTATATTGGCTCATTATTATGAAGAACAGTATGGAGTTCCCTCAAAAATTACCAAAAAAAAGGTAATTAATTAATTAATTAAAAACTACTGGTACCATATGATCCAGCAATCCCACTTCCAGGTATATATTCAAAGAAAATGAAAACAGGACATGAGAAAGATATCTGCACTCTCATGTTTATTGCAGCATTAACAACATGTGCTGCCAGTGGATGAATGAATAAAGACGTGTTTTAGATACAATATTATTCAGTCATGAGAAAGAAGGAAATTCTGCCACTTGTGAAATATGGATAGTACTTGAAGACATTACACTAAGTTAGGACAGAGAAAGAAAGACAAATCTGTATCTTATCACTAGTATGTGGCATCTAAAAAAGCTAAACTCCTAGAAACTGAGAGTAGAATGGTAGTTACCAAAGGCTGAAGCTGGAGGAATTGGGAAGATGCTATTAAAGGATACAAACTTATAACTAAAAGACGAATAATTTCTGGAGCTCTAAGGCACAGAATTATTATTACAGTCAATAATAACTGTATTATATACTTCAAAGTTTTTAAGAGACTAACCCCTTCCCCCAAGTTTTACTGAAAAATAATTGACATACATCACCGTGTAAGTATAAGGCATAGAGCATGAGCACTTGATTTACTTACATTGTAAAATGATTACCGTGATAGATTCAATAGCATCCACCTTCTACAGATACAATAAAAAAAGAGACATAAAGAAAAAAAAATTCATTTTGGCATGAGAACTCTTAAGATTTACTCTTAAAATTTTTCTTGTATATTGTATAGCAGTGTTAGCTATACTAATGTTGTGTATTAATTATATCCCTAGGACTTATTTATCACATAACTGGGAGTTTACACTTTCTGACCACCTCCCTCCAATTACCCCATCCCCACTGGTAACCGCAAGTCTGATCTGTTTTGCTGCGGTGTTTTTGTTTTTGTTTTTATCTTTCAATATAAATGAAGTCATATGGTATTTCTCTTCTCTGTGTGACCTATTTCACTTAGCATAATTCCTTAAAGGTCTATCCATGTTGTTGCAAATGGTAAGATTTCCTCATTTTTTATGGCTCAATAACATTGCATTGTGTATATAAACCACAAAGTTATTAATCCATTCATCCAATGATGGACACTTAGGTTGTTTCCATGTCTTGGCTATTGTAAATAACACTGATATGAACACGGAGTGCAGATATCAAGTTAGGGTTTTCATTTTCCTCAGATATCTTCCTAGAAATGAAATTCCTAGATCATACGGTAGTTCTATTTTTATTTTTTTCACGGTCCTCCATACTGTTTTCCATAGTGACTGCATAAATCTACAGTCCCACTCTGTTGGTGGGACAAAGGTTCTCCTTTCTATTCATCCATGGCAGCATTTATTATCTCTTGTCTTTTTGATCATGTCCATTCTAAGAGGCATGAAGTGATATTTCTTGCTGGGTTCAATTTGCATTCCCCTAATAGTTAGTGATTTTGAGCTTCTGTTCATGTACCTGTTGACATTTTGTATATCTTCTTTGAAGAAATGTCTATTTAGGTCCTTTGCTGGTTTTTTAAATTGGGTTTTTTGTTTTGTTTTTCTGATTGAGTTGTACGTGTTCTTTATATATTTTGGGTATTAACCACTTATGAGGTATATTGTTGGCAATTTTTTCCTATTATGTAGGTTGTCTTTTCACTTTGTTGATTGCTTCTTTTCTCGTGCTGAAGCCATTTCATTTGATGTGATCCCGCACTAGCTTATTTTCGGTTTACTGCATGTGCTTTAGGTGGAAAATCCAAATAATCATTAGTAATACCTAGATCAAGGAGCTTTATTCCCATGATTTCTTCTAGGTTTTTCATGGTTTATGGACTTACATTCAAGTCTGTAGTCCCTTTTGCATTAATTTTTGTAAGTGTTGTAAGGTCTGAGTCCAGTTTTATTTTTTAAAAATATGTGACTATCCAATTATGCCAGCACCACTTATTGTAGAGACTGTCTTTTCTCCATGAAGTATTCTTGGCTCGCTTGTCAAATAGTACTTGACCATATATGCTTCGGTTTATTTCTGGTCTCTCAGTTCTGTTCCATTGGATTGTCTGTTTTTATGCCAATACCATACTTTTTTGATGACTATAGCTTTATAATATAGCTTGAAATCAGGAATTGTGATGCCTCTAGTTTAGTTCTTTTTTAAAATTTCCTTGGTTTTGGGGGGTGTTTTGTGGTTTCATATATATTTTAGGATTATTTTTCTACTTCTGTAAAAAAATTCCATTGGGATCTTGTTAGGCATTGCACTAAATCTATAGAGAGCTTCATGTATTACTGACATTTTAATCATATTAATTCTTCCAATCCATGAGCACAGTGTACCGTTGTTTATTTGTATCTTCTTCAATTTCTTTCACCAGAGCCTTATAATTTTCAGAGTAATGGTTCTTCATCTTGTAGTTAAATTTATTTCTAGTATTTTATTTTAATTATAAATGTGATCAATTACTTTCTCAGAAACTGTTCTGTTATTGTATAGAAATGTTACTGATGTTTGTATGTTAATTTTGTATACTGCAATTTTACTGAATTTATTGATTAGATCTAACAGTTATCTGTCTTATTCTGTATATAAATCATTTCATCTGCAAATAGAGCCAACACTTTGAATATGTGATCCCATTCTCTCCTGGCCTGAAAAATTTGTCTCAAAATCTGCCAAAAGTATTAGGGAATTTCTCTTGGATATACCTTTTCTTTTGATGCTCTTAAAAGTCATTCTTTCTTTGTCTTTAAATCTTGATAATTTAATTATAATATATCTCAGGATAGCCCTATTCATACTCAACCAATTTGGGTCCTTTCAGCCTTAAGGATATGGATATCCATTTCTTCCCAGGTTTCAGAAGTTTTCAGCCATCATTTACTTTAAATATACTTCTACCCATTTCTCTTTTTCTTTTCTGTCTGGAATTCCCACAGTAATGTAATATTATTCCTTTTCATTGTGTACCACAATTCTTACAGGTTTTGTTTAGTCTTTTTCATTCTTTGTTTTTTCTTTTTTCTTTTCTTTTTGCTCCTCTGACTGGGTAATTTTCTATGTTCTATCCTCTAGGTCACTGATTTTTTTCTTCTTCATGGTCCAATAGACTTTTGAAAGTTTCTATTGAATTCTCCAACTCTAGAATTTTTCAACTCTAGGATTTCTGTTGTTGTTATCATTGGTGGTGGTGGTTATTCTTTGTCAAACTGTTTGCTTTGTTCTTGCACTGTTTTCCTAATTTTGTTTAATTGTCTGTATTTTCTTGAAGTTAACTAGACTTCCTTAAGGGGGTTATTCTGAATTCTTTGACAGTTCATAGATTTTCATTGCCTTAGGTTCAGTTATTAGAGATTTATTTGATTCCTTTGGCAGGATCATATTTACCTGATATCAAACTGTAATCTTTGATTCTTTGTGTTGATATCTGTGCCTTTGAGTCATTTAGGCTTCTCTTCTAGACTTTACAGGTTTGGTTTGGCAGAGACAGTTTTTCACCAGTCAGCTCAGTTGGGGTTTCCAGGTGGGGTCCACTGCTGATCTCTTTGGGCAGGTGTGGCCTGCTATTATCAACTTTGTGTGGGATAACTGTTCAACCTCTGAGGATAGGGATGGGAGTTGTGCCACCGGCTGAGAACATTTGGATAAGCCTTCTGGCTTGGTTCTTACCCCAATGAAGCCTATAGGATGGGCTCCTGGTTGCGTGGATTCTCTAGTCAGACTTACTAGATGGTGAGGACTCAGCATTATATTCAGTTGGACATGGGGGATATGAATTAGCTTACCTGCCCTGGCAGGGTAGCTGTACAGGTACAGTAACCTGTACAGCCCAGTTTTTGAGGATCCAAATCAGTCCAGAGTGAGCAGTGAATTCCCTGGTCAGCTGATGCCCCCAGTTTGGCTCTGCTGATGAGCTATACCCTCCGTTTAAGTGCCAGTGTACACAGGGCTACTAAATGGGCTATGCAGCTTCCCATGTACTCTGGTTAGGTTCTCTGCTCAGACAGGCTGAAAGCTGTATTCAGTGATGATTAGGGCTACAAATTAGATTCGTGCCCAAGTACAGAGCAAGAAGCAGTTCTAAAGCCAGCAAAGCTCTTTGCTGTATTCATTCAAGCTATCTGCACCCCAAGTCCCCTGACCACCAGGACCACTGTCTTTGTGCCTCAAACTATGCTCTGCCTTCCTCTCGGTTCAAGCACCACTGGGCAGCACAGCTTCCAGAAGTTGTTGCCAGCCTTCCTGATCACACGGGGGCTTGAAGACACTCTCCAATGCAGGTGGGGCTATATCTCAGCAAACTTGCCTTGGTGGGAGGGGTGCTTCAGACTACTCTCAATTTCCCAAACAGGGTCTCTAACTGGGACAGGCTGGAAGCTACCCTCAGTCTTGGCTATGAATTAATTGCCCTGATTGTGAAAATCAGGAGAATACTCCACACTCCGTACTGGCTTTGTTCTGGGGGTGATTCAACACTGGTCTCCCAACTTTTAGCTCAAGCATTGCTGGGTCACACTGTTTCCAGGATTTGCTGCCAGTCCTTCTGGTCAGATGGGGCTGGAAGACACTCTCCACAGTGGGCAGGACTGTTATTTAGCTCCTTGCCTGCGTGTGGGCAAACTGAGCTCTAGGGCCAACAAAGCTCCTTGTTTGAGGATCTGTAATTCACCAAGTTCTTTGGTTGTTATGAGCCTCTGACTTGGTTCTATAGATAAGCAAAACCTCTGTTTGAGGTTACTACTTGGCCACTGCAGGTGTGAGTTTGGTCTGTCAAGATCCAGGTTGTGGCTAGCACCTCTTCCCTTTTCTGTCATAATCAGATTCTGAGTGGTTGAGTCCTATGGTGTGAGATCCCCATGGTGTGAAATCATAATAGGGACTCCCACAAAGTGACCCACAATGCTGGGTGGGCTGACTGTCCCCCCCTAGGTTTTCATTTCTCACTGGAGGAAGACCTCTCCTGTGGTACCCTGCTGGCAGTGGGAGCGGCAATGCAGTCAATATGTAGCTACTTCTCTTATTCACCTAATGCAGTCTGTCTTTGTCTTTGTGGTATGGGGGATTGCTTCAGCCTCAGCTTCATGCCCTAGCATTTTCTCAGTGGTGCTTTGTTTTTAAATAGTTGTTAGTTGTTCATGCGTGAGACAGTAAAGTCAGGAATAAACTATGTCACCATCTTGATGATGTCTCCCTGAGACTAGATCTTAAATGTTCTCATTGCAATAAAGAAATGGTACTATGTGACCCAATAGAGGTTTTAGCTAATACTATAGTGGTAATCATATCACAATATATAATGGTATCAAATCAACAGATTTTACACCTTAAGCACATGCAAAATTATATGTCAATTATGTCTCAAAAAAAGGAATCTCTGAGCCTTACAGTCAACTCCTATCAATTTACTTTTAATTACTTCTTGAAGTAAGTATATGTTAATGACTCATTACTTCTAAAAATAAATTATATTTACTCTGCACATAAAAGGTGAAGAAAAAAAGACAACACTTGATCCAAAAATAAGACAAGTATATTGGAAGATATGTCACCAAAGAAGATATACAGATGGCAAATAAACATATGAAAAGATGTTTCACATCATATGTCCTCAGTAAAATGCGAATTAAAACAAAATGGTCTATTAGAATGGTCTATTAGACCACATCTATTAGAATGGTCAATATACAAAACACTGTGGACACCAAATGCTGGCAAGAATGTAGAACAATAGAACTCTCATTCGTGCTGGTGGGAATGCAAAATGGCACAGTCACTTTGGTAGACAGTTTGGTGGTTTCTTACAAAACTAAACACTTCTCACCATAAGATTCAGTGACCACCCTCCCTGGTATTTACCCAAAGGGGTTGAAAATTTATGTTCACACAAAACTTGTACACAGATATTTATAGCAGTTTTATTCACAACTGTCAAAAGTTAGAAACAATGAAGATGCCCTCAGTAGGTGAATGGATAAACTATGGTATATCTGACAATGGAATATTATCAAGTGCTAAAAAGAAATGAACTATTAAGCCCTGAAAAGAAATGGAAGAATCTTAAATGCATATTACACAAATCAGAATAATATAGAAGAATATAGAAGGATATAAATTAATCTTCACACTTTATAGGAATGATGTATGTTGGTGGTACATGGTAAAATATTTTATTATTGACTTTTATAATTAATTTAAAAATGATTTTTAGAATGATAAGAATTTTTAAAGGATGTATACTTCCCAATAATTAATACTACAAAAATAAATTAATAAAAGCAAATGAAATCTGTATTAAAATAAAGTAAAATAAACCCATAGAAATCAAGGTTCAGAAATACAAAGCAGGAAATCAATTAAGTATGAGCATCCATATCAACTCGTCTAGTATGACCAAATGATTTGAAATTCTGTATTATATTCCAAGGCTTTACACTTTCAAGTTCAGTATTTTATACATACACAAACAGACACACACACACACAATGAAAAATTAAATTCCAATTTTAGAAAGTTTTATCAGGAAAATCCAAAATAAAGAAACTGGATTGAACAGAAATAGCAACTGAAAAGTAAGATTTTTTTGTGAAAAATGTCTGTG
The DNA here is from genome assembly GCF_007474595.2 of Lynx canadensis. Lineage (NCBI taxonomy): Eukaryota > Metazoa > Chordata > Mammalia > Carnivora > Felidae > Lynx > Lynx canadensis. The sequence goes on from NC_044303.2 coordinate 166,628,375, forward strand.
AGTGACTAATAAGTGTTATCTGAATAGCACACAAGACATGTCGAAGAATATAAAAACATAGTAAGAAGCACAGTGCCAAAATATATAATGAAAAAAAATTAGCAGAAATTGTATAATTGTGGAGACTTTTCCTACTCTTTGTCAGAGCATAAATAAATAAATACAAAGGATTTGTTTAATACACAATTTTTTCAGCAGATCCATGTGAAAGACTTGTCCTACAATGTGAGAAATTTTATTTCCAACTAAATATCTTTGGGGAATTCATATGTTTCTTACAATTTAGGTCACAAAATTTTTTAATAAATGGCAAAAATTAAGCATTTAAGAAACACCTTCAAGACTCAATGTGAAAAACTAGAAAATCATAATCAAAGGACCCACAATAAAACCACTAACTTTGAAACGGATAAGTAAAAGACTTACTTCTTTGCTTTGAATGAGTTCCTATAATTTGGATCTGTTGCTTTAATTATCATAATTTTCAAAGTGTTGTGCTTGCAGAATTGACACTCTTGTAGGTACAAGAAAAGATCTATAATTTTGTAAAAGAAAGATTCAACCTAAATAATGAGAAAAATTATTTTACTGCAGAAAAATAAAAGTTGTAAAATCATAAGTACAGTTCTGGTCTGTGAATTTGTCACACAGAAGACTGGTGGAACCCAAAGCCAAATGAGACCCTTTTTGTGTGAATCTTTGTTCACTACTTCCTAGTTCTGTGACCTGGGCCAATTTACTCTTCTGTCACATAAAGATATTAGTGATACTTGCCTCTTAAGGTTATTTTGAATATTAAATGAGATAAGATGTATAAAATGCTTCCAGTGTTTTGGGGCCCATATTATCTTATTTGGTTAATTCCTGCCAAATCAATTAACAGCAAATTTAGTAGTATTATAACCTTGCTCTCATCTACGCAGTTGGAATCTTGTTTGGAAATGCAGTATCCCAACAATTTTGAAGCTGTGTCAGTCAGAAGATGGCACATTAAACACTGCCAAAAAGTCTCTATTTCTAAGATACCCAGAGTTACTGTGGTTTATTTTATGTCTGAATCAAATTTTTTTTTCTCATTTTCTTGGTTCTGGGCACTACCCAGTATACTGTCCATACATAACATGATAGTTTTTTTTTTTAATTTTTAAATTATTTGGTAAATTGTGAGTCAGATTTTATTGATCACAATCAAAGAATCCTAATCAGCATCAAAGTTGGTACCAGACTGGGTTTTGACAAGATTTACTTAATAAAAGTGCAGTATTCAGAATTGGTTATTAAGAAACAATAAAAAGGGGTACCTGGGTGGCTCAGTCGGTTAAGCATCCAACTTCAGCTCAGGTCATGATCTCACAGTCCGTGAGTTTGAGCCCACATCTGGCTCTGAGCTGAACCTGAGCCTGCTTCAGATTCTGTGTCTCCCTCTCTCTCTGCCCCTTCCCTGCTCATGCTCTGTCTCTCTCTGTCTCAAAAATAAATAAAAACATTTTTAAAAAATTAGAAAGAGACAATAAAAGACATGGAATGGGAAGTCTTTCGTCATAGGTATATAATGGTAAAATAAGTCATGAAATCATGTAAGCAAATTGATAGTAAAACTCACAGCGACTAGATACTTGTTCCTCCACCAATTTAACACAAACGCTGTCATTTGGGGCTGATAACACTGACACCATCCATTAGGTTGGATAATTTAGTGCACCAAACCCTGGATAAGTTAAGGTGACAAATTCAAATCCCTGAGACATAACCTAGACATTGCCCCAAGACATAACCATACTGAAATAAATTATTTTATGGTGGTGCTGATAGAATTGGGAATATAAACATTCAGATATAGACACAGACACAGACATAGATATAGCTTGTTGCCAAAGTGGCCTACATATTTGATATACAACTTCATCCTATCTCTACCGGGAAAATTACTGGACTCTAATAATTGTAATAATAACATTAGGAACTTTGGAGGACTATGGCATAAGAATAACTAAACTTACTTGAAACACTACCCATTGCATTTCTCTTCTTGCAGAAGCCACTCTTTTTTCATAAAAGAAAGTTCACCCCCCACCCTGAATCTTTACTCTTTGTTCTTAGGTAGGAGGCAAAATTTAAGTTCAGCCATTACTGATGGTGGAAGGTTGGGGGAAATGCAGAAAGTTTAGGGAACAGAAAGAGTATACCAGAAAAAAAAAGGTCAAAGTTGGCTACCTAGCATTTCAAAAGCCTGGAGAATATTTGAAGAAACAGACTTTTGAAAGCGCCCAAGAATGTATAATCAACCAAAAGCTTGATCCAAACTGACTGTATTGACACTGGAGCACTCTGCAGACATTCAGGCAGCTGCCTTAAGTTCTAATAGATTTGAAGGTTGGATAATACAAAAAAGAACAGGACTGTAGGTAATCCTAGTTAAGTGCCATCCAATAGGAGAGATCTCTTGGTCTAAAAGAATAGAATGCAAAGATTTTGGGAGACAAGGGGCTGAATTAGGTCATTATGAGTTTTCCACCTATCCATTCCTCTTCAAGTCTCCTGACAGGTACTCCTACAGCACTTTCCTCTCTTTCTTTCCCTGAGATCCACTATAGTCAGGGAAGTGGCAAAATCTAAATAAACTATGCCAAATTGGTAATTTGCTTGAGGCTTGGAAGGCCAGGAGAGGACAAGAATTGAATGTGGTTTCCTTACATCAGCAGGGGGAAGAAATGCCCACTGAGGCTGAGCACAGGAGGTACTGGTTAATTACAAGACAAAGTATATAACAGGAAATGGAGGTGAGGGGCAGGCATGGGGAAACAGGATCATTGGGAACGGTCTGATTCCTGGAGCTCTCTTAGTAGTTAATTACGAAATTACCAGAAATAAAACCAATAAGAAATGCATGGACATCTTAAGTAATTTGTATAACCAAAAAACAAAAGAAAGACCAGATAACAATAAAAACATACAAACTACAGATATGGATAACGAGATGTCTGAATGACAGCCCTAAGCCAAAAACAGCTTTTCCCCTTCTTTAGTTAGACCTGAGTTATTTCACAGTCTGAGTTCTTCAATGAATAGTTTTCCTGATTCCTTTAAGAAGGATCTATAAAGAAGCCGGAAGCATGTACAGTGAAACTTAACCTTCATTCCATCACTAAATTACGCTTATGATCACTTATTTAAATAACTCTAGACTTTAGGACTGTGAACACCTCAGGCTCTGTGAGATGATCGCACACTGGTTCCGAACTGATTCACATGTCTGAGGATCTGAAGAAGTTATCATATTATTTCTCATAAAAGAAAGATGTTTAAACTAAATTTGTAATTTGAAAACTGAATTGCACTTTATTATTGCTGGTATTGAGACAGGAGACAGACTGACCTTCGGTAGACAGGCATAAATGACCTCTTGTTAACAACAATGGAGCAGAAAGTACTAGGCCTTCTAAAATACCCACTCCCCGGAACAAACTACCCTGAACCATATCCTGATTCAGCAGCTGCACAGTAACGCCCCCTCAAAAGGTCCCACCACTGTAATCCATATAAGCCTCCTTCTCAGACACCTTAGTGACCTCCTCCTTAAGGAGCCCCTCCCGGGTAGTGGGAGTTTTTTTTTTCTTTTGTTTCATTTTTGCCCTAATAAATGTGGTGCCTGTGCTGCTCTTAACCTTGTTTATTGGTTCCATTCTTCGCCTCTGTCAGAACAAAATCCCGGGTTGTAAAAAAGTGGTTACAGTATCATCTTGAAATGTGTTCCAAAATAATACGAAGCATGTTCACATACAAGTTAACAAAATATTTTTCAAGGCACCCAATGTACGAACTTTTCAGTTATATGTCTTTTCATTTAAGCTAGCTGCATAAAAAATACATCATGAAAAATTACATATTTAGCATTTCTCTATATCTTCTGAAAACTGAAAGATAATGTGAGGTTGAAGGCAAAGGTGTAATCAATGGCATCAAGAGGCACAATGAGTGACTCAATAAGATGTTTTTGGATAAATTTATTCAACATATATTTGTTGAAAGCCTACTAAATGCTAGGTGTACTCTAGGTGTTTAGAATATTTTAGGGAACAAAATAAGCAACACAAAAGCCCTTTATATTCAAGAAAGAGACCTTTTAGTTAAGAGACACGGACAACATATTATATATTGTATTGCACTGAAAAGCATTAAATGTTATGGAGGAAAAAAAAATTACATAGTAGAGGGGGGAAAGTTGCAATAATAAAATGTTTACAAGGTTAAATAGGAGATCACCCAAGATGTGTCATCTCAGCAAAGATTTGAAGAATATGAGATAGTAAGTGCTGCAGATATTCGTGGAAGGAACAATCCGGGTAAAGAGAATGACAAGAGCAAATATCCTGGGCCAGGGCACAGCAAGGAGGCTAGTAAAGACACTGAGTAGCATGAGATAAGAAGCACAACAGAGGGATATGCTCAAATGGAAGTAAACATATTTATTGTAAAATAACGTTTACAGGGATTTTCTCTCAGTTAAGATAAACATTTGATCAGAATTTAACAAAAAAGAAATTGTGGCTATAGAAATTATAGCTAAAAAACCCATATGTATATACATGTGTCTGTGTATGTGTTTATATGCTTCTAACTCCCATTACCATGCTGTCAGAAGGAAGATACATTTTTATTTACTTACCAAAAAAGTAGCATATATTCACCACTTCATATTGGCATGCTGAGTAGCAAAGACCAATATATTTATAGAAATGTCACAATTTAAAAAATACCCTAGTCTGTTTTCTGTCACAAGCTTAAAGCAAATTGGTAACAATACCATTCTATAGAAAATTAAGTTGTTTCAAAGAACAAGGTACAAATGACACCTTGGTGTTCGATTGTTACTTGTGGTACAGTGACACTGACCATAAGTAATTCTTTCCAACAGAGGTAAAATCGCTTAAATAAATCCAAATAATAGGTATATATAAACAGACTTTTTAAAAGCATAAATATATAGATGTAAATCAAAACCATGATATAAGGCAGGAAAATTTTAATTGGGTTTGGTGGGTAGGAAAGTATCTGAGTTATAGTAAGGATCTAGAGGAATTCAATAAGCTAGGGAAAAATAAGTGTATCAATGCTGAGAAAGATTATGATAAAATAAAAAGCGATTTCCAGAAGAACTCACCTTTGACAAAACTGACAATTCACCCTTTTTTTGACATCATGTGATAAGAATGATTGTGAGAAAAGAATGATTCTGATCAAAACTTATAAAAAGCCAAGAGGAAGATGATATCTCTAGATTTCTGCTAGTCAGGTTACCACCCTAATGTACTATGAGGTTACAGCAAATTTAGAATACAATAATTTTAAATTAATTATTACATAAGAGGTTAAAAACAGATTTGATACAAAAATTCCCAACATATACTTGAATTCTGGCCTCTAGAAACCACATGAAACCTGTATGTAAAATCACATGTGCACGCGCACGCACACACACACACACACACACACACAAATACAACCAACCACACAAATATCACCATAAAGTGCACCCTCTCTTCCTCCTTCTTTCCTTTCTCCTCCCTCCCTCCCTTCCTTTCCTTTCCTCCTTTGCTTTTTTAAATTTGACTTCAATTAATACACCATAGGCTTAAAATCTGGCAAAACTGGAGAGTGGCTTTTATAGTAGTCACTAAAGAAAGATAGTCAAAATACATTTTCTCAAATTATCTTAGCTGTATTTACTAAAAATAAAGTAGTAGTTTTGTTTGTTTGTTTCAGGAGTTTTATCTGACACATCAGTAACAACTTTTATTAAAACACTGGATGGACTTCATAGGCAACAATCTAATTAAATGCCTTTTGTCCCTTTCTGCCCCAAGCAGGTATCACCATGTGCATTTTCCTCATGCTCCATAGTATACCCAAAACAGTATATTGAGTAGGGGAAAAAAAAAGGAAAAACATAAAACAAAATCTAAAACAGAACCTAAGAGACAATTTCGCACATCTGTTCCTGCGGGTGTTCTTTCATTCTTTCTCATTTATAATTAATGAAAAATAATGGTGCTGACACAAGTTAATTACTATGAAAAATTACAGTTTATGCTATTCATTATAATAATGGCAAATTACTCGAGATTTTCAAACACTGTTCCTAAGCAATTAGAAGTGTTCATAAGGAGTTCACCTGTGAAATTTTTTCATCTGCGTTTGCATTCTGTGAAGTGAAGGAACACCCAATGTTTTTCATTAGCAGCAGAGATAACACAGCAAGAGATATTAATCATAGAGTCCTATACCTGGGAAAACATTTAAAACAAATTGGGATTGTGTAGTTGAAGCAGAGGTCAAAACAATACACAGAGATATTTATTGCAACCAAACTTTTCTTAACGGATTCAAAGGGACTATTAAATCTGTTCCATTTAGTAACAATTTGGTATAACTAATTAGAATTACTATCTTGTCCTAGTTTACCAAAAATATTAAATTACTGATTTTAAAATTAGAATTAATATCTATCTAATTAGCACATGCAAATTAGGAGATTGTCCCTTCTCGAACTTGCTTTTCTTATAGACCTATAAATTGTAACACTAATGCAATAGTCCTCAGGTTATTAAGAATAACTTATGACCAAAAAATACTAATTAGGCCTAATATGCCTGTGTAAATGAGCTAAGTGAAAAACATCACTGTGAAATATTTGGTCTGCTGTAGTTTCAATAGTAACCTAAACAGGGAAAAGCTAGTTTTGTCTTATTTAGCTTAATGACAAAGTTGCTGTACATATATGCCATATTTTGTTTCATTTTTTATTCATTCAAGGTAATACAGAAAAAAATTAAAAAATTCAAACACTGACAAATGCTCTACATTATTTTTAATAATTTCAATTAAATTATATTTTAGGAATACATTAAGAATAGACCAGTTGCTAAGGGTAAACACAAATATTAAGCTCTTTTGAAGAGACAAAAAACATAAAAATGTATAAATACTTGGGGCCCCTGGGTGGCTCAGTTGGTTGAGCATCCGACTTCGGCTCAGGTCATGATCTCACAGTTCGTGAGTTCAAGCCCCATGTCGGGTTCTGTGCTGACAGCTCAGAGCCTGGAGCTATTTCAGATTCTGTGTCTCCCTCTCTCTCTTCCCCTCCCCCACTCATGCTCACTCGCGCTCTCTCTCTCTCTGCAAAAATAAATAAACTTTAAAAAAAGAAAAAATTCAAAAAAATGTGTAAATATTAATTACTATGCAGTAATTGCTGTTGAAATTAGTTTTGATAAAATTATTTAAATATATTCAAAACTCTATGCTGTACCTTTTATCCTCCTGATTTTTTCATTCCATCACTGGAAGTGTGTATATCCAACTCTCCTTTACCCATAAAAGGTACAGCATGGGAGTATAGTCGATAATATTATAATAACATTGTAGGGTGACAGATGGTAGCTATACTTGTGGTGAGCATAGTGTAACTTACAGAGTTGTCAAATCACTATGTTGTACACCCGAAACTAATGTAACATTGTGTGCCAACAACTATACTTGAATTAAAAAAAAGAAAACTAATAAATAAAATCTTCAAAATTCTTTTAAAGTTTCATCTGTAATATTTTTCTCCATAGCCCAGTATATTGTCAATGAAGGAATTACAAATATAAAATTATGTTGTAGATCTTGAGTCAATACCATGTAACACCTCCCCTCCTACAAAATATTAACTGCCATACTTTAGATGATATTATCATTTTTCTAATGACATGTAAAAAATTTCAAATCAAAGAAGAAAATTGGGTGCGTGTAAAGAAAATAAATGTACAAGAAAATAAATGTATTTACTTAGTACATCTTATAATCTTAGCATAACTGATTAGAGAATCGGAATTTGTAATTTTTCTCAGCAAAAAAAGAAAGTTGGTTGATTCGTACAACTGTATTGAATACATTTTTTTTTCTGCTTTCAAATACATTTATTGTAGGTGGTAAAGCTAAGGCATCAGCACTATTTCTTTCTCTGCTATGGTTAGGCTGCTTATCTTTGGATGTGTTCCATTCTCATCAGGGTCTTTCCTTGTGGTTACCATGAAGAACACTAACAACTGCAATGCACATAACCCCTAAGATTTCTAAAGCTGGTGGATTGGTGGTGTCAGAATAAAAAGGAGTAAAAACTCCTGCCATTTGCAGAAGCAACATGAAATTGAAATGGATTTACAAATTGTGTTTGACATCTAATTTCAACTTCATAAATAGGTAAGACTAATTTTGGGTGTGCCTGGGTGGCTCATTTGGTTGAGCATCTGACCTTGACTCAGGACATGACCTCATGGTTCATGAGTTTGGGTCCCACATTGGCTCGCTGTTGTCAGTGCAGAGCCTGCTTCGGATCCTCAATCCCTCTCTTTCTCTGCCCCTCCCCCACTTATGTGTGTGCTCGTTCTCTCTCTCTCTCTCTCTCTCTCTCTCTCAAAAATAAATAAAATTTTTCTTAAAAGACTGAATTTTAGGGGCGCCTGGGTGGCTCAGGTGGTTAAGTGTCCGACTTCGGCTCAGGTCATGATCTCGCGGTCTGTGAGTTCGAGCCCCGCGTCAGGCTCTGTGCTGACAGCTCAGAGCCTGGACCCAGCTTCAGATTCTGTACCCCCCCTCTCCCTCGGCTCCTCCCCTGCTCACACTCTGTCTTTCTCTAAAAAATAAATTAAGATTAAAATAAATAAATAAAAATAAAAAGACTAAATTTTTTATCTTTTATCAATTAGTTGGCTATAAATCGATATTTTTTGGTATAATACCAAGAAAATAATGAATTCTAAGTGCCATTTTGCCTCCTATGTTAGGTGTATTATGACCAACATATTGTTTTGTGCATATACCAGAATATGATGTAGAAAATGTCCTCCTATTACTGAAGACGTAACTGATAATTAGACATGTTAAGTAAATTGCCTGGGATCAAACAGTGGCAAGCAACTAACCCAGGAATCACACACAGATTTACCATATTACAAATCTATTTTATAATATGTTTCTAGTTCCCATTTTGAATAAGCTATATTTAAATAGAATAAGTAGCAAATCGTTTTGCTAAGGAGGATAATTACATTCCTTTTATTAAGAGAGTCTTAAGTCTTTCTTTCCTAAGAATGTAAGATTATATGCAGATAACTGAAAGTTTTGAATATTTTTGTCTTATATTTCACGTTCTACTTATTTTTAGAGATTTGAGAAAAAAATCTGGTGGTGTGTAATGGAAAGTCTGTGTACAAAAGGGGGCTTTACAATTTGATAGTTCAGAGATTGAGGTTATTATATATATTTAATACTATTTACAGACTTTGTTTTATATGGCTAATTATCACTCAAGTGAACCAAATTAAATATTTTAATTTTGTGAAGCCATTATGGAATTATAAATTAAAAACTGGATTTTGAAACCAAGGACAACCGTCAAGTCATCTGAACATTTCATAAAAGTTTACATTATGAACTCTGTATTAATGAATTCATTTCTATATAGGATATCCTCTTTCATAAAATGTTTTTTCCTTCTTTGTGTAAGAATTCATGGGTTCAACAATATGAAAAGTAATCATGTAACATATACTCGTATCAATTCTTTCAAAACTCTTTCAATATATACATGTGATAGAATATAAGAGGCAAATTAAGTATACAAAATGTTAAAACTCACCTAGAAACCTTATGAATCAAACCCTAGAAACTCAGATGTGCAAAAAATTTTGTAATACATCATTTTCTTTAAATGAAAATAAATCTGAATCCAGGCAACTGCTCCACTGTGTTGATACAACATTTTGTTTTAGTACTTGGGAATGTCCTCAAGGATCTGGGAGAAGAGGTAGTTATGCAATTATCAATAATTAGGAAAAAGGTTCGGAGTCTCCAATCTATAATGGTCAGTCTTGTGGAATCATTGTTGAAGTCCACATGGCTGCTGAAAGTGGCACTTCTAATTCTCTGGAAAATATGAGCCTGGGGATGTTTCCGGGGGAGGGGGGAGGTAGGGGTGCTAGGCAACTCTGTATTTGGTAGAAGGGTTGGGTCCCAGAGGACAGAGACCTACTTTCACTCACCAAGTCATTAGCCATTGTGCTTGACTGCATCATTGAGGAAAGAGTCCCTATTCTAATGCAAAATTAGGTGCTGTGGGTGTGGGCAGCAGTCCTGGTACAAACTCCCTAAGTGTACCACTCAAATATTTAGCCGAAGTTCCTGTATTTGTCCAAATAGCCATTATGAATCATAATATAGGGCTCTGCTTCCTGGAGAGCCTGAAGATGTCTGCTTTCAGACAGTCTTCTGAGGCATCCATCCACTCTTTTTCAGAAGCTTCCATAATGCCCCTTTCTCACAATATATTCTCCTCAGAGGTGATTTGTTTATACACACACACACACACACACACACACACACACACACACAAGCTAAGAAGTTTGCCTTTAAGCTTTTCTACTAAACCTCACAATTAAATACTCTCAAAACTTGTCTTGCACTGACAAAGTTAGTATTTTCTGCATGATACCTACACATTACACACATTTTTTTGCAGTGTGTGTTTAGGTAGAAAGAAGGATGGGAAGAAAGGAGCTAATATGTAATGAATGCCTGTTTTTTAGGTGCTTAATATTATGCCATCTCTTCTAATATCCTCACTATCCCCCAAGTGTTATATTTATCCTTTTTGGAATATGAGGAAACCAAATTTCAGTGAAATTAAATAACCAAATCAATTTATGCCCCACTGCTCGTTCTATTTGAACCTTTCACACAATTTCCATCTGAACCTTGTTTGTCTCATTCAAAGCTCTGTATTTCCACTTTACCAATGCTACCCTAAATTATTTATTTGTTACGTATTAAACGTACAGAGATTTCACCATGGTACTGAGCTTCTTAAAGTTCTCCTGTGTCTACAATTGTTAGATACAGAGTCACGATAGCCTTTCCTGGAAAGCACTGTCAATCCATGGATAGATGTCTTATCCATAACTCTCAATGAACTAACTCTGTGGAAAATCCTCCCATCTGACTCCTGGACTCCAGAACTATACCTGCAGCTCATGTAATGTAAGAGAGAAGAGAGCACAATCATGAAGTAAAGAGAGAACAGCCAAGTCCTCCCTTCTCTAGCTTCCTCTATTTCATATTCATCAGAGAGATGCAACATATACCACATGAGAGTCAAAAGGTTGTCTTTTCATTTATTTTAGAGATTAAGAGTCCAGGTAGTAAGATTTGGAAAATTTTGAAAAGAAATTTTCCTCAATCACTCCATAAACAAATGTAGAAGAAGGAGAACTAGACAGAAGTAAAAAGCAATGCAGTAGGGAATTGAAAAGATGGACTAAAACCAACAGATTAGTGGAAAGGGGGAGCCCTACATGCCTGTAGGGCTGGTATTACAAAGCTTGACACAAGAATCAGGAGCAGGGCTGTGGGAAGAACCGTGTGGTCCTAGGAGAGAAGACTGGTTGCCTTGTGAGACATGGGTAGGGGCTTGTTTAAGGAATGATTTGCGAAAGCCAATGAGGTTCTGGCAGAGTTAAAAATGAGTGGAGAGATCAACTCAATCTGAGGAGAAGGGCAAGGAATGGGAAAACTGAGAAAACTATAAGGAGCTGAAGATTGGGCATCAGTCTAAAAGTGTGAAGGAGGGAATGCTGAGGGAATGGTAAGAAGTGAGAAGCTCTAACGGCAGGAGCATGGGTTGCTCAAAAGTTCACTTCCAAAGAAGGAATGGGATCCAAAGCTTTAGAGGAAGTAGAGTAGTTGGGGTTTTTACTTTTAGGGGAGAACACAAAGCTTTAGTAATGGATCTTGGGAGGTAACAAGCCAGGACACAAGTGTAGGAAGCTTGCACAAAATCTTCCAGGTGCAAAAGACATGAGGCTAAAATGACTCCTGCACTTACAGTGTATGGAACCACAACCCGTGTGCCTCCTCTGATTTACTCATCCATGCCTTAGGTTTCATTGTCTGAGGCTAAACAGTCACTATGCCTATCGCACAGCCAGACCGAACAGTCATAGAACCAGAGTCTCTGGCTTCTATCATTTCTTCTGGAATCGTATGAAACAATAACAACAGGGCATGAAATCTTCCTTTTCTTAGAACTCTCTAAAATGGGTCAAGTGATTCCACTTGTAATATTACTTCAGGGGGATTAATTCCCCATGAAGCAAACATTAATCAATGGGATCTGGGAGGCAAAAGGAGCCCAGAAGATGAATTCTCTTTCCTATCTTTTTTCCATGGACTACTCTATGGCATGGCTATCCTTGATGTGTGCCCACAGATTGTAAATGTACCATCTTACTAAAGATGTAAAGACTAAAGACTAAAGACTATCTCCTCCCAGCTTCCTTAAAGTGGTAGCCAGTACTGTGATAATATGACTGCATTAGCTGACATTCCTTCTTGTCTTAGTACTCTTTCTCTTCTCCATCTTGAATTTGCACCTCCCCTCACCCCCAAACAACACTGTAACTTAGACCTTTGTTTTGGGTCATATTTTTAGATAACTCCAGATAAGGCAACTATATAAAAACTATCTCCCACATCTGAGACATACTTCAGAAAACATAGCAGTGTACCATGTTGATGCCTATAGGTATAATGGAAAATAGTAATCAAATATGGATTCAAGTTTCAGTACTTTTATCTGTCACATGGCTTTTCAGTCTTTTGTCTTACTGTTTTTTAACCTCTAAATCACAAGATGATTTAACTACATCATAGAGTTTTTGGTAATATAAAAAACTCAAGGTCTATATTACAAAGGAAATTCAGTCAAAAGTTTCCATAAATAAATAAATCTTAGTTCTATCAAATTAATTACATATTTGATATTTATCACATTAATATAATATACAGTATTACTATATAGAAATATTTTATTTTATACTTTGAAGTTTGAGTATAAAATTGGAAGCATTATAGAGAAATGTCTGACTTATATATGATAATATAGTTTTCCATAACCTAATTCAATATGTAACTGTTATCTTTTTCTAACGTAAAAAATAAAAAATGGACGGAAGGAAGAAGAAAGAAAGAAAAGGAGGAAGAGTGGAAGAGAGGGAAGAAGGGTGGAAGAAAGAACGTGAGGAAGGGAGGAAAGAAGAAAAGCTGGGAGAAAGGAAGAAAGAAAGATAGGAAAATGTAATAAATTTACATTCATAAGGTAAGTACCAGGAAAATGTAATAAATTTACACATTGAGAAGTACCAGGAAATACTGCTTTGCTTATTTCTAAGGGAAAAATAGACTCTTAATTAACTGAATTTCAAATTCAATTTTATTTTATTTTATTTGAGACAGAGAGAGAGGAAGAAAGGGAGAGAGGCAAAGAGAGAGAGAATCTTAAGCAGCCTCCATGGTCAGCGTGGAGTGAGTCTGTCATGTGTCTCGATCCCATGACCCTGGGATCATGACCTAAGAGGAAGTCAGGAGTCTAACGCTCAATGTGTACTCAAATGACTGAGCCACCCAGGTGCCCCCTGAATTTCAATTTTAAAGTAAACTTTCAATTTTAAAGTAATCCTAATTTACTTGTTGGCATCAATTGCATGAGAAAAATATATTGGTTTTCTGTTAATGTCAATTTTAACTTTTCACAAACATACTACTCATTTTGGTTAAAAAAATAAAGGTTTACACAAACACATGAAGTTGTAATTGAGGTTTGTTTTCTATTCTAAATAAACATTTTTTAATTAAAACAATTTTAACTCATACACAGGATCTAACACCACCTTCTTGACTGTAATGGTTTTTGGTATTCTCCCAGACCACTAACATGTAGATACAATGTCATTAAAATTAATCAAGGAATTCTAAAATATGCCATATAGTAAATTTCTAATTCTACATTGCCTTCAGAAACATGATATGTAAAGTGTTCCTTGTTCATTAAAAAAAAAGAAAAGCTAAAAGCAAAATATATGCCCTCAGGAATAGAAAATGATTACAGAAGCTATTCCCCAGAACTTCTGCTCTAACTAAACACACGTTATTTCAGGAAATCTTGTTCATTCCAATACTTAAGAGGGTTTATCATTAAACTATAGTTCTTACTATCTATTCTTTTACTATAGTAGAAGCCTATATTTTATCTATTTTTAATTTTTTATCTAATCCTCAATAAAGTCCAGAAAACTAGAAACACTAATTTTACAATTATTTCTGTATACTAGCAAATGTTCATTTTTTTAAAAAATTTTTTTAACGTTTATTTATTTTTGAGACAGAGAGAGATAGAGCATGAACGGGGTGGGTCAGAGAGAGACGGAGACACAGAATCCGAAACAGGCTCCAGGCTCTGAGCTGTCAGCACAGAGCCCGATGCGGGGCTCGAACTCACTGGCCGCGAGATCGTGACCTGAGCTGAAGTCGGACGCTTAGCCGACTGAGCCACCCAGGCGCCCCCAAATGTTCATTTTTAAGATATGATACAGGTTTGCATTTATCTAAATCTCCCCTAGGGAATATCAAATAAGGGCTATCAGATGAGATCACTATCCCTGAATATTTTTGGAGACTGCTCCAAAATCAACATTTTAAAATATGGCAATAAAGGTACAAGTTTAAGTCACACTAAAAGAAGACACCCAAGAGTTCATCATTACTCGCATTTAAAACTTAAGGATACAACAATGACTGAACTCCAAAACTACCTAATTGGATGCTCCATCACTATGCTTTTCTGTCTTGAGAGTCCCGAATACATAAGCTTAAGTCTCTGGGTTTATATCAATCGTGGCTACCAATTCATGGCTTAATTTTCCATTAAATTTTAATCTTTTCCTTGGGCCTCCCCATTATGCCTTCAGAAACTGGTTTTATCACTGTAATATAAAGCAATTAAATTAAATATGTAAATCTTTGGCAGCTTACAGGTTTGCTTTTCTTCTGAGCCAAATTAAAATAGCATTAGATTTAAAACTTGTAAGTTTAGTTCAAATCTTTAAGAACTGAGTTTCTATGTAGTATATTTTTAATGTCTCATTTCAAAATTTAGAACATGACACATTCTAATACTTACATTAAACTAAAATATATCAATCCATAGTCCAAATAAGGAAAATGAAGGGATAAAAGTAACCATTTACTAAAAGACAGAAAAAGAATGTAATTTATGTGGACATACAGACTTTGAAGACATGATGGCCAATAACTCTGTGCTTTTAATCACTTGCTGTGATGTTAAAGACATCCTCAAGTTAATACATTATTTTTATTATTATTATTTTTCAGTAAGCAAAACAAAGAGAACAGAAATATAACTAAACTGAAGGTTATGATTTGATGAAAATATGTTTAGGGATTTAACACTATGATGACAGTTTCAAAATATCTCTTCAAGAACAAATTCATCCACTATATGCCACTGGATTTTAGACGTTTACCAGGCTTTAGTGAATAATATTGTCAGTTACAGAGCAGGGTATAGTTATATGTTTTTTAACATAATTTAAAAATCTCAAAATTCCTTTTCCTGTATAATAATAGTACATATTGACATATATTTTATACTCCTGAAAGAAATAAATATTAAAGAATAATAAAAATAATTTGAAAGGGATATACAAGTCAAAAATAAATAATTCCAAATCATTTAAAAACCAAGAGAAAGGAAATGATTTGTTAAGGTTAAAAATCAAGTGTCCACACAGCTGACACCATACTTAATGGTGAAGAACTGAAATCTTTTCCTCTAAGACTGGGAACAAAACAGGGATGTCCACCTTCACTACTTCTATTCAACATAATATTGGAATCATAACCAGAGAAATTAGGCAAGAAAAAGAAAAAAGAGGTATTCAAATTGGAAAGGAAGAAATAAAATTAACTCTGTTTGCAGATGACATTATCTTATATATAGGAAAGCCTAAAGATTCCACACTGGAAACAAAACACAGCAAAGTGAAACAAAACTTGTTAAAATAAACAACTTCAACAAAGTTGCAGGATACAAAATCAACATGCAAAAATCAGTTGCATTACTTTGCATCAACACCCTGAACAATCTAAGTAAATCAGGACAATTCCATTTACATACAATATCATCAAAAAATAGTGAAGAATAAATGTAATTATGGCTGTAAATGATTTTTTACAGTAAAATCTACAAAATGTTGAAAAAATTTAAAGAAGCCATGAAGAAACGGAAGAACAGCTCATGATCATGGTTTGGAAGACATAATATTATCAAGATGTAAATACTATCCAAAGCAACATACAGATTCAATTCAATGCCTATCAAACTCCCAATGGTATTCTTTTGCAGAAGTAGAAAAAGGTATTCTAAAATTCAAATGGAATCTTAAGCCACCTCAGATAGCCAAAGCAATCTTACAAAAGAACAAAGATAAAGGTTTCACACTTCCTGATTTCAAAATTTACGATAAGGCTACTATATAAACCACAGTGTAGTACAGGCATAGACAGACATATAGACCAATAGATTAAACTAAGAGCCCAGAAATAAACACGTATGTAGTTAAATGAATTTCAATAAGATCTTGATACTAAGATCATTCAAGGACAGTGTTTTCAACAAATACTATCAAGGAAACGATATTCACATGCAAAAGAATGAGTTCCTTAATGTTATATACCACATATAAAATTAACTCAAAATTGATCAAATAATAATATGTTAGAGCTAAAACTATAACCTTCTTATAAGAAAACATAGGGGGAAATTTTCATGACATCATATTTGGCAATGATTTCCTAACTATGACACCAAAAGTACAGGCAGCAAAGGAAAAACAGATTAAATTTTAATCTATTAAAATTAAAATTTTGACTCAAAATTTAAAACTTAGGTGCATCCAAACAATCAACAAAGTAAAAAGACAACCTAAACAATGGAAGCAAATATTTGAAAATCATTTATGTGATAAGAAGTTAACATCCAAAATATATAAAGAATTCCCATAGCACAACAACAAAAACAAACAACTCTATTTGAAAATGCACAAAGGACTTGAATAGACATTTCTCTAAAGAAGATATTCACATAACCAATAAATTCATGAGAGGATGCTCATCTCTAATCATTAGGGAAGTACATTAAAGCTATAATGAGATATCACTTTACACCCATCAGGATGACTACTATAAGAAAAACAACACCAACAAAAAAATAAGTGTTGGATGTAGAGGATGTAGAGACACTGGAACCTTTGGGCATTGTTGGTAAAAATGTGAAATGATTCAACACTATGAACCTATTAATTAAAATTTAAATACAATGTAGCCCACCAATTCTACTTTTACATATATAGCCCAAAGAATTGAAAGCACTTGACTTAATAGATCTTTTTACATCCATGTTCATAATAGCATTATTCACAATAGCTAAGGGTGGAATCAACTAAAATGTTGATTTTAAGAATTACTTTACAGGTGCCTAGGTGGCTCAGGCAGTTAAGTGTCCGACTCTTGATTTCAGCTCAGGTCATGGTCTTGAGGTTTGTGAGTTTGAGCCCAGCATTGGGCTCTGTGCTGACAGTGCAGAGCCTGTTTGGGATTCTTTCTCTACTCTTCTCTCTCTGTCCCTCCCCCACTCATGCTCTCCCATTCTCTCTCCCCCTCTCCTTCTCAATAAATAAATATAAACAAATAAATGAGAATTACTTTAAAGCTATAGTGATCAAGAAAGTATGGTATTGCAATAGGATAGGTAAAAATATTATTGAAACATAACAGATTCTGGAAAGACTGATATATAGACAGCTGGTTTTTAAAAAGACGCCAATCTAAATAATACATTTTGGGAAAGAATGACCTTTTCAACAAATGACACTGTAACAACTGAATATCCAAATGCAAATTTATGTATGTAACAATTTCAGCAAAAAACTGACCTCACCACACACTATGTACAAAAACTAATTCTAAATGTAAGATCCTAGAGTTAGGTGTTACAGCCAAATCTATAAAGCTTTTAGAAGGAAAAAAAAATGAAACAATCTTATATATCTTGGTTTAAAAACAGATTTAATTTTTTTTAATATTTATTTGTTTTTGAGAGAGAGAGAGAGAGAGAGAGAGAGAGAGAGCACGTGCATGAGTGGGGGAAGGGCAGAAAGAGAGAGAGGGACACAGAATATTAGGCAGGCTCCAGGCTCTGAGCTGTCAGCACAGGGCCCAACGTGGGACTCAAACCCATAAACCCCGAGATCATGACCTGAGCCGAAGTTGGACGCTTAACCGACTAAGCCACCCAAGTAACCCTTTTTCTTCTTTAAAGTTTATTTATTTATTTTGAGAGAGCTAGTGAGGGAGGGGCAGAGAGAGAGGAAGAGAGAGAGAATCCCAAGCAGGCTCCACACTATTAATGAATGGAGCCTGATGTGGGGCTCAAATTCAGGAACAGTGAGAGCATGACCTGAGCCAAAATCCAGCATCAGATGCTTAACGAACTGAGCCACCCAGGCACCCCTAACAATAGATCTCCTACATGAGAAAAAGTAGCATGAACTATAAAAAAATTAAATGATAAATTGAATTTTTAACTGACAATAATTTTACAATTTATATTATACTTTAAGAAACTAAAAATCAAGCCACTGATTAGGAAAAAGTATTTGCCAAACATAAATCTGATAAATAACATGGGTACAGAATATATAAAGAGTTTTTACAGTCTAATAATAAGATGACAATCACCCTGATGAAAAACATGGACAAATGACTGAAAGATAACTCTAGAAAAATAGGTACAATGAAAAATATGCACATATACAGATGGTCAATGTCACCAGTCATTAGGAAATAAAAATTCAATCATGGTAAATTACACAATAGCAGTGTAAAATTCAAAAAAACTGGCAATACTAAATGTCTCAATTGATAGTGGAAATGAAAAATAATACATGAAAAAGACATTTTGGCAGTTTCTTATAAATTTTAATACACCACTCCCTTAAATTCAGCAATCCAATTCCTTTACCCAAGGTAAATTAAAATATTTGTCCATAAAAATACTTGTATTCAAAAATTCATAGCAGCTTTACTGCTAATAACTCATTTGGAAACAACCCAAATGCCCATCATAGGAGAATAATAAAAACAAATATGGTAAGTCCATAACATAGAAAACTGCTTTGCATAAAAAATACTACAAACACAGGTAGCAAGCTAAAAGAATCCCCAAATCGTTATGCCACGGGAAGGAAATGAGCTTCAATAATACATAGTTTTTGATTCTGTTTATATGAAATTCTAGGTACGTCAAAATTATAGAGTATAACACTGTTTTCCAGAAGCTAGTAGTTGGGGAAGGTGATTGACTGTAAAGAGGCACAGGGTACGTTTTGGCATAGTTCTGTTCTGTATCATGATTAATGTGGTTGTTGTGTGTCTAAACCCTGGATTGGTGAATTTACATAAGTAAATTGTAAAGAAAACTAACTAAATTCATTTTCCTAAAAAATATAGACAATTAGAAAGTCTAACTAGGAATAATAGTTTTTCTATAATATTGTTTTGAGGCCTTGACATTCTCTTATATTTTGTAACTTTTCATTGCTACTACACATTTTATCCTTAAAAAATATGTTCATAAGATTACACTGATTGTAAAAACCATGTTTTACTGAGTAAATATTTGAAAAAATACTGATGAAATTAAGGATTGGGATAAACATTTTTTTTAAGTGCAAAGAAGCTGAAATTCAAATAATGTTACAGATATAAGTTGCTTAAAAAAAGGAAAAAAAAATAGTGTAAACATTTTAGTGTCAGTTTATGGAAATTTCAACTGAAAATAAAGATAAATAGTAAAATATGGAATTTTAAAATATTAGTTTAAGAAATAATGTTTATATTATCATAAAGTTTAAAGAACTAGTATTAACGCACTGATTTTAGTACTATATATTGCTCCCAAACACTAAAGTATTCTAATCAGGATATTAAAAAAATACAATCCAAGATCAAGAAATAATGACTTTTTTATGACCTTGTAGGTTTTCCTAATGCTCTCATCATTGAGCATCATTAGTTATAAAATATGGCATCACATATTTGAATAACTGAGATATATTTGACTAAGTGGTATTTGATTTCGATGCTACAGTTTCTAAGGAAGCTGTAAAAGTGTTTGAAAATGCTGCCTTTTCTAAAATTAAACATGTTGTGTGATTGTGTCATGAGAATTTTAATATTCCCTGCAGATGTTTCATCACTGATCTGAGCAAAACAGACCATGGTAATAACATCTCCTTACTTTCATAGCTTGCATAAATGAAGAGTTACCAACCAGGTAAGTCCCCTTTGTATTGTGCCCAACTTTTTCATTCATTCCTAATATTTATTGGTATTTTTTGAAGGAAAGATTCATTAGCATTTATATTGCTGTTACTTTATCAACATTTAAAATGACTATCTAGACCTTTTAGTAAAAGAACTATGCAACGTAAGCAGGATGACTAACACATATGTCATTCAAAAAAAAATGGCTAACACAGTAAAAGATAAGGGGTGTGGTTAGAATTTCCATTACTTATGAAGAAAAAGGTGAATTTAGTTTAAAAAAACCTTAAATTTACAATTTTTCTGGTTTCTTCATTCTCTAATATTGTGAGGAAGAATAGGTGAACCTTCATATAAAGTGAGAATCATCCAAAATTTGGTAATATATCCAAAAGCAAAAATGAACTATTAGGACTTCATCAAGGTAAAAAGTTTCTGCACAGCAAAGGAAACAATCAAGAAAACAAAATAGCCTAGGAAATAGGAGAAGATATTTGCAAATGACATATGTGATAAAGGGTTAGTATCCAAACCTATAAAGAACTTATCAAACATCCAAGAAACAAAAAATCCAATTAAGAAATGGACAGAAGACGGGAATAGATATTTTTTCCAAAGAAGACATACAAATGGCTAACAGACACATGTAAGAGGCTCAATATCACTCACTATCAGGGAAATGCAAATCAAAACCACAATGAGATACCACTTCACACCTGTCAGAATGGCTAAAATGAATAACACAGATGTTGTCGAGGACGTGGAGAAAGGGAAACCCTCTTACACTGTGGAAATGCAAACTGGTGCAGCCACTATGGAAAACAGTATGGAGGTTCCTCCAGATGTTAAGAATAGAACTACCTTACAACTCAGCAATTGCATTATTAGGTATTTATCCAAAGGATACAAAAATACTGATTCTAAGGGGCATGTGCACCTCAATGTTCAATGCAGCATTATCAACAATAGCTAAATTATGAAAAAACTCAAATGTCCATCAACTGATAAATGGATAAAGAAGATGTGGGTACATACGCGCGCGCGCGCACACACACACACACACACACACACACAACACTGTAATATTATTCAGCTATCAAAAAAGAATGAAATCTTGCCATGTGCAATGACATGATGGTGCTAGAATGTATTATGCTAAGCAAAATAAGTCAGTCAAAGAAAGACAAATAGCATATATTTTCACTCATCTGTGGAATTTATAAAACAGAACAGATGAACATTGGGGAAAGGAAAAAACTAAAGAGAGAGGGGGGCCAAACCATAAGAGACTCTTAACTATAGAGAACAAACTGAGGGTTGCTGGAGGGAGGTGGGCAGGAGGATGGGCTAAATGGGTGATGGGTATTAAGGAAGGCACTTGTGATAAGCACTGGGTGTTACACGTAAGTGTTGACTCACTGAATTCTACTCCTGAAACCAATATTATACTATATGTTAATGAACTATAATTTAAATTAAAACATGAAATATTTAAAAAAATAGTAAAAGTAAAAATAAAATTAAAAAAATAACAAGTAAGATACCAATTAGCATTAAACAAATCAGAGATATGAAAAAAAAATCAAACTTGGCCAATAACTGGAAGAATCTTTAAAGCTTTTGAAGTAAGAAGATAAGCAAACGAAAAATATGCCACAAGGCAGAAGTGCTACCAATTATAAGAGAAATGAGTGAGTGCAGCAGAGGTGCAGAGGAAGAGAGTAATACCCCTGATAAGGGTTAGGGAAGGGATGGGCAGAAAGAATCATAGAAAACAGTATAGATATAAACCATCTGAATCTGGCATTAAAGAAAGTGCTACATACATGGTGTGATGGAGAAGGTTAATTAACTAGAATCCTGTATATGCTGGTGCCAAGACAGAAGGGCACTTGTTGTGTGAACACAAGGAACCCAGAAACTTTTCCCTTGCTCATTTTTCTTTCATTTAGTAACCGTTAAACTTTATAATAGAGCTCACTTAAATTTATCTATTACTACAGTTAGTACATTATTTATAACATTTTAATAATTTGTATTTATTGGGAAAAATCATTAAAATATTAGTTGAGACAAATTAAAGATTTACAGAAAAAAGAAAAAAAAACGTATCATCTATATTAATTCCACCAAAAGCTACTGTTACATTTGATTTATTTTCTTTTTGACTTTTTTCTATGCATTTGTTTATACAGGTGTGATTTTTACGCTTTACTTTTTCTTTGATAGCATATCATATATATTTTCCCATGAAGAACTTGAAATAACAGGAAATATTTAGTCAAAATGAAATGACAGTCCTTCCCACTTCCTTCTACCTTTAGAATTCAAAAACAAAGCTTATTTTCTTAGACAAAAAGGAAGAAACAAAAATGAAAAAGAGGTGTTCGGGCCTTGAATTTATCAGTTTTATGATTTTAATGCACTGCCATATTTGGCCTAAGTATAGATAGAGTCATTTTGACATGAATATATATTCTAAAGAATTATTAAAAATACTTTAATAAAAGTGTAGTTTTACATTTTTTACCCACAGCATAATTTCCTTCATGAGAGTTGTGTAGGAATAAAAGTAACTCTATTCAACCACAAACTGATCATCATATTAGCAGTGGCTTCATCGTGATAAATAAGAGGTTTTAAATAACTACACAATTGCTTTTATACTATACTATAAAAACCATACTATAAAACCATAAAAAGTATACTATAAAACCATAAAAAGTATAGC
The DNA here is from genome assembly GCF_007474595.2 of Lynx canadensis. Taxonomy (NCBI): domain Eukaryota; kingdom Metazoa; phylum Chordata; class Mammalia; order Carnivora; family Felidae; genus Lynx; species Lynx canadensis. The sequence continues at coordinate 166,651,386 of NC_044303.2, forward strand.
AGAGTATTAAGACCTCAGAAGTAAGAAACTTTGAAGCCTAATTATTAATGCCTCCCAAAACCATTACCTTTCAGTGAATTGTCACACTGTAGGACTAAACAGGAACTCATTGACTATTAAGTGTTAAGTATAGATTACCTATGAAGAAGCTGAGGCCTAGAAAGCAGAATTTGTTCTAAAAAGCTAATTTTCTTTATTACCTATCCAGTTATGTTTCTATTGCACCAAAGGCAGTGGCAGAGTTTTAATGAGTTTACTGTGGGAGCAACTGCTCTGTGGAAGAGTGGGGATGCAGAGGAAGCTGGAAAACATAGTCATGGATAATAGCTTAGACTTTTTAATATTACATTAAACAAAATATATCCATTTCCTTGAATCCCAATGATCACCATATTTATAGCAGTAATGTTAAGTGATTTTTATTTCAACACACGTTTGGACAATTAATATTGGCTGCAGGGAACATTATGTTAAAGGAGGATTCTGAAAAAGTGCCATGAATGCTTAGCCAAACTGGAACTAAGCAGAGGAGGAAATGCTATATTTCTCATATCTAGCTTAAATACAATTTTAAGATGATAAAAATAATTGCTTTTAATATTGACATATGCAATAAATCAATGTATTGTACTGATGACTAATGTCTTAGTCACTGACAAAAGTAATCATAGTGTATGTATTACAATCATTTGGGTCATACTATGTGTATATTAAATGCCACTCCATGAGGATACCAATTAAAGTGTGGGTTTTAAATGCTTAGAGACATGAGTGAGATGAATTCAATCTGATTTCTCTGAACCAAAACACCATAGGAAACAGAACTGAGAGCTAACCACAAATTTAGGAAAGCATCATGGAGGACAATAGTGGTGCAGAGGAATACTTAGATTTACCAATTGGTCTTTAAAACTTTCCTATATGTTCAGTTTAACTTACACTTAAAGCACAAAAGTCAAGAATAGGATGGAAAACATGTTCAAATATAATTTTCCAGGTTCTCACAAGTCCTTAAAAATGAACATTTTTTTCCATATTTCAATAAATGGTTAGGTAGTCATTTGAACACGATGTAAATATTATGGGTAGGAAAGAGGTTTGGGGTAACTATATTTGAATTGGTGTTATAAATAACATGTTTAGTTTGAAGAAGTTTAGTATATATGGCTAACTAGCTACTTCCTTGGTATAGGTAAGAGCCTTACATCATTTTTATATGAAATAGATGGAAAATAATGAAAGAGTCAACTATAATTTGTGTAAGTTGGTTTCTATTTCTGATAATGTATTTTTCCTAAATTAGTCACACTAATTACTTTCATTCCCTTAGGTTTAAATCTCTGTTGATTTGTCTTTATTTTATATCTAAAATAGAAAGATTTCCTCTTAAATTATAATCAGGAAAACTTATCAGGGGCACCTGGGTGGCTCAGTCAGTTCATCATTCGACTCTTCATTTCAGCTTAGGTCATCATCTCACAGTTGCGAGATCAAGTCCTATGTTGCGCTCCATGCTGGGTGTGGAGCCTGCTTAAGATTCTTTCTCTCCCTTTCTCTCTGCCCGTACTCCATTCGCACATGTACACTCTCTCTCAAAAAAAAAAAAAAAAGGGGGGGGGGAGAAAAACTTATCATAAAACATCATTTTGAAAGAAACAAAAGTCGCTATGGTAGTTAAACAGACTGTTCCAATAAGATTTCCTTAGTTCTAATACTTATTTTTAACCATTATATAGCTATTCTTATAGGATCTTTTCAAATTTAATTTTTAAAGCACAGCTCCTGAAGAAGAATATATCCAAACTAAATCTTTACATAATGGCCGATTTCTTTAATAGATTCTATTTGATACAGATTCCAAAAAGCTGCCTTCATTTCTTTTGGATCCTACTTCATACTAGGTGTCAACCACTGCAGTGTGCTGGTAGTTTCAGTGGTGTCCCTAATCTATTCCATATTTTCCAAAGATTCCTAAAATGTTTCCCCATGTGAACATGAAGATTAGTATAATATTAGTATTTTTGTTTTATTTCCTCAAGATGAAACAAAAGCTCTGTTCCTTGCAGCTGGCTCAGCCCTCTAGATAAATGACTCTTTCTTGCCTGCCAACCTGTACATACTCATTAAGCTTAGAATGTGGGGTCAATTTAGCCCATACAAAAGAAAAAAGGTTAGTGAAGAAGAAAAAAGAGAAAAGTATGTCATGGATAGGGTACAAAAATGCTGTCTTTGGCAGGCAAAGGAGTAAATGGAGCTCAGCTGCTAGAACAAAAGGTATCATTCAAAGTGAAATTACTGTATCTTAACCCCAGGCACACTTTGATGAGGACTTTTGCTACCTAAATTGAGAAGAGGGAAAGCAAGTATTGAGAAGCAGTTACTCAAGCTCAGACTAACAAATGGTATGCATGAGCATACACTTTATCACATGGAAATGTTTCTTTAATAAATTAATTAACAGGAGAAAATGAGGAAGTGGCACCAATTCCATAGAGTATTTTGAATTTTTTGTTGTTAGTTTTGTTAATAAAAACATGTCTCTGATAATCTGAGAAGAGGGGAAAACACATAAAAGTTGAACCTAGTGTTTATTTTATTTAAGGTTATAGGTTTCTTTTTCCACAAGTGTGTGAGAGAGTACAAATAAGAAATGGCCAGGGGCCCCCAGCAGCCCTTGCCAATTTTAAAATCACTGATGCATAAGGAAACTTCTAGAAGTACATTTTTCTAAGTGATGTATATCATCTTCCAATCTGCTAAAATACAACATAGAAGGAGAGAAAGCAAGATAGATGATTGTCATTTAAGGGAAATATAAAAATAATACGTATCCAAAATAAATGATTCTCTTGGGTACTTGTAAAGCCACTGATTCTGGAATAATAATTAAATAAATAGCAGAAATCTAATTGTGCTTTATTCTAAGTTGACAATACAGGAAAAGAAGGAGTGGTAAATTGTGTTTCTCATGTCTTTTTACTCCAGCCACTTAAACTACTCACTAGTAAATATTTGTTTTACAGAAATGTTAGAAGTCACTAAAACTCTCTTCTGAAAGATGGTGGAGAATGGATAAGCTACTGTTCTGTAAAGGAGCGTCTGGGTTAATATAAGTAGTGCATGACAACTAGCTGAATGATAAGCTTTTACTAACAATCACCATCTAGTGTCCCTAAAGGTGTGAGAAATTAAACTAAATGGCCATATAAAGTATACTTAGGCAACCAGTGTTCATTTTGGGAGATTACTTCCACGCCTAAGAGAGGGTGCTTCTCTGTGAAACATTTCAAAACCTATGGCTTATTCCTGTTGCCTACATACATACACATGCTCAGATGAGGCAATATTTTGTCAGCTTTATCTGGCAGAAAATCAGGAAAATGAAATGTGAAGTGTGGGTTTCAGGATTATATAATTTGGATTACTTAGCAAGCAATCTGAACCATGCACAAAAAAAACAGGATAGAATAAAGGTTTGAGTGATTTATGGTCCAAAAGGACATACTGACTGCATTCATTCACCACCTCTCATTCAGTCTTTATTAAAATTAGAAGGTTTGAGGTCTAACTTAAATTTCTTTTTTTTAAGATTTTTAAAGTTTATTTATTTTGAGAGGGGGGAGGGAGAGAGAGCATGTGTGAATGGGGAAGGGGCAGAGAGAGAGGGAGAGAGAGAATCCCAAGCAGGCTCCATACTCAGCACAGAACCCGACACAGGGCTCGATCTCACAACCATGAGAACCTGACCTGAGTTGAAACCAAGAGTCATTTAACTGATTGAGCCACCAGGTGCCCTCTATCTTAAATTTCTATCTTAATATTTATCGGTTATACTTCTACTGCTTTAGGGCAACCCGCAGCATTCATTAACCATGTTTTATAAACTATTTCCAGTGATGGATTTCTAGGTTATCTTCAGAGCCTCACTTCTACAAAATAAACACCATAATGTAAATCTTTTTCCATATCAACTTAATTTCTGAAATTGTTGTGTGACTTGACTTCCTTTCTGTTAGCAATGTAACAGTCCACATGTTCAGTCTTTCCCCACTCCATAAGAACAACTAGTTGGCTTCCCATTCCTGAGGGAATCCTAATGGGAAACACACCAATTTGAAAAAAAAACAGCTGAGGAAATCCACACAAGCCACCTAGAAAAATCAATATAATTCTTCATTCTTAACTACTCTGGCAAGATCCCATATTCTTAATGGTCCAACAAGAATCACCACACTTTAGGGAAACACATATTAATGAAGGAGAAAGATTGCAAATAAGAAAAAAGCCCTGATGGTTGATGAAACAAGAGACCTTTAAGAAGAGAACTTTAAAAACACTGTGATACATAACCTCAGTGTAATTTTGAGAAGATGGAAAGGATGCTAGAAGAAAAGTCTATTTAAAGAAGAAATAGACTTTGGAAATTAGAAGTGTAATTGTTAAAATAAATTCAATAAAAATCTCTGACACATGTTAAAAACATTTAAGAACACAGATGAAATAAACAACAATATAAATGTATTATTTATGTAAAATACAGATTTTAAGTGCCTTTTCAGCAATTTTGGTTTCCAACAGAAAATGCAAAACCAAAAAATTAAAGGTCATATGTTTTGAAATAAAAAATAGAATATATTGTTTTAGAATGAATAAAATATGTAAGTTTTATATTGTAAAGGTCTACAAAATCTAGGTGAGGATTAAAGAGGAAGTCATACCCCCAGAGATTTGAATTAATACTTTAAACATTCAAAATCAAAAGGAATATTCACAGGTATTTAAAAGCTTGAAGCACTTTTGTACAAAGACTGGTTTTCTTCTGTGTGACCACATCAGAAAATAAGATGCAGACCAATGTGATAAAATTTCAGTGATTCAGACTTAGCTTCCCTTGTTTCCCACTCTACATAGAAAGAAAGAAGAATAAAGTCAAAGAACTTAAGTCTGATGGCTGCTAATGTGATAAAATAGTTAAGGGAAATAAACAAAGAATGGAAAGTAGCTTTGAAAAAGTGGGCATCAAAATATGATTGTTTACTACTTAGTCCATTTAATGACTGTGTTGATACTCATACTTGACTGTATGCTCATTATTAGTATGTATGCTGTTAAAATATTAAGTAGCTTATGAAAAAAAAACATTATGGAAAGTTTTTTAAATATTGCAAATAGGGGCACCTGGGTGACTCAGTCAGTTGAGCGTCGGAACTTCAGTTCAGGTCATGATCTCACAGTTCTTGGGTTCGAGCCCCGCATTGGGCTCTGTGCTGACAGCTCAGAGCCTGGAGCCTGCCTCTGATTCTGTGTCCCCCTCTCTCTCTGTCCCTTCCCTGCTCATGCTCTGTCTCTGTCTCTCAAAAATGAATAAACGTTAAAAAAATTTTTAAATTGCAAACAGACATATTTTGTATTTTGATCACTATTTGCCAAGTACAAAAATAACAAGAATTGGGGCACCTGGGTGACTCAGTTGGTTAAGTGTCCGACTTCGGCTCAGATCATGATCTTGAAGTTCATGAGTTCGAGCCCCATGTCCGGCTCTGTGATGACAGCTCAGATCCGGGAGCCTACTTTGGATTCTGTGTCTCCCTCTCTCTCTGTTCCTCCCCCACTTGCTCTCGTTCTCTCTCTCTCAAAAGTAAAATAAAAGATTAAAAAATAACAAAGAATAACTATTACTATGATAAGAAATTTGTTTTGGGGTTCATATGTATTCTAGGTAATAATTAATGGAAATATTCTGATTTTAGAGAACACATAAGCAACTTTTTCTTGTTTTTCCTTCTGTCCTCCTGTAGCATTTTACTCTAAGATAAAGAAAACAAAATCTATGATTTCTTTTAGCAGACTTATTTTTCATACTCCAGATTATTTAATCTGTTACAGAGGCAAGAGAAGGTTTCGGTAAAAAGCATAACAGATGTGATTTCACCATAAGAAAATAAGCATTTAAACGATAAGATGTGATATATGTTGGGAAGAAAATATTAAACCAATGAAAAGAAAATCATCTGTATTTATGATAACTTAAACTAAATTCTATGAATATCATGGGAGTCAAAAAGAAACTATCTTACCTTACTTGTTGCCTGGCACTGCCTGAATCAATTGTTCAAAATCAAAATTAAAGAAGCAAAACCAGAAAGATAAAGGCTGGATTTTCTCCTTGCTTCACCAAATTATGGTCATAAATATTACATCAACAGAGAGGAATTTATGGTTTCTCAAAGAAGCCTTAAGCAATTGCATATGGCTCTCAGTCCATGAATATCTCCCAATGGTCTTACAAATAACCTCAAAAAACTTACAAATTTTTGTGAACAAAAATGCTTATCAATTAGTAAAGTTCCAACTTTTAAAGGAAAAACACACCATTGTCACCTATTATTTCCCTTTTGAATATTAGGGAAAAAAGAATAAAGGGAGTTTGACACAGGAATTCTATACATAGTTTTCTGTTTCAATTATTTGAGTGGACATTTTTATTAAATGATTACCTTTTTTTCTTTTTCTTTTCTTTTTTCTTTCTTTTTTTTTTAATTTTTTTTCAACGTTTTTTATTTATTTTTGGGACAGAGAGAGACAGAGCACGAATGGGGGAGGGGCAGAGAGAGAGGGAGACACAGAATCGGAAACAGGCTCCAGGCTCTGAGCTGTCAGCACAGAGCCTGAAACGGGGCTCAAACTCACGGACCGCGAGATTGTGACCTGGCTGAAGTCGGACGCTTAACCGAATGCGCCACCCAGGCGCCCCATTCTTTCTTTTCTTTTTTTTTTAATATGACAAACATTCCAGCTACACTTGCCGAGATGCTGGACACCTCGCTATGGTTAAATAAAAAAGATCGGAAAGCTTCTGATGATGTAGCAGTTTTGCTTATTACTTTCAGCTAATTCAATCCATCTGGGGTAAAAACATACCAGTGTGAATTTACATAGCCAATAAGTTTCCTGTTTTATATGTTGTGACAAAACAATGTTCCAGCATGCTGGTCTTCCATGTGAAAAGGAATCATCTTATCTGCCTACAGCAAATACAATCTCACAGAGCATCTTTCAAGTAAACTAAACTACGCAGATATGGAGCCTGGTCCTTCTTTTGGATTCTAAGTCTGATTTCATTTGTTATGAGTTCAAAGAATCTGAAGGAGTCTTTGTTTTCATGAATGGCTAGAGTTAATGTATTTATGTTCTGTCCTCCTTATATGAATCATCTTTGAAGCAATGTTGATTCAAACATCAGGATTTTTTCTTCCTTTTATTTTTCATCAGCCATTTAAATATTATCTATCCTCTGAAGTTTTGCTTATCCCTTGTAGAGTTAGCTCATAGTTTTGTTTTTTGCTGAAACTGCTCTTTATGTCATCAGGAATAATAAGTATGCATAAATCATGTGCCATTCTTTGAGGATTCAAAATTACTTCTGCCTGTAAGGAGTTTATTATTTAGTTGCAGAGAAGGGACAGACACCAGATGATAAATATTATAAGGTAGCAAAGTCTATGAAGATTGAGGAAGTTATACCCAAAGACTGAGGCATTCAGGGAGGCTTCCACTAAAGGACAGTATTTAAGGTAGTTCTTGAAATTGGGCTGGGAAAGTAAGAAGGGCTCAAAAAAAAAAAAAATCTCTAAGATGAAGATTTGCATGGTATGCTGATGAAGCCATCTAAACCAGAGGGTTTATGAAGGATCACAGAGAAGCAGACTTGAGTTAAGTGAGGCTGAAACAATTACTTCATAGAGTCTTGGGAGACTTGGGTGGGAAAAGCCCGAAATACAAACATATATATTTCATGATTATTTCAGAATACTTTCTCCTTTGTCCTACTTGGTTGAGCATCAAATGATATATTCAAGACATAGCCAAGCATTTATGTCTTGTGTGTTCAATATTTTTATGTTTATTGAATAATCTCTTAATTTTATAATAATTGATTTTCTGAGTGATACTTTGATGTTTTTACATTTAATTTTAATAAAATGTTTTTCTACTGGAAAAATGCATTCATATCCATTATTTATTATAAATTATAAAACCTTTCTAGTTTGTTTTGAGATGAAAAGATACACCCACTTTTTATTTATTTGTCTTACTTTTCAGTTTAAAATGGAACACACTTTCATATTTTAATGTTATTTTGTTAAGAAGCTGGAAAAACTCTAATCGTTCCTCTAAATTTTAAATATAATGATAGAAAATTATTTTTAAAGTATTAAATATTTGAAAACTTAAACACATAATATATCAAAAAGTCAGAAATGTATGAGCAGCTTAAAATTAAGAGTCACTAGGCATATATGTCTAGTTCTTTATACTTTTTTAAGTAATATTCTTCCTAAGTAAGTTACCGTAAGATCTACATATTAACAATAATAGCTGTATTGGTTGAGATCTGATATGTAAATTTCAAAAAGGACCAAACAGTAATGTCAAGAACAAACAAACCCAGTAATGACAAAGAGGAGCTACCTATAATATGGAACCAAGAAGACTGCAGTAGTCGCAGGGAAAAGAAAAATATGCAATAAAATATCTTGCAAATTAATTTTGAGTTCAAAAGATTCTGCCAGTTAAAATGTCTTCCTAAATGAGCAAACTGAAATGCTTACAGTTCTGAGCCCTATATTCAAATTTAATTTATTAATAATGATGAAAATTGTTATGATAATGATAACGGCATTGAAGTAGTAAGGATTTGACATTCATGGAATTTTTGAAAATTTTATTGATTTACAGAAGGAAAGATTTTAATGACCTATTCAGAAAAAGAATATCAGATAGGTGAGAGGAGGAAAATAACAATTATTGACTACCAATATATGCCATATTCATTATATAGATTATTTAACTCACTCAACAACAGTATACAGTTACTGACGCAATTCCAATCAGGGTATTTGCCTAAGTTCACACATCTGGGTAAGAGAGGAAATAAGGAATCAAAATCCGCTGCCTAACCTTAATATTCATATTGATTTTACTCAAATAAAACACTTCTATGCAGAGGCCATCTCTCAGATGTTACCTAGCTTCTGGACAGAGTAGGCTCTGAAAATGATTCAAATATAGTAATATTAATAATAAAGTTATTCTGTAAATTTGTAGCACAGACCAAGGCAAAGACTGAAATTTCCGTAACCAATATCCATTTTTTTCCTTCTCACCTACGAAAATCATCCTAATCTCATCAAGGAGAATAAGCCTGCATTTTACAATTTCCCTTGAAGATTGTAGTACTCATATTACACAATTCTAGTTAATAGGATATAAAGGGAAGTTGTTGACTGTATCTTTGGTGAAATCTCCTTAAAATGAATCAGTGAAGGAATGGAGCATGGTTGAAACCATGGTGTGTAATGTTTATTCTCTGCTCTTCTAGTCAGGAAAACTGACTTAATGGCAAGACGTGGGAAACATTCTTGGAACTACGAGTCAATTTTTCACAAGTAAGAAATAAGTGATTAAAATTTCAAAGGATCCTAGATTCCTGATGGTATTATGGAGTCCTCACCAGTTCCAGCTATGCTTTACCAAATTTTGCACAAGGAAAAAAAAAAATACATTAAATGTTCAAGCCCATATTTTTTCAGATTTTGCAACTTATATCCTAAAACAAAACCCTAAATTACTAATCTACAATAAATCCACATGCCAGTATACACAAAATGCTATCTCTTATCATTGTGTCTATGTGTTATAAAATATCCAGACAAAAATTTAAGAAAAAAAAAAAAAGGCCATTCAAGGGGCTCCTGGGTGGCTTAGTCAGTTAAGCATATGACTTTGGCTCAGGTCATGATTTCATGGTTCAAGGGTTTGGGCCCCACATCAGGATCTGTGCTGACAGCTCAGAGCCTGGAGCCTGCTTTGGATTCTAGGTCTCCCTCTCTCTGCCTCTCCGCCACTCTCTCTCTCCCTCTCTCTCTCTCTCTCTCAAAAATAATAAACATTAAAAAAAAAGACCATGTTTTTTTCTCATTTTAATTTTGTAAAGACACACACAAAGACTGGATATCTATCATGTAATTAATCCTTGCTTCAGAATGAAACTATGCTAAAAGAAAGAAAATGCCATTTATAGAAAATTTACTTAACTTATAACAATCAAAAAATTACAGGAATAAAACATATTTGGGTCCTAAGTGATCTAATTTATTCTATCACCCTACAATGTCTATGAATCAGGTACAACTGGGTACAGACACTATAAAAGTAAAATGTTATGGTATCTCAACTTTATGCAATAAACTTTTATGGGGAATAAGAGTAAACAGTCTATGAAATTCCAAGCCAAAATATTACCATATAAATAGGAATATCAATATTTTATACTAAAATAGTATGCAGGTACCATTTATTTAGCATTACAGTCTTTACAGTGTTGGCAGCATTCTAATTTACATCTTCAATTATCAGTTACTAATTTTACAGTTACAGAGGTATTTCGGTCAATTCTTTTTTTTTTTTCTTATACCTATTGCAGTTTTTGTTATATGAATACTTTTTTTTTTACATTTTTAAATTTCAGTATTGTTAACATACATACTATATTACTTTCAGGTGTACAATAGAATGATCCAACAATTCCATACGTTATTCAGAGGTCATTATGATAATTGTATTTTTTAAACCCCACCACCTATTTCACCCACCTACCCTGCCTACCTCCTCTCTGGTAACCAGTTTCTTCTACATAGCTGAGTCTGTTTCTTGGTTTGTCTCTCTCTATCTCTCTCTCTTTTTTTTTTTTCCTTTGCTCATTTGATTTGCTTCATAAATTCCACATATGAGTGAAATCATATGGTATTTTTCTTTTTCTGATTTATTTCATTAGCATTACACTAGCCCCATCCATATTGTTGCAAATGGCAAGATTTCATTTTTTATGACTGAATAATATTCCATATATTATATATATTTTTAATATATAATATGATATATATATATATATATTATATATTATATATATCTCCACACCTTCTTTAACCATTCATCTATCGATAGACACTTAGGCTGCTGCCATAATTTGACTATGGCAAGTAATGCTGCAATAAACATCAGAGTACATGTATTCCTCTGAATCAGTGTGTTTGTATTTTGGGGGTAAATACCCAGTAGTGCAATTATTGGATCTTAGGGTATTTATTCTATTTTTAACTTTTTCAGGAACATCCATTATATTTTCCAGAGTGGCTGCAACAGTTTGCATTCTTACCAACTTTACACCAGGGTACCTTTTTATCCACATTCTTGCCAACACGTGTTGTTTTTGTGTTGAGGATTTTAGCCATACTGACATGTGTGAGGTGATCTCTCAATGTCGTTTTGATTTGAATTTGCCTGATGATGAGTGATGTTGAGCATCTTTATTTTTTGAGTTTATTTGTTTTGAGAGAGAGAGAGAAAAAGAGAGGGGCAGAGAGAGACGGAGAGAGGTCAGGCTTGGTGCTGTCAGTGTGCAGCCCAACATAGGGCTCCATCTCACAAACCATGAGATCATAACCTGAGCTGAAATCAAGAGTTGGATGCTTAACCGACTGAGCCACCAGGTGCCCCTGAGCATCTTTCATGTGTCTGTTGGTCATCTGGATGTCTTCTTTGGAGAAATGTCTGTTTATGTCTTCTGCCCATGTTTTAAATGGATTACTTGATTTGGGAGTGTTGAGTTGTATCAGTTCTATATATGTTTTGGATACTCTTTATCAAATATGTCATTTGCAAATATATTTTCCCACTCAGTATATTGCTTTTTAGTTTTGTTGATTGTTTCCTTTGCTGTGCAGAAACTTTTTATTTTGATGTAGTCCCAACAGTTTATTCTTGTTTTTATTTCCCTTGCCTCAGGAGACATATCAAGAAAAATGTTACTACTGCCAATGTCAGAGAAATTACTGCCTATGTTCTCTTCTAGGATTTTTATGGTTTCAGGTCTCACATTTATTTCTTTAATCTATTTTGAGTTTATTTTTGTGTATGGTGAAAGAAAATGGTCCAGTTTCTTTCTTTTGCATATAGTTGACTAGTTTTCCTTACACCATGTGTTGAAGAGACTGTCTTTTTCCGATTGGATATTCTTTACTGCTTTGTCAAAGATGAACTGATCTTTTAAGTTTGGGTTTATTTTGGAGCTTTCTATTCTGTTCCATTGATCTATGTTCCTAGTTCTGGTCAGTACCATGTTGTTTTGATCACTATAGCTCTGTAATGTCACTTGGTGTCTGGAATTGTGATGCCACCACAATCAAGATCTTCCTTTCCTAAGGATTACATCTAAACACTAAAGAAGTACTTTGACAGAGAAATGAAATGGCATGCCATTGAGTGGAGGAAAGAACTGAAAGGGAGACCCATACTCTAACTTTTCTAAATTAATATATAGTGTCAAGCCACTATATCTTTAAACATAGATAAACAGAATATTATTCAAAGGTATTCATCCTTCCATCCTCTTTACAAAACCAAGTTAATGTAGACCAACATGTGTTTTCTTCCAGTTTTACACTCATTTCCTTAGTGAAGTACCAGGTAGTTAGCTGGATGCCACTGATTATTTATGTTAGATATTTTCACTTCTTCTCTTATTTACTAGTTATTTTAAACGCATCCAGATGATTAAACTTAACATTGTAGTTAAAGTAAAATATTTTATGTAAAATTAATCTTTTTCTTTAATTCACATATAGACACAGAGGAATTACATATTCTTTCTTACATTTACTTATATAATACCTGCCTATATGAGGCAAAAGTTTATATATATATAAATATACACACACACATATATATATATGTGTGTGTGTGTGTGTATATATATATATATACACACGTGTATATATATATATACATATATATACGTGTATATATATACGTATATATATACATATATACGTATATATATATGCTATATGTATATATATATACACGTGTATATATATACGTATATATATACATATATACGTATATATATATGCTATATGTATATATATATACACGTGTATATATATACGTATATATATATACACGTGTATATATATATATATATACGTATATATATATATACACGTGTATATATATATACATATAGCAGTTTTTGTGTGTGTATGTGTTTCTTTTTACCATGGTTCAAACTTCTCAAATCTCAAGTTTACAAAAAAACACAAGAATTAGATTATCTGAAAAAACTGATTTAATAGTTTATATTTTAATTTTCTTACACTCACCTTTAATCCACACAGAACTCTAATGAATTTGTGTTAATGATTTCAAAACCTAGTAATATTCAAACACAGTAGGATAAATTTGACATTGTGTTCTCATGAAATTGAAATGTATTTTATAACAATATTAAAATTGAGTTAATTTGCCAAAACAGAAAGCCACTCATAGAATATTTGCTAAGATCAACTTTAAGGAGATGGCTCCTATTATAGCCATTTGAACTAGTAAAGGAAAAAAAAACTCCTAAGTGATTTTTCAAATTTTGTCTTTTGTTAACTGGGTAGGGTCAGGTAACTGGAGGGGGAGCAAACAACACTGAAATGTTTTAACAAGTGCACTTATACCACTTCACATATAAACATGAACTCTTTTCAGAAAAGAAGGAATATCTCCCATTAAATCTACATTTGCATGCTCTCTGCTAATACTTTTAGCTAGCCATTTCATTTGGGTTGAGGAGTTCAGTATTCTAAGAGGAATAGTGGTTTTCTTTCAGCACTGATGTTTATTGTATTCTTTCTGGACGACAACTCCATAAGTTTGATGTATCATATTAATTTGTTTTGTAGGAGTTGATCAATTAACTTGAGAAAACTCTATGTAGTGTTGATTCAATCATATAACAAGCATAATTTAATATAAATGGTGCATAAGACATTGATTTTGCCCAACTGCTCTGTAGAATTAGTGTCACTAAAGAAAGCAGCCAAGCTGAACTAACAATATTAAGCATTTGTGCAATTTATCTCTTGCTATAATGAACAGTAAATGATATAATGACCAACAAGATTAATGATAAAACAAACATACTAGTTAGATTCACGCTATAGAAGACCAATTCACAATGTTACATGGTAATCAATAATTTGAAGATTAATTTAACCAATAGGAGTGTAAAAATCAAGCAACAGCGGAAATGGAAACCTTTCCCGGAACATGTTCATTGCTATAACCATTTAAAAATATACTCAAGATTGAATATGCTATAATTTATCTGTTTACTTTATGATAAATTTATTTTCCAGAGTTTTAACCTAAAATTAGCTACTGTGGCAAGCAATTTATTTAAATGTCTCGCAATTGATGAACCTCCGATAGATGGTTAGGGATGCCTCCTTCCTGATTCTGCTACAAACAGAGAGGATGTTTATCAACAGTTGTCATTCACCACCAATATGGTTTCCTTCCAGTGGTTTTGCTAACTATAATTAACTAAAGAAAGCAAAGTATGTCCAAAGTAGTTCAAAGCCTCACAGTAAGTAGAAATGTTCCCTTTTACTCCATGTCTTCCATTGAATGAAATGGCTGTAAGTTAATACTCTGCAGTTCCTTTACTCAGTGTATCTGTTCATGACTTGAATTACAGCCAATAGTTACTTCCTCTCTAAAAGAGAGTTATAAACATTATCCCCATGGTCAACTCTACTATAAAGACAACGAATTTGTATCTTGGCTCTGTTTTCATTCAAATAAACCATATAAACTAATTTTATGTGAATAAATTCCTATAGAAGCAAACATTCATTATTAGTGTCTATGCTATTATTATTCAAGAGCATCATTTTCTGACACAAAAGGATGAGGACAGTGTTGGTGGTTAAATGAACAAATGACATGTACTTTAGCATGTGATTATGATAACATAATAGTAAATAAAATTAAGTCACTGAGATCTATATGCCTCAGGTACTCCTCTAAGAATTTTAGATGTAATAACACATTCATCATATTAAAATTCTCTTTGATAGGTATGAATTTTATCTCCATTTTGTAGATGTTGAAACAGATACAACAGGGTTAAGTAACTCACTAAAGATCCCACAGCTATTAAGTGGAATATTTGTGGTTGGCCCCAAAATTTACTGTCTTTGCTATACTAATATTTCTGTTTACTTAAACTTATAAAATTCTTAAAAAAGAATTTTGCCATTTTACTTCATTTTTCTAAAGATAATCAAAGGTTTGGTTTTGTTTATCCTATACTTCAAAACAAATCTATACCATGCAGAAGAATGAAACTGGACCACTTTCTTACACCACACACAAAAATAAATTCAAAATGGATGAAAGACTTAAATATGAGACAAGGAACCATTAAAATCCTACAGGAGAGTTGGGGCACCTGGGTGACTCAGCCGGTTGAGCATCTGGCTTCGGCTCAGGTCATGATCTTACAGTTTATGGGTTCAAGCCCCGCATTGGGCTCTGTGCTAACAGCTTAGAACCTGGAGCCTGCTTCGAATTCTGTGTCTCCCTCTCTTTCTGCTCCTCCCCCACTCATGCTCTGTCTCTCTCTGTCCTTCAAAAATAAATAAAAACATTAATTTTGTTTTTAAATCCTACAGGAGAAAACAGGCAGCAACCCCTTTGACCTTGGCCACAGCAACTTCTTACTTGACTCTGAAGGCAAGGGAAATAAAAGCAAAAATGAACTATTGGGACCTCATTGAGATAAAAAGCTTCTGCACAGCAAAGGAAATAATAAACAAAACTAAAAGCAAGTAACAGAATGGGAAAAGATATTTGGAAAGTACATATTGGATAAAGGGTTAGTATCAAAAATCTATAAAGAGCTTACAAATTCAACACCCAAAACCAAATAACCCAGTGAAGAAATGGGCAGAAGACATGAATAGACACTTTTTCAAAGAAGACATCCAGATGGCAAACAGATACATGAAAAGATGCTCAACATCACTCATCATCAGGGCAATACAAATCAAAACCACAATGAGATACTACCTCATCCTGGTCAAATAAATGGCTAAAACTAACAATTCAGGAAACAAGAAATGTTGCCAAGAATGTGAGAAAGGGCAACCCTTTTGCACTGTTGGTGGGAAGCAAACTGGTGCAGCCACTCTGGAAAACAGTGTGGAGGTTCCTCAAAAAATTAAAAATAGAATTACCCTATGACCCAGCCATTGTACTACTAGGAATTTATCCAAGGCATACAGGAGTGCTGTTTCAAAGGGGCACATGCACCCCTATGTTTACTGCAGTGCTATCAACAGTAGCCGAATTATGGAAAGAGCCCAAATGCCCACTGACTGATGAATGGATAAAGAAGATGCTATGTGTACACACACACACACACACACACACACACACACACACACACACACACAATGGAATAGCAACAATGTGGATGGAGCTGGAGGGTTTTATGCTAAGTGAAGTAAGTCAGAGTAAGACAGACAATCACATGATTTCACTCATATATTGAATTTGAGAAATTTATGAGATGATCATGGGGAAGGGTAGGAAAAATAAGATAAAATCAGACAGGGAGGCAAACCATAATAGATTCTTAAATACAGAGAAAAAACTGAGAGTTGATGGGGGTACGGGGGTTGGGGAATGGGTTAAATGAGTGAAGGGCATTAAGGAGAGCACTTATTGGGATGAGCACTGGGTGTTATATGTAAGTGATGAATCACTGGGTTTCACTGCTGAAGCCAAGACTACACTGTACGTTAACTAACTTGAGAATAAAAACAACAACAACAACAAAAAAACTCTACCTTGTCATTTATCTAATTAAGTTCATGTGCTTGTGAAGAACACAATTTCAGATGTATTGTAAGAAGCCAAACATCCCAGCCTCAAGGAGGGCAGTAACAGTAGAACAGAGCTCCAGGCTTTTCACTCTGATGTGAAAAGGCCCCCACTACTTCCTATACTTCTTTCCCTTGCACTATAAATCCCTTGTTTTCCTCCACTTTGTGAGGGCATGTGTTTAATTTATAGCTTTGGTTTACCCACAGCTTTTGCCTCTTCATAATTGTAGCTTACATTCTTTCAAAACTTTAGTTTTCTACAAGTACTTACAACAACTTTCACCATAAATTGCCACACCTAACTTCTTAATTTACATTTCTGAGAGAGGATGTCTGATTGGCTTAGGCAATTTTGACAGATCAGATCATATGGGCTGGCTGATATACTGACTGGCTGTTCTTTGGTCAGGTGCCCACTCCCACTCCAGAAGCACTGTTACAATGAGGTGGTCACGGGTCCTTTTCCATTAGGGCCTGTGAGTGAGTTGGGTGAAGATCATTTAGAAGAGGCTACAGGCTGGCAGACCCCATGCTAACACAAATATCTAGCACAAGATCCAATGACACAGACATCACTATTCATAGACATCATTGTTTGAATGTGTCACAGGCCAAAAACCAAGAAAGACTTAAAAAGTAATTCCCCAAGAGCTATTTTCAGAGTTTTTTAGTTATACACTGATTAAAAATATTAGATTAAAAAGTACTTTATGCCAGAATAAGATAATTCAAAGAAAATATTTCAGAAAAACAATTCATTTGATCCATATGGTTGTATAATTTTAAAATGTTATCATACTTATCTACTCAATAATATGTCTCAATGAAAAAGCTGGGGCTTTTTTGAATTCACATTGGTATTTTAGAATATTGATATTAATCAGAAAGGATTATCAAACATATCACATCTACAAAACTATCTATTTAAAATCACAATTTAACATTTAAAGGACCCCGAAAACAAGTTCATACAATTTTTAAAGACAAAGCCTAATGATTTTTAAAGAGCTTTGTGGGTTCTGAACATGGAAGGGATTATAGTAACCCCTTCTCATTCCTCCTTTCTTAGTACCTGCAACTTCTTTAGAATCCTAGGGTAATTTAAAATATATATATATATATTTTTAAAGATGTTTTGTAAACTTTCTCTGACCTCCTGATGTCCACTGACACTTTAAGTGGAGCATCTCAGTACAATTTAAGTTAATGTGCAAAACTCATATTTAGATTATATAATCGCCATATTACCTATTTTTCACAGTCCTCAGAGTTACCTCTTTATCCTCCAATGACTATTATTAAAAATGAGGGCTGACATTGCACTTACAGTTTTGTTTATAAATCTGAAACAGGTAATTGTTCTTGCTCAGGTGTTTATGCTCAGGTGTGGTATGCAAGCGCCTTCTAAGAATCACAGATGTTCTTCATGTCTTGGTAGATAAGATTGACAGAGTAAATAAAAAGAAGGTAAATGAATCCAGCTCTATCTAACAAGGTAGCCCAATAACAAAATAAGATTAGGTTTAAAAGGAATGTTATATGGCCAAAAGCATACAGAACACCTTTTAAAGAAAGAGAGAGAACCCACATTCTGCACCTTAACCTAGGCGCACAGTACCACTCTTTACCTGTGAATGCTGTTTTTCAATCTCATACAATAGGAGATGCTGTGGTTTTTTGTTTTTGTTTTTTTTGAGAGAGAGAGCAAGAAGTAGAGATAGAAAGAGGGAGACAGAGGGAGAGAGAGGGACAGAGAGGGAGACAGAGGGAGACAGAGGGAGAGAGAGGGAGGAAGGTAGAGAGAGAGAGACAGAGAAGGAGAGGGAGATAGAATCTTACATAGGCTCCATGCTCAGCACAGAGACCAATATGGGACTCCATCCCATGACCCTGGGATCATAACCTGAACCCAAATCAAAAGTTGGACACTCAACAAACTGAGCCATCCAGGAACCCTGTAGATTTTTCTAAATAAGTAACAATTAAGTAAAACCTCAAAAGTGCCTAACAAAGTTTACATAACACTCAGTGTCTTTTCAGATCTGCTTATTGTGTATTTGTCCCTAGTAATCTGAAGCATGTGTATATACATATATATATATATATATATATATATATATATATATGCTATAGATATATAGAGTATTAAAAAGTTGTACACAATTTTCTCAATAAATAAATTACATGTTTATTTAAAATGAATCTGACAGAAATAGTACTGGGTTAAAATAGAAGGTATTGATAACATTTGATGAGAGAAAGACATTATGTGACCTGCTTTGGGGAAAGAACTAAAAATCTGCATTACTAATTACACAAACTAGAATATGAATGAA
Organism: Lynx canadensis; assembly: GCF_007474595.2. NCBI lineage: Eukaryota > Metazoa > Chordata > Mammalia > Carnivora > Felidae > Lynx > Lynx canadensis. The sequence goes on from NC_044303.2 coordinate 166,670,503, forward strand.
ACTGTTTTATTAGACTGTTCCATATTGATTTCACAATCCTAAAAGTATTTATTTTCAAAAATTATGTTTTTTGATGTTTACATACCAAGAAATTTTGATAGACCTGATTTTATACTAGGAAATAGTAATTTTTTTTTTGAAACAGGATCGCTAAAGCATGAGCCGGGGGGGGGGGGGGGGGCGGTGGGCAGAAAGAGAGCAAACAGCTAGAATCCCAAGCAGCTTATACAGTCAGCATGGAGCCTGATATGGGGCTCGAACTCAGAAGCCATCAGATCATGACCTGAGCCGATTTCGGACACTTAACCAACTAAGCCACCCAGGGGCCCCAAGATCATAATAATTTTTTTTTTTCAACGTTTATTTATTTTTGGGACAGAGAGAGACAGAGCATGAACGGGGGAGGGGCAGAGAGAGAGGGAGACACAGAATCGGAAGCAGGCTCCAGGCTCTGAGCCATCAGCTCAGAGTCTGACGCGGGGCTCGAACTCACGGACCGCGAGATCGTGACCTGGCTGAAGTCGGACGCCTAACCGACTGCGCCACCCAGGCGCCCCCATAATAATTTTTTAAAAGATATGAAAAACACTGCAAGTATCCAATATAGTCAATCAAAATAAAGATATTAATGGGATGTAAGAGACAAAAAGGAAAGCTGTGAAGTATAATCCAACAAAGCTATCTGATCTTTCAGCTTATCTCTTCTGTTTAAAACTGATCTATTTTTTTTTCCCCAGGACTGATTCTCAGGTAAAACTTCCTGAATGGGAATACACAAATAGAGCTGAAATTTGTTTAAATTTTATAAGAAAAATATGTTTATAACAAAAGCTAACAGATTTAAATTCCTAAGAGAATACTTTTGTCAGAGTGAATTTTTATTCTAATTTTAAACTGTATATGTTTTAGACTCTTAAAGTCCAGTCTGGTACAGACAAAGAGCTCAACAACTACTGGTTGAACACAATTTTTTAGTATATATCTAATTATCACTTTTATGTTTTTAAACATAATATTGACATTACCACTGTAATGTCTATTTTTTTTTAAAAAATAGAGTTGACTTCTTCCACATCTCCTCTTTGCGACATTTAGTACCTCCAGTGTTTGTTTGTTAAATAAGACTTGTAATGTCACTCAATGAAATTACATGCATGGGGTCTGGTACATACTATATGTGGAGTAAAAACTATTTACTTTCCTTGGTAAATATCACACAGCCATTATTCTCTCAACAGTTTTTCAATAGTGACAAAATATGGAAAACTCTTCAAAACCCTAGTTTGTGTTTTTCTTTGTGCAACATTTTTTCGTTCAAACATCAGTTATATATAAACATATATGAAGATTGAAATAAAGAGAAAATAACTATTATTAGTAGGTGATGTGAAATATTTTAAAAAATCTTAGATCATTAAGTTACATATTGTTTAAAAGAAGTATTTCAAAAATTAGAAATTTGGTGAATTATCTAATTAATTAAAAATTCTTTAAAAGATCAAACATTGTTTAATATCTCATATAAGAAAAATTCATGACCATTCATCCTTTACATACCTATATAATCCTGTCAGTTTACTCTTAAACAATCTTCCTGAATTGAGCCTCCTATTTTAAAACTACACAAAATTTGTAACCTATATTTTATCCATAGAGTGGTAATCAGGGAGACATAATTTGAGAGATACGGGGAAGCTCTTAAATGTCTCCTGCAATACCCAAACCCCAGTCACACACAGACTTTCATGACACTGAAATTTCAATACTTTTAATTGTTCCTTAAAGATAATTACTTATCACCATTACACTTAATAATATATTTATAATAAACATTATAGTCCTATATTATATATTTATAAGCATATATTAATATTCATCCATGTATGGTATTATGGATAATTTTACATATTTGCTTTTCCTGACTGACCATGATGCACATGGTAGGAATACAGCATGTTAATCATGGTCAACTAGGTAAGGAAAAACAAATATGTATAATTAATCATAATACTTTATTAAAAGTTGTCTCCTGGCATTTTCAGCAGAGCTTAATGAAACACTAGGGAAGGAAGCAATTAATTCTGCTGGGGATGTAATGAGGTGTAGAAAACTTTTCTTGGGGAACTAGACACAGGTAACATGGTCTAAAAGCATTTTTTTTTTTTTGGTACTATATGAAGATGCCACCTGCAATATGTGGTACATTGGGTCAAGATACAGGAAAAAAAAAAACACACATGAAGTAGCATTTGAGGAAGCAAAATGTCTGGTTCAAGCTAGGTCCTGTGACATTAAACATGAGACTTCAGCGTATGAATCTCTTTAACTTTGATTTTGGTAATTTATGGCAACTGTATTGTGCAGTACAGCTGGTATTTATGTCTGTGTCTTGTTTTCAACTGGATGAATTTCTTTAATTCGTGGGAACACACTATCCTGAGTGATGGCTCAACTCTTCTGCCCCACCCAACCCTCCCATCATGCCTTCTCACCCTTGGACAAAAACATACTAGACCAAAACGGTTTAACTAGAATAATAGACTTAGAAGGAAACAAACTAACAAAAGACTAGAGATTTGTATTCACCCATTTCTCTTTCCTTAATATTAGGACTGAGCTTACACACAAGCAAGTATACTCTGTTCTGCACCACTCCTCCAAATTTTGTTATACAGGGGTCTTCCTCCAAAGTGAAGCTTGTAATGGCCCATTACCTTCCCTAACTGAGCAGGCAAATTGATCTAGTTCTAGGGTTCATAAAAATTCAATTTGGAAATATCCAAGACACATATTCAAATATCAATATATTGGCAACAGAATAATGTTTAAGTCACTATCTACTACCTTAATTTTTTTTTTTAATTTTTTTTTTCAACGTTTATTTATTTTCGGGACACAGAGAGACAGAGCATGAACGGGGGAGGGACAGAGAGAGAGGGAGACACAGAATCGGAAACAGGCTCCAGGCTCTGAGCCATCAGCCCAGAGCCTGACGCGGGGCTCGAACTCCCGGAGCGCGAGATCATGACCTGGCTGAAGTCGGACGCTTAACCGACTGCGCCACCCAGGCGCCCCTACCTTAATTTTTTTAATTGAATCAGAATTTGATAGAGGAAAAGCTGAGTTTTTAATTGGGATCCACAAAGCCCAATTTACCACATTCCTTACAGATAAGAGAGTTATTTGAAATCAAACTGTGATCAGTTTGGAAAAGAAAAGGAACTAAAAATAGAACAATTAATAAATTAGTCTCTTAAATCAGAGATTGGTAAAGTATGATTGCAGACCAAATGCAGCCCACTGCCTGTTTTTTATTAGAACAAAGCCACACTCATTTATGTATTGTCTATGGTATGTTTATGTTCCAGTGCAAAGGTTGAGTATTTATAACATAGGCTATATGTTCAGCAAAGTCCAAAATATTTACTATCTGACTTTTTACCAAAAAAAAAGTGGCTTTCTGATCTTTGTCTTATTGATCAGAAGACAGAAGGAAAATAGGAAAATGAGTTGTAAAGCAATTATATTCCTGATAACATATATTATAAATATTTTTCTAGTTTGAATATTGTAGTTTCTAAAAATGTTGAGATAGTAATTATTTTATCATCATCCTTGGATTAGAACATAGCTTTGTGAGTAAAGTGAATATTCTTCAAAGGGGTGTCATCACCCCTTTCACTCACATTGAGAAGTGGCTGATAATTAGAAGATGAAAACAAGCATAAGGTAAGCCTCTTTACATTGGTAGATTTAAAAAAAATACCCCTTCCTCTCCTCCTCTTTGGACTTTACTTTCCTGCACTTGTATTTCAGAGGGAAGATGTCTGGCTTCTGAATAAAAGGTGCTAAGATAGTATCCTACGTATGGAAGCAGACCAAACAAATGAGATCCAAAAGCAGTGTCTGCAACCTTGAATAAAGTGCAATTGCAGGAGTTCAGAGTACCAAGGTCTATCTCAAACTCACTTTTTCTGTTATTCCCAGCACTTACAAATGTCTGTGTGCATGGTCTAAATTTATTTAGTCTGTATAACTGGGTATTGGCTTGAGTAATATTTGTAGGTTTAAAAAAAAATCCCACAATTTCAGTGGTTTAACACAATAAAAGCTTATTTCTAATTCTTAAAGCAGTTCAATGTAAGTGTTATAGTTGGCAGGCAGGATTCCTTTACATAGTGATTTAGAGACCAGGATTTTTCCGTGTTAGGATTTTTCTATCACATCACTCTACTTGGATGCCTAGAAATCACAGGAGAAGGGGAGGGGAGGATGGTTGGGAAAATGTATCTTACTGAGCAGCTGCTCCACTGATATTATGGGAGGGGGTTCAGTTTTTTTGCTGCCTGTTTTAACCGTCTATACCAAAAGTAAGTATGTAAGTAAGTAAGTAAGTAAGTAAATAAATAAATAAATAAATAAATAAATAAATAAAATCAAGTTCCCAAAATTTAGTTACCAATGATTCATCGCTGGAGCAAGCAATCCTGAAGCTATCTTGGTGAAAAACATGTAAGGAGAAAGTGAACCTTGGAAAAGAGACAATGAGACCAAGTCAAACATCCTCCTTTGTAGGTAATTTTCCCATCATTAACCTTCATTTACTTACCTTCATTTTATTAACTAAGGTAGTAGTTTTCTTGAATGGGCTCAAATAAAATAATGTGCAATAAATGTGCATATATACTGGTCGGGCAGGAAGTGGTACAGACTCTGGCATCTGGCGAAGAGAATTAGTATTTAGAAAAAGTGAAAACTCATAAAAAGAAAAAAATACAGGAAGGTCCAAAATAAGCTTTATTTTCTCCTCATATATTGCAGAGAATTCTCCAATTGTGAATAGATTTTCAACAAAAATGTAATTTAAAGTTTTTATTAATGACTTAGGATTTATATCCCTAGGAGTTTTATTATGATTGTTTCCTTTATTTTCATGGGGAAAAATAAGCCTAAGAAGCCTGTTGTCTATGGTTTGCCTGAAGTCACACAGTCAGTAAAAGAAGACACCATTTTTTACTCCAGATTTTCTGACTCTTACTTGTATATTTTGCCTATTATACTACATTATGTCCATAGATTCAGGACAGGAAATATTATGAACTCATCAAAGTGCTGAGTTTACCACACCATGTTTTCTTCTATGGTGTGCATGCATGTGTGTGCGTGTGTGTGTGTGTGTGTGTGTGTGTGTGTGTGTGTGTGTTGGAAGAGGAGACAATTTGTTTTCATTAATCCAAATATAGGTAGAAGACCTTCACCTACAACTCCCTGGAAGAAAGTGAGCCAATCTGATAGATTGATGCCTTTACTCTATATGACTGGGTCAGACGGAGTTAATTAAGCACACTCAGGGCCCCCAAGCTAGAAGTGCTTTTGGATGAAGTTCAGAGAAAAGTCCCTGAAGCTAGCATGGAGCTGGCCCCAACTTCCTCATGTTGGCCAATACAAATATTATCATTGGTCCTATTAATCAGTTACAGTTTTTGACTCTATGACCTTCTAAAGGCAATATATTTCCACAATGCTGTGTGAAGTATTTCCTTTTATTTGCTCAAATGCACTTGATATTAATTTCTTCTAAGGCTTTCATATATACTTTGTAAAACCATAAAGAAATGATATGGATCAATTTTTACTACATCTTTCTTAAACTCTCATGACTCATTCAGTTTCCACTTCATTTCCTATTTCGGGAAAACAGGAAAACACTGTCTCTCTCTAATATATTTCTACACTTACTTTCTCATAAATAGTACTATGAGTACTGACCTTTTCAGGGTACCTGATGACATATTCCTTCACTGAAATCACCAAGTTAAATGCAGTACAATGGCTTTAGTTATTTTCACATTAAGTTCAACTTTTGTTTTTACATACAAGGAAGTATCTATAATATTCATTACCTATTTTATGAATCCTCTCATTTTTTTCCTTTAATAGATATTTACATATCAGAATCTAATTGTGACAAAAATCACTGAATTACTTTTACTAACATATCTGTATCTATATTAGTTGTAATTTTTATATTATGCTGGCCTATAGGCTATTGGCCTTATCTGGACTTCTTGCAAACTCTATAAATAAGTTTTTAACAAAGAGAAACCACTTAATAATATCACCCAACATCACTTACTATCTATTTACTCCTTTAAATCATTAATTTGTATAAACATCTGGGTAAATCTTGAGCAGTTTCTCATGTTTCTCATAGATAACATTTCTAGACATGGAGAGACAGAAAAAAAGAAACTCTGGGTTTCTACCACACAAGTAGCTAAGTCTATAGCAAATGACATTGATACATGATCACTTAGCACTGCTTGGTATAATGATCATAAAAAGCAAGTAAATCAGTAATTTTCATATAGTTAAGCTCACCATATTTCAAAATGAATTTATACATGTAAAGTAATTTTTTAAAATATTTTTTGTAAATATGGCACATAATTTTTGGGCTTTGTAATTAAACATTCTTCAACAAATTTTATGAATAGCAAGTGTGATATCAACAAGGCTCAAAATGTATTAGAACACTGTTATCTTTCCAAGATTTTTAGAAAAAAAAAAGAATAAAATTATGTAGATTCCTTACTCAAAATGCACTTTGGCTATGCAGCTTTTCTTCTGATGATGCTCTGCATTATGATTGTGGTTTAAAGTCTTTTATATAGATCATTGTTGTAGATGATTATGGTAGTTTTATCTTCAGCATATGTATGTGTGCTTAAGAAAACAGTCATTATAACTCCAATCCTGAATACTTCTAAATTTGCACCCCAATACATGCACATATACACATCCTTCCAAGTAGGGTCTGTGAATTTTAGCTTTGATGATAGAGTAAGGAGTTTTGGGCAGGCATGTTATTGATCAACTAACTAATATTTGTTGGTATGTTACGTGCATATAAAAATGACTCAATAAATGTTTATTTTATAACATTTAGGATAATTACAAATTATTTAAACTTCAACATAGTCCAGGAAATAGAACAATTTTTAAAGCCAATTTTATAAAAAGTATAAAGCCAAGAAATTTTCATGGTGTCACTGCATGCTTTCAAGCATCTCAAAAGAAAATTCATTGTACAGATTTACCATTATTTTGATGTCTTTTTACCTTTCACAATGTCTTTAAAAACAATAAACTAAAAAATATTTATTGAATCAAAAACAAAGTGTCTCAAAGATTGAAGGCAGCTGTCATTCAGATAAGACATTTTCAGGTAAAGTTACAAATGCAATGGAAAATAATTCGAAACATATCTCATGAAATGAAGTCCCTTTTGTAGATATATAGGAATTATAGACTCTTTTGTGATTTTTGTTTCTATTCTCTTTCCTTTCCATGACTAAGAAATCTAAAAAGTTTGGATTTCAGTTAAAGTTTCAAATAATTATCTGCATAACAATTCCAACAATTGGACAATAAAGGAATATTGTTCACTATATGTTCAACATAGTTCAGGAAATACACAGTAAATACCCTAACTGCCCATAAGAAAAAGGTTGGGGAAGGAACAGATTTTCCCCCAAATTCACTCAAATAGAAGGCTATAAAGTAAGAGTAAAATACAAAATAATATGGGAGGATAATATCAGTGATGCCAAAAAAATGGAAATGGTTTAACTTAAAAATTAAGAGTGAGAAGGTCTCCATAGTGAGGGCAAAAAGAAATATTGATTCTTAAGTTGTTTAAAAAAGATTCACCTAAAAATATCAAAAAGTGTTGAAAACACAAAATAAAAAAAACTTTATAAGTGAATTATAAATAAAAATAATAACACAGAGGCACCTGGGTGACTTAGTCAGTTGGCCATCCAACTTTGGATTTCAGCTCAGGTCATAATCTAGTGGTCCATGAGATCAAGTCCTCTGCTGGGATCTGCTCTGGCAGCACAGAGACTGCTTGGGATTCTCTCTCTCCCTCTCTCTGCCCTTCCTCTGCTCTCCCTATCTCTCAAAATAAATAAATAAACTCTAAAAAAGTTATAACACAAATGTAACATTTTGTTCTGCATTAGTATTCCCGATCCTAATATATCCTCAGGTAGTAATACCTAAATAAGAAGGTTTCTTCAATAAGCTTAGACTTATAGGGAATGATGAAATAGTAAACTTTCAGAGTAATTTTTAAGTAAATTTTACCCAAGAATAATCTTTTTTATTATTTAACAAAAATATACTCTTGTTAATTAATTTTATTTAATTTAAAAATTAATATATTTGCTGTGCCTGCATTCCTTAATACTTTTAGCTATTATATGCCTACCTTTATGTCAAGAATATATAAATTATTTTCATTTCTGGTTTAAGTTAGTTTTTAAACTTGGGGGAATTCATATAGGACATCCAACTTACTAAAATAAAACTAATGAAAACCTTGTAAGTAATGAACAAAATGTCTATTAAAAACTGAAGTCACATTCCTTACAAATTGGAGTGACAAAAGATAACACAAAATGATGCTCATTTTTGGACAAGATATGAAGAAACTAACAATGCTGACAGTAGAACTATGAATTGGTTCTATGTGAAGAGTGATCTGAGCAATAGTACTTGTGTCAGCAATTTTTCTAGAACTATAAAGCCTGAGGAAATAATTTTGTGCAGTTGTATGTATAAAATAAAGAAAGCAGCAGCATGGTTTATATTTATAAGTATGTAAATGAGCCTTTAGGTAAAAACTGAGAAATCTGCCAAATTATGGTTTATATTCATAAAAATAATACTGCTGGGTAGTTAAAATAATTACAAATGGTTACACTGGGGTAAAATATTTTAATTAAATCATGAGAAAAACAGATTACAGAATATATGTCATACTCTCTACCTACATGTGAGGCTATTCACAGGTATTTTGGCTTTCGTTTCTTCAGACACATGGTAGAATTCATCTTTCTTATCCATTTGGAGTTGGGTGACATGACTTGATATGGCTTATTGAACATAAACAAAAGTGATATGTGTCCCTTCCAGGCAGAAGCTTAAAAAGTCAGCACATGCTTCACTTCCTTCTCTTTTCCTCTGTCCAGGAAATAATGGTCACTCTGTCAGCTTGGATCCCAGAGTGAAGAAAATAAGTACATGAATAATGACCTTCTAGTTGACTGATGATGGATATGTAGCTTAAGCAAGGAATTACCCCTTGGTTTTTTAAGAAACAAAATGCTGTAGTTCTTACCACAGCATAATCTAGTAAATTCTGATATTTATTGAAGTGTAATATCATATATATTAGAAATAAAATTATTCAGTACATCTCTTAATTTTATGTATTTTGATAGGATCAAAGAATTAGAAATAAATTTAGTGGGGCATGAAACAAAATCTTGATCTCTGACCCAGTAGTAATAAGGAGGAAAAATTAAAATCTGGATTATAAGATTTGGAAAATTTTAGATTTTTTTTTATTCAAAGCACGGGGTATAGAAAAATCTGGACAAAGTATAATTGGTCTATGAAATTTTACAAGTCCTCAAGACAAGAGAACACCAGAAAACCCTACCTCTGAGGTTGACATAAGGGAAGAATTTAGAGGAACTTGAAGAAAATCTATCTATCTATCTATCTACTACCTACCTATCTTATATATCTCCATCCACCATGTATATGTGATTTTTATTTTTTTAAATATTTTAATGCTTATTCATTTTTGAGACAAAGAGAGACAGAGTGCAAGCAGGGGAGGGGCAGAGAGAGAGAGGGAGAAATGAAACTCAAAACAGGCTCCAGGCCCTGCGCTGTCAGCACAGAGCCCAATGCAGGGCTCGAACCACAAACTGTGAGATCATGACTTCAGCTGACTGAAGTTGGAGGCTTAATCAACTGAGCCACCCAGGCATCCCTATATGTAATTTTTGAAAAGCTAAAACAAATCAAGGAGGGAGTGTATGAACTGAGAATCATAACATGAAGATGTGACTAAATATCAAAATTACAGGAGTCCTATTGTCTATGCAAAATTTTTCACATTTAAATTTATCTCAAGATCCACAAAGAGCCACATTCCAATTAAAAGAAGTTAGAGAAATTCACATACCATAAAATAATAGTAATGTTTAGTTTTGGAGTTAAGAGTTTAGGTAATTATTTTATTTATGTATGTTCTACATTTTTCACAGTGCAACTGTGATTCATAAAATACTATTTTAAAAATTCAGTGTTATTATTTGTTGTTAATAAGCAATCCGTGCACTGACTGGTTAAGGTTATAACTAATTTAGAATTTAAGTGCTCTCCAACATACTCCTTACCCCAACTGGAAAAAAATGGTATCTTATAGAAACATAAATTACACTTTTACTTGGTTTTCATTTGGTGGAATAACATGAATTATAGTATTATCTGGAACTGAGAATTTTGGAAGGGTGAAACCAAGAGAGTCTTAAAATTTGGGAATGGAGAAAACACTGATAGATCCATTGATTTAGAGAGAGATCTTTTTGCTTGTCATTGGTATCTGAATGCCGTGTCTCTGGGAAGTATGGGGCACTGTGTTATCAGGATATTGAGCGAAAATACCTCCTCAAAAACTGGTAGACTTCTCTCTTTCAATGCAGTAGTTATAGCTGTCTTATGTTTTAATTAGGGAATGATGAAGTAGAAATAGTCTGAACCAATGTATAGTCAACTGGCAAGGTGGATGAAAAACAATGTCACATTATTAGGTGGTTCCTGGGCTACTTTAGAAAAGCAACCTGTTGGAGGGAAATGGTTCTAAATCTAACTTTGGTGCTGAAGAGTGGCTACTTTGTTCAAGTCACTTAAACTCTAAATCTTGTTCCTTTGTGAAATCGAGGAGTAGGCAGAGTAATTCCTTTCATACTCATATTCTGTACTCTTAGTCATAATTTGAAACATAACTTAAAGCTACATGGATTCTGAGAATAAAACTGATTTTAGCACAGATCTTTGCTTGACTTTTATTTCAGGATCCAGATATCTTTAAAGAACTATAAAAACCATCCCATGAACTTTGTGTCACTTTTTACAATGCATTTGAAAAGAGGAGCTGAAGGCTGGACCTCCGACTATGTTTGGCTGTTTTAACTTATAAGTGCTTTAGCCATTTTGTTAGTTTACAAAGAAATCATTCTTTAGTGCAAAAGAGTCACAGCCAACACTACCAACAGCAAACTCTGTACTTGCAGTTACACTGGAAGTAACAGCAACTGTAAAAGCAGTTACCAAATTTTGAACAATATTAAAATATCAGCTATCGTGCTCTGCATTTCTGATTTACATTGTTTAGTTCTAAAAGGCAATTTTTATTTTTCCATTTTACAGATAAGGGAAAGAGAAATGAAGATGAGTCTCTTAAAGATGAACTCACTTGCCCAAAGTCATGGAATTAATAAGCATTAGTCAGTTTTAATCCTATGGCTTTCCTTTGGACAATGCCGCTCCCTAAATACTCCCTAAATACTAATCCCTAAAGAAGTTTTCTTTCTGCTTTCTTACATGAAGCAAAAATTTCAGCCACACATTATTAGGTCAACATTGTATTGCTGTTACAGGAGAATTACTCATTTTCACGCATGTGTGTGCATTTTAATTAATCTGAGCCACTTGAGCAGCATTAAGATATGACATATCTTTCAGTAGAACTGATACCTAATGACATAGCCCTGTCATTCACAAAGAGTAGATATAATTAATATTTCATAACACAAACATTTGAACACTTGATCATATTTTTTTCTCATCTTTTTAACTGTCACATAATTTGACTTATTTTTTTGATTGTTAGATTATGCACCAATATATCTGAATAAGATATGTTTCCTATATTCAGCAAATATTAGTCTTTAGATCTGATGGTTTTAATAACCATCCATGCCATGAACCATTCAGTTTGATATAAACAGATGACTTTGTCATAGTAATTTTTGTAAAAGGCATTTATAACTATTCCCATCCACATACATTATAGCTTTGAGATACTGCTTTTAATTAAGCTTTGATAATAAGCTTTGATAGCCATAACTGGTCAGTACAAAGTTACTTAGGAACTATTATTTATGTTGCAGTTTTGGGAGAAAAAACAATGGTGATACTTAAATAACTCTTTGCTATAAAGAAAAAATACAACAGCTAAGCATGAGCAAAGTAAAAATTCTGGAGTTTAATATCATACATATAGAATATGACTATTACAATTTAGGTCAAAAGAGGATACAAAAAATTAGGACTTTATAACTCTGGAATAAACTATATTTCCCATATATAAAAAGAAAATTTTTATGACTGAATTGCAATATTTCTCAAGGTTACAGATAGGAACATTTAGTTATTGGCTGTAGGGCATGTTCATAAAGAAAATTACCCAATACCTTAAGGAAAAAATAATTGGCTGATGTAACTTTTTTTACTCAAACTAAAATAAGACATGGGTAATGGATAAATGAATATTGTCATTTTTTTTAAGTGTGGAAGTTAATAAAGAAACAAGACAAGTTAAGAAACAGAACACAGTCCTATTTAAGATATGGTATAATTTAGGGCAGGACAACTAGAAAACCTAAAATCTCTAGCGACAAAAGTTTACAAAAGAAGTATTCCTCACAATTCACCCCCATTCATATTCTTGCCTCTTTCAAATATCAATTTCTGTCGTGTTCAAGAAATGAATAGTTGAAAACAATTTGATTAGTTATAAATGAATCGTTTCATATTTTTATTGTAAAGGAAAAATCTCCAAATGTGACGTCATGTAGAAGATCATTCATTTCCTTTCTCTTTAGATTCAATTCCAAAAAATAAATCAGTACAATAAAATATTTTACTGTGTCATTCTTTCCTTGCCAAGGAACTCTTTTCCTACCTTGCACGGCTCACAGGTGAGGAGAGAGGCAGGCCCTACATCAAAAATGGTGAATGTAACCTTGTTTAAGAAAATCTTTAAAAAACAAAGCCAATTAAAGTGGCATTTTCCTACTTTGAAACTCTACCAAAATCTGGTGGAAAGGAAAAAACAAAACAAAACACTAACACTTATCACTGCAAGCAGTTGCTGTACAGAAATATTTTAAGTTCCTAAATCTTTTTTAATACATGAGCTTAAGTCATGGGATCTTAGAGGAACTCAGATATTATGCATTTATTTTTTCTTTTATATCAGTAAATATTATTAGTGGGTGCATAAGAGGTAACTGAGTTACAAAAGATGTTTTAAAAACTATTCATCAGCTTAAAATTATCTAATACGTAAAATCAAAAAGAAGGAAACTGATTATATTTTTCTTTCATTTCTTCACATAGATTTTACTTAGTACCCTTATTTTCTAACTCTATTGAGGTATAATTAAAAATAAATTTGTTTAGGGGCATCTGGGTGGCTCAGTTGCTTAAGCATTGAACTTAGGCTCAGGTCATGATCTCACAGTCTCGCATCAGGCTCTGCGTTGACAGCTTGGAGCCTGGAGCCTGCTTTGGATTCTGTGTCTCCCTCTCTCTCTGCCCCTCCCCTGTTTGCACTCCCTCCCTCTCTCCCTCTCTCTCTCTCTCTCTCTCTCTCAAAAATAAAAATAAAAACATTAAAATTTGGGTGGCGCAGTCGGTTAAGCGTCCGACTTCAGCCAGGTCACGATCTCGCGGTCCGTGAGTTCGAGCCCCGCGTCGGGCTCTGGGCTGATGGCTCGGAGCCTGGAGCCTGTTTCCGATTCTGTGTCTCCCTCTCTCTCTGCCCCTCCCCCATTCATGCTCTGTCTCTCTCTGTCCCAAAAATAAATAAACGTTAAAATTTTTTTTAAAGAAAAACTTTCATACTGTTTTCCATAATGGCTGTACCAATTTATCTTCCCATCAGCAAAGTACAAGGGTTCTCTTTTTTCCACACCCTTACCAAAATTTATTTTGTCTTCTTGATAACAGTCTAACAGGTGTGAGGTGGTATCTCACTGTGGTTTCGTTTGCATTTTCCTGATAATTAGTGATATTGAGCACTCTTTCATGTACATGTTGGCCATTTGTATGTCTTCTTTGGGAAAGTATATTTCAGGCCCTTTGCCTATTTTTAAATCAGTTTATTTTTTTATTTTTATTTTTTTATTTTTTTCTTATTAATTGTATGAATTCTTTATATGTTTTGGATATTAACCCCTTATTAGATATAAAGTTTACAAGTATTTTCTCCCATTCTATATGTTACTTTTTCATTTTGTTGATGGTCAATTTTATTGTGCAGAGCTTTTTAGTTTGATGTAGTCTCATATGTTTATTTATTTTTACCTGTGCTTTTGAGTATCATAGCCAAAAAAAAATCATTGCCAAGACCAGTATCTAGGAGTTTTTTCCTTATCTTTTGCTCTGCGAGTTTTAGAGTATCAGGATTTATGTTTAAGTCTTTAAACCATTTCAAGCTAATTTTTGTGAGTAGTACAAAATAAGGATTCAATTTCATTCTTTTGCATGTGGGTATCTAGTTTTTCCAACACCATTTATTAAAGAGATTATAACGCTAAGCAATGCAGATTTAAGTAAATATCTTTTGGACAATTCTGGAATCCCTGGGTTGAATAGGGATGAAGGAAAGAATACTTTCGGAGTTTGGCTAGAGAGTTAATGTACTACATTTATATTACACCTCACGTGTATTCTGAACTCTCTAGACAAAATTTACATAGTTCAATCTAGTTCTCAATATTGATATTGGTACTTCCTTAAATCAATGTTGCATACATTTGATCATTTAACCTTTGATTTTCAAAGCACAAGCCAAATACTAACAACACCATCACTATACTAATTCCTAGAAGTTGGATTTCATATTCTCCACCTAGAGATTTAAGTTATTATAAGCCAATATTAATGAACAGAATTCCAGTAGAATAAAGTAATTGCCAAATAAATGAACGGGATATGTTTCCTGTATTATAAAAATAATGTTTCAATGTAGATCTCAGTGTGTTTGTACAGAACTCTACACTTTGAGTATAAACATAGAGTGATAATTGGAATTTCCAGTTCCAACTTTCAAAGATTTAAAAATAATAATACACCTTTTCTCTCCTTTTAATTACCTAAAATGTCACTTAAATCTCACTTAGTAACAGCAGCCTAAATCTGTTCACTGCTTTCTCTATCTACATAAGAAGTAAGACATTTTTGGGGCGCCTGGGTGGCGCAGTCGGTTAAGCGTCCGACTTCAGCCAGGTCGCGATCTCGCGGTCCGTGAGTTCGAGCCCCGCGTCGGGCTCTGGGCTGATGGCTCAGAGCCTGGAGCCTGTTTCCGATTCTGTGTCTCCCTCTCTCTCTCCTTCCCCCGTTCATGCTCTGACTCTCTCTGTCCCAAAAATAAATAAACGTTGAAAAAAAAATTAAAAAAAAAAAAAAAAAGAAGTAAGACATTTTTATAACTTATCAATTTGGGGACACCTATGGAGCCCCAGAAGGCTTTAGACATAGTAGCCTATTTCTATATATATATACCTAATATATATATACCTATATGCCTATATGCCTATATATATATATATATACCTAATTTATACACTTTATCTTTTCTAACTGCTTTATGAATTTTTTCCTTATGAAAATTAATAATTTATTTTGTCAAATGGATCATGCTGGAAATTCTTCACTCTTGTTTTTTTTTACACTTTATTATCAAATATACTTTATTATCTCCAATGTTTCTACTTCTCTGCTTCTTTTATACAAAGAATGGTGAATGCAACCCACACTATAGTCATATTTTCAGAATGATTACTTTTAAGTGATAAATTGTAATGTCATCTATTCTCTTCATTTCTCCTTTAAGAAGTGTCTGATTTCCTGGAGTTAATAAATTGACTCTCTATTCTACATACACACATATACAAACATACATGTGTACATGCAAGATACACACATGTGCAAACATACACATGACTCTTTAAGACTTGAATAACAAAGTATAAGGACAACAGATGCTTGGTGCTTAATGTCAGGTAGTGGTATATACTTCTATTTCAGTTCACTTACTTCTCCTAGCCATCCATGACAATGCACCCATAAACACTTTCACTGCAGAATAATAAATGCAGTTAAAAAATTTTAAATCACTCTTCCCTAATCTTATAACCATATTCTCATTTACTTGTTTCAACAAAACTTTAGGATTAAATGAATGCATGACATTTTTATGTAGTCCGAGTATCAAATAATTCTTGTTCCTAAATTCTCTTCATTGCAATTTATAATCATTTCACTTCCAATTTTACTACAGCAATCACTCAAAATCCTAGAGTTACTGTCATCTTCCTTTACAACTAGCTGCCACAAATATATTCACGTATTTCCTTGCTTTTTAATTACATTATGCATATTGGCAATAGAGAGAGAAGCCAAGCCAAAAGAAAAAAATAAATAAAAACAAAAACACTGCATGTTACATTATGTTAAACAATCCTCCTTTAACACCATCCACTCCTGTATAAAGTATCATAGCAAAAACCACTAAGCCTTAATGAAACACATGACATTTTTAATACTAGGATGACCATATTACAAATTTGTTTCTACATCTCTAGAAGCAAGAACAGAATTCCTTTATCTTCTATCCAATAAACTATAGTATATTATTGAAAAGCTAATATCTACTAGTTAGGTATTATGGTAAGAACTTCTTGCACATTTACTTATAACCTCCAAATTGATTTTATGGCGCATTTTATGTTATCTGCCCCATTTCCATCTGACATAACCAATCTTTATGGAAGTTAACTAACTTGTCTTAATTCACCCACGTTTGGTAAATTCAGATGACAACCCAAGGTACATCTGACACAAAGGTGTATCTTCTTAAGTGCTTTGTGATCTTAGGGATACTGTGTTATCCTACTGTGTATCTCAGTCAAGGGTGCACTCATAGTTCTCTCTTTTTGTTCAATTAAGAACTAATAATACGTTTTTTAGCCTCTATTTATTGCTATATTAACATTGCTAAAAGATCAAGAGTTGTATTTTTCTTTTAAAAACACTGCATATTTAACCAAGTATAATATAACAGATAAGCAACAGCAACAAAAAGCAAATGACATTTTTACTACACTATTTTAATTTAACCTGACACCCTTGAACCTTAGTGTATGAGCTCTTATTTTTTGCACAACTTCCTTAAACACAATTTAAGCTTTTTAACATATAAACGTTGAACAAAAATTTAACAATTTTTGTAGCATTCACATATAAACGTTTGTTTTATTATTTTAGGGACTCCACATTTTTATCACTTATAAGAAAAATATTTTTGCTATTATAAAACATGTAATCATTAAGATTGTTAAAAATACATTACTATTTTTTCATTTGAAGTTTATATATGCTTTTGGACCTAATTCATAAGAAAAAAATTATCCTTCATTTCTAATTTTATAGATAAGGTAACTGAGAATTTCAAAAGTTTATTACCTTGCATCACACAACATAAGTAGCACTAACAGACCTGACATTGAGACCCTGATGCCTGGACCAGTGTTCTTTCTCTGATATTATCAACTTTATATCGACACTGCAAGATACTACCTTAGGCTAATTATAGAAATACTGTGTTAATTTTAAAGGATTCCTCAAAATGCCTTTAAATCCATAGGTTTATACATACCAGTTTTCTCTTTATTTATAATTTAAAAGCTATGGGTAATTAAATCAAATGTGTAATACACTGCATCTTTCCTATTTATTTTGTTTGTATAATCTCAAGGTTTACTTAACTAAAAAAAACTTTCAAAGAGACTTCAAGTCTTTTCTGAAGTAACTGATGAGCTCCAGACAGACAACATTAATACAATTTATAAGATATGCTAAACATTAGCTACTAAAATCTGCTAATGCAGCATTTAAGCAGAAAAGATAGGTCAGGAAATTCAAAGTGATGACTGTGTACTATTGTTCATGCAAAACTATATTCCAAGTGACCAGGTCACCATAGAAACTAGATATATATGTATACATAATACATATTTTCTTGACTTTATGCATTGAAACTACCAAATTATATTAGGTTTGTTTATATGCATTCTTATTTTTATTATAAGCATGGATCAAACTGTATTCAAAGGGAGTTTAGAATACATGAGGCATACTTAGATAACCAAATGGGAGGAAAACACAGTCTGTGTCATTTTGGCGGTCACTGAAGTTTTTTCAAAGTCTTATTTGTTTTTATTTAAATTAACACTTCCTGTATATTCCATTAGGTTGGCAATATATTCAGCACAAATTTCTTAGGCTTTAAAATATGTAGGGTATTATAATATCACTTTTAAAATATATGGACCAAATTATATCTTATAAAATATGCCTTCAGAAATTATAGTAAATATGTACTTTTTTTCCAATCTTTTTTTTTTACTTTGTGCTTTTTGAGGGGTATTCATTTGACTCAATGAATTTATGCACATTATAATAATTGATTAAAATATTCATTCCTTAAATAGTCTTACATCCAAATAAGATAACACATATCAAAGTAATGGTGTGTGTATAAGAAGAAAACAGTGTTTTATTATTATTTTTTTTAATTTTATTTTAGACAGAGCACACAAGCAGGAGGGACAGAGGGAGACAAAGAATCTCCAGCGGGTTCCATACTGAGCATGGCTCCACATGAGGCCCTAGCCCACAACCCTTGGATCATGACCTGAGCTGCAATCAAGAGTTGGATGCTCAACTGAGACACTCGGGCACCGCAGTGTTTTATTAGTTTAAAATAGCTGTTTCTCTACAGGGAAAGCTATAAAATCAGCAATATTTGAGACACTCTCTATTCTTACATCTTTCTCTGAACCCTAGTTCCTCTACTAATATTTATTTATTTTGAGAAAGAAAAGGAGAGAGCTGGGGAGGGGCACAGGGAGGGAGACAGAGAATCCCAAGCAGTCTCCATGCTGTCAATGGAGAGCCCAACATGATGCTCGATCCCACCAAATGTGAGATCATGACATGAGCCGAAATCAAGAGTCTTAACCAACTGAGCCACTCAGATGCCTTTCCAGCTTTTCTTCATAAAGCTGTCACATCCTGTCTCTTTATATATTAAGCATTTTTCCCACCTATTTTGTACCCAGAATTATGCTTGGTGGTTTGAATAGAATGTGTATTATAGGTGTTCTAAGTGTTCTAGGTGTTCTAGACACATCTGTACACATAATGAAAATGTTAAAATAGCAGCATGTGTAAAGGGTTGTAGAACCACAGGGAAGAGGCAAGTAGTTCTTCCTGGAAAATCCTTGAACTCTTCATAATGTAAGTTGGTTTTGATAAAATATTTGATAGATGAAGTAGGAGAGCTTCAAGTTAAGAAAATAACTGGTTCAAACGCAAAAAAGTATGAAAGATTAGCATGAGTCAACTAGAAACAATGCTGGAATCATAAATTATTTGCTATCTGGTGCCTGGCTGGCTCAGTTGGTAGGGCATGAGCCCCACATTGGGTATAGAGATTGCTCAAAAATAAAATCTTTAAAAAAATAAGTAAAAATAAATCATTTGGTATGAATGTGTTAATAATGGAGATATGAGGATGAAATTACAGGCATCATAGCAGCACTTTATCAGCTGAAGGGAAGGGAGGTTAAGGACAAGAAATTAAATAGGATCTCTAGGTGCAAAGGAAAGAATCAAGTTGTCTATTTGAACTGAATATCTATAGAAATGTGTCAATCATAAAAAAGAGGTTTTTTTTCAAATTCTTGAAGGGAATACTTGAAGGGAAAAACACTCCAGATATTTTAATGCGTCTAATTCAGTTGATAATTTAAAAAATGTATATGATACGCACAGTGAGGAAGGGCAGTGACATCTTCCAATAAAATACACTTCGTTGGCCAGGAACCAGAAATAATGTTTCTGGCTGTCCAGTACTACTGCCCCTTGCTGTCTATCTTCTCCTAGCTATTGTTTGTGAAAACTTTAACAGCCTATAATCCCTAGTTTTCACATTTCACTTTGGTGAGATGAACAGTCAAAAAATGGCCCTTTTTCAGAAACTTCCAAAGCCAGGTCCAGGTTTTTCAAACCCCTTTGTCCCAGCAAGAATAATTTTCAAACACAAAAGATAACTGGATGAATAGACAGTAATAGTTTTAGTTGACATACTATTAAGTATATACTAAGAAGAAACTTGGATTTCACTTTTTATCTTTAGCCCATCTGGTTCAAAACTAGGAAGTAGGCTGCATTACCATATATGGCATACAATATTTTTCTTCTGTGTAGAATTTCCAGGAAAGTCTCTGTAGAAAACAGACCCTAGTTGTGAGGTCTTCAAATTCAAGCATCGTTATGGAAATCTTCCAACTCCGAAAGGAAGAAGGTAAAATCTCAGTAACTTAAGTATATTTATTTTATGGTTAGAAGTTCAACTCTCCCAAATTTTCATCCAGGATCATATTGTGTATTTTAGTGCAAACAGAATGTTCATCAAAACATGACATTTCCTTTAGTCAGTCATGAGTTCTGCTTCAACTAAAGAACAAAAAAATGGCAATTTTGGTGCACAGCCTACGTACAAAAGTAGAATTTCAAACATTTGCAAGGTAATTAGTTATACCATATTTTTACAGCTGCAAGATACTGAAAATGTATAGGAACATTTGATACATTAGAGCATTTATCTCCCTCAAACATACACTTTCCATCCCCGCCCGTCCTGTCTCTGTATCCCTCTCTCTCTGTATCTCTCCCTCCCTGCTTTGTCTACATGCATGCACACACACACACACACACACACACACACACACACACACGAGAATAACTATGGGAAAAACCTTGACTAATCCAATACTGCCAGTGGTATAAAAACTGAAACTTACATAAAAACGGAAGGCACTGAGAGCATTGTTCTTATACTAACATAGAACTTTATTTCAAAATAAGTGTTTGACATCATGTCACTAGTGAGAAGCAGAGTAGGAACTTTAGCACAGTCCTGACAGGAAAATCCTATTTATCTTTCTTTTCTTATTTTCAATCACTTTGCACTCTGTAATGCTTAGAAATTATTTTTATAGAGCATTACCACCTTTTAACAACATTTGGTGCATAAACTTTAATTCTTCATTAGAAAAGCAGAGAGTGGCAGAGAGTACAATGAAGTAAACTTGTGAACATTTAATTATTTGTACTTATTCAAGGACTATAACAAAGATACCTAAATACCTGTATGTTTATATCTATGCCTATACTTATGTATGTGTATATATGTGTGTATATATATATATATGAATATCTAAATATACATCCATATTTATCTAGATAGTCTCAAAGCATAAGTCAATTTTTAACCTAACTCTGCAAACAATGAATAGTTGGTTATGTTAGACTTACTAAAAAATCATGTAGTTAATGCAAAACTATATGTAATGAATTTCCTGAGCAATAAAAACGTTTTTTGAGGAGAGTTGTACATACATTTTCTTTGTGACTTCTGGGCTTATAGAGAACCCGACTTACTAGCAATAAGAAAAGATAGGGCTGGGAATCAAACACAACTGGTTCAAATCCCGTCTATTCTCTTATTAAGTATGGAATACAGGCAAAGTAGTTGCATTTCATATATTCAAAAGTGTAGATGAGTTAAAAAAAAATTCTTTCTCACAGAAATTTAAAGCTAAGTAAATTATACAAGACAGGTGCATTAACCAACTAATGCATTAACCAACTAAGCTATGGAGCTTGCCATAGTAAATTATAAAGAATTATAAATTATCAAACATAGTATCAAACATAGAACTTCACATACTGTAACAGCATAGCATATAGGCAAAATGTTTTAATTATTTTTATAAGATTCTCTAAAAAGGATTATTTAGAAAAAATTAAATGGCTTGTTTGTCTAATTATATGGCCTCATACAATGACTTATCTAATCTCTTGAATATATAATCTCCATATACAAAAACTTGGTAAAAATGTTTACCATTTGGTAAAAATGTAAGCAGAATATAAATCTTCAATGAATTAATAAAGGACCATAAATGGTTAAAATATGCTTTAATTTGTCTGGGAGAATTAACTATGGCATTTTGTACTGAAGTCTTAGCAAATGCTTTAGATATATCTGTTAATTCACTTAGGTAAAGCTTTTAGGGAAGCTCTTTAAGCACAGATACATACATGTACTTATACTTTTTAAAAGAATCCCTTATTATATTAATGTTTCTCTAATGAAATGTGGACAGTTTCTATGTAAGTCTTTTCTGAGATACCAGCTTACATTAGCATGTAT
Source organism: Lynx canadensis (assembly GCF_007474595.2). Classification (NCBI taxonomy): domain Eukaryota; kingdom Metazoa; phylum Chordata; class Mammalia; order Carnivora; family Felidae; genus Lynx; species Lynx canadensis. Next base: position 166,692,719 of record NC_044303.2, read on the forward strand.
TACTATGGTTCTCCAATTTAGAACAAACCAGGAAATTGATCTGTTGACACTAAATTATCATTTAATAAATAAATTAATGAATAAAAAAGCTCAGATTACCATTAATATAGGAAAGGTAGACCAATTTCCTAAATAAGTTCTTTATTGCCTTCCCTTTAAATGTTACTTTCCCACAGAGTTCTGTCCCTCAGACTTAGCATTTTTAAACTGATATTTTCTTCACTTTCATGACTTCATGAATTCGTACTTGTGAATGACTTCCAAATATGTATCTCTAGCACAGATCTTTCCTTTACACTTCAAACGTATACATTCAACTACCTACCAGGCATAAGTAACTGGTGTCCCTTGGGTATACCAAAACCACAGTGTCTACAACTGAAAGCATTAAGTTTTCCTCCAAAAATCAGTACTCTTTAATAACATCACCATCAATGTTGTCACACAATCATGAAACCCAGAATTTGTCTTCAGATCTTTTATTCCTCTCAGTCTGTATATAAATTGGCAAGGAAGTCCTATTTCTTTCACCTTATTAATAACTTTTATACCTATATCTATCTGTTCCATCTTCACTGATGCTGCCTATTATATGATACTAATTATAGTCTCTTAACTAGTCTAGGTGTTCAATCTTCCAAAAGTTGGCAGAGAAATCTTCCTAAAACCAATAACAACAACAACAATGAAAATGTGATCCTGATTATCTCCCAACTTCAAACTATTCATTCAGTTGCTTCCTCTTGTCTACTGTGAAAAATACTGAGTATACTATGAAAAATACTATAATCTGGTCACTCCCTAACTCTCTAGAGTTTTTGTCTTCACATTCTGATATGACACACCTGAGAGAGTAGTCAAACAGAACTACTTGCTCATCTCAAACCACCTGTATTTTGCAACTATGCCTACAATATGGAATCCTTATGTCAAGATACACTAACAAATGAAGCTGTATAGTGCTTCCAGTTCAATCAGACACCCATTTTTTTTGTGTACCAACTGAACCTCAGAAAATTAAAAACTACTTTACTGTACATAATAAAAATATTACATTTGTATATTTTCTGAACTCTCTGTTTTTTATATTACAGTAAGCTAAGTGAAAGCTAGAATCATACCTTATCTTTCATTGAGTATCCTCAATTCCTATGCTTAGAATACTAGTTGACAGAAAGTGTCTATCAATGTTCATGAAATAAATTAATTCCAAACCAATATTTATTAAGCCATTTATCAAATGGATTGGATCAATCTTCTTGATGCTTATCCCAGAAGAAAAATAAATTGAGTTTGAAATTCATGGACTAAAAGGAATAATAGAGGTTATTATGATGATGATATTGGTGATGATTAAGAAGTGCTCCAAAATGTTCTGAAAGAAACTAACTTTTGGGCTGGTGGGATGAAAGAGGGGGGTTAAGGAAATGTAATGTGAAAATTATAATAATAGGTAAGTAATGAATTTTCAAGGATGTGTTGTATAACTTCTATGATATTTGTAAATACGTGACCCAATTGCTGGCAATAGCAAAGTAGGTTAGAGAATTATAATGTCTTTCATTTTATTTTAAGTTGTATTTTGAAATAGAATTAGTGTAGTCTTAAATTGTTTTTCAGCATTTGTGGTTATACCTCATTTATCTCACATTACTGAGGAAGGATATTGTTCTTTACATAAATAAAATAATTCAGATAATTTTAAGTATTCTTTAAAATATGAACTTATTCTATACCTATAATGGCACCATGAGGCACTTTGCAGAAATTCTCCCTAGAGAAGAAAGAAAAGTTGGTGAAAACCATTAATATAAATATATTAGGCCTCTGAAAATTGTCCTAAGGGCATATTAAGTGCCTGTATCAAAGAAAAAAAAACATTTATTTTAGAAAATCTCCTAAAATCCTACAAGAATAGAGGGAGTTTATGCTATTCTCACCCAGGTCACCTCTCATTGCCAGGTCACCTTGATGAAGGGTACACATGTCCAGGGTGGGTGCAATAAAGGGGACAGAGCAGTTTTTGCCCTCCTTACCCCATTAAGAGTTACCATACCTGTGAGCGGCAGGCCACCAACATTTCTCATCCCTTACAACACTAAATTGAAGAGGTTAAGTGCCTGGTGAGTACATCCAAAGGGTAGGAGCTTCCTTCCTCTACCAAGTCCCTAGACATGGAACAGAGGTTCTACATCAGGCATGACCAGCCAAAAGCACAGCTTGCTTAATGAGCAGACATTCCATGTTGGGAGATGGGGGAACACAGGCTACAATCACATTCAGCACATAGAGTAGTAGCCCAGAAGGACAGGAAATCCACAAAAAATTAAGAGCTCCAAAGCACTCCCTGAGGTCTGGCTTTATTTGAAATGGTATATGGGAACGTTCACTTATAAAGACACTCTTGAAAATAATAACTTAATTAAGAACAATGAGCTAAACCACAGACCATCTAGTTCACCAGAGAGAACAAGTGAAAGAGATAGCTAAAAATAGGTCTGCTAGGGTCAGGACAAATTTCAAAGGCTGGCCTTATTTCCTGACTTTAACTGGATCTGACTGCTAAGCAGTGTGTGCACCAGGACACAGCCAAAACCATAGGGCAATTAATCAGCAAGCGGGGGAACCTAATATGTGAAGTACAATACTGCATGAAACACAGGTATTAACAGCGACATCAAGGAAGGAGATGGTCAAAGAGACCAGAGAAAACAGATGTCAGCTTTAACAGGTAGACATCAAATGATATGGGGATTCCCCTTCCCCTTCCAGGCTCGTCAGTGTGATAGTTTGTTTCTCACCTTTAACTGTGCCCCCAGCTCACTCCCTACCATGGACAGTGATGGTCCCCTTCACTCCCAAACTACATCCCCACTCTTTCTACCTTCTTCGATGTGTCCTTTACCTTTGGCTGTGAAGTTTGTTCTCCCATTGTTTGGGTCTTTTTCTGGATTACTTACACTGATGTGAGTGTCATCTACTTGTCTTCCTGGGAAAAGGGGAACTTAAAGTCCTACTTGGCCATCTTCCCAGCCTCCTGTTCCTGGAGGGCTCTCCATGTCATCCCTGCCTCTCTCACAGATGCTCTGAGAGGAGGAAATCACTCTCCCTCCTGCGTGTCCCAGCTTTTTTCAAACTTGTATCTCTGCTTGCTATTTATCCTGCTGTTTTTAAGGGTACAGACTCAGCTTCCTAATGCCGTCCCCGCTCTCCCAGAGCCTGGCCACTGGTTTTTGAAATTCTAGGCTTATAGTCCTGCTGTCTGCAAGAACTGGGGAAATTTGGCCCTCTTTCTTTCAAAGCCTCCTGTTCTAAGACCAAAGGAGCTGGAAGGCACCATTTCTCTCCCCCAGTCCCCAGCATCAACACAGGGCCACCTATAGGAACAAGTTTGATGCCCACACTAGCTACCTAACTTGTTACAACAAGCCCGACCCCCCGCACTTCAGTGGATCTGCCCTTTCCTGTCACACCTGTCTCAGTCCCAGTGCTGAGTGAGGATCCCCTCCCCCAAAAGACCAGCACAAACCCTTCTGACACCAAGTCTCTCGACCTGGGGTCTCGGTTCTGACAGCAGCAACAGCAGATCACTTCAAGAGCAGACCAGTGTACACCTTGTTAAAATGCACCTGACCCAGGTAGGGATCAAGTACTTCTATGATAGGCAGAAGGTGCCTCTGTAAATGACAGGACTGAAGGAAAAAGAGGCCATGAAATACCACAACACACATAGGAGACATTCCCTCAAGCATCAAGTACTGTGGAACAGGGGATACTGTACTGCAGGACACCATGGGGCCTCTTCTTTATACGATCATTATCTTCAAGAACAAAGACATAGCTGACTTTCCTAATAAACGGAAACTGATATAGAGAATTAGACAAAATGAGGAGACACAGGAATAAATCCCAGATGAAAGAATAGGGCAAAACTACAACAGGAGACCTAAGAGAAATGGCTATCATTAATATGTCAGATAGAGGATATGAATTATCATAAAGATACTAACTGGATTTGAGAAAGAGTGGAGGACATCAGTGAGTCCCTTAACAAAGATATAAAAGAGAATCAATCAGAGATGAAGAACACAATAAATGAAATAAAATATATACTTGATGTAATAAATAGGTTAGAGGAAGCAAAATAATGAATTAATGACCTAAGAGACAGTATATTGTAAAGTAATCAACCTGAACAATGGGAGAAAAAAAATGCATGAAATGAGAACAGACTCAGAGAACTCAGTGACTCCATCAAAGTAATAACATTCACATTACAGGGATCCCAGAAGAAGCATAGAGAGAAAGGGGGGGAAGAAAAGGTATTCAAAGAAATAACAGCTGAAAACTTCCCAAATCTGGGGAAGCAAGTAGATATTCAGATCCAGAAGACAGAGACAGAGATTCTCCAAAAATGTCAACCTGAGGAGAGCCACACCAAGACACAGTGATTAAAATGGCAAGAAGCAGTGATAAAGAATATATATATATATATATATATATATATATATATATATATATTTTTTTTTTTAATTTTTATTTAAAAAAAAATTTTAACATTTATTTTTGAGAGAGTGAGTGAGTATGAGTCGGGGAGGGGCAGAGAGATTGAGGGTGACACAAAATCCAAAGCAGGCCCCAGGCTCTGAGCTGTCAGCATAGAGCCCAATTCAGGGCTTGAACCCATAAACCATGAGATCATGAACTCAGTCAAAGTCAGAAGCTTAACAGATGGAGCCACCCAGGCACCCCCAAAAAAATTTTAAAAGTAGCAGGAGACGATAGGTACATATGAGGGAAACCACATAAGGCTATCAGCAGATTTTTTAGCAGATACTCTGCAGGCCAGAAGAGAGTGGCATGATATATTAAAAGGGCTGAAAGGGAAAAATATGCAACTAAAAATACTCTATATAAATCTATTCTTCAGAATAGAAGGACTGATAAACAGTCTCTCAGGTGGGATTCCTGCATGGCTCAGTTGGTTAAGTGTTCAACTCATGATTTTAGCTCAGGTCATGATCTCATGGTTCATGAGTTTGACTCCACATCAGTCTCCATACTGACAGTGCAGAGCCTGCTTGGGATTCTCTCTCTCTCTCTTCCTCTTTCTTTGTCCCTCTTTCTCTCTCTCTCTCTCAAAATAAATAAATAAACTTAAAAAAAAAGAATTTCTCAAACAAACAAAAATTAAAGGAGTTCATGACCACTAAACCATCCCTAGAAGAAATACTAAAGGTGGCTCCGAGTAGAAAGGAAAGATCACAAGCCAGGGTATGAAAAGTAGGAAACACAAGGCACTAAAAATAAGTATATCTATAAAAATTAATCAATAGATTCACAAAATAAAAGGATGTAAAATATGACACCATGTACCTAAAGTGTGGGGGAGATGGGTCAAGAATGGGTTCAAATTTACAACCATCAAATATAGACTGCTATATGCAAAAGATGTTATATACAAACCTAAAGGTAGCCACAAATCAAAAACCAGTAATAGATACGCAAAGAATAAAGGGAAATTAATCCAAATATATCTCTAAAGAAAGGCAACAAACCATGAAAGAGATCAAGAATCAGAGAAAAAATACACAAACAACCACAAATCAGGTAACAAAATGGCAATAAATACATGTCTATCAATAAATACTCTGAATGTAAAAGGGATAAATACTTCATTCAAAATATATAGGATGAGAATGAATAAGAAAATAAGACCTACCTATATGCTGCCTACAAGAGACTCATTTCCAACTAAAGATACCTTCAGATTGAAAGTGAAGGGATGGAGAAATATTTGTCATGCAAATGGATGTTCAAAAAAGCTGGGGTAGCAACACTTTTATTGGACAAAGTTAGATTTTAAAACAAAGACTGTAACAAGAGATGAAGAAGGGCACTCTATAATAAAAAGGGAGAAATTCCAAAAGGAAGATATAACAATCATAAATATTTATGCACAGAACATGGAACCATCCAAATACATAAAATAGCTGAAAACAAACATAAACATAAGAGCACAGTATTAGTAGGGGACTTTAACACCCCACTGACAAGGGACTGATCATTCCAACAGAAAACAAACAAGGAAACAATGGCTTTGAATGTCACACTAGCCCAGATGAACTTAACAGATACATTCAGAACATTCCATCCTAACACAGCAAAATACACATTCGTTTCAGGTACACATGGAACATTCTTCAGATACATTACATTTTAGGCCACAAAACAAGTCTCAACAAACTTTAAAAACTTCAAAGTTATAAGATGCACCTTTTCTGACTATAATGCCATGAAACTAGAAATGAACCACAAAAAAAAAAAAATCTGGAAAGAGCACTAATACACGGAAGTGAAATAACATGTTACTAAACAATGAATAGGCTAAGCAAGAAAAAAAAAAGAAATCAAAAATTGTATGGAAACAAATGAAAATGAAAACATAATAATCCAGTATCTTTGGGATACAGCAAAAGCAGTTCTAGGAGGGAAGTTTATAGTAATACAGTCCTACCCCAAAAAGCAAGAAAAATCTCAATTAAACTAACCTTACACATAAAGGAGCTAGTAAAAGAACAACAAACAAAATCTTAAAATAGCAGCTGGAATGAAATAGCAAAGATCAGAGCAGAAATAAATGATATAGAAACTAAGAATATCAATAGAACAGATCAATGAAACGAGGAGTTGGTCCTTTGAAAATATTGACAAAATTGATCAACATCTAGCCAAACCCATGAAAAAGAAAAGACAGGAAAAGAAAGGAAAAGAACTCAAATAAACAAAATCACAAATGAAAGAGGAGAAATGACAACCAATACCACAGGAATACAAACAATTATAAGAAAATATTCTGAATAACTGTATGCCAACAAATTGGATAATTCTAGAAGAAATGGATAAATTCCTAAAAAACATATAAACTACCAAAACTGAAGAAGGAAGAAATAGAAAATTTGAATAGACCAATTACCAGCAATGAAACTGAACCAGTAATCAAAAAACTCCCAGCCAACAAACGTCAAGGATCAGACGGCTTCACAGGCAAATTCTACCAAACATTTAAAGAAGAGTTAATACCTATTCTTCTCAAACTATTCCAAAAAAATAAAGGAGGAAGAAAAACTTCCAAATTCATTCCATGAGGCCAGTATTACCTTGATACCAAAACTAGATAAAGACATCACTAAAAAAGACAACTACAGGCCAGTATTTCTGATGAACACAGATGCAAAAATTCTCAACAAAATACTAGCAAACCAAATCCAATGATACATTTAAAAAAATCATTCAGTAAAGTAGCAGGATACAATATCAACGTACAAAAACCTGTTGCATTTCTATACACTAATAATGATGCAGAGAAAAAGATATTAAGAAAACAATCCAATTTACAAGTAGGCCAAAAAGAATAAAATAGGAATAAACATAACCAAAGAGGTGAAAGACCTATACTCTGAAAACTATAACACAGTGATGAAAGAAACTGAGGACAACACACAAAAAAATAGATTTTCTATGCTCATGGAAGAGCAAATATTGTTAAAATGTCTATACTACCCAAAGCATCTACACATTTACTGCAATCCCTATCAAAATACCAACAGCATTTTTCACAGAACGAGAACCCTAAAATTTGTATAGAACCACAAGAGACCCTGAATAACCAAAGCAATACTGAAAAAGACAAAACTGGAAGTGTCACAATTCCAGACTTCAAGTCACATTACAGAGCTATAGTGATCAAAACAGCATGGTACTGACCAGAAATGGGCACATAGATCGATGGAACATAATAGAAAAACTCCAAATAAACCCATAATTAAAAGATCAATTAACCGTTGACAAAGCAGGAAAGAACATGCAAAGGGAAAAAGACAGCCTCTTCAACAAATGGTGTTGGGAAAGCTGGACAGCTACATGTAAAAAAAATGAAACTGGACCACTTTCTTTCACCACACACATAAATAAACTCAAAATACATTAAAGACCTAAATGTGAGACCTGAAACCATAAAAATTCTAGAAGAGAACAAAGGCAGTAATTTCTCTGATATCGGCCATAGCAACATTTTTCTAGATATGTCTCCTGAGGCAAGGGAAATAAAAAATTTAAAAAAATGTTGGTACTACATCAAAATAAAAAAGTTTCTGCACAGCAAAGGAAACAATCAACAAAACTAAAAGGCAATCTACTGAATGGGAGAAGATATCTGCAAATGACATATTTGATAAAGGTTTAGTATCCAAAATATAGAAAGAACTGATCAATTCACCTAAAACTCAAAAGACCAGTTCAAAATGGGTAGAGGATATGAACAGACATTTCTCCAAAGAAGACATCCTGAAAGTCAACAGACACATGAAAAGATGTGTAACATCGTTCATCATCAGGGAAATGCAAATCAAAACTACAATGAGATATCCCATCACACCTGTCAGAATGGCAAAAATCCACAACACAAGAAACAGTGAGGGTGTGGGGAAAAAGGCACCCTTATCCACTGTTGGTAGGAATGCAAACTGGTGCAGCCAGTGTAGAAAACAGCATGGGGTTTCCTCAAAAAAGTTAAAAATAGAACTACCCTAGGATACAATAATTGCACTACTGGGTATTTCCCCCCAAAATACAAACACACTAATTCAAAGGGATACATGCATCCTATGTTTATTGAAACATTATTCACAATGGCCAAGTTACAGAAACAGCCCAAGTGTCCATCAATAGATAAATGGATAAAGCAGGGTAGTATACATATACAGTGGAATATTACTCAGCCATAAAAGAATAAAATCTTGCCATTTGCAACAACATGAAGGAAGTAACAGAGTATAATGCTAAGTGAAATAAGTCAATCAGGAGAAACAAAAACCATATGATTTCACTTATGTGTGGAATTTAAGAAACAAAACAAAGGAGCAAAGGAAAAAAGAGAGGGAGAGAGAGAGAAACTAAGACACAGACTCTTAACTAGAGAGAATTAAACTGGCAGTTACCTAAGGAGAGTTGGGTGGGGGATGGGCCAAATAGGTGATAGGGATTTAAGAGTACACTTATCATAATGAGCACTGAGTAATATATAGAATTGTTGAATCACTATATTGTACACCTGAAACTAATATAATACTGTAGGTTAACTATACTGGAATTAAAATTTAAAAAATTAATAAAAAATAAAAATAATAAAAATAAAATAAATGTAAAAATTCCAAACCCACAGGAACAAATGAAAAGAACCGTAAAGGTAAATAAGATGGCAAACATAATAAAATCTGTAAATACATACTTGCTTCCTTTCTTTCCATATCTTCTGTAATCAATTATACAAAGTAGTGGCAATGTATCATTACTTTTGCAGCCTACGTAGATGCAATATATAATGAAAACAGGAGAAAGAAAGAAAAGAATGGAGCTATAGAGGAGTAGCATCTCTCTCTCTGGAATTAAGTTAGAATAGATCTGAAGTAGGTTCTGATAAACTAAAATGTATGCAGTAAGCCCTGGAACAACCATAAAAAAATAAAAATTTCAAAATATAATGAAAAACTTAAGAATCCACTCCAAAACATAAATACACTATGCAGAATAAAAGTTTATAAATGTACCACCCTCTTTTTTAACCAACATTCTGTGAACACAGATTAAATCTTCTTTAGTAACTTGTGGCCACGATTATGAATATAACTGCCAATGTCAGTGTGTCCAAATCACTATAAAACTATGTGAAGTTGAAATATATAGAACTGTTTATTGTTAATCTAACTGCCTTCTTGTTTTTCCTTTTGTTATATGTCAAGTGATAATCCCGTCTTTCTGTTCCTATCACAGCACACATTAAAATGGGGTTTACTGATTTACATACCTGTCTTATTTATCTTTATCCCCAGCAGCCAGCTTGGGGCACTATAAACACTAAACACTAAATAAATGTTTCCATAAAGACTAAATAGAGACTTGGAGATTAACCACTTGAAGAAGCTAACAGTAAGGACTCTATTTTGAATATTTCCTAAGCTCCTTGCTGGCTGAACTTGCTCGACAAGGTACTGAAACAATTTCTGGTTCAATTTTCTCATTTATCAACTCGAGATAAATGTAGTGCTTATCTCCTAAAGTTGTTAGGAAGATTAAATGAGTTACTACCTAAAGATAGCCCTCAGAACTGGATCTGACTTATAATAAACACTATATATGCTTGCCCACATTATTCATGTATGCATATGCTAACATTTGTTTTGGTTGCTCTGGTAGATCTTTTGATACTTTATGTTCTCTGTAAATTTGAGATAGCTAAGCTTATGAGATAAATTACTTCAGGATAAAAATTTACATTTACTTAGTTTTTGCTATTTGTCTTTCTATTCTCCTTGAAGGCTATTCTAATTATAAATAGTAAAGAATAACCATGAAACATAAGACATTTGTCTTTGCAGAGATTTGAGAATATGACCAAAAAGATCTTACTTTGTAATACTAATTTGATAGGGAAGACTCAGTCAAGACAGAGACATACGAACAACATGGATCAGGTTTTCTATGTTGTTTTCATCCCCTGTAAATGAACTTGATATGCAACATGTTTTGCAATCTTGTCTTCTTCATACTCATTTATCTGTTCTCTGTTAAAAGTCCATGTCAGAAAGAGAATGTTGAATTCATATCAAATGCAGAGTTCTCAGTGACTGACAGCTGGGAGTAACTTACAGGAATCCTGTGCTTTTAGAATATTTATCTATTATTTAAAATTCTCCTCAAAAAACATGTAATAATCCTAAGGAGTCCTGCTGAGTAGCAAGAAATCAAGAACAACACTGAAGAAAATGGACCACGAACGGGTACTCATTTAATGTTTATCATGTCCAAGGGTCCAAGTCACCAGCTCTAGCTTTTATTTATACATTTACTATAACAAATATTTTTCTCTACTATGTAAGTCTTTGAGGTCCTAAAGAGTCTTTTGCTTTGGAATTATAAAAGGTATTATAATCTCTTCTTTGTGTGTTCATGCCATCACCCACAAACTTTGGAATTCTGCATCAGATTTTTCAAACAGATATTTTGCCAAGGGCCTAGGAAGCTTTCCTGATGAGAAAGAAAATGGAATGTGAAGGGAGTACAGAAGCCAAACACCGAATTATTTCTACCATTAAATATGATACCCTGGACAGTGTATATACAGAGAAAAATTAAAAATTCAAGCATTTTACACATTCTGAGAAAAATGTTCTAATATGTATGATCTTTGATTTTCTCATGTAGGTGGCAATTTCTCATTAATATCAAAACGTAACTTAGAAATTCATCCTTATATGTAAGAAGTGTCAGATTCAGTTTGGAAACCTTGAAAATGATGCTCTCTATGGGGCAGTATTTAATAGTATTCTGTTATCCCAAACAAAATTTATATATGGCTAGTGAAAGTCTCTAATTTACTTGTAGAAAGTTGTTATGTTCTTCATATTCTAACTCCAAATCAGTTTCCCTCTTCCAACTGGAGACAAATCTAATCAAATAGCCTAATCTAATCGAATAGTCCTCAACCTTGGCACTATTAACTTTCACAGCTTCCTTATTCTGTATTTTGAGGGGCTGCCTTGTGCATTGTAGGATGGTTTGCAGCACTCTGCCTCTCTGTACTAGATGAAAAAACCATCCTCCTACAAACTGTAACAATCTAAAATATATCCAGACATTGCCAAATAGCCTAGTCTGAAAACAAGAGCATCTTAGTTTTAGTACTGTGGAACAGATTACCATAAACTCAGTGGCTTAAAACAATACAAATGTATTTTATCACACTTTCCATGGTCAGGAGTCTAGTTAGCAGGGTCCTCTGCTCAGGATGTTACTAAGCTGAAATCAAAGTGCTGGCCGGAGCTTCTCTTCATATCTAGGGATCAGGATTCTCTTCCAAGCTCACTGATTTGGGCACGATCATTTCCTTATAGTTCTGTTACTGAAGTTCCCATTTTCCCACCACCTGTTACCTGGAACCACTCTTGCCTTCTAGATGCCAACTTCTGTGACATATGACCCACAAGGGCAGGTCACAACCTGGGTATTCGTTTTCTTCTAAGCCAATAAGAATATGTCTCTCTGACTTTAAATCCCCTTCCAATCACTATGATATGGTACTACAGAAGGCAGAAGATAATTCTTATTTTTAAGAACATGCTATATATCTACGTAATACATCATGTGGTCTGAAAATTGCTTTCAAATAGTTCAGCAATTAGTTCATAGATAAATGGGTAGATAGCAATGGGCTGAACTGTGTTCTCCCAATATTTATATACTCAAGTGCTAAAATACTTAAGAGTGTGACTGTATCTGGAAAGAGGGTCTTTAAATAGGCAATTAAATTATAATGAGTTTATTAGGGTGAGCTCAAAATCAGTATGACTGGTATATTTATAAGAGTAAATTTGAGCAAAGACAGGTATAGAAGGAGGACAAAGTAAAGACAGAAGATGACATATTTATTAGCCAAGAAAGTTACCAAAAGAAACCAACTCTGCCCACAACATCTGTGGTTCTTTGTTTCAGGCAGCCCTAGCAAGCTAACAGAGAGAGAGAGAAAGAGAGAAAGAGAGAAAGAGAGAGAGAGAGAGAGAAGTGAGAGAGAGAGAGAGAGAGAGAGAGAGATGATGGGTAGATAAAGTGATAGGGGAAGGGAAGTACACTATTTTCCAGTTGTATAAGTTTAAAACTAAGAACTAGACATTTCCACAACTATGCAGAAAGAAGGAAGAAGACATGAGTTCAGAGAAGCACCGTTAAAAGTCAATGAAGCAAATACTGAAGGCCTCAGCCTAAAGCACCAAAGAGGATAGTTCTCAGAAGCTTAGTAAAACGCCACTGAAATTACTAAAAATTTCTAAGCAGGTGTTATGGACTGAATTACATTCTCTTCAAAACTGTTATGTTGAAGTCCTCACCCCAGTATCAAAGAAGGTGACTGTATCTTAAGAAACAACCTTTAAAGAAGTAGTTAAAATAAGGTCCTTAGACTCTTCTCTAATCGAATCTTCCTGGTGTTCTTGTAAGAGGAGGAGATTAAGACATACTAATTTAATTTTACAAATGTCCTTATAAGAAAGAAGATGAGGACATTCAGAGAGATGTGGGGACATACATCAAAGATGTGAGTGTACAGAGGCATGGACCTGTAAGAACCAAAAAGTTAGAAGGCAGCCATCTGAACGCAAAGGGGAGAGGCTTCAGAAGAAATCACCTACTCAGTCTGTGGTATTTTGTTATGGAAGGCCTGGCAAGCTAATACAGAAGGGTAACCAACTGCCTTAGTGTGTAGCAGCAAACAGCTGATTCTCAAGAAAGTGTCAGGGAAATAAAAAAGAAGAAAGTGCCAGGAAGCAAAAGTAAATCTACATCAGGATGCAACCGTCTCTGGAAAATAATGGAATCTCCTCTTTTACTTTCCAAATCTCATGTGATTCTTGGGATCACATAGGATAGGGGATTCGGGGAAACTGAGTTTCCAGCTTCTTCTCTGCATATAGAAGCGATTTGAGAAGATGTTATTATTGAATCCAAATTGAAAACACAAATGAAGCATAGTATTGCTAAGAAATTATTTCCGAAATCTTAGTCTTGCTATTATTTCTGTAGCTGTTTCTTCAGTTCTATAATTTTATTTTTGCTACACTTAAATCTCCTTTAGTGCTCATATTATTTTTCTTTTAAGTGTACCTTTCTCCCCAGATGTTCTATTTTGTTAGGAGTTGCCTAATCCATATGTTTTGTTTGTATTTTTCACTTGCCTCCTGGGTCTTCCTGGATTTGTTATTATTTATTTATTTTTACTTTTGGCCTGTTCATTACTTTACATTATGGGGTAAATGAAAAGATAGTAACTATGATTAATTTCTCCCTTGTCATGGGTTTACTAGTCAATAGTTTTCAGTACCTATAGTAGGTGGGAGACTCCACTCCAGAATACTCTAAGGAGTATTCTTAAGTGGCAAAGCCTGGGGGTATCTCACTTTAGGAAACAGAACATAGAGCATGGGAGGCCTCATTGTGCCCAAACGCCACCCTCCAGAAGACCCCTGAGGAAAGGGTCTCTTCAGTACATTAGGCATATTTTTTTTTTTTTACTATCAAAATTCTCACGTAGTTGAGACTTCAAGTCCTCAAAGCTGTCCAGCTCTAGACAGGAAGATAGGTTCATTTCAAAGTGTTAGGTAGAAGCTAGACCAAATCAGTGGAAGGAACGACCAAAGGCAAGAGTCCCAAATCCTTGAAGGGGAATGACAGAAACCAGAGCTAGAGGCAAGGATCTTGATAAATAGGGTACACATTAAAAGCCTGGGGGCACAATATGCTGACCTTGTGTCTTACAAGACCCTGGGGCTGACAGATCAAGAGCCACAGGTGTAAAGCATGCACTCTCTCTTCTACCTCTGCTCCAGGGTAACCCTAAGGCTCATTATAATGCATTTGCATTGTGGGTACAGCTCCTGCCAAGAGGGAGAAAGGTTGCCAGGATGGTTCCAGTACAAACCTTGTAGTGTCAAAAACTCCCCTCCTGTGGAAGGAGTCCCCAAATGATTAGAAGCAGACTCCATTACAGACCACCTCACTGTATGTCACAGCTCACCCCTGGCCGCAAGAAATCCAATAATATCCAATCCCAAAACAACCTAGGGACTGGTTCCACCTCCTGGAGCCTGCCCCATCTCCCACCTTGATAGTGTACTTTTGCTTTAATAAAAAGCAAAACAAAAACAAAAACAAAAACAAAAACAAAAACCTGGTTTATGTTTCTGGCTTTCCTTCCTGCTGTCTTTACTCCAGCACAGATCCCTACATGTATCTTCTCATAGGGAATCCAAGGACCTAGACCTCCATTTACACAAAACAGACTCTCCCACTGATAACAAAAGGTCATCACACTGTCATCTTTCCAGGCCATGAAAAAAGCAGAAAGTCGCAGAGCCTGATATTCAATAACAAAAACAAAAACATAAAACTTTTCATTGACATTCTGAATTTCTAATAGTTTCCAAAACTTACAGATAGGACTTAAATGACACAATGACTAAATATTTCTTAGACTACCAACTACTCATCAGCCTACATACCATGGCTAATTATCAGAACTGTTTTTGTTTTTCTGGTTTTTTTCACTATATAAAAGTTTAAATCTGTACAAATAAATTAATAAATGAAAGGACCAGATCTCAAAAGAAGATGGATGAACACAGAATAAAAGAGGATTTCTCATTTGTCATCTGGCTGAAATTTAAAAAAAAAAAAAAAAACAGACAATGGAAGAAACCTCCTTACTGGACAGTAGTTTTCTATTCTTTATACAAGTTGTCTTAATAATAGATAATTATAGGGGCGCCTGGGTGGCGCAGTCGGTTAAGCGTCCGACTTCAGCCAGGTCACGATCTCGCGGTCCGTGAGTTTGAGCCCCGCGTCAGGCTCTGGGCTGATGGCTCGGAGCCTGGAGCCTGTTTCCGATTCTGTGTCTCCCTCTCTCTCTGCCCCTCCCCCGTTCATGCTCTGTCTCTCTCTGTCCCAAAAATGAATAAACGTTGAAAAAAAAATTAAAAAAAAATAATAGATAATTATAGCCTGTCTACAGACTTCCTAGAGCTTAAATTGGGTATCATTTTCTTCATTTCCTGCCTTCAGTCACTTTTAAAATTTGTTGAAAATTTTTAAACATCTGCTTAATTCCACTAAAGAGGTGGCTATGTTTTGTTATAAATGAAGCAATCCATATGTTTAGCTTAATTCTTATATGTGTATGTTCAGCACGGTGATTGATATAAATGGGTCTATACATTAAATCACACTTTTATTCACCATTTGAAAAGCCCAGAGAATTCTGTAAAATTCAGGAATTTCAGATCATGATTTTAAAATGGGCAACTCTCTTGTCCTAGGAGACAGGAGCTTCCGAAGCATCATGTCTTACCTGCTTTCAGGTCAAACTTAGTTTTATTCTTTTGGCACCTGCTCAAGCTTATTACTACATAATTGGCACCAACAGCTGCCTCTGCTGTGTAAACCATATGACCATCACACAATCCAGACTCTCGCCATCTTATTTAGTATTAGCTCACTTTTTGTGCAATGAAGTGTACAGTCTGTGGTCACAAAAAGGAAAACCAAAAATATAGTATGTAGAATCTTACAATCTTGAATTCAAGAAAATTACGTTCCAAAAATATCCCTTTCAGTATTTGAAGCTGATATAGTATCATGTTTTTTAAAGAAATGTATAAGTATATACATTACTATGTAGTTTTGGCTTGCTTGTAAATTAAAGGAAAAAATAAAATTCAAAAATTATTAAAATGAAGCAACAACTACAAAGGATTCAACTTCTGCATTCAACATTTAAAAAAACAAATTATAAATCTACCTTTACCTTGTGAAGCACAATTTAAAATAATGAACAGGAAAGACATAAATCTAAGGAGACCTTTATCAAGATATTACCTTGAGGCATATAGAGTTTTATCCAGTTGATAATAAGGTGAATTGAAATCTCTAATTCAAAGTATATCTCTAGCCCATCTCCTTTTGGTCCCAGAAACCAAACATTTATTCATCTGCACTCTCAGTGGGATGCAGACCTTTGGCCCATAATGGAATTCACCTTAAGTAAGTTCTTTAAAAAAACAGATGTTCCTCTTAATCACATCCCGTTAAATGTGCAGTAAGCTTAGAAAATACATCCTGGCTGAGAAAGATACATCTAGAGTAAACAAGGCCATTTAGGTCTTTGCAACAAGTAATCCTGCCTAATCACTGATTAATTTATTTATGCACTTTCATGTGATGCTACTGAATATCTTTTGAAGTCAATGTATTATATTAGGGAAAATACAGAATATGTGGGTCTAATAAGTGATATAATGCACATATAGTCTAACAGAAGATATTAGATAAATATGAACATAAGTGTAAACTTAGTAACTACGAATACATATAAATTAATGCATATGATCAATGAACATATACTGTAAAATATCAGTTACTATAGCTGAATTTAACTGTTACCAGAAAACAAAATAATTACTTTAAGTGAATGATTTATATCCTCTTCTCTCATGAAAACACCTATTTACTTACAGCCTGATTTATTTTCTTTTTAATATTGAAGAAACAAGATTTCTAATGTTTTTCTTACCTATCCATCTTCATTACATATCCTGCCACCAAGACACTGATCATCATGTCTGGAATAAAACCGTACATGGTTTTAGCCCTTTCACCAACCCACTTTAAATTACTCAAAGATATTAAAATATATCAGTTTCCTAAAACAAAATTTTCATATCACGGCACTGTTCAGAAAACTAGAGAATTATATTCTTATTTTCTAGAGGGTCTGTGTCTGTGTGTATGTATTTTAAATTGGGTACGGCTGGAGCACCTGGGTGGCTCAGTTGGTTGAGCGACCAACTTCAGCTCAGCTCATGATCTCACAGTTTGTGGGTTCGAGCCCTGTGTCAGGCTCTGTGCTGACAGCTCGGAGCCTGGAGCCTGCTTCGGATTCTGTGTCTCCCTCTCTCTCTGTCCCTCCCTGATACAGGCTCTGTCTCTCTCTCGCTCAAAAATAAACCTTAGGGGCGCCTGGGTGGCGCAGTCGGTTAAGCGTCCGACTTCAGCCAGGTCACGATCTCGCGGTCCGTGAGTTCGAGCCCCGCGTCGGGCTCTGGGCTGATGGCTCAGAGCCTGGAGCCTGTTTCCGATTCTGTGTCTCCCTCTCTCTCTGCCCCTCCCCCGTTCATGCTCTGTCTCTCTCTGTCCCAAAAATAAATAAACTTAAAAAAAAAATAAAAAAATAAACCTTAAAAACTTTTTTTAATTAAAAAAAATTAAATTGGGCACTGTTAGTTTATGTATTTATGAATAATTTGTTTTACAAATCTTTTTTTTCACCTTTGTAACAGGAACTGTGCTAATAAGCACTGGTGAGAAGAATAACCATCCCATAGTCCTTGCCCTTTAGCAATTCACATTTCTCTAGTTAAAGTTTCTTCTGCTCTTCATTTGCTGAGCACTTTTTAAATGAATGCATGTTGAATTTTATCAAATGTATTTTCCATGTCTATTGAAATTTTTATACAACTTTTCTTTAGTATGTTAGTATGGTGAATCACATTATCTGGTTTTCAGATGTTGAACTACACTTTGATTACTAAAAAATTCTACTTGGTCCTAATACATTATTACTTTATACATTGTTGGGTTTTATTTGTTAACATTTTGCTGAGGATTTTGTCTCCGTATTCATGATGGATATTTGTAGTGGCTTTCCTTGTAATATTTTTATCTGGTTATGATACATGAATTTTAGACTGATAAATTAAGTTGGGAAATATTTCCTCCCTTTCCATTTTCTGGAGAGCTTATGCAGAATTGATAGGAGTTCTGTCTTAAACATTTGGTGGAATTCACCAGTGAAACTATCAGGGACTGGGATTTATTTTGCTGGATATTATCTTATTCATGGTTTATTTCATCTGGAATGAATTTTGATAGCTTGTATCTTTCAAGGAATTGGTCTATTTCATCTAGTTATTCAAATTTATTGCTATAGAATTGTTTATAATATTGCCCTATTATTTTAATATTAGACGGACATGTATTGTCTTCTTTGTTGGTCTTGCTAGGTTTATCAATTTTATTGATTAAAAAACCGTTTGGTTTACTGATTTTCTTCATTGTTTGGTTTTCAATTTCACTGATCTCTGCTCTAATCATTACCTTCTTTCAGCTTGCTCTAGGTTTATTTTGGTCTTCTTTCACTAGTTCTTAAGGTGAGAACATAGTTTATTGATTTTAAATCATTCTGTTCTGATACATGTATTTAATGTTGTAAGTTTCCCACAAAACACTGTTTTAACTGTATCCCACAGGTACTGATCCATTGTATTTTTGTTTTCATTTAATTCAAAACACTTTTTATATTCTTGAGACTTCCTCTTTGGCCCATAGATTATTTAGAAGTGCAGTATTTAATTCCCAACTATTTTGGGATTTTACAGATATATTTTTGTTATTTATATGTAATTTCATTCTATTATGGTCAGAGAATATGCTTTATATGGTATCTATTTATTTTATTAACTTAGAAAATTACTATTTTGTTTGCTATTTTTTTATTACTGAAGTTATAAGATTTCTTCTGCAATCATTGCTGTTTAGCCTGGGAAACTTTTTCCTTTAGCTTTTTTCCTCCTTTTTCCTTTTTTTTTTTTTTTTTTTTTTTTTTGCCAGTGGGCTAGTGACAGATGACAGAGTCTTTTTGTTTTCCTTGATCTAAGAATATTTTTTATTTTGTTTTCATTCCAAAAGGGTATTTTTACAGGATACAGAATTCTAGATTGGAAAAAATCTTTCCTTTTCTGTTTTTTGTTTGTTTTGTTTTTGTTTTGTTTTATTTCCCTGGTTGATCTGGTTAGAGGTTTGTTGATATTTTAATTAAACTGACATCTCAAGTGGTTCCAGTGTCAGCTTGGCTTTCAAATCCTTTGCTGTGCTTCCTGGGTTGCTCTATTAAATTTTTCAGCGATGAACCCAGATTCATTTACCTTTATAGACAGAATTCAGAATCTCTCTTCTCCAGCTCACTGGTCTCCAGGATTTCCCCTATACTCTCCCAGGACAGTATAGGGAGTCTTCTGGACAGAAATATTTTGTTTATTTCCTCACTAATTTAGCTTCCCATGCTATAAGAAAACAGGAAAAAATAATGGGAATTTACCCCAAACTCTGTGGACCATGGGGTCTCCTTTCTACAATTCCTCTGGCCAGGAAAATGGTTTTTTATCTTAGGCATTTAGATGCCTGTGATATCCTACACTACTGATGACTTCCTCCTTTTTAAACACTCTCCTATCATGAATTCATGAACGATTTTTCTCTTAGGGATTCTATCTTATTTCCATTAATGCTATCAGCTCAGTCTTTAAGTGGCATCACTTCTGTCAATGTGATCCCATTCTTTTCTGGTCCCTCTTATTTTCCCAAACTCAATAAAAGTTGTGTTTACACAAAACGGACCCTTAAGCTTTTCTTCCATATTCCCAACTGAATAAAAGGTTTCCTGGAAATATTTTCAAAAAGTCTACCCTTCGTTGCTGAGTCCATGGTTCTGTTATTTCACCATGAGCTACCACCGCTTGATTACATTTAGACTAATTTAGCAGGAAGTAAGGAAGCAAACCATAAATCTGAAATATTGCCAAAGAAAGTAAATAAAAAGATAATGAATTAATAAATAAACATAAGCTACATCTTTGTGCATACCTATTTTTTAAGTGTACTTGGAAAAATTTTGTAATTTTAATGCAATTTTAAATGTTTTCTTAGAAAATAAAAATATTACACATGGTATCAATCCTCAATTATACTAGTAACAGTTTCAAGTGTTTACAAAATTAAAAATTATTTGTCTTAGTGGAAAAGAACTTTTTATGCTACAGTCTTTGTCTTAGATGAATTTCCTCCCCAAACAATAAAAACCTGTTTAATTAAAAATTGAAAATTATGATAATTAAGGAAAGCTTACTTAAAACACAAATGTGTACCCTCAAAAGATTACTTTCTAACTAAGTGTAAATAAAGGTGATATTTACCCTATTTTCAAGTGAAAGCCAGAAAATTCATTTTAAGCCACTTTAGCAATGGTTTTATTCAAATATTGAATATGGTAATAAAAATGGATTTTATTGATGAGTATTTTTAAGCAAAACAAGTCTTTTTCCTCACATTTGTGATTGATTCTTGTATTACTCAATTGCTATCAGGTTATTTCATACATATATTATTTCATGCCATTTCTTCTTATATGTTCTATGAGTCAGACTCACCTTTTATTTCCCAACTGGGCACAATTAATGAGATTTTACTAGATACTGTAGTGTGAAAGTCAATACTAATTAGTAGCTTTACAATACAGAAAGGTGAACTGAAAATTCCTGTGCTGGAATTATGAGAGAAGAAAATACTGAAACATTGCATATGATGAGAAATAAAGGAACTGAATGGGAAAAAGAAAAAAAATGGAATGAACAAAATGTTCAATTTTATACATAGACAGAATATAAAATATAACACTTGAAATTTAGGACATGTCTAATTCCTATTGTCAGTGATAATCCAATGCCTCCACTTAATGTTAAAAGTCTTTCCCAACAAAATTTAGTTTTACCAATAAAAACCTATAAAGTCCTTAATTTTTATTTAAATCTTTTCCTCTTAAAATATACAGAAAAACAATATTCCAACACTAGACATGTCCAATAGCTTAAAAAAGCTTGGCTGATAATATGACTCCTATGTACATAGTTTATAACATCGTCTTGACTTCATTATATGTTTTGCCACAGTATAAAAAATAAATTCCTAAGGTTAAATATTTGTATGACTCATCTTTATATCCTGAATAATGCCTAACACAGTGTCCTGAGCACAGAAGGAACAAAATAAATGCTTGTTGAATGGATGAGTAGACCAGATTTTTCAAGGCATTTGACACATGAAGTTGTTGTGTATATGTGTGACATAATTTCTTTTTCCTGACTCCAGGTACTTAAAATGTACCTTGCTGCACTATTGGGCAGCATTTTTTTTCCCTTTTACTTGCATTAACCCAGGCCCAAGGAAGAACGGAGGTCTAAGATGAGAATGCAGAATGGAAAGGTTTCCTTTTGAGCTTCTTTAGATTGTTAAAAAAAACATGAGAATCAGTGTGATTTTAAGTAAATAATAGAATGTTATCCCTTCTAATGTTGGATTCCAACATCTCTTGCCCCCTCTGAACAGACATACCAAAAATGTTGGTACCAACTTCCATGAGCTGTAATTGGTATTTACCCAAAAGAGGTAAAAATTATGTTCACACGGAAACCTGCACATGGATGTTTATAGCATCTTTATTCATAATTGCCCATGCCCAGTTCCTAATGAGCTCATCAAAGACATTCTTCATTTCTGTTAGTGCTTTTGATCTCTAGCATTTCTTTTGTATTCTTTCTTAGAATTCCTCTCTGCTTACATTAGTCCTCTGTTCTTGCATGATGTCTACTTTCCCCCCCATTAAATCCCTTTACAGATTACTTATAGTCTTATATTCCCAGTCTAATAATTCCAACATTTATGCCATATCTGATTCTAGTTCTGATGCTTATGCAGTCAAACTGGTTCTGTTGTTACCTTGTAATTTTTTTGGTGAAAGGTGAACATGATGCTATGGGTAAAAGGAATTGTAATAGGTCTTTAATAATGTAGTTGCAGGGGGAGAAGAAAGGGGAGCCATTATATAGCTTATAAGTATATCTCAGTCTTTTGGACGACCTGTGTCCTTGGATAGTGAATGTCACCAGAGCTTCTCAGGTGTTTTGTTTTTTGTTGTTTTTGTTTTCTCTCCTTAGGTAAGACAGGACAGGTGGAAATCCTGGAGTTGTATATTTCACTTTACCCAGGAATTCTGGGTTCTGGAAAAACCCCAGCAGGTAAAACGGTTTCCCCTGAGGGTAAGCCTGGTTTATAAGAACAGAATGCTCTGGTGTATTTCAAAATGATTCATTTCCCCCTCCTCCTGTTAGAAATTCAAGGTAATTTTTCTCTTACATTCACTGTGAGGACCTGGTAGGCCTCCAGGAGGTCAAGTGTCAGGGCCCTTCTATAACTAGATCTTCCTAGAGTTTTTAACTCTCAGATTTGTTCACACTCAGCCTCCAGCAATTCATCAGTTAGAGTTGGGTTTTCCTACCCCCAGCACTGATTCCCACAGAGGCTTCTACTTATGCGTTTCTTCTGCTCTGGTCAAGTTTAATTCTCTACATCTACCTGGCTGTCCAATTTGAGAGGCAGCAGTTAGTCCTGTGATGACTTTATTCCCTGACAACTCAAAGAAGGTGTTGGTTTTTCAGTTTGTTCAACTTGTTAATGATGTTTAGCACAGAGTAGCAGCTTCTAAATTCCTTATACCTGGTCTTGAAACCAGAAGTCCCAAGCTGGTTTTCCCACTCTATCACTCTCTCTCCACATTAGAGGCTTTCTTTAGTTTTATGATAATCTTTGAACAGCTAATTATAATTGTGAGTAGGAACATAAAAGACTGATTGAAAACTCTTGAGTATAGATGGGTGAGGCCTGTCAGGTATGAGCTTTTGTTAGGATGAAATCCCAGGATCACAGTATCTTTTGTACTTTCACATGAAACTGACCCAATTGTAATTTCCAACCCAAAAAGATATGAATGACAGTATACTGGCATTGAAATGTTGAAAGAGTTCCTGGTTTCAGCATATGATACGCATTCTGTTACATAATCACCCCTCCCCTTAAGGTTTCCTTTGTGATGGCCCTGTCCCCAAGTATATCTTGTTTTTTCCCAAGCCAGTCTCACTGTTTTAACCTTCTCATTTCCTTCTATAAAAAGCAGTGTAGTATTAAGGAGAGGATCCAGTGATCTAATTGCCTCTTGAAGTGCTTGCAACTGGTCTTTTTCATTGATGCCATGTGTTTACTCCCAATCCCCAGCCCTACCAGACACTGCTAATTCCAGAGGCTACGGGGGGTGGGGGGGAGATTCAGCAATGTGAGTCAGAATGAGTCTCAGCTTATACCACTAGGGACTAAGAATTTGGGATTTCTCAGGTTTGAAAATTCATGTCTGTTAATTCACTGTTAACGGTACTGTTCCATTTGCATTCTAGCTTCTAAAGTTTTTGTTCTTTTTTTTTTCCCCGCTTTCAAGTTTTTATTTAAATTCTAGTTAGTTAACACAGTGTAATATTAGTTTCAGGTGTAGAATTTAGTGATTTGTCACTTAGATATGACACCCAGTGTTCATGACAACAAGTGCCTTTCTTGATCCCTGTTTAACCCATCTCCCTGCCCACCTCCCCTTGAGCAACCTCCAGGTTATTCTCTATAGTTAAGAGTCTGTTTTCTGGTTTGCCTCTCTTTTGTTCCCACCCCCCCCCCATGTTTATCTGTTTTGTTTCTTAAATTCCATGTACGATATCATATGGTATTTGTTTTTCTGTGACTGACTTATTTCACTTAGGATAATACCCTCTAGTTCTATCCACATTGTTGCAAGTGGCAAGATTTCATGCTTTTAGATCACCAATATTCCATTGTGTGTGTGTGTGTGTGTGTGTGTGTGTGTGTGTGTGTATCACATCTTCTTTATCCATTCATCAGTCAAAGAACATTTGGGCTTTTTCCATACTTTGGTTATTGTCTATGGTGCTGCTATAAACTTCGGGGTGCATGTGCCCCTTCAAATCAGCATTTTTACAGAGCACCTGGGTGGCTCAGCTGGTTAAGCATCCAACTTCAGCTCAGGTCATGACCTCACGGTTTGTGAGTTGGAGTCCTGCATCAGGCTCTGTGCTAAACAGCTCAGAGCCTGGAGTCGGCTTCAGATTCTGTGTCCCCTTTTCTCTCTGCCTGTCCCCTGCTCACACTCTGTATCTCAATAATAAATAAACGTTATTGTTTTCGTTTTGTTTTAAATCAGCATTTTTGTATCCTTTGGATAAATATCTGGTAGTGCAATTGCTGGATTGTAAGGTAGTTCTATTTTTAACTTTCTAAGGAACCTCCATAGTGTTTTCCAGAGTGGCTGCCCCAGTTTGCATTCCCACCAATAGGGTAAAAGGGTTTCCCTTTCTCCACATCTTCACCAACACCTGTTGTTTCTTATTTTGTCAATTTACCCAAATTTGTTGCTCTTGTCTCTCTTCTAGTTCTCTACCCTTGGAGTTTTATGACCTTAAAATATTCCCCTTTATTTTTTTAGAAGGAGTTTGCCTCTAAAATTAGTAAAATTAGACATCAGCATTTAAACCACTATCTTCCCTGGAAAAAATTCACTCTGCTAATACTAACCTTGAATCAGGATATTGGATCAAATTTTCCCCCCATGAAGGAGTGCACCAAAAATTTAACTTCACCAGTGACACTTATTCTACTAATTGTAGTAATAAGTCAAAATGTTAAAAAAGTTGAGCAGGCAATATTACAACTTCAAAAAACAAGTAATTTTTTTTTCAAAATTAAGTCTATATCTTTAAAATATGAAGAAAAGAAGATGTTAGAGAAAACTGCCAGCCACAGGAAAACTCACAGAAAGCATCAAGGAAAAAAACATCACAAAGAATTTTCTACTTTGTGTTCCTCTGTCCTCCTAAAAGGAAAATCTAGTTTTTGGACTCATCAGTCTGCCAGTTAATCTCAAAGACAAATGTAACATCTAGCCCAAATGCTTCATGCTTTTTTGTGTGCGTGACTTATGAAACCATATAGTACAATTTATTGGCATATGATAAAAATATATTACCTGTGACATATAAAATCAATCTTTGGTAGCTTTCATTCTCAGGATGATTACATCCCTTCTTAAGCAAATAATATGAAACTTTAGAATATCCAATTAATTGAATGTTGAGGTACCAATGATTATAACACCAGCTATACTGTCATAGTTGTAAAAGGCTATGTATATGTATTTAATAAACACAGTGTGAAATAGAATTTAACTATAATAAGTTTAGCAAGTGAGCCTCTGATTATATGATCGAATTTGCAAATTCATCATGCAGCATTCATATGTGTTTTTTTTTTGTAGAATCTCAATAGTCTATGATATTGTGATTTTTATATTAATTTAGTTAACTTTTGTAAAAGCTTGTCAGGCCTGAAGAGAATTGCTTGCCAAAGAAATGTGACACAACCAGGTCTCGGTGATTAGTATTATTAATATTATATTAAGAAGCAGCATGCAGAGGCACCGGGGCAGCTCAGTTAAGCATCTTTTTTTTTTTTTAATTTTTTTAACGTTTATTTATTTTTGAGACAGAGAGAGACAGGGCATGAACGGGGGAGGGTCAGAGAGAGGGAGACACAGAATCTGAAACAGGCTCCAGGCTCTGAGCTGTCAGCACAGAGCCCAACGCGGGGCTCGAACTCACGGACCGGGAGATCATGACCTGAGCTGAAGTCGGCTGCTTAAGCGACTGAGCCACCCAGGCACTCCAAGCATCCGACTTTTGATTTGGGCTCAGGTCATGATCCCAGAGTTGTGGGACTGAGCCCCGCATCAGGCTCTATGCTGAGTTTGGAGCATACTTAAGATTCTCTCCCTCACTTCCTCAGCCCCTTTCCCCCATTTGCACTCATTCTCTCTCTAATATAAAAAATGGAAATAGAAAAAGAAGTAGCATGTCTAGTACTTTATAACTTGTAAGTAATTCAAAAATGCATTATTCCATTTATTGAACTAATCTATGAGAAAAAAAATTGGAAACTGATGTTTAAGAGAGCTAAAATTCTTGGGGCACCGGCGTGGCTCAGTCATTTAAGCATCTGACTCTTGGTTTTGGCTCAGGGCATGATCTAAGAGTTTGTGACTTCTAGCCCCAAACTGGGCTCTGTACTGACAACCTGGGCCTGCTTGGGATTATGTCCCCCCAACCCTCCTATTCCCCTCCCCTGCTCGCTCTCTCTTTCTCTCTCAAACATAAACAAATAAACATTTTTTAAAAAATAAGTTAAACTTCTTGCTCAATATTGCATACAAAAAAAAAAAAAAGACATCTTAGCTCCCCTTACAGTTTTCTTTTCCCAACTCAATATCACATATATGAAAAAGACCTTTATTTTTTTTTAATCTTTAAGTATTTACTGCCATGTTTCTCCTGTATTATTACAGAAAATCATCTCAAATAAAAGTAAATAATAATATATTCTGGGGGCGCTATGTCCTTTTTACAGTTAAGGAATTGAGACACAGAGAACTTAAGCAATTTATCCAAAATCACACAGTAAATATAGGGCTAGTTTTCTAGCTCAAGGCTCCAAGTGTCCTATTAAATGCTGTAAGAACCTCCTTCCCAGTTAAATAAATCTTTTTATGCAGTTAAATGTTTTTTAAAATTGTAATAGGTGAAAATATTTTCATTTGTTATGCCATCCACTGAGCGCAAGTATATGCAGGGATGATAGAGATAAAAAAACAAGACTCAACTAAATTATACAGAATGATTATCAAACACAAGGCTTATGTAAAAACAATATTCATGTGGGTTCAAGTAAGAGACCTCCTGCTTAAGGCATAATTTTAGTTATCTCTTTTAAATTTTTTTTTCAATGTTTTTATTTATTTTTTTTGGGACAGAGAGAGACAGAGCATGAACGGGGGAGGGGCAGAGAGAGAGGGAGACACAGAATCGGAAGCAGGCTCCAGGCTCTGAGCCATCAGCCCAGAGCCCGACGCGGGGCTCGAACTCACGGACCGCGAGATCGTGACCTGGCTGAAGTCGGACGCTTAACCGACTGCACCACCCAGGCGCCCCAGTTATCTCATTTAAAAAGAGAGTTTATCTCTTTTGTTTGATGTTAAAGATAGTTTTTTAAAAATATTTTATTCACCTCACAATAAAATGTAACTGAAACTGAAATATGTGTGGCATGAATACGAGTAGCTTTTGTTAGCTTAAGTGTATATTTGTTTTCAAATGTAATTTAAAATATTGGTAATTTTAATATTACTTTAAAACGGCACATACATTTGTTACATATATTTGAAGAAGACAAATAGTGTTACTTTAAACTGAAACAAAGTAGTAAACGGACACACTTGTGAATCATGCAATTGATCATGCTCTACAGTTTCTAATACAATCTCAAGTGAATATGCTTTTCCTTTCCAGGTTACTGACTTTCAATTAAATAGAACCCAGCATAAATTAAGCAGTTGCAGGTGAGTGGCTGGACCTTAATTTCTTCATGTGACTTTTAAGTACATGTATTTAAGATTTAATTAAATTTTCACTGGTGTCTCAAATTGACAAACACATACACTGAGGGCTTAATGGAAACAGAATTACTTTCAATAACAGTGAAGTTGGAAATACACCCTTTTTGCAGAAATTCTATGAAGAGCTAAGATTAAAGGCCTTTGATAACACGTTGGTGTTTGAAAGACCACAACCTAGAAAACTTAAAAATTATTTTGAATCATTCTGTATACATTTATTGAATGTGTTTCAGCAATTCTTTAGAGAATCAAACTAGTAAAACTTTTGGAGGTCACATTTCCTCTTTTGCCTGAGAGAACCATTGTTTGGTTTGAATATCAGACAGGACTTCTATATCTTTCCTCCGTAGTCTTGCTATGCCTCTGATAAGCAAAGCAAATGAAATGAGCAATGGAGATTTTAGAGCTTATGCTATGAATCCACAAGTGATTTATAAGGAACATTAATAATCTAAGAAATTAATTTGTGTGCATTTCCTTTTTCCTTTGGGTACCAGGTCACTACCAATGTACCCTGGTATTCATTTGACTTATGGAATTATTGGACTTTCTGTATCCTCAGAACAGACATTTAAGCATAGACTCAGCCCATCATATTGTTTACTGGACTTAGATTTCTTAATACTTGTGAAAATCTCAGATACAATTCTGCATCAATTCTCAATCACTTTTTCCCACTCCTACTCTTTTACATACACACACATAAGCAAACATACTCAGAGCCTCATGCAGACATAATAGCTGTGTAGTAAAAGAATATCTCACGTGGACAGATCTGTGCAAGGCATCATTTGTGCATTGCCATCGCATAAGTTATGTCATACTCGGAGCTATGACAGACAAGATCAAAAATACAAGCACAGTATGCTACGACAAACATGCAGAATGCCTTTTGGTTTTTTGTAGTGGAAAGATAGTAGGTTTTTACAAATTGAACTACAAATAGAAATTGAGAAACAATAAATTAAATTTGAGACATATAAGTGACTTAAGATTGTTTCAAAAAACAATTGTAGATTTTAGAAATTAAAATAACTTGTCATATTTACTGTCATTGTAAATAGCATGAAGAAAGCATATATCTCTGTTAAAAATTATTGGGGAGCCTGGGTGGCTCAGTCGGTTAAGCGTCCGACTTTGGCTCAGGTCATGATCTCATGGTCCATGAGTTCAAGCCCCGCATCGGGCTCTGTGCTGACAGCTCAGAGCCCGGAGCCCGTTTCAGATTCTGTGTCTCCCTCTCTCTCTGCCCCTCCCCTGTTCATGCTCTGTCTCTGTCTCAAAAATAAATAAACGTTTAAAAAATCATAATTTATATTATTAAAACAAAGAGATCACTATGTGATTTTTCCAACTATAATAACCAATATAGATTAAGTAAAAGGAAAAAAAAAATAAGTCATGGGGATGTTATGTACAGCATGCTGACTATAGCTAACAATACTGTACTGAATATTGGAAAGTTGTTAAGAAAGTAGATCTTAAAAGTTCTGATCATAAGAAAAAAAGTTTTGTAACTTATGTATGGCAACAGATGATAACTAAATGGTCATCATTTTACAATATCTACAAACATCAAATTATACACCTGAAACTAAAACAATGCTATATGTCAATTATACCTCAATTTAAAAAATAAGTAAATAAATAAAACCCAGCTCTTCCTCCTTCCTCTTCCCAGCCCCCATTAACACCATTCATCCGAAAGCCCAAACCAGGAATCTTAGACAGCCCTGATGCTTCTTTTTTCATCCTCAATTATCTCTCAGGATATGCTAGATTCTACTGCAGTATAGCAAACAGCCCCCAACTCTTAGTGGCTTAACACAACAGATGTTTATTTCTCACTCTGATTACAAATCAGAGGTGGGGCTCTGATCCACTTTGTCACACTGACTTCAGGTCCCAGGATGACAGAGCAGTCACTATCTGGAACACTCTTGGTCACCAAAACAGAGAGAAAAGAGCTCTAAAGTTTTCATCCTGGCAGTTGGATGCTCAGTCCAGAAGCAGCACACATACCCTCTGCTAGAGCTTATAAATGGCCCATCACCCAACCATGGGAGATCAGGAAATACAACCCTAGCTTGTGTCCAGAAGGCAAAGAGTAATAATAATAATGATAATAATAAAACAGCATTAATGACTATAACACTGTCTTAAGAGCAACTCCCCAGAAGCAGACCCTAAGATGAGGATTCACATGAAAATGATTTGTTAGAAATGCTGCCAGGAATAAATAAGAGAGTGTGGAAGAGAGGGAAGAGGAGGGAGCCACACAAATAGTCAATGTCAAACAAAATCCCATGAAGGACAATTCAGGCTCAATTCCAGGGAAGATTCTGGAGGCAGTCATACCTCAGAGCAGCCTGGACCAGGGGCAAGGAAGGTGGAGTAGTTCTGCTTCTGCACCAGGAGCCATTTGCTGGGGCTTCTCCCAGGGAGATGTAGATCCCAGTTATCTCTAGCTCTTCTCACAGATATTGGCTGTTAGAAGTGAAAGCACAGCAGGAAAATGGTAAAGAGATATGAAAACATACAGACATCCTCTGCTACACACTCACCAAACCCAAAAATATAAAAATAAAAAATTGTTGGAAGATTAATTTTCTTTAAAACAGAAACATTTTAGAGTTCTAATGAAATACAACTTTTTTCCCCTCCACCATTTTTAGGTTTATAATTCAAGTCAGAGTTCAATTAAAAAAATAATTACAGCCCATTAATTACTAATTTTGAATTAATTTTCTGCTTAATTTGTTCCCATTTTCATTGTCCTACAGATAATTCAAATCTCTTGACTGAGAACCTTCAGTCTGAAAACATGTTAATATTTAATATAGTATTTTGCATGTATTCCGTTAATAGCTATTAGGGTAATGACAAAGATAAACTTTTTTTTTCAGTCTATGAAATGTGTTAGGCAAACTTAACAATCCCCCTGGAGTTAAGATGGAAGAAAATTTTAACATATATTGTCTTCTTTTGAAACTTCAGAAGGAGATTCACAATAGAGCCTAATGAAATTATATTGTTTTCTTTAAATGAGTTTAGATATATTTAAATTGTATTCTGTAATAATGACAAATATAAATGTTGATTCTGTTTTGACAGGTCAACGACTTCAACTGTAATGAATACTTTGAATTAGTAGCAAGGTTTCTTCATTATTACTAAGTCTACATCCCATTAACATGTGAATGTCAAAAATGTTAAGGAAGGTGTTACCCAGCTTTCTAATAAGTCAAACTCTGATCTCAAATGATTTCGTCCCAGTTAACACACTTAACTTTAAGTCTCACACACTGCCATTAATAAGTTTAAAATAAATTCCACAATTATGCTATAAAGAAATAATTTATAACCAGCACCATGAAAAGCAGTAATACTGAAATAAAGTCATTGTATTTTGATTTTTTGAAATAAGACTTTAGCTACAAAGTAAACTTAGTTGTCAAAAGAATGAAATAATTCTAAATGCCTTGATATCAGAAACCTGGTTGGATAATGTAAAATTGTCTAATTTAAACAGAGAATAAGGGCCACAGACAAATACCTTTTTCTTACTGAATCTAGGAATGATAACTACAAAGATTAATTGATTTAAAGAAACAAAAGTAACAAAGATAAGTCCATACAATACAATCAATAATATTGATTTACAAAAGTAAATTAAGACGATATAATCTTGCAGGTGTAGATATACTCAGTATTCCTATTAAATGTCTACAATCTAGTTAAGAAAGAGTCAAAAATACACATGAGACAATTGCTCTAAATACACATATAAAATTGGTAGATTACTCAGATACATACATAATGATTATCTAGACTGGTAAGGAATTTGAGATTGTACCAAAGCCTCTACTTCAGTCTTTCCAAGAAGATATTTCCACAGGAAAAAACCTCAATATTTTGCTTTGTTAAGGAAAGATGCTATTGGATACATACACACATTAATGGATTCCTCAAGTTTTTCCTGCAATGAAAGCAAAGTAAAAAAGTAGCTTCTGGGGAGAGAGACCAATTCATGAGTTCTAAGATAACTGAAATAAAATAGAAAATGTAAAAATATTTAAAGCCAAAAATTGGGTAAAATATGCCAAAAATGTCATAGGTTATTTTTTTCAAATATTTTGCAAATATTATCTGAACTCCTGTAATGCACTTGGCCCTGTACAAATCCCTGAGATTAGAGCAGTGGACCGCATCCTTCCCATCTTCTAAATCCTATATTTGTGTATGTTAATTACAAGTGACACTTGTATAAAAGATAATTACAGAATGCTTGAAGAGTATTATACAGGAGGATTTCCTTTTTTCCAACCAGGGTCCTTCCAACCCATCCTTACAGCACATTTTCCCTGCATTTAACAAATCCAGTGTCAAGACTCTAGGACATGAATTCATGTGGTCAATACTTCCAGTCTTCCATTAGTTAAAGAAATGAAAATAAAGGCAAACCACCTTCTTTCAAACTCTTTCTCTTCTCTTTCAGAAAGCCATCTACAACAAAAAGTGTTTTCACCCTGTTTTGAAAGAGCTAATGAATATCATTTAGTTTGACTTACTACCTAGCTACAGGAGAAATTAGAGCTTCTTGAGATACTGTTAAGAGCTTTCAAGGAACCATGGTTGAAAGCTGCTCTAGTAAAATAAAGTATCACACTGGCATAGAAGGGTATTCTTTGCTTTCCTTAGACTTCTGCTTATGAAGTCGATCATTTTGTTACCTGACTTTCTCAGACTTAAGTGTGTGACACACTCTTTCATTAGCAATCTGTGGTATTTTTGACATAGCCAACTTCCACTATCCGTTACCCCAACTCCCACTGATGTTGAAAGGGAAACACAAATACTGTTAATGTGAGTGGTCCTTGTACATTGTTTCCTAAACAAGTTTTGTGCCAGTATCACTTTAAGGAAAGTTACTCCTTGTTGTGACAGATCAAAAGGCCACCAAAACTGCTTGATATAATGTGTGGGGTGCAAAAGCCTCAGGTTCAGCAACTAAAACTTTCTTTTATGATGATGACACAACACACTTATTTTTCAAGCCTGTGCTTGCCACCTTGACAGTCTGCTGATAAAAGCGGGATATGAATTATGACTTTGGTAGCTTCCCATTAAGACTTCTATTCCCTTTAAGCAACAGAATCCAGCAAAGCAACTGAGTCAACATAACACTTAGACATTTTAGCATTTTAAAAGGCCATAGCTGAGTTTAAATGTCAGAACAAGAAACAAATTCTCAGATATATCTCCTCTTGTCTGATACTGTGAAATGTAATCTGATTCTATTTCAGAAGTATCCTTTAGGCTCTTCCACCCCTTAGTCTAACCACTAGTAAAATAATGTTAATATTTATACAACAGATTTAAATAATCTATTAAATAAAATGAATTCAACCTCCAACCTGTTCTATGTATCTCAAATGTAATTGTATTGGATCATGTTTATTCTCTTTTCTGTTAAGTCCTTTTAAAAGTCACCTTGGTAATATATTGATGCCACAAAGTGAATGTATAATAAATATGATGAATTTGGTATGGTTTCAAAAGTGAAATGATATATTTACTTTAAAAAAATAATGTTTGAATAATTAAGGATATATATATATATATAGATTTTTTTTTTTCCTCCTTTTACCCACCTGTCTTAATTTCCCCACCCCTAGTCCCTGGCAACCACTTGTCTAATCACTGTTTCTATGAGTCTGACTTTTTTTTGAGACTCCACTTATGATGATACCATGCAGTATATGTCTTTCTCTTGTCTGGTTTATTTCACTTGGCACAATGCCCCCCAGATCCATCTGTGTTTTGTTGTTGCGAGTGGCAGGATTCCTTCTTTGTCGTGGCTGAATAATATTCCATATATACTATCTATCCACACACACACACACAATGTCTATTCATCCTTGATAGAGACCTAGGTTTCCATATCTCGGCTATTGTGAATAATGCTGAAATGAACATGGGAGTGCAGATATCTCTTTGATATCTTATTTACATATCTTTTGGATATCCAGAAGTGGGAATGTTGGATCATAGTATAGTTCTATTTTTAATTTTTTGAGGTATTTTCATGCTGTTTCCATAGTGGCTGCACCAATCTGCATTCCCACCAACAGTGAAAGAGGGCTCTCATTCATCCACATCCTCACCAACACTTCTCTCATCTTCTTGATGACTGTCATTGTAACAGATGTTAGGTGATATTTCACTGTGATTTTGATTCGCATTTTCCTGATGATAAGTGATGTTGAGGACCTTTTACCTATTGGCCACTGGTATATCTTCTTTGGAGAAATGTCTATTTAGTTCCTCTGCCCATGTTTCAGATTGGATTGTTTTGTTTTCTTTTCCTACCTTGTCACATTTCTTCATTTACAAAATGGAATCAAACTAAGTAAAAGTATGCAAATGACCACTGTCCCTAGCACAGGCTGACTACTGTATTATATTTAGCTACAAAAAACAAGGCACTTTATAAAATGGAACTTTTATTTTTTATTATAATTATTATACTAATTGTCAAGAAAACGAACATTGAAAATTACCACCCACTTTTTTTTTAAGTTTTTATTCAGTGTAGTTAACATTCAGTGTGATAGTAGTTTTCAAGTGTACAATTTAGTAATTCAACAATTCCATACATCACCCAGTGCTTAGCACAAGTACATTCCTTAATCCCCATCACCTATTTCACCCACCCCTCCCCCACATCCCCTCTGGTAACCATCAGTTTCTCTGGTTTTGAGTCTGTTTCCTGGTTTTCCTCTCTTTTTTCACCTATGATCATTTGTTTTGTTTCTTAAATTCCAAAGCAGATGATCAGAGGGGAAAATGACCACCCATTTCCTTTTTTAGCTTAAGTCCCTGAGAACTGATCCTCACTACTCTTATAGGAATCTCTAGTATGGCCTTATTTTTACTTATAGGTATATATGTGTGGACTATGGCACACAGTGCAAAGGGTGGCTTTTATGTTCAGGAAGTGGTGTGAGACTTATTCTGTATAATAAAAAGTCATTTCTCTATTTCCCCCATATTCACTGGAATATGTTATTTGGAGTGTAGAATAATATCAGAAGAGGCAAGGATTCTTCTGACATGAAAAAATATTGATACTCCTACTTTTTTTTTTAATGTGAATTAAAAGTATTTGAAATGTCTGATGTCTGAGGTGACCCTGAGTGAGGATACTTCAAAGAAGAGAATCCCAAAGGCCTAAGCAAAAAGTTTTAATAAGAGTGACATGAGCTTACCAGCTGGGCAGGTGTCTGTCCAGCATTCAAGGCCCCTCACTCAGCACCAAAGACATAATTTGGGTAACAATGATGTGCACATGTGGATGCAAACTGAAAGAGCTTTGTAGGAACACTTACTGTAACAGGAACACTGGGGAAAAGACAGTCTTTCTCTGATCCCAGGAGCTTGAAATGTTACTTAAGAATTTTTAAGGATAATGGTTTTCTGTTGGTGGATAAGATCTCACTGAGTGTGACTCTTCCTTCATTAGAAAGGGTCTGTAAAAATGCTTCCTGCATTTACCAGTACCTTCCTTGGAGAGCTGAATCCTAGCAGAAAAATCAAGTGAGACTGACAGCAGCATTGGCAAAGGAGGAAAGAATCATTTGACAGGCTGACTAGACATTTCAATTCCCTCTCTGTGAATCAGTAGTTATTGTGACTACTTTAACAGTGTACTCACATCTGAAATTCTTAACTCTTGTGGTCAGAAGGAAACTCCACAGAGGAAAGACAAATTGAGGACACTTGGAATCATGATTAGGACAATAAAAAATTGAATCCTTGAATTTTATTACATCATGTAAAGGAGAATGTGTTGAGTGCTTGTATGTGTGTATCTATTCAAAGCAAATATTTTTTTCCCCAATAATCCTTTGAGCACTTTTAACTAAATTGGACTTCTATATGTACTGGTGAGATTTTACTGAAAATCATACTTTCGTGAATAAATCCAAGTATAAATTTGAACTTTTTAGACAGCTATTTAGAAAAACTATGTTGATGTATGTTGTCTCATAAGTAATACACTCTCATTTTTTGCTTATTTTTTTCAAGAATTAGTGAAAACATACTACAGTTTTTCTGTAATTGCTTATATACATGATGTATTATGCAGTTTTTATTTAATTCTC